>NC_142858.1:27502500-28127500 GCF_061612785.1 Hesperophylax consimilis | reverse complement strand
CCATTAGCTGAAGCCTTGCAGCCGACAAACTCAAAAGTGTACTGTATACTGTCTAAGCGAATACCATTTTGCGCTACAATTGCAACCCCCCCGTGATTTGTAAAATTAACGTTGCTTGTGTCCGTTTTGATCGGTCTTGCAGCTTCATACACCGAGAAACCGCTTGACCGAAGTGTTTTGATGGAGTATGAGTTTGCATTCTCATGCCAAGTCTCCGATAGCGCCAAAATATGAATATCTTTGCCCCTTATCAGATCCACAATATCTTCGTGTTTATTAGCAATGGATCTCGCATTCCAAGCCGCAACATTCAGAGACTTAGGTGGACGCAAATTTCTGGTTTGAGCTAACCGCAGATTTTTCACTAATTTTACCTTCCTTCCGGCTCTACACCCTCGTTTCCTTCCCTTACGTTGGGGAAGAAGTATCTATCTAATCATATGAATTTATTGTTTTTGTGTTTAGTTCGTAGAATTCCATTTTTGTTTTTTTTTTTTAATTTAATTAATTTCAAATTTAATAATACAATAATTAAGTTCTGCAAGAATTTTTTGGTTTTTGTTATTGTTACAGCTGTTTCGTCTTTCAAGGCCATCTTCAAACTGTACTTGCAGAACTTAATAATAATTATATTACTAAATTTGATTTTAATTAAATTTTTAATAAATATTTATAAGCTAGTGTGTCTATAGTTTTTATACAAATCTATAGTGTTGTTCAGAGATCGATTCAATTTTGACCTTAAAAATAAGATGAAAGTCAATGTTTACAAAATATTTTGAAAAATTTCCCCCGTTCCCCTTTCCCACCCCTTAAATCAGTATTTTGATACTTTTTGATGAAATTTTGCACACTTAAAGTTCAAAGTTCGAAACTAACCTCATTGCCATGAGGTGATCATGGTTGTCCTCGTAATGAGCGATGTATGCAGATGATCCGGCGACGATCCAAATTGAATTTAATTTATTTCCCTGTTTTATATAATAATTACCTACTTACCTACCTAAATCGGACGGACTGACGTCACCCGTACCTCGTTTATGTCGGCCAACACCACTCGGGTCAATATGAAATCAAAAATCTTTTTTTTTTTTTTTTAAATAATTTTTAAACCTCACTAGTGACTTGTGTGCTAGTCTATGTTGCGCAACTTGTAACAAAATTGTCCGCATTATCTCCGAATATCCAAATTTTACCGATTTACAACAAGTTTCTCGTTAACTCTTTAAGTTTTTAAATTCCAAAAAAAAAGTTATTTTTGAAAATAATATCTACCTATATATTTGTTATACCGAAATGTTAATTATATGAAATTCCCTAGATAGAAAAAAATCGCAATTTAATCTCTAAAAATCATTAAAATACGTTATATTATGTTATTCAATATGTTATAGACGTGAAAAAAATCACAGTGTATATTTAAATGCAACAAAAGCATTTTCGAGAGATTTTTGCTCTATTTCAAACGAGTCGTATTTTATCAAATATTATCACCATTTTCGCTTAATTATTTTCGTTTTTTTTAATATTAGCGCGCTTCCTCTAACATTCGTATTTACATATCTCCCTTTCGAACCATCTTTGAACGCTCACTACGGGGCCTTAAGGCGACATAATAGCGGGGCTTCGCTCGACGGTCACACTTTAATTATTTTTGATGAACGTATTACTTTAATCTCAAATATTTTAAGAGGGATCCCTTTGGATGCAAGTTATTTATTTTTAAATTAATAAAAAAAGGACTTTACCGTTTAAATATTTTATGAAAAATTTATAGAACGTTTTACAACTATAAAATAAGCAACGGATATTATTTTTAAAGACGGTGAATTCCTAACTTCCGAAGGAACCTTCTAGAAACATTTGAGATTTTAGTTATAGGTACGTTCATCAGAAATAATTTAAATAAACCCCACGGAAAGATCAATTTTCTAGGCCTGCTACGTCAAAGTCGACCGTAGGTTTGTCCGTTACATCTGGCCGCACAAGGAATTATGTTTTTACACGACTTCATCAGTTATATCGTTCAGATTCTCACTTTATTTTATAGATTTGATAGGGCAAATTCACACGCAAGTCTGTCCAATACACTAGGGCCGCGCTTCGCATATTTTTGTGCATGGCTGTTTCACTTACGTCGTTAAGGTTCTGGATTTATTTTAGGGTATTATCTCGCCTTAAAACATGCGCCCGACCGGTGCGTATGGTAGCGGTGTAAGTTCCATCAGAATCCGCTGACCCATCACAGGGCGTTGAAATGTCTTACGATTTTAATCGTTTTCAAATGACGTTTTGTTAACTCTGTTTATAATTATACAAATACATAATAAAACTTATATATTCAGTTGATATCTATGAATGTATGTTCTTTATTAGAGCAGTCTTGCCAAGGCGACAAGGAGTCAAGAAGACGAGGAGTTCATAATACAAAACACCTCGTTCGTCCTTCCGGTTTTTATTAGCGACAGGCGCCGTTTAGCTCAGTGCCGGCTCCGTGAATGAAAATGGCTGTTTTGCACTACGTTCATATTAAGTATCAACCACATCGATTACATTTGTGTAATATTATTTGAACCTTACTTCAGATATCAAGATGTATTCAGTACCTATATATCCTCTTTGTGAGAGCGCACTATTCGCAATCGATAAATCGTTTAAATGGCTTAAACAATGTTCAGTGACCAAATAGCTATGCGAGCCTTTTCCTTTTTATAAGAACATTTTTTACTTTGCCTCCACAGAGGAGGCCACGAGGACAATAATTTCTCTCAGGGCATTTGTCATCTTAAGGGATGCTCTGTGGAGGGTCTTTGAAAGAAAATGAATCTAATCAGAGCTAGGGAAAAGATTAGAAATATTATTGATGAATGTAGACAGGTTTTTGTTCGTATTTTCTCTTTCGAATAGTTTGTAAACGTGAAAATCGGCCTTTGATTTCTGAAGTAGATACAAATTTATATCAGCACGCGGGTAACGATGAACATTATGTAATCAAATCATTAATAAAAGTGCACTTCGTTTAGGTAAAATGGTGTATCAATCAATGAAGTAACGCTTAAATCTACGGAGAGGACATACCTACAATATTCATCACAACACAGGTTTTAGACACTTCGCGTAGTGACCACTGAGGGCGATTTGTACTTATGTACTTATTTAAGTTAGGAAGTAAACTATAATGTTTAGATTTTTTGTATTTCAAGTTAAGAAATGAAATATGTATATTTCTGTTAACTTAAAATAAAAAAATAATTAAATAAAAAGTTACGTAAACTTATTGGTCTATTCTTAATTTGTTAATTCATTTTCATAATACGTTTATCCTCACGAAAAACCCATTGATTTTGAAATATGTCGATCCTTTTTGATTATATAATGTTGTTCGCAAAGATATTTATCTGATTTAAAATAAATTAAATATTTTAAATACAAAAAAAGATCATACATTCCAAATACCTTGATAAGCAAGTTATACCATAATGGTTTTTACAGTAATTTCAAACATTATCTACTGCTTTCGGTTAATTATGATGTTTTTGCTAAATTGTACGTAATGGAGGTCAATAAAAACCCAAGTTTTCGACCTTGGCAGACTTCATGATTGTCAAATTCAAAATAAAACACACGATTATTTTTTACCTTTTTCAGAATTTTGCAATTTTGACCCTAAAATACTAATTTTTCGGTAAAAACGATTCTTTACTTTTTTGAAGTAGACTACATTTTTTACAATTTGAGCTCAGAACGGTATCGGTGGATAAAGTTAGAGAAAATGAATTATGGCTGTAACGGAGGTTGCTACAATGCTACGACTGCAGCCTGTCGACTTTGCAAAGCAATGGCCAAAGCGAGCGGGAGTGTGTGGGCGACCTCGCGGGTGTGCGGTACATGTGGGTGTGGGGAGTTGTGGGGTTTCGCGAGGCGCTGGGAGGAGTCGGGGAAAGTGGGTGGTCGAGCCTTTTCACCGTTCTTGGCTACTTGCTTGTTTCTTGTTCTGTGCTAACCGCCGCGGTCGCGTGTCTGCCGCCGAATCTGCACGATGTCCTGGCGTTAACAAGAACCTGTAGAGTGAACACTTCGAATCTTTCACGAATCAACCGATTCAAAAACAAAGTGACTTATTATTCAACTTTACTTACACCTCTTGTTCTCTAATCTTTCCATTAACGATCGAAAAAAACATATCGATTTTTTGACATTAACATATTTCAAGTAAAATAAAAACGAAACGACTTTTACTAAAATCTTACTTACACCTCCTTTTTGCATATCTTTTTATTAAGTTAAATATATTTCTCATTAAGCTTGTTATTCAAAAAACAATTGATTTTTGTTTTCCGTAATCTTTGCTTTACGATAGTTTTTCACCCAACCGACGAAAGTTACAAAGTTTTGTGTTATTTTGTCAAAGTAAAAAGTTTACGAGAAAAGTTTGGCGCGTGCAACTGCGAAGAATAATCGGTAAGACTTTTTGATGGCTGACTGGCTTTTGCTGATTTTTCTCATCTATAAAATATCATGTCATGTTTATATTATACTTTCTACTTTTGTAACCATGGACACCCGGAATGTTTAATAAGTTATTAGATAAATAGATACTTTAACATGGCGCGACGTTTGAATCTGGTGGCGACTTTGATCATTGCGGATAACTTCATAATTCTCGCTACCACTCAGAAATTACTGGCTACGTGGATATAATGTCGCTTTGAAAATAATGTTCAACTTACTTGGTTTATAGATATATTCGAACATATTGTCGGTTGAATTGTAAAACTAAATTTTAGATATTTTCAAACAGAGATGAATTATTGAATACTCAACGATTATAATAATTTTTAAATATTGAAGACAATGTTAGTGATTTTTAAACGAAAATCTGAAACAGAAAAATCAGAAAAGGAAAAGGTCACATCTGGGACTCGAACCCAGGTCGGGGTTCGGGGTTCTGGGTTCGAGTCCCAGATGTGACCTTTTCCTTTTTTGATTTTTCTGTTTCAGATTTTCGTTTAAAAATCACTAACATTGTCTTCAATATTTAAATATTACAATTTGAGGTTTTACTCAATAAAAGTTATTCCGAAAAATAATGATTATAATAATGTTGTGTCATTTATATTGTAAATTAAATCGTATTTGTAAGAAGTTAATCGACAAATTCACCCATAATTTGGGAGGTGAAAAAAAACTTTATTGTTCGATTTTTATCACCATGTTCATTCATTCATTCATATTATTCGATATTTTAAAAATATGACATTCATATCATTCGATATATTAAACATATGACATTCATATTATTCGATATTTTAAACATATGACATTCATATTGTTCAATGTTTTAAACATATGCCATTCATTTTATTCGATATTTTCAATATAAGACACTCATATTATTCGATATTTTTAAAATATGTCATTAATATTATTCGGTATTATAAACATATCATATTCACATAATCGACATTTTAAACATAATACTTTTTTTCAACCATATATAAGATGTGGAACAATTCTGAAAACAAATTGTCACAGCAGTAAAAGTAATCACTGCAGTGGGTAACTGAGTAATAACTTATTTTCCTCCATAATAGCTCAATCTATTTTGTTCTAAATTGGCAATGCGCAGTTATCATTATTTCAATTCAGCCAGGAAACTATCACGTGTTCACATTTTTGTATGAATTATTCAATTATCCTCTTAGTTGTGACTCTCTATCAAATCTATACTTTAATGAAATTAATACAAAAATGTACTGATAAGATAGCGTTATTATTAAGTATCTACCTACTGAATGGTATCATCGATTCCCCTGGGTTGATGATATTGATTCATGTTGCTGTTAATTAGGAAAAATTATAAAATATTTAAATGTAAGTATAATAATAGCCATTAATGATATATTTATTTGTATAGCGCGCTGTTCTAGTCACCTCAAGGGCGTTTTTATTTATGTTGTAGGTAATAAAGGAAATTCAACCCTCACTTTGTTCAAGTAATTAATTGATTGCACAGGGTGGCGCAAAAGTCCCCATTTGTTTGAAAATAAAAATAACTCGAACATTATAGTTATTCTTGAACAGTCTTACTTATAAAGATTCCCTACGCCGCTGAAGCGCTGGTTTAGCTATACGGTGAGAAGGGCCGTTTACTGCTCGGGTTAAAATATTTACTCATAATGATATTCATGCAAGATTTTTTTAGACTGGCACCACTTTGTTCCAATTCTAAAAATACGGTCATTTTTGCATTTCACGTTTAGTTGCTAACTTCACGATTCTGCAGATGACATTTGCGATGTCATCGCTTCGAAATTTGGCCAATTTGATTATTTACTTTGGTAAATCGATATATATTTCGTTTCAAAATATTTCTCTGATAGTGCTGCCAATGGGTATTACTGCTTTTTTAAATTTTCACTGCGCGACTGATCGATATTTGTCAAATCAATCAGATTTTTAACAAAGTCCGCGATCTCCGTATTAATACCATAGTAATACGTATAATCTAATCCTGGGGATCGGGCAGTTTAAAAATCTGTATGCCACTAATACTGCGGTATTACGGCCGGTATATGCAGTACGATTATGTATAACTTTTTCTACTAGCATGTCCTTATCCCTCCGTATTATCTATTATGAGTAAAGCGATCCATGGTTATTCTGTTCAACTTGTATCTCTTTTATATTTAACGTGTACTTTATTTACTTGAAAAAGTCATGATGGCATAAAACGATATAAAAAAATGAGAGCATCTTCCGATAGGATGATAACTTCCGACACCTGCTATTAGTCTCCTTGTGGTTTCGGTACTAGCAGAGATTTTTTTCAAATGGTACCTGAGCGACCAATAAATTAATATTTCGGGTAAAGCGAGCGTTATATTTCATGCGAGTGTTGTTGTTAAAAATTGACGTAAATAAAAAAAAAGCAATGTGAAAAATTCATTGGCGAAATAGATTTTTAAAATTAACTATAATATTGAAGGAACTAAATTGACTAAAAGTGAAACAAAACGCGATTATATTTATACGTAAAATAATATACAACCTGTTACCAACATACTTTTCAAACTAAATTGTGTACAACAAGTACATTCATAGACATAACACAGGGATGTGCAACGGAATCAGACCACCACAAAAGGAAAAAGGCAATAAGCCAAATAGTTTAGCCTACTATGGGATGAAATATTATAAAACCCTGCGTGAAGATACAAAGTTTGCACCAATTGGTAGATTTAAAATAAATCGTAGGAGTCACATTAAGCAAGAGAAAATTCAATACTTAACCCTTTTATAGGTCATAAGCTTAAAACGGATAGTTTTGAGACCTGCAATATTAAGGTCTATATTTCTTTATGTTTACAAGTTATAATCGCTCTTATGGGTTGTAATCATTCTGAGGTAACGCACAGAGGTCTTGAATCGAACCAACCGCCCCAAAGTTCGCACATGTTGAGTAAATTTCCGAAAATCGGGTCCTGATCAGTTTCTCTATAAAATTATCAAAGCAGTTATCCTCCTGTAAAGCAAATAAATAAAAGTACATATTTCCTTACCAACCTGTCTTTTTGTAATGAAAACTTTAATTTAAAAATTTTAAATCATTTTTTTTACCTAAATGGACACCGGTCAGAAAAAAAAACCGCTGGAAAATCAAAAATTTCAAACAGACTAAGCAAAAAAAAAAAGTTTTTTCTGTTCATCAAAATGAATATAGAATACATAAATAAAACCATTAAGGGCGTATCGTTAAAAAAAGTTGTCCTATAAAGGTTTAAGTTATAATAAATAAATCATTCGTGTAAATAAAGATGTAAAAAATACTAAAATTGAATTAATATATACAGGGTGTCCGGAAACTCGTAGTACAAGCGGGAAACTGGTGAATCTACATCACATTTGGAGTCGATTTTGTGGTATATTTTTTTTTTATTTGAGCTTTCGTTATCGAGTAAATCGAGTTTGAAGTTGATTTTTTTTTTTTTTTTTTTTTTTTAAATCAAATTCTTATAAATTATTACTGAAGATCAAAGTACCCAACTAATTAAAACTATTTGAAAGTAAAACAAATGAAGAAACTCGGATTTGAAGCATTATTTTGAAATCACCCTTCATTTAACCCGGTGTTATCATAAAATATTTCTGCTCTGCTGGGGTTAAAATATCTGTTATTCAACACTAAACACCAGAAAAAACTTTAACCCTAAAATAGCCGAAAAATATTTTTTTTTGGTTTTTTTTTTTTTTTTTTGAAAATGCTCAAATCAAAAAACTTTATATTTTTTTGGGTTCCCCATGTGGTGTAGATTCTCCAGTTTCCCGCTTGTACTACGAGTTTCCGGACACCGTGTATAATTTTTAAAAGTAAATAGTAAATGGACAAGACATGTTTGGTTTTTAAAGTATTCAAAATGGAAGATAAAAACACTCGAAATTAAAGTAAGTATGTAAAAATGTAATCATTGCACGTGGCTGAAATAACCAAATTGATTTGTACTAAAACTGTTAAATTGTTAAGCTATAAATCATGATTTGATCTTAAAAAAAAAATTTAAAATGTGTATATTTCCCCAAGCATGACCAGAAACGCGGCAAGTATCACCGAACAGTAGGTATTTCTGTATTATCTTCGCGTTATATTTAATAGTCGGCAGTTTTTGATATTCTGTAAACTCTGGCGTTCTTCAAGGATCCAACCTTGACCCTTAACCTTTTATCTCTTCACAAATACATCTTCTTTTTTGAAGAAAGTTTATTTACAACGCTGGAAATTTGTTCACAAAACAACAATAAAAAATATTGCTGGAATCGAGTCGCATTAAGAAACCAAGTTTTATTTTAATTCAGTATCGCTAAAGTGTTTTAATTAAACAAACCATTAATGCCTTTTTTGTCAAGCAAAATTTGTTCAATTGGTTCTTATATTAAACATTTCCTCAAGGTATTTGTAATATTTTTTTGAACAATAATTATTCTTATTAATATATAATAAATACATGATATTGCTTATAGATTCTACATCCAGAAAGGCTTAAAGTTACGTTAGGATTTGTTCTAAACCTTTCTTAAGAGGAAGTTACAAGCCAAACATGTGTATATTCTTGGTATAACTTCGCATGTAATATCGCAGGTAATAGGCATTAAATTCGCTTGACAAACGGAGTCAAGAAACGTTCGATTTCAAGTAAAAAACTGTTTTTTTTAATTTATTTTGTAAATAATTTTATAAGAAATCAATAAAGTTGATCAATTGAAACTGTCACAGATAATATTAGCTATAATACTGTACTTTTTAAAAGTTGGTTCCTTTACGCGTTCATACATTTTTATTGAAAAAATATTTCTTTTAGTAGTTTGCATTTATATTTTTTATTGAGTAATTTATTTTTATTTGTATTCTACTCTAGCGGAGCGATAGGAAAACCTAAAATTTATCTAGAGCATATTTTTTGGTGTTCATAATGTACACCAATTCGTTATAAAGATTTATCAAAATAGTGATTTGGCTTTAAGCTTCGCCTTAATATGTTTGCTGCCTGACCGTGCGATTACAGTATTATATAAGCATCGAAAATTAAAAAAAATGCACTTCGGACGATCAATATACAAAACAAGTGTTTTTGTTTCAGATTATAAAGTTTGTACAATCAGAGATGTGTTTTAACGTAATATCCGTCTTATGAAATATAGCAAGCCTTCTCCGCACATATATAAAAGGTGAAGCAAAAGTGCAGTTTAGAAGAAAAGTTCTTTGTTTGTTTTTCTGCACTCTTATATATATATAAAACTTTGTCCATAAAATTGACATTTTGCAAGTGAGCTTTGACAGATGTTAGCCTTATTATTTGTTTGCAAACCATAGAAAATTAGATTTTGTAGTATAAAAACAAGTTTTTAGTTCAACTTTATAAAATCTGCATCTGATGTACCTAATTACATTATTTGATGCATTGACTTTCATTTAGCATAAATAAAAACTATATTTTTAAGAAGATTCAATAAATGTGCAGATATAAAAAAAAATGCCTGGAGGATTTACAACTTTAATATGGCTATGGGATGGTTTAGATTTAGGAGATAGTATTTGAACCGAACAAAAATGTGGGCAGAACATACTTAACGTACTTAACTCATTTTCAACCAAAATTAGATAAGCAATATTTTAACTATAAGCTATCGATATATAATATACTTCGGCCTCGACAGTATTCTTGTAGCATCTAGGATACTTGGCCCATCTGATATTGCTTTCCTATATCGTGTCTAATGGTACGATGTTCACATCCACATCGTCCACAGAGGAGCAAAATTAACAATTTTATTATTGACATTGCTGACATACAATTGTCCTTGCTTTTTTTACTATTGACGATCATCATACAATTGGCATTGCTGTTTTTACTATTGACGATGATCATACAATTGGCATTGCTGTTTTTACTATTGACAATGATCATACAATTGGCATTGCTGTTTTTACTATTGACAATGATCATACAATTGGCATTGCTGTTTTTACTATTGACGATGATAATACAATTGGCATTGCTGTTTTTACTATTGACGATGATCATACAATTGGCATTGCTGTTTTTACTATTGACGATGATAATACAATTGGCATTGCTGTTTTTACTATTGACGATCATCATACAATTGGCATTGCTGTTTTTACTATTGACAATGATCATACAATTATCATTGCTGTTTTTACTATTGACGATGATAATACAATTGGCATTGCTGTTTTTACTATTGACGATGATCATACAATTGGCATTGCTGTTTTTACTATTGACAATGATCATACAATTGGCATTGTTGTTTTTACTATTGACGATGATAATACAATTGGCATTGCTGTTTTTACTATTGACAATGATCATACAATTATCATTGCTGTTTTTACTATTGACGATGATAATACAATTGGCATTGCTGTTTTTACTATTGACGATGATCATACAATTGGCATTGCTGTTTTTACTATTGACAATGATCATACAATTGGCATTGTTGTTTTTACTATTGACGATGATAATACAATTGGCATTGCTGTTTTTACTATTGACGATGATCATACAATTGGCATTGCTGTTTTTACTATTGACAATGATCATACAATTGGTATTGCTGTTTTTACTATTGACAATGATCATACAATTGGCATTGCTGTTTTTACTATTGACGATGATCATATAATTGGCATTGCTGTTTTTTTCTAAGATTCTTCTTTTGATATCCTCTTAAAAATGTCAATTTCTCTTTCTCTATACTTATACTCTATACTCCGTGCCGTAGCTTAAGTTAGCACTACTTGTCACACACTACCCTGATGTATGCGAGTGAGGCATGGAACATGCAGAAATGAGATACTTGAGGCGTATGTGTATTAAAACCATGTGAGAAATGTGGAGATCCGCAAAGACTGCAAGACTGATATAAGCGTTATGAGTAAGATTAAGAAACGGAAGCTTAGATGGTTTGGGCTTGTAGAACGAATGAGCGAAGAAAGGAGTGTAAGGAAAATATAAGACGCAAATGCGAATGGTAGCAGAAGTCGGGGACGCCCGAGGAAGACATGGCACGATCAAGTGAATCAGATACTTGAGTCGGGCCATGTCAAGAGTCATAATAATAGAAGAATATGTATGAGACGATGTATGATTGTGAATGAGGTAAGAAGTGAGTGCCAAAACAGAGTTGTTTTGCGGTCCGTCCTCTCTGCCTACCCCTGCGGGGTTAGTTAGTTAGTTTTAGTTAGTCAGTTGAGTGTTTTATAAAGATTGAATTCGTACCTTGTCGAGAGCAGAAATGTACCGTAGTAGAATCTGTTGGGCGGTGTGATAATTATTTTAGTTTCCTAGGTATAAAGTTTTGATAAATGGCATGACAAAATTTCGTGGTTCACACTCTTTCAAATGCATATCTTTTATCTGAGATTGGTAGCATTGAAGTTGGTGAGAGGGCGAAAATTCAGTGTTCATATTACCTTGGCTTCGTTCATGATGAGGCCCATCTGCTATGCAGGAATATGAATAATTGTTTCTTTACAAATTAAGGTGCAGTGAATAACTTTCTTTGAATTTTTTCTTGTTAAATGCTAAAAATGACTAGTAGTTCTACGAACAGTTGACCTCGAGTTATGTTGCTTATACTGGGGAGTCAAAGGGTACTAATGCTTTTATAGACAGACGTATTCTTTTTTCAGGTTAAAACAGAACTTTGCTATTCTCAATCAATTTTTAATTATTGCAGTACCTAAAAATTATTATTTAATATTAAAACTATTTTGGGTAGATCTTTTAAATGATGGTATGTAATATTGTAAGCCATGGGTGCCCAACCCAAATCGTTTAGTTGGCAAAAAATTAAGAGATTAATAAGGCCAGATTGTAAATAATTCGAACCTTGTTTTGGGGTGGATTCCCGAAGGTTTCAAAAATTTGTGTACATTTTCGTTAAATCGGTAGAAGATAACTGAATTCGTTTAATTTTTTTTTTATTTTCCAAAATCACAAATTCTATGAATATGGCTCGTGTTTAATTGGCGTGCTCGCTCCCTCGCTCTCCACTGTGTACGCGATTATGTGCGTCCTTTTCATTCACCCTTCACTTATTAAAATCAGATCGGTTGAATTTGATCTTCCGAGAAATATGCGGTAAAAAACCTGTTGGAATTGATTGCAAACAAAAAATCTAAACCCCCATCGAGAGTCCGAGGTATTTTATTTATTTAACGCCCAGAGGGCTTTTACATGGTTGGTAGTATAATTTTTATTTGACAAATACTTTGAAACATAAAAAAATAAGAATAAAATTACATTTGATAAAAGCTATGCAACAAGTCATAAAAAAACAAGAAACAAAAACAGAAAATTACAGCTATTTGTTGGTTTACATGATGTGTTTAGGAGTATTGTTGAAATAAATGTTTTAAATGATCCACAAAACTTGCCAAGTTGGTATTGAATATGTCAACATCACCCAAGTAATGATTTCCCATGGTGTGAAGTCGTTGTATCGGAGAGTGGGCAATGTAGTTACGCTTATGTGTGCTGCTGTAGAATATTGTATTTTGTCGTGTTGTTACTGTGGGTGTATGTATGTTCATAAGTTGCAGGAGTTCACAACAGTCGAATTTAGAGTTAAGTATTTTGAATAAGAACGTTAAATCGTTTATTTTACGTCTATCTTCTAATGTATGTATTAAAACGTAGAATTTTTTTTTTGTATTCGCTCAATGTTGTTAATGTGAATTTTATAAGATGGAGACCAAACTACTGAGTTATATTCAATTAGACTTCTTACTAGAGATACGTATAATAGTTTAATGGCTTGTAAAGAATTAAAGTTTTTAGTTGTTCTTAATACGAAGCCTAGTGTTTTCATACCTTTGTTCACAATTTGATGGATATGATTGGTGAAACTTAGTTTTTCGTCCAAAATAATTCCAAGATAAAATAAAATAAAAAAGTAATAATAAAACAAGAAAGTAATAATTTCACAATATATACCATAAATATGATATCTTTGCTACAAGGTGTTTATGTGGGGTGGTGGGGGGGGGGGGGGGGGGAGGAATATTAAATTATTGAGAGCTTTGATACATTTTGAAATGATAATTTGAGCCGGTCCAGCCGCCCCCCCTGTGTTGTCAAATCTAAAATATGTCACTCAAAAAAAGCTAAAAAGAATACGAAAGAGTCTGAAAAAGAGGTAAGAACGGCCTCCGTGATCGTACCCCACCACTTCCATCTTTCCCATCTTCTCCACCTCTCCACAAATTTCAACCTCACAACATACCCCAATTAGAATGCCATAGTCTCACTGGCTCCAGACGGTTGGGAGCAGGACTCTTGTTCTGTATTCATATAAAAAAGAAGCTAACCTATTTTTGTGGATCTGATGAACGTCAACTGAGACCAAAATCTAGCTCTAAAAGAGCTGAGTTGGCAATAGTACCTACTCCTGCCCCATCCGTATTTACTTTTTAGAATATTTAATGTAATAATCACTAATTATACATTTACGAACATAACTGGTTGAAAGACAGTTAATTATTGATTTGGAAAACTTATTATAATTTACATATCTTTTTACATAAACCCCCACAGGCCCTTAGGAAAATCATTTTCCTCAGGATCTATGTCAGAAGGCGGGGGGTCTTTTTAAAAGAAAGGGGGGGAGGAAGTTCTGGGAAGGTAAAAGGTATGAGGATTGGATACGAATCTAGGGATCAGTATGGCCAGGAGAAATGGACGTATGAATATATCTCTCGCACTGCAGCACAAAGCGATAGGTCTAGAGACCAGTCTCTCCCGATCTGGCACGCTACGTAGTTGGTGGGTAGGCGCATCCTGTAGCGATGAACATCTCACCCGATGAACCGGGGCACCTCTGCGAACCACTTGGGGGTTATTACCTATTGCAGAGTATAATGGTTATCAATATTGTCCACGAAGAAGCAAATACTAAATTAGGATTTTTATGCTGTCTAATTTACAATGCGAGATGCCAATGAGGATACGGGAAATTGACACGCGGTTCTTTTTCTACACGACAACAAGGAGAGGTCACTTCGAGTACGTATTTTTGTTGGGGTCGAGTCTTCAGACATTTCGCGCGTTAATTCTGACACATGCCAATATAAGCGTGTTATATTAAATTCATAATCTTGTACTGATTAATGAGAATAAGTTTGAACATGGTGAGATCTCTGTTTTTGTATCCATGCTTACGGCGGACCTGAGAATAAAGTGGTAGTCAGCGATCCAATTTATAAAACTGCTACTTTTTGAGAACTTTCGAACAGCATAATTCTGAAAAATCCGTTGATACCGAACAAGTGGAATTATTGAATCCACAATAATTAGATAATAAAAACGCATTTTTGTTTTATTGTGAAACCGCGCAAGATTCCCAACTGCTCCCAATCGTCTAGAGCTAGTGAGACAATGGCATCCACAATTGGGAAATGTTATGAAGCTGAAGGAAGTGGGGAGGAAAAAGAGATACGGAAGTAGAAGGCGTTCTTGGCTATTCGGATCTGGTCACCAAACATGGCCAAAGCCATTTCAAGCAACGTTTCAATGTAGAATGGTGGTCTTACACCAGGACGATACTGAGTGGAAGATAATCTCAGTATCCGATTTTGAAGGCTGGTAACCATTAATCGGATAGCCATGGTTCACCCCAAGTGGTTCGCTAAGTTGCTTGAAATGGATTTAGCCGTGTTTTGTGACAAGATCTGAATAGCCAGGTACTCCCTTATCTTTCTTTTTGGATCACCTTCCCCTCCCCACCTCTTTTAGCCTAACAACATACCCAAATTGGGAATGCCATAGTGTCACTGACTCGAGATGGTTGGGAGCAGTTGGGAATGTTGTGCGGTATTCACATAAATAAAAGTCACGGTGAATCCTACCAAAATGGTACAGTTTTAGCTTCAAGCGCGACCCGCGACCAAAAGTGTCAGTCGGCTTCGGAACGGTAAATATTTGCCTGTAGATAACACGTGCCTGCGAAGCCCGCATTGACAATATTGCCCACCCACACAGTCACAGTCGCCACCGCCAATAATTGAGTCCGTTATCTAAGCTTCCGATTAATTCGGCAAGGGGTAAATAAGTGAGCTGAGCACGCGGTCCCGGAATCATATTTAATAATCAGCTGAATAGGATTTGTTGAGGTTTTCACGGTCATCCAGAAGCTAGCCGTGTTAAGGCGAGGCTTAATGCCGAATCACTATTTTGATTAATCTTTATAACGAATTGGTGTACATTTTGAATACCAAAAAATATGTTTTACATAAATTGAAAACGTTTCTATCGTTTCATTTGAGTAGAATACATATAAAACATAATAAAACTACTAAAAAAATTTTTTTTCAATAGAAATGTATGAACGTGTAAAGGAAACAACTTTTAAAAAATACAGTATTATAGCTAAGATTATCTGTGACAGTTTCATTTGGTTAACTTTTTGCTTTCTTATATAATTATTTACAAAATAAATAAAAATCAGTTTTGTGCTTGAAATCGAACGTTTCTTGACGCCGTTTGTTAAGCGATTTTAATATAAGGAATACCAAGAATATACATATTTTTGGCTTGTAGCTTCCTCTTGAGCATTTTTTCAATATTACCACATGGTGTTAAGAAGCGTACTTGACTTATTTTAACCAGTGATTCCTGACATTATTTGGAGTTAAAAATGTAAATGAAATTTTGGAATCCGGTGACTTTTTGTGTTCTTTTTTTAAAAATCAAACGGATGTTTTTTTTCACATATCACTCAGCATAGTAGTTGAAAATAAAGCATTAAAAATGTCACCGGAATCCAAAATTATCATTTTCTATTTTTACTCCTTACTTTAAGTAATGTCGGGAATCAATGGTTAAAATAACTCAAGTACGTCGCTGAACATCCTGTATAACACATTTCTGTCGTTAATACTAGAAGCGCCTACGTTAGTTTTTGTTAAATTGATTTAGGTAGGTACCAGAAAGAACTTTAAAACATCCCGTGTTTGAATTTTCCGTTTGAACTTATTCATATTTTATTTATTATTATTTTAGCCATTTGTACATTCAATTCCAAAAATGTCTAATTTATTATCACTCACATACATTCATAATGACATTTTATTATGATTAATATGGCTCCCACAGGGAAGAATTTATAGTTTCCGGCAGCGCAATATAGTATTACATTTCTTTGTATAGTAATCTGTTTTGTTTATAGTCTTTAACCTTTTTTGGTAGCCTAATTTCATTGCACGTTCTTGTATTATGTCTCATTGTATATTATTTTGTTAATATTTTGATAATAGGTTATTTATTATTTTATGTATAAATATCATCGCGTTTAAGGATAGCGTCTGTTTCATGAATATGAATACCCATGTCATTTTCTATAGTTTGATAAAATTGTGGCTTATCTAATTTAGAAGTCGAAATATCGGTTAAGCAATTTTTAAGGAAAGAAATCGATAAAAAATCTTTTTCCACGGAGATTCCAAAATTAGAAATTGGAACTTATAGCATTAGGCTCTTGATACTCACTTTGGATCACTTTGCAGGTCGTCTATCTGTAAATTTATTTGTTTGTCTGGTCAATCCTGTCAAGATGGTAGCCGTGTTTGATAGAACATTTTTATTCCAGCAGAGCGCACGAGCGTTCCGACTGATGCGAGCTTACAAGTTAGAGTAATCAACATTATGTGAAATCTACTGTTCACAGAACTAGTAGTAATAATATCTAGGCAAATACTATAGTCGACAAATTAATATTAAAGCATTGCATAGTTTCAAATTGATTTAAAATCAATTACCTAATTCTTACCAAATGAATGAATAATGTCGCGGTTACACATACCAGTGTATCCGCGGCATGCTTTTGGCGAGTAGCTGGAATGCTAAATGCTAGCGTGCTTGTTTGTCAGTATACACACGCTAGATACTGGCATGCTAGTTACTCACATTTCTAGTTTTGTGCGCGTTGCTCACTGATATGGAGGTCCCGGAAGAATTAAAAACCGAACTGCAATTTTAGTTTTGGCAGCAAATCTGTATCCCACAAGAAACAATACAAAATGGATATGAGAAATTATAAACATCAACGATTGGTAGTTAAATGCGCTGTAATTTTAATGAGATAGAAAGAATCAAGCGATAGATAAAGTTTGTTTATCAGAAGGAAAATTAGGAGAGGGAAAAGGGATGATTACCTTGTGAATAATGGAATTTCTCGTGTTTTCTGGAAGGTTCCGTGGGCACTATTAATAGTACATCTAGCACTATTGTTTCCACAACAGAAGCTATTTTGTGATCACCACACGATAATATTTAATCTATTTTCACTTTGGGATGATAAGTTACATTATTTAACAAACTTTTAACGAAATTAATTATTACGATGGTCAAAAAATATGCAACTATATACGAACACGAGTATTCGAACATAAAACAAAATAACACTTGTTTTGGGCATATTTATTAAAATCTTTATTCTTGCTTTCTTCGAAATTAAGATCTTTGGGAATGGAACAAAACAAGGAAAAAGGCATAAAACTGTTGCAATATTAAACATTGGTCAATAATTGTTTGAGCTTTGATATCTTTAAGAAAAATCAATCATCGTTCTTTCGAATCATTTTTAAATTTGAACGATCCCCGATATCCGTCCATTCTTATATATATGCATATTATGCAATGGTTGGGCACGCCGAACAACCTCACATTACATTACATTATTGTAGTATCTAAGTTTGGTTGAATAATACTTGAATGTTCACGGTGCGCATTGTTGGTGCAATAATACATTTGGGTTTGAGTACTCTCCAAACAAAAAATAATCTCCATGGTGAACTTGCAACGGCCAAGTTAATTGTAGTAACATATCTCAAGTTGTACGCTTTACCATAACCACCTTACCTTTAAATATTATGTCGGCATCGAGTAGTATAAATACATGGATTTATGGCATTCGGTGAACACGACACACCATAAACAGGACTGCACGTCTTATTTAAAATTATTTCTGGCGGTGTACACGTAATACAGTATACTCGTGGGAGAACCCATGCACTTTTTTATGCTCCGATAGCGAGGACTTCTGCTTATCAGAACGCGTAAATCAACATTAACGATTCAGCATTGACCATCGCTATTTTCAACGTCAATTATAGATAGTTTAGCAACTATATTTAGACGCATTATTACAAAAATCTCAAATTTTACTAGAGAGATCCCTACGGATGTAAGTTATATATATTTAAGATTAATAAAACAGGACCAGAACGTTTTTCAACTATAAAATTAGCAGTAAGCACCAGATTTTATTTTTCTAAATGATGAATTAGTGATTTCCCGTAATGTGTCGAATACACTTTTGCTTTGATTGTTGCGTAACTTAAGACTATTATAACTGAATGTAAATGAAGCAAGTAGTATTTGTCGAGACAGAGTTATGTAGCTGTCCGTCCCCTTAAAAGGGTGTGATGGTTAGCTAGTTTTAAATTTTCACGTTAATATCCAAAATGTAGTCCAAAGTGTCTTGACTCAAAGCACAAGCCAGAATAAAATTACCAGGTACTTGTGTTGAGAGAAGTCAGAAACCAAGTTTATTGTGTCTTTCATTTAAAACACGTTCATTTCATATATTTTTTATTATTTATTGAACTTAAAATATATCCTCTTTCCTCTTCATAAACACAGGATTATTTTAATTTACACTTTGCTTAATTCTAAAATTTATTTTAGACATAATTTTTACACTTTCTTTAAATACACTTAATCTAGGTACATTGTTTATTTTCTCTGGAAACTAAGCAAAACATTTAAATACCTGTATACAGTAAAAAAAATGAGTTTTTGATCCGTTGAATCTTTTTAATCTAACGTTTTCTTTCTGTCTTATATGGTGTATGTGTAAGTCTTAATTGTAATTGTAGTTTATCTCTAAAGTAGGTTGGTAGTAAATTGTTAAAACGTTATAGAAAATTCTATATGTAATACTCACTATGTCTAACTTAAATATTTTCTTTAGTTGATTTACATGTTTTATTAGAATATAAAATTAATTTCTGCTCTATTCTGTATTATTATTATTAGCTTAGTATTTTTAGCATTAGTATTTTTAGAATTGGTATTTTTAGCTTCCCACACGACTTAGATAAAAAATTGACATACTAGAACAGTAGAGTATTTCTAGTCCAAAAATTGTTTTATAAATATTAAACTTGGTTTTATTGATCGAAATTTTTCCAAATTCTTCCAATATTCTCAGTATTTTTTTTTTAATAAAATGGCATTTTCTTCAAGAGTACTTACATATTTACAACAGCAAGGTCCTAAAAAATAAACACAATGCTTGAAGATGTACCAAGAAGTGAATCCTCAAATCCTCTCCCAATGGATATGCGCAAACAAGTACATATAGATATCTGTTACCGAACCAAACTCAATTTTAAATGTGCCATGTAAGACAGTGATAAATTAGTATTTTGAACGAGGGGGATATGTGGAACATGAGGGTACTAGAAGAAAACAGTCATGTTCCCAATACATACTAGTAGGTACCGTAATTATTCAACAGGTTCATTATACCATATATATTTTTTTATACAGTCGTGTTTGGCCAATGTTATGTAGACACTATCCTACCCACAAATTGACAAGCGGAGGTAATCATATTTGAATGTTTGCAGAATTAACAAAATATTAATTTACTGTGTTAGATTTTAAATATTACTCTAAAGAAGAATTGTTTACATGGGTCAAATTCAAAATTTTAAATATTTTATCATTAGGGTTACAGTTTGGCATATCATATGTTGTAGTTTCAGAAAATTTATAACTGAGAGAATATTTACCGAACTTCATTCCTCTTAAAAATATATGTATTATTTATTTATACTGGGTGTTTACAGGTGATCTTACATACATGAGAAGAATCCAGTTATAAAATCTGTGTTAATACCCAATATATAACTTAAAATACAAAAATCTAGGATATATCAATTTGCATACATCTAAATAGAGATTCAAAAAAGAAAATAAATCTACACAATAATAAAGTTATAGAAAAGCTCACTCAAATGAAAATAAAGCGAGGCAGGATACATAAGAACTACAAAGCGAGACGAAAGTAATAGATACTCTAATTAGCACAACATATTTTTAAGCAACAGCAGAACATTATTTTCTGAATCTTTATAATCTATCAAGAAAAATGTCTACTTCAGCACATTCTATTTTCTTATACAGTAGTCACATTTTGGTCAGAGGGCTAAAATAGGCGATAATGTTTTATAATTGGGATATAGATATACGGGAAACGCTGATATAAAGGTGAAAGTTGTAAAAGAAAATTAAATAATAGAATTCGTGTGATTCATTTAAATGTTTTTTTTAAGCATCATAATCTGATCTTGGATGGTTTCAGTTTTTTTCCTGTATGTACGTGTGAAAATAATTTTAGTTTGAAAAACGCTATATGTTTCTAACAGTTTTTATGCATAAATTTATTGCTTGTGGGTTGGGCAAAAAAAGTATTGTGATGATCTTTTGGGTTGGATGTTCAGCAGAAGGGTTTCATCAAAAAGTCAAATTTTGCTAATTGTTGGTTTAATGGTTTCTGCACAACATGGTACATTTTAAATATATTATGTTACTGTATTTATTGGACGGCCGTACATACATGATACATTTCGAACAACGACAAGGGGAGAAAGTACATCAGTTAATTAACGATACAATAAGCATAGTAAAAACGTAAATGCAAAAATACCCTTTTAATTAAAAGGTTTTCTTTTGAATATTCAATAATATTAATATATTTTTTATAATTATTTAATTTTGTTAAGTAGTATAAAATAAAGTCGCTATCCGCGTCTGTCTGTTTGTGCGCATAGTTCTTCTAAGCTACGGATTTTGATAGGGTTTTCACTATCATCTAGATTTTTTTTTCGGAAGGTTTAAATATATGATGCTTGCATATTATATTTATAGAAAGTAGACAAAAGTCGATGGTTTATTATCAAGACGTAAAAATATATTTTCTTGCACTACATTACTAACGCTGGCTAAACCTCATGAGATACATCAAAAATGTACTGCGAAATTTTATATCTTAAAAAGACCCACAGAAAAGTCTGCCATGAAACATGTCTATCTCCCAAGGATAACCCCCAGCAACGCGGGGTACACGTTAACTAGTATTTAATAAAAAAATAAAAATTTAAATCCGAAATTTTATAACCAAAATTCGGATGTGTTTATCCGAGAGACTAAACGAAGTTATAAAACAATTCATTAGAAATTTATACCATTCAAAAAAGTCGCTGACAAAAATATTGGATAAATTATTAAGTAAGAGAATATTGTAAATTTTAAATTTATATGAGATATGACGACAAATATGACGTTCAATAACTAGGTCTCATTAGTCAAGTGGTTAAAACGCTGTCCCGGACAAGAGACAAAAGATCGTGGGTTAGAATCCTAGTAATTCATAAACAAGTTTTGGTGGGTAATTATAATTATTAAACAAAAATCCTGTTTATTCGAATATTCCATCAATAAAATAGCTTTAGAAAGAGACACGGAAAAGAGAAATCTTGGAATTATTTTGGACGAAAAACTAAGTTTCACCAATCATATCCATCAAATTGTGAACAAAGGTATGAAAACACCAGGCTTCGTATTAAGAACAACTAAAAACTTTAATTCTTTACAAGCCATTAAACTATTATACGTATCTCTAGTAAGAAGTCTAATTGAATATAACTCAGTAGTTTGGTCTCCATCTTACAAAATTCACATTAACAACATTGAGGGAATACAAAAAACATTTCTACGTTTTATAAATTTTAAATTAAATATCTCTGTCGAAGACTTAAAATAAAATTTCTTATTAAATACTCTAAAAATACATACAATAGAAGATAGACATTAAATAAACGATTTAACGTTCTTATTCAAAATACTTAACTCTAATTTCGACTGTTGTGAACTCCTGCAACTTATAAACATACATACACCCACAGTAACAACACGACAAAATACAATATTCTACAGCAGCACACATAAGCGTAACTACATTGCCCACTCTCCGATACAACGACTTCACACCATGGGAAATCATTACTTGGGTGATGTTGACATATTCAATACCAACTTGGCAAGTTTTGTGGATCATTTAAAACATTTATTTCAACAATACTCCTAAACACATCATGTAAACCTACAAATAGCTGTAATTTTCTGTTTTTGTTTCTTGTGTTTGTATGACTTGTTGCATAGCTTTTATCAAATCTAATTTTATTCTTATTTTTTATGTTTCAAAGTATCTGTCAAATTAAAATTATAGTACCAACCATGTAAAAGCCCTCTGGGCGTTAAATAAATTAATTAAAAAAAAAAATTACTAGAATGACGTCTTGTTTGCATCAGTTATTCAGAAGTCATTTTCAAAAGTAAACCTTAGTGACTTTGTTGACTCACAACGAGATTCCCCACCCCACATCTCTGAACTATGCGTCCCGGAAAACACTGGTCTGAGGCAGTCAACCTTAAGATCAGCAACTGATGGAACCTTGGCGCAAGCCAAATACTAAGTTTGGTGATCGCGCTTTCAGAGCATCTAGGCCGAAGGCTTAGAATAAACTTCCTCTGGAACTAAGATCCATAACAAGTCCAACAGAATTCAGGTCGGAACTAAAAACTTACCCTTTTAAGCTGTCACACACTTAAATTAAATATACCATTCGTGAGAGAAAGTCCAATTAAATCCAATTTTACAATTATGTCTTAAATTCTATATCTAAATTTCGCTAATAAACAATTAATTAATAATCTCAAGTAACTTACCAGGTAAATATAGTACTGTATATTATCTCCATATATTGTTAGTAGATCATAGAAGAAGTGTATTAGATATTTGTACAGGGCTCTTGAGGTGATTTCGCACAAACACGGCACCATATAAATCATCCAAATATTATTATTAAACAGATGACGACAATCTCAACGTAAAGAATGCAATTTTACAAATGTCAATGATTTGTATGATTGGTAAGATTTTTTTAATGAAGGCGGGAAATTTCCAAATAATACGCTCAGAAATGGCGGTTGATCGACTAAGTTTGTGAGTGTACAGGTGTCCGGGGGTAAACTGCTGACTTCGGGGGGTGATTTTACATGATTTAAGAAGTAAAAAAAATGAAATTTAAAGGTTTTTTGGTAAAAAGTTGAATTAATAATTAATTTTCGTGTAATAAATATTTTTTTTGAATTTGAATTGTATGTGTAGGAAAATAAATATTATTCTATGAACAAAATATTTTAGTATAGGAAAAAAAGTTAGATTGTCGAATTGTCACGTAGAATCACCTCCCGAAGTTAGCTCACTTTATCCCCGGACACCCTGTATAAACATGAATCAAGATTTATATTTAATAAATGTTTTATTAACTTAAAAGTTTTAACTTATATTGCAGTGAGCATGTTAGTTTGAGCAATCATAATATGATTGGGGTTTCTTCCAAAGAAAGTAATCACTTGAGTCTAACATCAGATTTTTCAATACTTCGGCAGTGCAGAGCCTCTAAATAGAGCTAAGAATGACAACGAACAAATAATTGCCGAAAATCTGGCAAACTGCCCCACAGGTATTCGTTCTTTTTGGTGGCTCGCTTGTTCAATTAGGAGAAATTTCTGCAGAACCACTTTGCACCTCTGACCAAGTCCGATTGTCGGCTGGTTAACTCGGCCCGTGAGAAATATAAGTTATTAGGAAAATAATTCGCAGAAAATTCAACTCTTTAAGACAATGGAAAGACTCCCCTTTCCATTCTGTACTGCAATTTCCAAATAATGGAACCAAAGATCCGGAACAAGGTGGTTTTCCGGGTCTTGAACGAGTTGAAAATCGACAAAGCCAGCGGGACAGACGGAATGCCTGCCCTGGTTCTTGAGAGAGGTGTTCTGCAGAATTAACACCGGTGCTCTCAAAAGTATTTAAGCTTTCACTTAAAAATGGAAATGAGCCAGATCATTGGAAAGGGGCGATCGTCCACCCCATCTGGTGGCTCTGATTCTTCCAATTACCGCCCCATAGCCATTACTTCCATACTCTCAACGGTATTGGAAAGGGTGGTTAGTAACAAGTTGCTCACATACCTCAGGAATAACAACATCCTAAGCAATCGGCAATATGAATTTCGACGTAACCAATCATGTGGCGATCTGCTCGGGTATTAGACGCATATTCGGGGCGGTACTTGGAACGTTTTGGAGAAACTAAAACCGTCGAGTTGGATATCACCAAAGCCTTTGATAGGGTCTGGCACCGAGCGCTTGTTGGGAAGTTACCATCGTATGGGATCCATCAAACGCTGCATAGTTGGATTACGGTATATTTAAAGGAACAAGAATTCCAAGTGTAATTGACGGCTCTTCTTTCTCTCCGCACCAAATCAACGCGGTAGTGCCACAAGAACCAAAGGAGGGCAGTTCGTCTAATTGAAAATCTATTGTTAACGGACCGATTGCCATCGCAATGCAAAGACGCAATGTGAGCATGCTGAGTCTGTTCTACATGTATTTTAATGGAGACTGCTCTAAGGAGCTAGCAGCATTGATCCCCGATTCACAGTAAATGTTGGCTTTATGAGAACGGGCCACTTCTTCGACTCGTTATTGTGAAGGACGGCTAGTATGTTCAAGACTCGCATTAATAAATCCCTTCTTACAGCCCCTACCTTATACCTTCTCACAACGACCAACCGGCATAGCTTATAAAATAATATAAACAAATTATTTTCAACTCTTTGAAGATCAGGTCAACCAAATGTAAACGGACGACCCGAGTATTAAGGATCCTATAAAATACCAGATTTTATTAATATATTTATTGCTGAATATTCAGTTTTACCAAAACGGTTGTTATTATTGTTGCAGATAATGTGGGCCTACATCCTCGCAGCAACCCGCAGAGAAAGACGGAGGTCTCTCCCGGAGCCTGAACCACCCTCCGATGTGTTTACGTAAGTCCACAGATTGCTAAATATTTTATCATATTGTAAAACATCGTTTTTCAACTCTAAGTTCATCCGCTCACGGGGCAACTGAAACTGGTTGGCAATCACGGAGCAAATCAAGTTTACGATTTCATATATTATCTAATCTTGTTTAACCATAGAATCAAAAAGAATGACTATGGCTGTCATCTGTCACTATCAAATTGCACAAAAAAATGTCTGCAGAATCAAATGATGATGAAGCGGCATTTTTTTTTATTCTCGTGCATAATCAGGGAGCCTATAGTCGTAAAAACATAGGAAGTTTTCAACCTAATTAAATGTTTTCCTGCTCGGACATATCGTAATCTGACAGCTCTTGAGACATAGATAGATCGCAAATTTTTTGAAAACTGGTATATGTATTGGCAACTGAAAATGCGCAGTGACTTGTTGCGTCGCCGTTGGAAACTGTTATTTGTGTGCGGATTTGTTAAGTTGTGTGCGGACCGCCATTGGAATACACAGGATAGCAACTTGAGTTGCCAAGTGTTTTTTTTTTCAGTTGCCCCGTGAACGGGTGGACTATACTTAGGCGATGGCATTTTCCACTGGTCACCGATCACAAATGTAATGGTTTGCTTTTGTCCAACTAACAAAATTTTTTATTTTGTATTTAAGCCACCAATTGTAATGGATTTATTCTACAATGGTCTTTCATTCGTTGTGTTATGGTCGATGCTGGTGTCCGATGTAGAGGGTAGGAAATTGCTTCTCTTCCTGATCACGCCAGCCAATGTATAACTATTTTTTAGGATTTTATAATACAAAACACCCTATATAGCATAAATTTAACTGAATAATATGTTATTTATGACATAATAAAATAATTTTAAAAAGACAAAACAATATTCAGATATAATAATTACAATTCATAATAAAGTTAATAAGTTATGAAAAAATTCTGTACTTTTTGTTTTTATCCAGACTGAAATAATATTTTTGATTATTTATTTATTTATTATTTATTTACATAGTAAGTTGACAGCATATGTATGTAAGTGTAACATGTACATGGATAAAATAGCTAAATATAATTTACTCATAAGGTAATTAGAAAATAATATGGTGAAGTAAATCAAAGTATGAAAGCAAGACCTTTTTTTAAAGCTAATAAATAATACACGTTAATAACTAGCAAATAGGTCTAAAATTAGTTGCCATTTGAAACTCACAAAGTTATTAACACCAAATATATCGATAAGTTTACAGTATTTGTTTGCAAGGTAATGAATTCTTGGAATTGGTGAACACATAGAGTAGTTAGTATTGAGGTTATTGTTACATTTAAAAGTGTCTTTGTTTCGAGTTTGTCTAACAGGTACATTCATATAAATTAATTCCAAATATCTTCCTTCAGCTTTTAAATTCTTTCCATACCCAAATTCAGTTTACCCTAGAAGTAGGTGTCAATGCCTCTCTAAATTTTCTAGACCTCACGCTCACTCTGATAAATAATAGAATTGAATTTAACCTATACCAAAAACCGACCTACACAGACATAACTATCCACAATACTTCCAATCATCCCATCTTCCATAAACATGCAGCGTTCCATTCAATGATCCATAGGTTAATTTCGGTCCCTTTATCTACCAATAATTTCACAAATGAGTTATCAATAATAAAACAAATAGCATCAAATAATGGCTATGATTCGGCCTTAATTGATAAAATTCTTAATAAAAAACAAAAAAATATTTCCACAAACAAATTTCTATATAGCAGTATTCCGTCAATTAATATCAACACCCCTATTTACCATTGGCGTAGGATTTTATTTATAAATAAATTTTAAAATCAAAGCGTTAGGAACCTTCCTTTAGATATTAAACCTGCCTTTTATACAAACAATACCATAGGAAAATTTTTGATTAATACTAAGGACAATGATGACATACTAAGCCATTCGGGTATTTATAAACTCAACTGTAGTGATTGTCCCGCCTTTTACATAGGTAAAACATCGCGCAATGTAAACACCAGAGTGAAGGAATATGTACGGTGTTTAAATGGTAAAGGTTTTTCGGAACTCGCCAACCATTTAATATCAGCAGACCATAGATTTAATAAAATAACAGGTACTAGCCTCTTACATAAAAATAGTATAGGCATTAGGTTAGACAATTTAGAATCACTAGAAATCAGGAAATCTATAAACAGTAACTAGTCAGACCATTTATTAAATACACAAATTAACTTATCTAATCAAAAAAACACATTCTATAGTCCTATATTTAACTTGTTTCCCACAATCCATTCCACTCCTTAATAATATGTTTATGTTTTTTCTTATGTCTTTAAAATGTATTATTATATGTATAATTCATGTAAAATTGCTTTTTTGTACTTTGTTATTATATATCTTTAATTCACTATGCCTATGTAATATTTGACTCCTCCCACTTTTATAATGTGTTATATTCTGTCTCCCTCTACTTTCTTATAAATATGCATGACCTCTGTCTTAGTTTTTAGTTATATTTCACATCCTGATGAAGCTCGACCGTAGCGAAACCGGTAGATGTAATAATAAAAAAGTCGTGGTTAATAAACAAAGTGTTTTATTTGATTTAATATATAATGTCTAACCACAAAGTGATTGCTTCCTACGAAAAAATAAATTAATTTCAATAATTCAGGCCTGTCAATGAGAGATTTGATAATTTTGAATACAAATAATATATCAGTTAGAACTCTTCTATCCGATAGTTTGAGAAGTCTGGTTTCGGTACGTAAGTTATTATAATTTATAAATTCGATGGAGGTATACATTTTAAAATTGATGTATCGAAGAAATATATTTTGTACCTTTTCTAAGGCTTGAGAATGGACTTTGTAGAACGGCGACCATACTGTTGAATTTTATTCTAATTTATTTTGTACTAATGAGCAATATAGATGTTTTAAAGTTAACACATTTTTAAACTTTGCCCATAAATATACCTACATATTATTGGTGAACTGGGCGGATTGTTTCATTGGCGTAGTATCATTTTTAATTCGATCTACTATGTATTCATTTAGTAAACAGTAAATAAATCTCTTATATAGATCTTCTTACATATTTAGGTAATTAAACTTCGTACATTTATCGGTAATTATAATAATCGAATTTACAGGATTATTCAATTGATGGACTCAATTTCGTAACTGTATATATCAAAATCTGGATTAGTGACAAATATTCAGTAAATTAAATTTCATTAAAACAAATATCCATTACGGGACGTCTGGCAGATGTAAAACATCGAAATTGATTTTTATTGAAGGAAGTGGAAATGAAAGTAAACAAGTTATTTAATTTGAAAAACAAATTACCATTATGAAAATATTCACAAGGAAATATATTAAAAAATAAAATTTCCTAATTACTTAGGATATATCAATTGCAGATTTTAGTGAGAATATAAGCAAATAAAAAACAAGAGCCGACGAATCACGAGGCGTCGTTCTGTGCAAGAGCGTCGCGTCGTCCCGTTTGCATGCGAGTGCGTCGTCTCCTCTTGCCACGCTTGGTATACAAGAATTGGTTTTACTCCCCAGGGTGCGTCGAAAGATATTTAACATCAAAACTAATAACAATGTTAACAATAAAAGATTATAAATTATCAATATGGTTTCTGTTGGGTTATCCAATAGGTAGGAGCTCAGTTCTGTTGAATGAAATGAAGACCTGGTTTGAATGAGTCCGTTAAGTTTTTTTTCTTTTCTGCAGATTTGGCCTCAACACCAACACCAATACTGGCTCAAACCTGATGAACCGGGGTGAATATCCCGGCGTTGGACTTTCCAATGTTTATCCATCCAGCTCTCGCCATTACCCCCCGTACATCCCGCAAAACCTAAGATACCCCAACTCCATGGATCACGAGGTAGAGACCTGGAACACTCCGTGCAAACTCAAACCCCTCTCCGCCCCCGCAAGCCAGTTCCTTCAGCCTTCACCGGTCAGAAGGGTATACAATACCACAGATACTCAAAAGCAGTCCCGAAACTCCTTATCACAAAGCGTCCATTCACCAGCAAGATCAGAATCTAGATATGAAACACCCAGTAGATTCCCCACGCCGCAGAATCATGTGCCATTCGTCCACAGGAGGGGAAGGTCGGTGCCTAATCTATCAGAGTCCAGGTGGAATCAAGCCTTGATAGAAGAAGAAATCCGGCTTGCGGAGGACTATCGAATGTATACACACAGAAGGAACGATCGGCCATGGCACGGCTTCAGTGCTGCATCTGGTTTGACCTCGGATAGTGGCAGAAACCTTCAAGGAAGCAGTGTTCAAGTGTCGACCAATTTGTCTGCTTCTCCCGCGCATCATCCCACTAAGAGAAACTTGGCCAAGAGAGATTCAATTGAAGAATATGGATTCAGACCAAGCAGTGAAGATCTTTCGGAGGTAAGAATGTATGTTTTTTTCATTAAATTTCATCACTATTATTGTGTTATAACATAAAACTGGAGTTTATAATATTTATATTTGCGTGCATATATTTTACAGATAATACAGTTGTGTGTGAGAATTTTATATACTACGATATCTTTCTTAAAAATGGTTGGTCGCTTATCAACTTTTGTTCTCGGTTGTTTTACATCATTCTTTGGATTTTAAAAATATCTATTAAGAAATCCTATATTTTGAAAAACAGTTTTACCTAATAAAAGACCACGTCGACTTTAGTTATTTTTCTGGACTCATTAAAGGCATTATTAGCTTTATTTGGGTACAAGCATAACCAAATAACCATAACCTATAACCAAGGAACCAATTACGTTACCAATACTTATGACGTGCATCCTTTCTACTTGATCTCTATATTCGAAATGACTTCTCACGAGAACCAATAACCACTTCTGATATTTGCTACCACTGTCTGCAAGACTTTTGGGAAAACGTGAATAAAAATATAATTAAAAAAAACAATTTTAAAAGCACCACAAAAGTGAAGAGGTTTTGCCAGTCCATCCGGCTCATTGAATCGTACAATTAAGTGAGAAATTGCTTCATTTCCACTCCCCCTTGACATTTTACAGGGGTCGAGACTCTTTTTAAAACTGGATTCCCATGGCCGGATGATATTTGTCCTCTGTTACAAGTAGAAAAACACAACGTCAAGATTGATATTACACAGAAAAAGTCAAAGATTCTGGAATTGGAATATTTAATTGTCATTACACTGAAGTCCAAAGATCGCGCTTACTACAAGTTCTCCATTTGGATTCTGCCTTATTTTGCCATAGGGGCGAAGTAACCGCTAACGGCGCGAAATGCCGCGACGCATGAGGTTGCTTCGTAGCTTTCCCGTAATTCGTGGCGCGGCTTAGAAACTTCACGAGCAGAGTGCAAATTGAAATCTCCCAGTATGATGACATTATTTTACCTTTGCATCATGCAGAGTCTAATACCTTATTTCACTGATATTTTTACTCTTGACATGACCTGGCTAAACATTTGATTAACTTGATCGTGCCTACCTTACTCGCGCGTCCTCAACTTTTACCGTTAACTTTTGAATTATATCCTCAACACTCCTTTCTCAGTTTATCCGCTCTACTCATCCAAATTTTTCCAAGCCGAGTTGAAATCGCGCTTGGGTCTCACCCAGGCGTAGCGTGTTCAATTCCTCGGCCGGCCAAGTCCTCCATCACAACACAAGCAACATTTTCCGCTTACTGTGGTGGTAGTAGGAGATTTTCAAATATTGTCAGGTTATTCGTAACCCGGGAATGTTTGTCTTTCTTTAAAAAAAAATAATAATATTAAACTTTTCTACACTATTTAGACTAATTTATTAGATCTAACTTATTGCAACTGTGTGTTGGTCTGCTAATCGGGCATTCTCCTATCCAGACCATCTTCCAACTCGTTATAAAATAATAGTTTTTTGAATAAATGAATAATTATTACATAGTGAACTAAATTCATTATAATACCGCCACGGTCGAGTCTTAAACTAGTTTACTTTAAACTTAAATGAAGTAGCGTATTCAAAGATCTAACTTTTACTTTAAATTACTTTACGCTTTCAAATTTGTAAGTTTTTAAACATAATACGTATTTTTTATTAGCAAGATCGTGTTTTGTAATGAATAGCGGATATAGAAGATCATATTCCTTGAAAACAATCTTAGCAACTCTCAAACGAAAATTTGAAATGGAAATAACAGAAAATGAATGGGTCGCATCTAGGCATTGAACCTAGGACCTCAAACTTCCCGGGGTTTTGCTCTACAACTGAGCTTTTCCGACCTTTCGGTCAATTTTGACTGTGTCATACTTCGAATAAACTACCAACATCATCTTAATTATCTTAACGCCTATTTTTTATTGACTGCTATCTTTATGAACTATTGCAAGATTTATTGCTAGCTAAATGCAATCGATAGATAGTGTCTTAGATAAATACATCCATTTTTATTTTAATGTGCGACATCTATTGACTTTTCAAGTTTATGATAATTTTTTGCTGTTTTTTTATAACTTTATGAGTAAAGCCTTAAATTATAATATTTAATTGTTGAAGACAATCTTAACGACTCACAAACAAAAATTTGAAACAGAGAAAGATAGCATCTAGGAATTGAACTGAAGACATTAGCCGCAGAGTTTTGATTTCTGTGATAGTTACATATTTTATGATAACAAAATAATGAATTAAAAGAAATTATTCTAGCGTTGCAATAATTTAATCGTATTTATGAAACCATACAAAAAATTAAATACGGATACATTTTAGTAATTTAAAAAAGAAGTATTGTTGGTTGTATAGCATAACTTCCTTTGAAACAGAGACCAGTTTAATGTCTTTTAATATAATTAATCTAAGTTTTCGGCTATGAAATTCCTGTCCCGTATTTCAAAAAGTAAATTACTCAAAGTTTATTTGAAACATCAAAGAGAAAAGCAAAATGTTGCCTTACCACAGCGAATTACTCCGGAATGGATTACAACTCATACCAATGCGGGGCTTCTGGGCCTCGATTCTCGACGAAGTCATTCCACTCGAACAACGAGTGGTTCAACCCGTTGTTCGAGTGGAATGACTTTTGACGTATATAAGTTTCTTACTATTTTTTTTTCTCCAAATAATTTCAGGAATCACCGGTTAAAGTAAATCTAGTAACACCCTGAATTATAACATGGTAACAATATAGTGAATATAAACGAAATGGATACTACGCGGGTAATCGAATAATTTGTATGTTACATTATTTAAAAAAAAATCATGGATTTTATGCAAAGCAAATCAAAATTTTGTTCAATTCCAGTAGGCGGCAATTTTTTTTTTGGATTTTAAAAAATTTATATTTATGTTTCGGGCTGATAATTATTGCTCATAATAATTTGTATCCATGGAATAGTATATATTTGTATTTTTGATAAAAATCTTCTCAAGGTCACTGTACAGATAGGTACTTATGACTTTCTACATTTTATCTAGTTATTTTTTATTTATCTTGTTTAGTTGACATAGTCGTATGTGCTAATAATTTTAGAAACATATAAACAATTACATTCAATCACAAACAATTATTCATTATATGTGGTTGACCTATTTTCTTAATTCATTTTTTTTAAATAATCATATTTTCCGTCTCAGTAATTTCGTGCTTGATTTCTTCACTGTTGGCAATTTAATTTGCTTTTGCATTTCTCGTCCCGTGTCTTAGTAAACATCTAAAACATAGTTCAGTGCACTAATAAAAATAATATGAAAACATTTTACAAAAATCTTCATTATTTCATCTTATATACCTACTTAGTCTACATCAAAATCATTCTCATTATTTTTTTAGTTACAATGTAGTACACATCATAACATAATATAATATATACTCGTGGGATTAGTTTTCCAAATTCACCGCTAGGTGGTTGATTCGTGCGTTTGTCACTTTTATGTCTGCATAATTTAGGTTTGCGTCTTTGATACTACACACATAGATAATGGTGCTGCCACACGCAAAGCTCACATCAAAAGTTAATGTACAGCGCATCATCTTTTCTACCGACACACGACGCTATCAAATATCTCTTCCTATGGTAGGAGAGGGGGTCAGTTGAATTCGAGAGCGGCCGAGGAACATAATTTCATCTGTCAAAGTGACAACTTTACTTACTGACAGCTTGAGCACGTTTTCGAAATGGATGATACTTGTCGCCTATTGCTGGATCTGTTGGACAGCTCATCCTCAGATGATGATGCCGCTAACTATATAATTATAAATGCTATTTATAAACTTTTTAGATTTTAAACAATCTGCGCGTAAATAGCGCACTTTCACATAACCTGACATAACCTCTCCGTCGAATCAGGAAATTCGCAGTTCGCACGCCGATCGACGAAAGCGACATATAATAAATAATTGTAAAATAAGCTCAACTTTCGTCCAAGCCGTCCAACTTTTATCAAAAAACCGAATGATATTACCATATAAACATACTGAGATTAAAAATTTGATTAATTTTGAAAGGGCGAAAATTTGTTTACTTCAAATTCAAATATTGATTATATTTATATTTTAAATATATGTTAAGTATGTTTGCCAAATAATGTTTTTTTTATGTTTCTAAATTTACTAGCACACATGACGATATGAGCTAACATAATAAATAAGAAATGCATTATTAGGCTGCTTATGTCATGGCTGTCAAAGGGAACACGGAACTTAGTTGGTAGCTCCGTAATTAAAATGACCCCCTCTCCTTTTTACGGCGGAGAGGGGGACGCATAACTTTTCAAATATCGCGTCGGGAGCGGTTACGTAAAATAAATTCGGTTAGCGAAGTTCAGAACCACACTTATAGCGCGTTATCTTTTTACGTGTGTCGGGTCTGTATGGGATTGTATGGCGAGCGCTATTGTGCTTTATATTATCTGTTGATGTGAGCTTTGCGTGTGGCAGCACCATAAGTATTATACTTCTCCGTATGGCTGATTGCAAATAAACCAATAAATCCCTTGGAAAATTCAGACAAATGCAAACGCCTCGAGATATTCTCTCATTTCTCAGACGTGGATAAACTAATAGTGCAGAATATGTTGAACAGTAGCCAAACCAAATACATTTTTTGTCTATAATAAAAACACATAAATTTGTTTTTGACCACGATAGTTTTATTTTTTTGTCGCTTAGAGGGAGGCTGACCGAAATGGGTATAGGATAAGGTGTTTCAACTCCCTTCACGTTTGTCTTCACAAATCGGCAATCGACTATATTGTGAAATGTTTGACAATTCAACGGTCTTGGCCTTTTAGGACCTCTGGATAGTTCAAATGACAACAATTCTAACTGAAGTTAATTGCTTCATTGATTGAGTAATAAAGGCAATTTATAGAATAATATTACGAAAGCTTTTTGTAGTTCAGTTTTGTGTTATTAAAAATACTAATTTCGGTTGTGTGTCTTTGTGTATCACGGTTCAATGATATCTAGATCTTGGATTTCCTTTGATTTTAAAAATTGGAACTGACTGTCTGAACGATCCACACAAGCAATACAATCGGGATCAAATTATTTTTTAGTAATAATACTTCTATATTTCAAAAGTGTATTTCTTATGTTTAAATTTTGACAGGTGCCGTTATTTTTCAAGTTTATTTACGTGTTCATTGTGAATGTAAATTTCTGGTCGTCTTTTGAATGGAGAAAATCCAGAAGTAAATATTTTTTAATAAATATTATTACTGATAACATTAAAATAATATGTTAAGTACAGGGTTTTCCAATAAGAGGTGTTATTTTGATATTCAATCGTAAAAGATCAATGGTTTAATTGCTCGTGTGGCACGTAGCGCCGTCTTGTTGAAAGTAAACGTTGTCCAGACCAATACCATCCAATTCCGGCCATAAAAAATCATTAATCACATCTCGATAGCGCAATACATTCACCGTAATTGTTGCTCCAGCCTCATTTTCGAAAAAGTAAGGTCCAATGACTCCGCCGGACCATAAACCGCACCAAACAGTCACACGTTTAGGATAGAGAGGTTTTTCAACAATAATTCTTGGGTTTTCGAGCCCCAAATGCGACAATTTTGCTTGTTGACGAAGCCACAGAGGTGGAAATGGGCCTCATCACTCAAGATGATTTGCATTTAATTCACTCAAGTTAATTTTAATAATTTCCATGCGTTGTTGAATCGTGTATCGTTCCATTTTTATTAATGACATAGTTTCTACTTGTCAAATGTCAAAAAATGACAGCTTAAAAAGTAACATCTACCGAAAGAGCGGGCTATTCAAAATAACACCTCTTATTGGAGAACCCTGTATTATATAAACTATATATCATTATCATTGTTTTATGTTTTCAATGCACCGTTTACTTATGTACTTACCTCTTTACGCCAATGTATACGCTAGAGTTTTTGAGAGGGAGAAGTTGTTTTCTGTCATGCTTTAAAAAAATCTTTAATTTCAGAATAAAACTCTAAAAAATCGTGTAATATAGCGAAAGTATGGCACGAAATTGTACCTACAGCTATGTCAAAAATGAATTCATGGCCTTACTAATAAACGTGTTTTAAATTTTAAACAACCATTAAAGAAGGAAAAATGATTGTTTATCAGTTGTATACAATTTAAAACACGCTTATTTATAATATTATTATCAGTTCGAGAAAACTATATTAGTACCTACCAGAAAATAGTATAATTATTTTATCAAGTTCGAGTTTGCGTAGGTAGGTACTAAATGTTGTAACTAGTCAGATGGCCGAATTGTTTCACGACTACCAACGCAATGATGTATAGCGATCATGACAATAATATTTAATCCGTACATAATGTCTTCCGAAACGTCCATAAAACACATTAAATAAAATGTTGCAAATCATTTCGGAGTTGGTAGGTACATATTAATCCTTAGTTATATTAATTATTATAATCGTGATCACCTGACAGTAGTTGGATGAACTAATGTAGGTAACTATACAAACATTATTAGTTTCATAGGTGACCTGCAAAAAATAGTGGAATTTCATTTCAGTGACAGCAAACAACTAATTAACGATTGTTTGAATTTTAATGAAACACCCATTTGGCAAATATCAACCATTTTGGATGTCTGGATTTCAAATGTAGACGCTTGTACTAAATTGGCTTATCGGACATTGTATCTACTATCTTGCACACTTAAGTTGATGGGCCGCAAACAAAATGAAAAAAATATAGGGAATGTTGGCAACCACATAATTGATTTAGGTAACCAAAGCTCCTTAATGCCAAATCATTATTTTGATTCATCTTTATAACGAATTGGTGTACATTATGAATACCAAAAAAAGCTTTAGATAAATTGAAGGTTTTACTGTCGTTTAGCTTGAGTAAATACAAATAATAAAATAAATTACTCAATAAAAAATATTAATGTAAACTTCTAAAAAAAAATTATTTTCAAAAGAAATATATAAACGCTTAAAGAAACAACATCTGTGACAGTTTCATTTGATTAACTTTTTTGGTTTCTTAAAATTATTTACAAAATTAATAAAAACCAATTTGTTGCTTAAAATCGAACGTTTCTAGACTCCGTTTGTCAAGCAATTTTAATGCCTACGATATAAGGTATACCAATAATATACACATTTTCGACTTGTAGCTTCGTCTTAAAATTGACGTCGATAATACTTTTGGCCGTAAAAATCTCAAATCATAACCATTCTGTATTTTGTTCGCAAAACCTCACAGTGAGATAAAACTTGTTAAGTCTCTTATGGGATTTAACCTTTGGGTCCAGGGTAGCGAACACGGTTACGACTTCAACATAATATGCTCATTACTTCAACATATTTCCATTACTTTATCAAATTAACATGAGTTTATACCTTACACATAGATTGATGCTTTCAGCATTTGTTGTTGCTTTCAATATCGGTTTAAGCTTTCAACATTGGTTTAGGCTTTCAACATTGGTTTATGTTTCCAACATTGGTTTAGACCAGAGGTTCCCAAACTTTTTTGTCCCGTAGACCACTTGCCAATTTTTTTTTCCGTAGACCCCCTAGCCTGCCGAATATTGAATTTTTCTAAAACTATTAACGTCTCATGTGATAATCATTTATTTTTTTTGTAAAAAGATTCCCTTCCCTTGCCTACCCTACAACCGGGTGGCGATATAGTTCCTCTATTTTTGCATTGTGCAGACAGGGGTGCCCTTGTGAAGTATTACACCAAATGAAAATGGAGCAGGATAAGCAACGGGAATTTCTTTCTGTAGCTGGCCCTACAGAACTGCCCCTTAATTCTTTGTTAGCGTTTATTCCGATCAGTTCTTCTTTTCATATGATATCCGATTCTTTAACGTTCCATTTCCACAGTCAAAATGTCCTCAAATTGAGTTTTGAAGTCTGTGTGAAGTACATCTAAATGTTGAACGTCAAAACAAGTTGGGGAACTAGGAAAATTTGCGGCTTCCAATGTGTAATGTTTTGGTTCAATATATTAATTTTGACGAAAAAAGGAACGTAGACTCTATTTATATACCTTAATAAACAACTTGACGATGTATAAGCATACAACTATCAAATAAGCTATTTCTTAGTCTATTATTAGTATTACGTAAACTGTGTTATTTGTGTTAGGTGTATTGTGTCATTTACGGAACTCCTAAATATTGAGTTGAGGTAAATGGGGGTCCGCTCGTATGTACCCCCATTTGAATCTCGTGGACCCCCAAGTTTTTTTCTCGCTCTCATAGACCCCCAGCAAGCCGATATGAACCCCTAGGGGTCCATATAGACCACTTTGGGAACCTCTGGTTCAGACAGTCAACATCGGCTTATGCTTTCAACATTGCTCAGTGCTTTCAACGTTGGTTGATGCCTTCGCCATCGGTTGATACTTCAATATTTTTTTATCATTTCAACATTGGTTGATACTTTCAACATCGGCTTATACTTTCAACATTGGATAGTGCTTTCAACGTTGACTGATGCCTTCGCCTCGGTTGAAACTTTCAATATTGTTTGATAATTTCAACATTGGTTGATACTTTCAACATCGGTTAATGCTTTCAACATTGGTTAATGCTTAAAAGGTCACAGGTTGTCGAGATGAATGAAGATGAAAAATATGTTGAGAGATTATTTGTTTTATTTAAAAAGAAACCAGATGTACATAAAATTACCAAAAGGTGAATGCGCGAAGAACTTATGTAGAACTGCTGCTCGGGTCGAAATGATTTTCATGTTCGCCGCAATAGCCCACGAGGGATACGCGTCGCTTCAGTGTGGCAAGCTGATAAATCTTGCCAGTCACCAACATTTAAATACACGAGAGCAGTCCTACACGGTTAACAACATATCGCTTAATATTTGGAACTTGATGCTTGCACCCAAAGAACCCATTTACACAGGTCCATAAGCAATATCCATTAATACGTGCAACAAAATAAACGAATTCCATAAGTCCATTCACTATTTTTTCTCACCACAATGAGTTCAGCAAACATTTTCAATTATGTTTATTTAATAGAGTAAGTCACTCAAAGTTCGAGGTTCTTTAGTTGCCCCAATTACCACCTTTAAATCAATAATTAACTCGCACGTCGTATCCTCTGACCTTTAAAGTCTTGATATCATGGGTAAGCAATATTAATAGAAAAAAATAACTGGAAATATTATATTACTCACAGAAAACTCATTACGAGATAATAGGAAATACTTCGCGAAAACAATTTCATTCCTCTGAGAACAAATATTTGATATCGTTGTATGGATTCCATACACTGATTAACCTTCTCATGCATGGAGGGTAGTATTTTTCGTATTTACAAGTGCAAATACTTACTTCACTAATAATCATTATAATTCCTTTGGTATTTATTTTTACTAGCTGACTTTTACCCGGCGTTGTTTTGGGTTGTGAATGATTTGGAGTAAGGTTTTGAGATTGCGAATTCTAGGGTACTGGAAAAACGGGTGCATTTTTCAGGTGGAAATAATATTATTGTAAAGATTCCTCGACTTCTCCTAACATTCATTTCCACGCCATAAATTCCCCTTAGACACCTTTCTCCGTTATTATAAGCAATAATTAGTCGACTGTAAAATCAATACAAATTGAAAATATCTCCCGAGTAAAAATAAAGGCCGCGAATTGAACCCGCGCCTTCTGATGTCCGGTCAGACGCTCTGGACCACTGAGCCACGTCGGTTTATTTCCAACCCGCAAAATAATTCAAAAAGTACTAGTACTTCAATCAACAATTACTGCTTATTATATATTTTCCAACTGTAAACAATCAATTCTTTTTTGATATTACAGGCGACTAATTATTGCTCATAATAATTTATTATCCTTTGTGCTATGCATAAAACCTTGTCTTATAAATATTGGTACATCATTAAAAAAAATAACACAAGTATATGGTTTATTTTATCATGTCTCAGGCATCCCCGCCTTTTTCTACCATTCACTTCATGTAGTATTGTGAAATCCACGTTGTTAATTTTGCAAAATTTATTTATATAGATTTTTATTTGACTTCATATATCATTTCAGTGTTTCATCCATTCAATCCAATAATTAGAACCAACTTTTGGTTCAGTAGTTTTAGAGTCTACAGAGTACAAACGAAGAGACATTCTTTTTTCATATACATATACTATCAAAAGCCAAAAACTCACTGAATATTATCATCGTGGGATTTGTGAGGCAAAAGATATTTATGAAATTCTTGATAATAAGGCTGTGTCTGTCGAACGAAATTTTCATTAGATGTGTAAGCGAAAAATATGTTGTAATTATAGCACGGCATAGGATTGACACTTGAAAACCGCTTTGCGAAAACAATTAATTGAATGGTAGATGAGAAATAAGGTAGTAAATAAGTTAGTTACATGGAGAAAAATGAGTATTTTTTGTTTTTTAATGAGTTTTATTATTCACAATGTACATTTGTTACTTATAAAGTGTATATTTGTAGTACTTATAAAGTGTATATTTGTATTTTATAAGTAACAAATGTACATTGTGAATAATAAAACTCATTAAAAACAAAAAATGTCTAGAAATTGTTACATAGTGAATGCCAAAGAAATACAAAAAAAAAAAAATTTAAAAAAATGTGTATGGCTAATTTATAAAGAATCTTTTCAAATTAATCGTAATCCGGTTAAAATGGGATTGCAGGCCTTTAACGAATGAATTGATAGGTTTCCTTATAAATATTTAGTAAAATTCTAATGTGTTATCACAATGTCGGAACACGTGTTCATAAAATCCTAATATTTTATCATTTCGTCATTATTTATTATCAAGGCAAAAGCAGGTTCATGAACACGTATTCCAATATATTAGGAATTTGCCAATTTTTTTTCTCCGTGAAAGCACTTTAGAATTAATGACCCACAAATTTTTCAGTCGGGTTCAGAACACAACACATTTCTCATTTTATTGCTCTTCATTATTTGAAAATTTAAAAAAAGTTACTTAAAATATATGCTTTATAATTAAATAGGTAAGTATTATAAGTAGCTACTTACAAATCTTATAATTTTAGAGGAAATTTTGTTTTTGATTTATTATAGCAAAGTTAATTAAATTATCATAAAAAAATCTGATAAAATTTTTCGTATTCCTGTTGAAAACGGGACTGTATCACTTCAACGATTGAATTGACAGATTTCCTAACAAAGTATCAGTAAAACGCTAATGTGTTATGATTACGCCGGAACACGTATTCGTAAAAATTCTATTACTAAAGGACAATTGCATGAAAACGTGTTCCGATATATTCTGAATGGACTGATATTTTATCAGGAAATAGATAGCTATCTCGTTTTTAACAGGATTTCAACAAATCAGCTACACTTATTTTTCTCCGTGCAGAACTACTAGTAGTTGAGATTTGGCGCTTTTTCAAGATGTTAAACAATGGAACCCAAAGGTTCTTTGATCCGACAATTATTCGAATTACGTCCAATGTATAATTAAGGTGAGCAGGTAGCCACCGGAAAACCGGATACTTTCGCATCAAACTGGTTTTGACAGGAAGATTTTCCGTAATCGATCAAGAGCTTATGTTGGAGTTGAAGCACGTGTTTGTTAAGCTTTTACAATTAGTATGAAGGAAGATAACGATGAAACGTCCATTTTTGCTACTCACGGAAAAGGTAATTTACTTAATATGTGTACCGATGTATCAGCATGTCAGGTGGGGAGGAGGTGGTTGCATCTCACATGAGGGCGGTTAATTAATCACAATCCAATCCACCATTCCAAGAAGAAGAAAAAAATGGTATACACCCGATTCACTGAGAAAACTTGCCGACATAAAATATTAATAAATTATTCGTATTCCGGTTAGAAACGGGACTGAAAGCCTTAAATGCATGAATAAACAGTTTTTAACAAACTGTCGGTAAAACACGAATATGTTATTGGATGTCGAAACACGTGTTCATAAATATTCTTAAATTGTAATATTTCGTCATTATATTTATCAGGAAAACGACACTTGCATGAACGCTTGTTCCGATATATTCTGAATTGACAAATATTTTATTAGGAAATGGATTGGCAAACATGGTTTTAACAGGATATCAATAAATCAGCCGTATTCATTTTTCTCCGTGTGCCCTATTAAAGATCACCATTTCGAATCATAGAGTTATAATTAGAGGTGCTACAAATTATGCTACGAAATGAAATGTTGCTTAGAACGGAAAAAGCCGTAGTCATTGACCGGTAACCTCACAATCTACCCTAATTAGGTATGCAATAGTAAAAAGCTATGGACAGTTGGGAGCTGTTTTTGAGCCGTTGGGATTGTTTTACGGCGTTCTCATCCATTTTTTAATAGTTCCTTATTATTGTGATCGACATTTTCACAAAATTTTCAAACTCAGCGGATCTATGCTGTGCATGTGGCTCACTCATATGCATAAAACTATTTCATCGGATGGCGTTCTTGGTTAGCAAAGACGTTAAGAGTTCACCCACAGATGATATGGGCTTTTGATGTGAATTGATGAGAGACGCAACGATTGCGTAAACCCGGAAAAAAAATTGTGTTTGCAAAATACGTATGTTATATTATATTATTTTTAATTAATAATTTATAGCCTGAAACACCTATACAGTATGTTAAGGGACATACTTGACTTACTTTAACTAGTGATACCTGACATTATTTAGAGAAAAAAAATTAAATCAGGTTATTTTTTTTTTCAATATTAAGCAATGGAACCGACCGATCCCTCATTCCGATCTTAACTGTCCAATATCTAAATGTTTAGAGTTGAAAAAAAAACTAAAATTTATTCAACATTTTTTATTCCAAATAATGTCAGGAATCACTGGTTAAAATAAGTCAAGTACATCCCTTAACAACGTATAAATTGAAAAAATCTTCTGAGAAAAAATGACATCCGCCGACGGGAATTAATTATTCAAAACCCGCCAAATTATTTAAATTGTAATTGTAACTATAACTAACTAACCATCATGCCATTTCCCCGAAAGGGTAGGCAAAGAGGACGGACCGCCAAACAACTCGGTCACACCACACACTCCTTGCCTCATTCACATTTATAAATCGTCTCATACATACTCTTCTATTATTCTGACTCTTGATATGGTTTGACTCAAGTATCTGATTCACTTGGTCGTGCCATGTCTGCTTCGGGCGTCCCCGACTTCTGCTACCACGTACTTGTATTTTTATATTGTTAATTATTATTAAATTAACTTGCATTGCATGCATGACGGCATGCATTTTTTCTGGAAATATTTTTCCAATTTATATAGGTATTCCAGGCTAATTGCTTAAAAAAATAGGGTGTCCTTGCATAGAAAACCTTGTCTCTTAAACATTAGTTTATCATTGAAAGTAAAACGTTATATAAAGTAAACGAACACATTACAATCATATGTACATAATACATTGCAAGCAGTGGCGGCCAACTAATATGTGCTCCCGAGCGCCGAACAACCAACAAGATTTCCGACATGGCTAATCACAATACGAAACTCGGTTCGTTTATAATATCTCATTCAAAAGGTACCTACCTACTTATTAGGCGCGCTTAACTTTCAGACCGACTTTGACTTGTGCCTATGTTCGTAGCAGTTCGTTTTCGATTGCGATCCAAAATTTAACTGCTTTGTCGCATATTCTGTGGAACAGTCGAAAGCGTGGGTACATACCAGTTCATACTATTCTTTGCAAATAATACCATATCATGGACGGCGTTCGGGGTTTTACCACCACATCAGAAGGAACGGTTTATTCAGTAGAAAGTTAAACTAAAACGCGTATCTTTTATATTATTGTCGATATCGTGGTTTCAATTTACCATCTGCTATTTTTCAGCGAATGTTCCGCTTCTTCGATACAAACATACATGATAAAACTTGTCATTAAGAGATGAGTGATGGTCAGATTACTCATTATCAGTTTAGTCAGTACTCGCCGTTGCCGGGTACGGGCATTATCTGTTGAGTTTAAAACTTTTCTTACTCTGCGAAAGTTTTGATATTTAATTGCAGGTTATATCGATCTTGTATATCAATTATTAATAAGGCATATCAATTGCAGGTTATACTAATTTATGATTACTTTTGTGTTTGTTCAAAGTATAAATTAAGAATGAGTTTGAATGTGGAATACATTAAGAACAATAGGTCGAGTTTTGAAAACAAAGTGATAATAAAAAATGCCGGTCCACCTAAAACCTGAACTGATAATAAAACAAGAGTGAAAATCTGGATCGAAGAAGTTTACTCGATCATTTAACAAAACATTTTATAACAAAGCTTCGTAGCTCTGTGCATGTGATCAATTCAATAGTTTATTTTGTTTTCCGTGTTTAATTTACGATGTTGATTCAGTTTGGACAATCAGCGGTGTTACTGATGAAACTCACCTTTCTGAAAAAATCAAAAAACATAATTCTTGTCATTTACATTTACAAAAAGTTTTGAGCTTAAAGGTTTTAGGAAAAGTTGACATCAGAATGCAATCGGATTCAGGCTACCGTGCCTAAGTTAAACACCACAATGAGCTATTTAAGAAAAATCGATACAGGTCAAATTTCCCAGAACATGATTTAAATGTGACGCTTATGACTTATGACTTCCTAAATAAAGATCAATAAAAGATAAACTCTGTGCAATTTACGCCCGCGACGATTTTTCAAAAGCTAACGGCGCTTTATCAATTTTACAACTTTTTTATAGTATCTACTTGTTTATTAGAAGACTTTCCCGAGACTATGAAATTACTAAAACTTTTGTGCACCATTCATGACCTTTGGAATGACCTCAGTTGAAAGCTAAAGATGTTTCTCAACGTTAAAAAGAATAAAATCTTTTTTAAACACGTTGAGCCAGGACAGACTGAACGCACTATCAGTGTTAAGCATTGATAGAGGTCTTCGCTAAACAAAAGGAGCAGAGAATAGAACTTCTTTATAAATAGGTATCTACCTTTATTTAATTTATTTTATGACTTAATGTTTTAATCCAGTGAACCCCCACATATTTTGACCACCGGCCGCCACTGATTGCAAGGGTTGCCAATAGTTGGTAGAAACATAAACAAGAGAAGAATGAACCGAAACGAGATGAGCCGAAAGAAATAGTAATTTATGTATTATCTGTTTAGCCATTGACTATAATTTTATTTGTATTATCTGTTAACGATTAACGAATCTCTATAATATGTTGCTGAAAAGGAATGTGTATCCAGAAAAAGATGCGCAGCTTCTAGATCTTATATTTATGTAAACTGTTTATACAATTCGAACTATTTTACACTAGCCCAACTGAGATAGTTCTACTTCATTCCTCTCCTAAAATATTTTAATAGGAGCGTTATTTAGCTGAACAGAATGCTACAAACAAAATGTCACAAGCGAATCCTCGACAGATTGTTTAGAGTTTCGATGCTTTTGTTGTGGACAAAGTGCATTCCACATAACCTGACTCAACTCGCACGCTTTAATTCGGGTCCTGCCACTTATAACGACGAATAATAATTAAACAAGCACCAACGGTGGAGGTTTTTGTGCTGTCGAACATCAGAGCTTAATGAGAGACGTTCATCATCTTCAACTTCCAGTCAAAGTCAAGATAATGCCTTCCGTTGTAGCGGCCGTACATCAAGTTTAATAGAGCTTGCTCTCGTGGATACTCCGCTTTGTTTACTTCCAAAATACAGATTACAGTCCCACCCATGTTTGATCGGTCGTGCAAACACAGTACAACGTCGACTGCCATCAATGACCATCGCAATGAGTTGACTTTTATTGTGTTTTTCCAATGCCTTCAGTAATTTACTGCTTGTTGAATGGCACGGGTCACTCCTAAAGTAATTGTAAGGCAAAGACATTGGATGGGAAACAGCAATTAAACTGCGCCCTGCCTTTACTGCACACTATTTTTACTGCGCGTGCTTCTATTTTGCATACATTAATCCAACAATTGTAACTATAAAACACATATTTTATTATTCCTGGCCTTCGTCTTCCATTAAATTAATACTGTTGGTTTCAAAAAAATGTTTTCCGTGTTTTTTCTACTCTGAGTTACATTATTATGAAGGTCATCTGGTAACGATTTGAGCTTGTAAGAAATGAAATGAAGAATAACTAATAGGAATAATAATGTTTTATCATATCTGTTAGGAGTTTCATTTCGTTGCCCTGTACGCCACATCAGGTCGAACGAATGATTTAGTATACCACTGCGTTGTAAAACAAAATATCTATCCAAAATTTAAGAGGAACGTCTTCGTTACCAAAATCGGTCTGTCGGAAAAAGGGTCTACTGTCCCGCTCGGTGACCGGACAACTCATCAAAATGTAATAAAAGTAAATTTTATTTGATGAATATGTGATATTTCACAAATAGCATTCGTTTAGTCACAAAAAATGCCAAAGTTGGTTCCTATAATCATGAATAAATCACAATTTTTGGGGCTGATATTTCACGATTTATTTAATTTTAAATTTCGTACATTGTTTCAATACACCATACACATATTCGTCAGAACTTCTGTTTAAAGAATTTAATATCAGAAAACTAATAACTATTTATACCATGCAACATTACAAATTAACTAAGATAATATTCTAAATAAAAATGCACATTTTAAAAACAATAGATTATTCAGACAAACGTCAATACTCCCAACTCCGACATATATAAAAAAAATGAGGCAGAAAATATAATGAGAAAATATTTTTTTTATTTCATTACCGGAAAATTTCTAAAATATAAACCACACCAAAGATTCTTCAAAACTTCACGCTAAAAAACACACTGAAAAACTTTGGCATATTACATAAAAAAATAACGAACATGACGCATCCCCCATACACACAAGCCTAGTTTAATTATGATGGTACAGCTTATCTATAAAATTACGTGAAATAATTAATATATTTCCTTTAAATTATGTTAGATTAATTTTTGTGAATAAATATTTCAAATGTTGACATCGCGGTGCACGCGCAGTGGTGATGCAGTACTGCCTTTCGAATTGTTGAATTGTATCTCTTGTGACATCGCGAAACATCTACCATTGCACGAGTTTTAAGGGTTTGGTTTTACTCAAGTTCAGTTTGAAAGCTCTCGAGTTCGTTAGTTTTGGACATTTACACATTTTACTGTCGTTATAACCTCTTCATTTCTCTCAGAATTTCACTTGATAGAACAACAAAAATAATTTGATAGACTAACAGCTAACTCTTTGGCGACTCGGAATGTATCTAGCCATGTGGGATGACATTATGGGTATTTTCAATGTCCCATATCGCAGTACAAAATAATAATGTTCTTCTCTTTAAGTTTTAAACCATCAATGAAATATATAATTTTATAAGAAGATAATAATAACAAAGCTAAAAGAAACATCTAACAGAACAAGACGCAGAATATAACGGTCGTAACTAAGAATCGAACCCAGATACTTTTGTATTACCGGAACAACGTCAGCAAACACTGTGACCTAGTTATTAAACGTCACAATTGTCGATCTTATATTTCAAATTCAGAATTGACAAAACTGTCTTGCTTCTAATTTTTGGCAGCTACTTTTTTGAATGGTTATGAATTTCTAATGAATTGGTTTGTAACCTAGTTAGTGTCTGGGATAAACATGTACGATTTTATTTATGTTTGATAACTAGTTGTGTCTTTATTTTCTGTGTCTTGATCTGTCCATGTTTTGTTTATATTTTTTTAGTATCATCTTCTTTTTTAAAAATATTTTATTTATTTATTTATTGAAGCCCTACTGGGCTTTTAAGTACATAAGAATTACAAATTTCATTTTTAACAACAGTATAAAACAAACAATAGAAAATCGAAATAAAATATAATGATTTCTCATACAATATTTACATTTAAAAAGTGGTGGACTAATTTGGCTTTGAATGTATTGAAGTTTAAATTAAATATGTCAGCGACATCACTTAGTTCATTGCCCAACCTATGTATTCTTTATAACACAGAATTCGTAGCGAAGTTATTGTTGTAGAATACAATATTCCGTCTAGTATATTTTGGAAGTATATGTAAAGATAGCAAATTTATAGTGACAGGGCAGTCTAACCTTGAATGAATAATGATGTTTTTTTTCCAAAATCCAGATGCTTATTTAGTTATTAACGTCCTTTTTAGGCGCTTACACATAGGAATAGATAGTTTTAAAAAACACAGTAATATACATGACTTAACCCATAGACATATGAATATTAGTAGACCTGCCCTAAGTGATTAAAAGCGTATTATTCCCCACTCCCCATACCGGTTCCATTGGAGCCGGCTGGGCTCGCGTATGGCTTCCCGTGAATCTTGAGAATGTGACGTCATCATTCTTGTTCGAACTAGCGTCGAGCTATGGTCGAGGCATTTTACGAAATAACACGGCAAAATGGTTGCTTGTGATATGAAAACTTATAAAAATAGATGTGAAAAAGAGAATAAACCCAATTGTCGTATTACATTCCATAAGTAAGCATTATTTTACTTTATTTTAAGCTTATTCACACCGTATTATATGGATCAGTTTTAGAAACACATATCTACTATCACATCACAATGTAGCGATTCTCAAGTGTGCTCATCGTTGTTTACTGGGGTAAGTAAATTATGAAACATTTGTAAAAGTGTCTTAACTAAATACTCTGAAACTAACTACGACTCTGAAAATAGAAGAAATTTACTTTGCCGAATTTGGACTTCGCAAATTAGTTCATAACGTGGCGAGTAATTTGCGCTCCCATGTAAAAATGTCTATTCATTCAAAAGCAGATTTTACTTTTAAGAACTAAATAGTGATATTATAATGCGAGATTTATTTATTTATTTTATTTATTTATTTATTTATTTAACGCCCAGAGGGCTTTTACATGTGGGTGGTACAAATTTAATGACAGTTTTGAAACATAAGAAAGAAATAATAAAAATAAAATTACATAAGTATATGCGATATATATATATAAATATATATATATATATATATATATATATATATATATATTGACCTCTTCCCGTAGTATGTTGATCCAGTAAGAAGTTGTTAGACTATGTTGATCCACCTTTAACACCATATAACTTGGCTATTGTGGAATACATCTGAATGAATTGACAACAGTGGTACAATAATTATCAATGTTGCCAGTTTGCCAGAAAAACCATTTGATATACTGTTCATAAAATTTTCTAAATTTGTATGGAAATCGGATGCATAATTTATGTTGATCTTCCTAAATTGGCATACTTATGTTGATCTCATATATATTGATCTATTCCCGTAGTATGTTGATCCAGGTAAGAAGTTATTGGACAAAGTTGATCTGTGTCCCTATATATGGTTTTACTAAATGAACCAATCAAGAGCAATCGGTGGACTGTTCATCACAAGGTTTTATCTGATTCCGTAATCTTTTGTGATATTGAACTCAAAGTATTAGTCTCTAGAGTCCGATATCGCATGAAATGACTGTGAGATGGTACCGTTTCAAATCAAAATGACGTGTTCATTCGACTGTTTGTTGCTTGAATTGTTTATAAGAAATGTATGCGTATTTAGATTGAAACGAAACTTTCGCAAAAATCAAATCCATTAAAAAAATACCTACTGCGTGGCGGGCCGGATCGAAAGAGACTGGTTGAGGGATACCTTTTGACCATCAAAATCCAAAATGGCGGCAAAAGGCATAATGTTATATGGGAAATATTGAACTTGCATCTATTACCATCTCTCCTGATTACGCTTCGTGACTTAGTAGGGGTGGCCGGGTTCTTGGTTATAATGGGTAATTAATGGATGATTGGACGAGGTTGGAGCTAAGAAAAAACTGTCCAAAGAAGCGAAGCTAGCAGTCCACAATGTAGTGCTGGTACCTACCCTAATATATGGAAGTGAGGCATGGAACTGGCAGAAGAAGGCTGAAAGTAGACTGAATACTGTAGAAATGAGATCCCTGAGGCATATGTACGGTAAAATCATGTATGACGAAATGTGCGTATGCTGTGTCTATTCTACAGATATTTTATTAGAGCCTGTTAAAAGGAGCTAGCAGCATTGATCCCCGGTGCACCGTGCACGTGCTTGATACTCGACAACTCGACGGACACGAGCGGAATACACGTTCACAGTTAAGTTGATGTTATCTATACATATATGAACGGGTCGTTTCTCCGACTCGTTTTATCGTAAGTCGGCTCGTATGTGGAACGAGCTATCGGCATCTGTTTTTCTTCCTCAATATAATCCGGGCCTCCATTAATAAATTCATTCCTACGGACCCTATCTTAATCCGCCCCATAACGCTGCCCAACTGGGTGGAGACATAGTTTCTATGTATTTAACGTATAAAGACAAGGGCACTCTTGTGAGAGGTGTCAAATAAAAAAGTCATACCTCCGAATTTGAATATAGAGACATACAAACTGATCTATATTATAAGCAATGAATCCACCCATCTTTTATCGATTATCACATTATTTTAGAATTTAAAAAAACTCGTAAGCTTAATATTCGCACAACTCAACTCAACTTCAAATATTAATATTCTGTATAAACGATTGTTACATCTTACCGGAGATGACCAGAAAAATCATCAAAATGATAATTCATCACATCTTTAAAAAGTTATGTAAAGTCATGGAAAGTGATGAAACAAAAACATTATTAACTGGGTTAAGTAGGTTAGGTTCGGTTAGGTTTAATTTTTTTATTCATCGTTTCTAATGACTTTACATCACTTTTTAAAAATGTGTTGAATTGTCACTGTGTTGAGTTAACATGGAACCCTTACCGGAAATGTTTATATTTTAAAGTTCTCTAAATAAAATGAAATGCTCCTAAAAGAAACATCTCATATTTAATATTATAAAACAATATGACCGGAAGTCGGCATCTTTCTTTGAGATAAATAAATCATAAACTAAAAAACAGCTACAAGGTGGTTACAAATGCAATTATATTTAATCAATTTGTTCGATTATATTTTATATGAAGTTTTTTTTACAGTGGCCCAAATGAATTCTATATGTGGCCAATTGAACCAATTCAACCAAAGTTGTCCAATTTTAATAACTTCGACGAGGAAAAGAAGTTTTTTAATTAGTTGAATAATAATTTTTCAAAATTTCAATTATGTTTAACGTAATACACTATCTGGCATCAAGAAAATCAGTCTAGTCACGAACCGTAACTATTTAATGTAATAAAATAAAAAAATAAAATTATGTTTATATCATAGTTTGCTTTAATCTCAATAAAAAAGAAGGAAAAAAGTTTTTTTTTATGAATGAGATAAAACTTTCCCCCAAACAACGTGTATATTTAACTAACTAACTAATTAACGATCACGCCGTTTCCCCGCAGGGGTAGACAGAGAGGACGGACCGCCAAACAACTCGGTCTTGGCACAAACTTCTTGCCTCATTCACATTCATACATCGTCTCATAATACTCTTCTATTATTCTGACTCTTGACATGACCCGACTCGAGTATCTGATTCACTTGATCGTGCCATGTCTTCCTCGGGCTTCCCCGACTTCTGCTACCATTCACATTTGCATCATATATCCTCTTTACACACTCCTATCTTCGCTCATTCGCTCTACATGCCCAAACCATCTAAGCGTCCCTTTCTTAATCTTACTCATTACGCTTACATCAGCCTTGCACTCTTTGCGGATCTCCACATTCCTCACACGATCAAACATGGTTTAACCACACATACGCCTCAGGGATCTCATTTATGAATTAAAATTAAAATAGCAACTTCACATTAGGAACGAGAGGACAACGAACAAATAAGTACATTGACTAAGTGTTACGGACGGACATGCACTTGAGCAAGACTTGGGAGCTGTATTCACAGAAACTTTAAAAAAAAAACTGACATTTAGTTGTAGTACTGGGTCAATTGTACTGGTATCCCCCGAAAACATAAAAACATAAACAATATAAACTAATTTTTGAAAAGAAAGACAAAAATTCCCGGGTTAAGAATAACCTGGCAATATTTGAAAATCTCCTACTACCACCACAGTCAGCTGAAAATGTTGCTTATGTTGTGATGGGGGACTTAGCCAGCCCAGGAATTGAACACACTATGCCTGGGTGGGACCCAAACGCGATGTCAACTCGGCCACCGACCGGTCTAAAATATGGCAGAAATCGCTCCAGTGGATAAGTAATAAAATGTAGTTTATAGGCACTTCGACTACCATAATACGGGCGTGTGTCTAGTGTGGTAGTCGAAAAGCATGTAAAAACTGTACACATTAATATTTCATGAATAAAGAAAAAAAAAAAAAAAAAAAAATTGTCTAAGGAAACAGAAAAATTTTTAAAACAGTAATAAATAAAATACATTCTGGAATCGTTAATAAGTCGTTATGAAATATTTAGCCGTGTTAAGTAATCAATAGTATCGCGGTGGCAAAACGTGGAATTCCATAGCCGTTTTTAATTTATTAAAAATATTTATGATATCAAAGACAAAACAATTAAATGTATTCTAATCAGGGTGTCGTTATATCTCGGCCGGCGGCCAGAGACTTAGGGCGGCTTGCACCATAAGTTAAATTTGATTTAAATACAATTTTAAACACATTATTTGATTTAAGTCGACTTGGCGTCTTGCACCATAAAATTTAAGTCGTTAAATGCGTTTAAAGAACTGTCAAAGTTAAATACCCAAAAGCGGCCGTTTAACCGAGTTAAACGTGTTTAGCCCCACTCTAAGCAGTACTGTCAAATTTTTTTTAGGTTATCTCTTCGATTTCTGATTGTGGTTAAAATCTATCTCATTTTAATTTGTATTCACAATGAACATTTGGGATTTGTATTCTGACGACCGTGAAGAAATTATATTATAGAAATTATAATATAGTCAGAGAAGTAAACACAAGAACAAATTTATTTGAAACACTCAAGAAGTTTCAAAGAAGATTTCGTCTCAGTAAAGAAATGACATCATTATTAGTGCAAGAAATTGAACCTCAGTTAAAATTCAACACCAATAAAAACATCAGCGAGGTGCTCGTCACCTGGAGCTAACAATCCTTATCGAGGAGTACTTTGCAAGGTTGTAAACTTCTAATCATACCTACAGCATTCTTATAATACTTTAAAACAATATAATATTTAAAAGAAATAAAAAACAAAATTACTCGGATAATTGTTTTATTTTTAATTCCAACAACAGAAGCTCTTTTTGTCTTATTTCATCATTATGTCTATTTGATTCAACTTTTTCTTCATAAAATAAATGAAAACACTATTAAACCACACACACAATCACAAAATATTTTGACACTTCAAGTAAAATGAAACATCGTAGCTGTTTTATTTACGCGTTAATGGCGGTAAACACGCGGTAACTGTTTTACCGACGCGTTAAACACGTTTAACTAAAATTGCCACCGAACTGCGTGGTGCAGGAAGCAACTAAACGCATTTAAGTTAAATGTATTTAGGGTCTTAAATACGTTTAGTTAAATACAATTTAAGATAAAATTTGCGATAGTTGGTGCAAGTCGCCCTTAGAGTATTATTACTTTAAGGCCAGAGTCCGCAGGTGCATTATCTTAACAACGAAGAGTAGGTCTGATCAAATTCACAATACAGTATTATTTTATTAACGAAATTAGTTTTCATACAGAGAATATCCAAATAAACGTTTTTAGTGTATAAAAACATATCGGCTTCTTTGTCTGGATGTGGTGTGATTTCATTTGTATTTTTTTATGAAACATTAATATGAATCATCGAGGAATTATCAAAATTTAAATAAAAAATATTGAAGTGTTTTACGCTCTCCTCTAGCTGGTATTAGTATAGCACTGCACGTGTCATCCATAAACTGTGAAACAAATCAGCCTCTCGTTGGGTGGTCATGTTAAATGAATGTTATTCACTGACACTATTTCTGTTTTCATTTAAAAAAAAATATATGAATATCACACCAGAGTCCCTGGAGCCAGTGAGACTATGGCATCCCCAATCGGGGTTGTCGTGAGACTGAAGATATTGTGAACCTCGAAGGAGATGACGAGGAGGAAGTTGGGATAGTACCTGGCTATTCAGATCTGGTTGCCAAACACTAATTGTAAAATAGTACAAATTAATTTTAGTAAAATTTATTTCAGCCCGCGACCTTCGGATTGCGAGTCGATAGCCTTACCCCTCGATAACAGAGGCCGTCATTTAGGTACGTTTTAAATTATGTTTTACATTTGAAAGTAGACGTTTATCACAATTTGGGAGGAGGGTATGTGTACCACCGCCCCGGGAACCATTTATTGGATAACCCACACTTCTGCCATAGGTCTCCCCAAGTTGTTTGATATGTTTGGTGACTTATCAGGAGTGCCCGATTTTATGGGATGAGGTATGTGAGGGGCTTGGCGGCGGATGCGCCTGCCTAATAACTGCGTGGTGGGCCGGATCGATTAGTCCTCTTTCAACGCATCGCCTTGCAACACAGTAGGAGAGTTAGATTCTTATGTATATCACTCAAACACACTGAACCCCAGATTACTACCCACCCATCAAACCTATTTACTTCCCAAAACTCACTCTCCTTCCTTTCCTTCAAAATTCCCCCAACACAGCATTCACAAAGATGACATAGGCCCTGAGGGTTAAGATTTTCCTCAGGGCCTCCTGTGTGGAAATGATGTAAAAAATATAAGAAATAAACAACAATCTCGCTAAAGGTTGGCCGTGACCTATGGTAGGGGTGTTGGTTATCTAATAAATGGTTCCCGGGGCGGCGGTACACATAATTGTAATAGTTCTCGAGGGCTCTGATGTACAGACATTATGGCTCCTGTTGATTGACGAACTTATACTAAAACATCGTTGGTTGGAATCGGTGCTTGAAATGACTTTAGCCATGTTTAATAAACAACAAATTTGAATAAATGTATAGCAATTTTAATTTAAAATTTGAAATTATTAAATTCTCACCAATCTAATCGCCGCAATTTTAATAGGCACATATTATGGATATTACGCTTTGTTTCAACTTAATAATTACAAGAAACTTAAGTCGGGAGAGATGGTAAAAGATACATTAAAATAAAATTTTATTCAATCAAAGTTCAAAATTTCTCTTATAAAATAACCCAGACAAACCTCACCCCATGAACCCGGGCACCCTTGCTAAGTCACGAAACGTAGTAAGTAAATGATGTATTAAATTTACAATTTTTGTTTAATCAAGTTCAAAAGATTTTTTTAGCATGGATTTGATGTTTGCGAAAGTTTTTCAATATAAATACTCGTGAGGCAGTCTATCCTCTTTAAGTACAAAGTCATTTTCATAGAATATGGATGTTCTAACACAATCTAAAAAGTACCACAACGCGCGCGAAATCGGCGGTTTTCAATTTACAACGCATGCAAGCCGTCAAGTTTGTCAGAAATATATAGATCAACAAAATAAATCGTGTAAAATGTATATGCGACCGAAAAATGGGCGTGGCTTACAGCTAAATCTCGATGACACAAGTTGATCTATAGGGATTTACATATGTATGCCAGCTTGGGTAATGGATCAACATATCCGAGGTGGATCAACAAATGCAAACGGATCAACATATACCTGGCGTACCGTCGCGCAAGATCAACATAGTACGAGAGGGGATAAATATATATATATATATATATATATATATATATATATATATATATATATATATAGATGCCTATATCCTGTCAGATTGATTTATTGACGAATCACAGTCAGCTTTACCCCCTTCGTTCTTCAACAGTTGATTTTACCCCTCATAAATAACAATTTTTATTTATTTATTTAGTAATAAATTGAAGATCTCGACTGTCTAGGCATAACTATTTTCCCCCATTAGTATTCTGGGAAAACATACTGAATATAGTAGTTATTCCCAAAGTTATGCACTGAAATAAATTCCGACTTGTGAAAAGTTTATCAATACAAGCAATTATGGATTTTCAAATTTATCATCTATAATAATTTTATATAGAAATACCAAGTCAGTAGTGTGGTGGGTGGGGGTTAAGGCTCTCGATTAGCAAGTCGAAGGTAGCGGGTTCAAAAACCGGTATGCGAAAGAAAATTGTTTTATTTCACAATTAATTCATTTAAAATAATATATAGCATACTTGCGGCAAGTTCCAGAGTGGAACATACACTCAGTATGGTCCTAGTGTAATTTAGGATTAAAACGTTGCTTGAAATGGCTTTAGTCGTGTTGGGTGACCAGATCTGAATAGCCAGGTACTCTTCTTCTTTCCCATCTCTTTCCCCTCCCCACTACCTTCGGCCTCACAATAAACCCCAATTAGCAAGGCCATACTAGTTCCAGACGGGACTCTTGTGCTTCTTGAATCCTTCTATCCGAAAAGCATTTTCAGATCATTTAAAGGAGTGTTGCAGTTTAGAAAAAATACTGGAATTTCCAACTTAACCTCAAAAAGCGTAAGAATGAATTTTGTTTTATTGTATTTTACCTACATGAATATTGTTTTGTGGGTTCCAAACAGGAGAATTGTACTCAAGTTGACTTCTAACGAAAGCAAAATATAACAGTTTAATGAACTTAATATTTTTATTTTTTCAATAACATAATGAGTTAAACCTCAAATTGTAATCATTAATCATTAACTTATCCCAAAAATAATAATTAAAAATGTTCATCTATGATTTGCAAAAATGTCAATAGATGTCGCACATTAAAATAAAAATAGGATATATTTATCAAAGACACCATCTAGATTGCATTTAGTTCGCGATAAATCTTGCTATCATGCATAACGATAACAGCCAATATGCGTTAAGAAAATGAAAATAATTTTGATAGTTCTTATAGTTTATTTCATTTTTTATTTCTTATTTCATTTTATTAACGCCTAGAAGGCTTTTACATGTTATGGGTTTTGTTGTTCAGTAGCATTATAAAATATTTTAATTACATAGCATAATAAATTGAGTATGAACTTACATAACAATGTGTAGGGTTATTGTTATGGTGTTATTATTTTATAAACATAAGCAAGCAAAGTTTATTGTACAAAGTACGTCGGTTGAATATTTTACAGAACATAGGTTAAACTAATACATAAACTTGAGAAAAATATAACAGATATAGGTAGGTAGTTAAGTAGATACAATTCAAGTATATAGTTACGGTGTTATTGGAATTTGGACAATGAGTTCGATAAGTTTATATAAATATAGTGTAGTTACAAGAGTACAATAATGTAAGTAGGTAATACACACAAGACAAGTAAGTTTGTTATTATTATTATAAAGATAAACACTACAGTTTGTTGTAAACCATCTTTGTAATCATCAATCTTTATTTTCCCCGATTGGGAATTTTACAAAACAAAGCTTAGTTAATGAAACAATAAAATATGCGTTTGAAAAAAAATTATGAATCTGTTACAAACATTCTAGTATACTGTATTTTAGTTTGTATACTGATTGGTGATGATAAACATCAATTGAGCTATACTTATTACCGAGTATGTGAAGTCTTTGAATAGGTGAGTTTTGAAAATAATTGTTAGCAGATATGGGAACATTATATAGAGCGGTCTGTCGAGTGTCGCGCGTAGGTACACGGAGCGATATAAGACTCGTCAAATCAATGGCGTCCAGTCTGCCATTCGAAATTTTGAAAAGAGATACTAAGTCGCACACTGTGCGTCTCAATGATAAATCGGTTAAATTTAGTAAGTTCATGAGGAAAGTGTAATTAAGATATTCGTTTGGAATTCCTAATTTATAATTAATAAATCGCAGAAATTTATGTTGCACTCTTTCAATTTTTAATTGGTGAATCTTATAAAATGGAGACCAGATTGTTGAGTTATACTCTAGATTACTTCTAACTAAACCAGTGAATAGCAGTTTGAAGGAATTTATTAATTTAAAATCTTTCGTTGTCCTTAATATAAAACCCAAACATTTCATGACCTTGTTGGTTATTTCGTTTATATGAGGAACAAATGTTAGTTGCCTGTCAAAAATAATACCAAGATCCTTAATATTCTCAACTCTTTTTAGGAAAATGTTGTTGATGCTATATTGATGCGTAATGGGATTTTTGATTCGGGAAAAAGTTATCGTTTGACATTTATCAATATTGAGAAATAGTTCATTGTGGGTGCACCACTCTTGTAGCCTCACAAGATTAAATTGTAGTACGTAACAGTCATGAATATTTGTAATGGTTTTATAAATTTTGAGATCATCTGCAAATAAGAGAATCATGACTCCATCAAAAACCGTAGTTATATCATTGATAAACAATAAAAATAGTACTGGTCCTAAATGAGACCCCTGTGGGACGCCGGTAAAGACTTCGAACTGGTGTGAATAGTGTGAGTTGAGTTTAACACATATTTTCCTTTTATGCAGATAACTCTCAAACCATCTCAAAATATTCCCTGTTATTCCAAGGGCACTAAGTTTATGTATGAGAATTTTATGTGAGACTTTGTCGAATGCCTTACTAAAGTCAGTATACACTACGTCTGTTTGAAGACGCTTTTGCATTGTATTAAATAGGTATTCCTGATAGATCATCAAGTTTGTAAAAGTAGATCTTTTTGCCATGAAACCATGTTGACGATGTGAAATAACTTTGTTAATCTCAGGCGAGAGTTTAGAAAGCAGAGCAGATTCAAATAGTTTAGGGATTGACGATTGGATACATATAGGTCTATAGTTAGAGATATCTGATCTATTTCCTTTCTTAAAGATTGGAAATAGAAAACTGGTTTTCCATTTTTGTGGAAAGGTACCAATTTTTAGAGACAAGTTAAAAAGTTTAGTTAGAGGTAATGTTAAAACTGATAAGCATTTTGATAAGAAAATTGGAGGAATGTTATCGGGACCAGCCGATTTATTAATATCAAGGGATTTTAATTTAGTTCTAATATCGCTTTCTTTGAATATACATTGGCTAAAATCGATCTTGTTGTCATTGTTAGCTGTAGTTGTATCGAATAATGGAGAGTTGTTTGCAGTATCATAGACTTTGCTGAAAAATTCAGCAAACAGATTGACGACTTCTTGGGGGGTATCGGCCATTTTATTATCTAAATACATGTTTGACGGAATACTAGAGTCATTATTATTGAGCATGTTCGCAAATTTATAAATATTCTGAGGATTAGCTGCTGCCAATTCTTCGCAGTTTTCGATACACCTTTTGTAACATAACTTGGACATATTTTTAGTTGTCTTTCTTAGTTCACAAAATTTTACATAATCTTTAGGATCACGTGACGATTTATAAACTTTATGAGCAATTTTTTTGTCTCTAATTATTTTAATAAGGTCGTTGTTAAACCATTTTGGGTAGTTGTGCACAGTGATTTTAGTGACGGGTACAAACAATTCAATTGCATTATTTAAAATTAAGTAAAATTTGTCTACCATTACATTTAGGTTTTCTTCAAAGTCAAGAAAGTTCCAGTCAGTAGACAATAGAAGATTTGTGATTTGCTTAAAATCAGCTTTGAAAAAGTTTAATTTTTTTGATGTAGATGAATTTTTTTCTATTTTTGAACTGTAGCATTCGATCGTTAAAGGAGGGTGATACTTGTCGATTGGGAGAATATCTTCAGCAGATGCGGATACTTTTACAGAAGAAGAATTGGAAAACACTAGATCGAGAAGACGAGCGTTAACATTGTAGACATAGTTTAACTGCCGGAGACTTAAAAAATTTGACATCTCGATTATATCATGGGAACCATGATTGATGTTGTCCGTGCATGAAGTTTTATTGTTTTCTGTGTCCCACGTTACATTAGGTAGATTGTAGTCTCCTGTTAATATCAAAGTGGCATCTGGAAATTTTCTTCGTATTGTTTCAGCTTCGAGGTAGTGGTCTTTGTATAATTGAGCATCAGAAGAAGGGGGTATATATAAGCAGCCAACAATAATTTTTTCCTTATTGGTAGACACCATGATGAATAGTTGTTCCAGATGAGTGTAGATGCATTTGAGTTTTCTTGAGTTGAATTTCTTATTTACGGATATTAACACACCACCTCCTCTAGTTTTATTGCTATTGCTTCTATCTTGTCTGTACACTGTGTGTTCAAAGAAACCCAATTCCGTAGTATCAATGTTTTTGTTCAGCCATGTCTCAGTGAAAACGTAAGAATCGTAATCCAGAGTAGGTAAGGTTGATTTCAGGTCCTGTAATTTTGTTCTTAGTCCACGTACGTTTTGATAAAATATTTTTATTTTAGAATTTAGTTTTTTGGGTTCGATTTGACTATCGACGGATTATTATTTATGTATTTTATCGTGATATCCTTTTCACCAGAAGATTTTCTATTTTCCAATTCTTTTCTTAGGTCACTCAATTGTTTCCGCTGCATAAATGACTGATCTTGGTAAATACGTATATTATTTTTTAATGCGTGTTTCTTGCTTAATAGTATTTTCGGCCATTTAGCTTCCGGAAACTCGATTTTAATTCCTCTTGGTTTATCGGCACGCCTTTGACCCAATCTGTAGATTTTCAAGTCAAGATTTAATGTTGACATATCTAAATCTGAAATTATTTTTTTCACTGACACTATATCGTTATTTATTGTTTCAGTCAGAGATAACGATGTATTCTCCGGAATATTATGAATAATCAAATTTTTATCTCTGTAACTTTGTTCTTTGATTTCGGCGAGGATATCACAGACACTCTGAGTTTGTGAAACTGAGGGGGTGCACACATTAGGGGTTGCAGTTTTAAGAGCTGTTAATTCACCCTCAAGATTCGCCATTTTAACAGCCATTTGGCCAATTGTTCCTAATATGTCATTGGTTCTAGGAATAATTTTAGCGATATGTTCTTTCGTGAATTTATTATTGGGATCCATAATCATGTTGGTCAGTAAGTTCACTGCGTCCTTTGCGAGACAAATATATGCCTGAGCATCCATATTAAGAATGGTTTTTGGAAAGAAAAAGTTGTAATTATTTACTTGCAGATGTGGCTAATGGGACAGCCTAGATATCTCAGCGCACTCGGAACCAATATGTTAGTAGGTACTATACTGGCCAATACACTACTCACTGCGGCTTCGGTATAGGTAGATACCCACAAAGTTAACAATAAAAATACTAAATTGTTTGACACTTGGCGTATTCAAATATTAGTTTTGGATTATTATGAGTTGGTTAAGTGTGAATTAAATAATGCACAATGCAAGCTCTTACACTTCGCCACTTCGAGGTACCAAAATTTTACAGTGAATTTCGGTAAAACTCTTTAAATTTAAATATCTTTGTAATGACAATTTTTTGCGTCTGAACAGCAATAATAAAAAAAACTCTATTATCTTTTAATACTAATGTTGGTAGTTAAATTATGACCGATGAAAATTGGGTCAGATTAGTTCTAGATTGGCAAGGCTAAGGGCCTGGGGTTCAATTCTTAGATGCGACCGAATCTCTTTCGATAATATTGTCTCCAATGATTTAACACTTGTTTGAAAGGAGATATTTGATGAACGATAATATCCGCAGGCGGCGTGGCTGTCCCTGTTAATTTTAGTCAAATATAAACCCCAGTAGGTACCTACATAGAAAAAAATAATGCAGGCGAATAATAAAAAAATAATAAATAAATTTAAAAAAATATGTATTCAAAAACATTTTCTATTTCTGTATTTCTTCAGAAATTTGGTTCTAATCCCTTTGAATATGACCGGACCGGTGCCAGTGGGGATCCGTGGCTTTTCCCTTTATGATTTTAAGTTTTTCGGTTTGGGTTTCTTCACCAAGATGTACACTTTTAATTAGAAAACTCGCCAACTTTTGAATGGGAAAAAACCGTCGGTGGGTTGAGATTTACTTTTTTAAATTTTTTTTCTAACTTTGTACATTTACTAACGTAGACCCGTAAAAACAACAATACTTATAAATTTCTGTTAAAATATTATATTGTAGATAGATACTTCGTCGCTAGTCTGAAATAATTATGAAAATAACACTTAAACTCAAATCAAATTCGAGTTTAATTAACCGGAGTTATACAGGCAGACACACAACAGACCCATTAGTATTTTTGATATATATTTGCGGTGACCGGATAAATCATCACAATGATAATTCATCACATATTTAAAAAGTTATATAAAGTCATGGAAAGTGATTAAACAAAAACTTTATTAACTGGGTTAGGTTAGGTTAGGTTAAAAAAAAAATTTTCACCGTTTCTAATGACTTTATATCACTTTTTAAAAGTGTGTTGAATTGTCACTGTGTTGAGTTATCATAGAACCATATATGCACATTTATTAGAGCACACCTAACTCAAGATTAATAAAATAAATAAAAGAAAACTTGTCAATCAATTATGTATAAAAATCATGAATTTATTTACAAATATTTTAATAATAATTTTATTTCATAACGGTGTTGATGAAAAATGATATATTATTATCTTGGTTTTTTTTCTCGGCATAACTACAGCTTGAAAATGGCTTTTAACGCCGAAATATATAAATATAAATATATCTAATGATAAATAAAAAAAATAAAATACCTTTAAAACTTATTAATATCATCATTAATTTTTTAGGAAAATTAAACGGAGTTCTAAGAACTAAACACAAAAACAAATAATTATACATTATCTTGGCAATTATTCATTTTGAAAAGTCGTCACTCCGCGCCCCTGGTTCGTGGGTATTTTTTGGGAAGCTCATTACTTAAATAATACGAAGAAGTGCACGTTTTTAAAATAAATAATTTGAATACTTCTTGATTAAATTTTGGACACTTGAATTTTAAAATAAGAGGAAACTTACTCTACATCTGATTTCCAAAAACTATGGGTAAAACCCGGGAAATGCTGGGAATTTCAGCTTGTATCAAAAAAATATTTTAAAATATTATAAAGTGTCCATCACCAGGGCAGATGTATAATCTGATTACTGATGATGGAAACTGCAATGCTGTCCGAAACATTGGCTAAAGAATGAGGTAGCGTAACACGGCACAATACCCCAAAACAAATCACTATGATACTTTTGGCCGTGAAACCTCACACCTAAAAAAATGTCGTTTAAAAATTAAATTTAATTATATTTCCAAATATATAAAAAAATATATCCTATATAATATCGTCAAGGTATAAATATTACTAAAAATGGACCTGAAAATTAATAAGCAGCCTGCCAACTGAAGCTATACTAAAATATGATTTCATAACGTGTTTGGTAACCGGATCTTTCACTCACATATGCACTTTCTTCTTACCCATCGAATAAAGAATAATACTAGAAGTGCCATCGATACAAATTTGAATGGAGAAAAATGTTCCATCTAGCCCAATAGCCTTTCGCTCTGTCTCATTTATACTCGCCTGAAATCGTAGATCTCCATCCCATTTGAATTTATTATCATAGTTTTCTCGATTAGGCAAATATTTTGATCACGAAACACGCCCACAAGCATTGATGTATTGCATTTAGATGAGACATGAAGCGAAAAAATAGGTTTTCAACCTTTTACCTCCAACTCTCCCAACGCTATGGTAAAAACTACCGAATCACACCGCTTATTGCGTTCTCATAGTGAAACAAGTTTCGACGAGATATTAGTACGCAGTAGCGCCTCTAATTGTAGTTATGTACTCACAAGGCACTTTTTGTATTATTATTTCTTTTATGATCTTATCCATATCCTTCCCCCCTATTATCTTCAACTTTATAACATACGCCAATAATGAAATACAGTCTTTTTTTTTGCACAGACATACTAACTTAAATAACAGCGTATTTATTTTTATAGTTAGTTTTAATAATAATAATTGTTCGGGATATTGACGATTATTCTTTACGATTTAGTTTAATGCTTACCTACCCCCTGTACCCGTTTGATCCTTTGTCACCAGGAAACTGAAAGTTCAGGTCAGTACCTTTTCTACCACACAACTGACCACAGGTTACGAGTTCAATTCGGTGTTAGGTCTCAGGAGGAAGCTCAGAGGACACCAAATACAGGGTAGTGATTTTCAACATTCTGGTGGCATCCTCTCACAGTATCATTTCCGTTCCCCATTTCCATTATTTCGTCCACAAGAAACTCGCCGCCGATACAAATTTGCAAGAGCTATTCAAAACAATAATAATAGTTATAGTGAAATTTTTGTGAAAAATCACCACGAGAGGGCTTTAAATAATAGTAAAAATAATCAACAGGGTCAACTCCGTATTAAACTGAGACGGACTCATAATAATAGTCTATTTTCTTTTTATATATTATTGATGTTTATATTTAAAGCATTGTTAGAAAGCAGAGATGCAAATACAAAACACCTCGTTTTGTATTTGCATCTCAAATCTTACAATACGCTTCGAAATAATTGTATTACGAGTATTTTCAAAAATTTTGCGTGTGTGCAAAACATTTGTCAAAGTTTGTGATTTTTTTCAATAATTATTTTTACATGAAACGAAACAAGTGAAGTAAAAATAACGTTTATATACACCTGTGTATCAAAAGTGTTTAGTTTCATGGAAGGTCGTATTTCCATTGTGTACCAGAGGTGTATTTGTACTAGACCGTACATTTAGGGCACCGGTCCCAGACCACGTATTCAACCGGTTGAGGATGTTGATGATAGTGGTATATGGACTGCCTCTCGCGCCCAGTGTTCTGTGGGTGGTGGGCACTGGATGAGCTTTGCCTCTGCTTGCTTCTGGTACTTTACAGTTGCCTAACAGGGCCGTCTGATCTTGATGAGGTAGATCACCACCAGGTTCCAAGAAGAGACGGATCGAAGAGAGGCAGGCGATGATTAGGTTATTATTATTAACATTTTATATCTAGTGTACATCTATTCTAAAACTATTATAAAAATATTCTGTTATCTACGTACTAGTATTATTTTGACTTCACAACATTGAGACATTACCCACGAAAAACTGCAAGACTTTTGGCTTTTTTTAAATTTAACGGTTAAGTTTGAATTTAAGTTTTACTACATTACATGAGTTAATTACATTACATGAGTATGATTAGATAAGTAGATGATTAGATATAAATAAAATAGGAACATTTAAGAAATTTGGTAAAAAAATATTTGAAATTTGATCCACAGGCGATCAAGTTTACGAAATCTGTGCAAGTGTTATTTTTCCGAGGTTCCCCGTAAGAAAGCTCTCTGAAATTTTTTTATTTCACTAAATTTATGTACAGACAAAAATGTTAAATTTATGAAAAACAAAATTATAAAACAAGTATTTTAATTGATTTTAGCAACTTACTATCTCAGATAGTTTTTATTTCACTGCCGATAGTTTTGGAGAAAGTCTGTCGGCGGCACGGCATCCATGCTTTTCGAAGTCAGAAATTTCAGTGCATTCTGGCCAGAATATATTATTTAAAACGCATTCGGAATTGGCAACCTATATGAATATTTTTTTTGAGCAATAATATTTTTCAATGAAGTTCCCTATTGGGGATGCGTTGAATCGGACGGTTTTGAACATTTGAGGCTCTTGTACGGCATTTACAAAAAAAATCTATACCGGTATTTAGGAAAATTATTTATTTTTAGGCTTACTAAAAATCACGGTGTTTTGTTACACATTGTTTAAATACTGTAAAAGTTTATATTCGAGTTGGTACTAATAAAAAATGGCTTTAAAATATATCCGGAAGAACTACAATGTCAGATTTCTGTAGACTGACACGTGACATTCCCGTCTTGAAAAAGTGGGGTTATTTCAGATATATTGTTTTTTAATTGACTGTTACCGCGAGAATCAAATGAAAATTCTATGCTTTTTCAATAACAATCATTTTGTGCGTGTGTGGGTAAATATAAAGCATGAAAATCGACGTTTATATTGGGCTGATAATAAATTTAAACACTGATTTTTTGTTGATATTCTCTGAGATTTATTTACTTTTTTATTGAATAAGCGAGATAAAAAGTTAGTTACAGTTTTTTTGCAGATTCCTTAAGTAGAATGAATGTATTTTTTTAAAATTAAAAAGTAAAAATATGTGTTTTTTTTCAATTTTTTTCTTGTTTCAAATAAAAATATTCCATTTTATAAATATCTAAGTATATTTCAAATCTCAAGGGTAATTTTATCTAGTTTCTTAAAATTGTATTTGTTTCTACGACATCATCAAAATGAAGAAATATAAATCACATTTCAAATACATTGAAAATATTCCGAATTCGATGAGAAATTTAAAGTGTAAACAATGTTTATATCTTTCCATGAATTATTTATTGTCAGTTCCTAAATAAGTAATCTTTTTTACATACTCGTTCGTTTATCAATCGAATAAATATTTCCACACGTTTTTTAGTAAGTCTGTAAATGTTTTAAAATAGTACATGGATACAAGAAAAACAATTTGAAGGTGACACTGTGTTATTTGTACACAACGAAAGTATCGAAATATTTATTTTTTTTCGAACTTCTCTTACCTCTTAAATGCCCAAAGATATTGGGTGCTTAGAGACGATTTTCCAGTAAAAAAATCCAAAATCTTTTAAATTCTTTGAAATACATCAAAAGGTTTGTAAAATGTGCCTTTTGAATATCAGTGAAAGGATTTGTTAAGAGTTTTACCTATAATTCCAGTATGTAATTCATATATAACTAAAAAGCTTACACCCGGATTTTTTTCTCTTTTACCCTTAAAGAGTTTACAGATAAATCATTCGTTGTATTTTTTATATATCAGCAGACTACAAAGTGTATATTTTCGAATGCTGACCAATGAAGGCTTTAAAAAATTATGAATTTAGTCTGATCAAATATTAACTGATATTAATTGGGAGGCAATGTGGGGTTTGTATTGGTAAGAGTTTTCAAACAAGAGGGGACTTCAATTTGATGACTTTATTCAATCAACAAAAGAGGAGTATTTTTATGTAACTTATTTATCTCCAAAAAAAAGTTAAATAATGTATTGATGTGGGTTCCTACATTATGTTTCAAACACCTCATTATTAATTTTATATATTATATTTAGGAAACAAACAGTTATGTATACGATAATTAGATTGTGAAATGAACATAGATAAACCATTTGCTTTAAGCGATAAACCAATTAAGTTCCATTAATTAAGAACTTATAAACAAACATAAAATCTTGTGTAAATCGAAAAGATTTTTTTTTTAAATACAAAATTTTGAACTTGAATAAAAGTTGTCTCTATGAACCCACGTATAGAATACAAAAATTATCCCGATTTAAAAATGTTTAATGCACCCGCAAGAAGCCTAAAGTTTGTAATTTTCTTTAAAAACGGTTTACTTTTTGTTCATTGCAAAAAAATATTACAGTATACAATAGTTCGTCACTTGATGTTTCTTTTAAAATCTGTTAGATTTGTCGTTCCCAGCACCAATGACATTAATTTATGAGAATAAGCTACAATCGTTAAAATTACACAATTTTAAGTGCGGGAGTCCTAAATCTTACATCAGAGTATTTTTTGTATTTTTTATTTCACACTCCACGAGTATTGTTTAAATTTATAGACTTGTATGAAAATGACTTCATCCTTCATTACTGAACATCTGCACTTGTGAGAGACTTGCATATTTTTCAATTGGGTCAATTGTTTGTAGTGTGTGTCGGTCCATAGAGTCGACTTTTTACCAACGTGTGATTTTGAATTTCAAAAAAAAAAAATTTTTTTGATACAACTTGTATAGCAAAAAAAAAATAAACAACAGAATACATATTATAAGAACAGTGCAAAAACAGTAATTATACAATTTTAGTAGTAAATTCAGCCAGTTTGACATTATAAGTTTTCAATTACAAAGCTAATTCGCTTTACAAAGGAGTATACCAAATAAATTGTTTGATCTGGTGTGGCGTTTAGGGCAACGAAATCTAATACTTTCTAATAGATAGTGATATTCTATAATGAATTAAAATTATTATTTTTAATATTGTTTTTCTTTTCGATCAATATAAAGTTGTTCTCAATTTTAATGACGACAGGTTTCAAATAAAACCATTATTTCAGAAAAAAACAATCAGGTAAATGTATACGAAACTATCAGATTTTCCAAATAATCTCATCATAATTATACAAACAAATAACACTGATATATACTAGCAGTTCCGTTAACAGCAGACTGTCAAGATGGTAGCCGTGTGTGATAGTACCTGAAGATTTAGATATGTGTTTAAAAAAGTGTTCTTTTAAAAATAAAATAATATTAAAAATACTGTTTTAAAACAATAATATTAAGAGTACTGTTTTAATACTATAATATTCAAAATACTGTTCTAATACAATAATTTTAAAAATATTGTTTTAATACATTAATAATAAAAATACTGCTTTAATACAGTAATATCAAAAATACTGTTTTAATGCAGTAATATTTAAAATACAGTGAAAAAAAAAACCATTTCTTTTTTCCGATCTCAAATGATTATTTAATTTTTAAACATGAATGTACGTAAGTTTTGGGCATCGTACCTGTTTTAGTACTAATATTTAAAAATAAATCCTACATAATCTACCATGCTAAACATAAAGCGTAAGTCAAAAACAACAACTTTTCAGGAGAGCTATTTCATCATTATGAACTGTGAGTACTTATATCCGGTGATTGAGTAAAAAATGCCTTTTTTTAATTGAAATATATTTTTTAAATTTATTTTGATACCACGTGAAGATAATGTCGAAGATTGAAAAAAATTTAAATTAGATTTTTTTTGACTCTTATTCTTTTGATTATATGAAAACTTACTTTTGCACCATTTGCAAAAAAAACCTTTATCTCCCAAATTATTCACATCTGGGCTAGAAAACACAAAGATTATTTACGCAATAAACAACATGCATTAAACAAGAAGCTTGCGAAAGGTTTTCAGAAATACGTTGAAACCTGAGATGTATTAATGAGTCAGCAAAGAAATTAATTTAACCAACTAACAAAATATAAATACTCTACAATTTAGGTATTGAAATTAATGAATTACTAAAATTATCCTCAATCAATTCTTCAATATATTGCAATGAGGTTTATACGCGTCACTAAGTTATTCCTAATTGACAAATATAATAATATTTTAGGTAGCTACCATTATAGTAATCAGAAATAAATAATAAATCAGTCCTGCGTAACTCGAGAAACTCAAATATGCTTTGAATTTTAGTGTCATTTTTAAAAGTGGAAATGATTGGTGAAGAATTCTAACGAAAAATAAAGTACCTTATATTATATCATTTTTTAAGGGAAAATTATTTTAATTTTCTCAATTTAAAAATTCAGACCATCCCGTGATTCTTCTCGGTACTGCGCTGATATTTACTAATAGGGTTAACAGTTATTTAGATGATGACCCCACAAGTAATTGTTTCAGATATAATTGTTACATAAAAGATCTATATTCTTTTATTAACTCGGTATAAGATTAAATTCAACAGGTTAGGTTAGGTTGGCAAAAATATTTTGAAAAGAATTCATATTGATTAAATTATACATTTTGGTATAGAAATAAGAATGCTTCACTTCATTAAAGTTGACACAAACGTTCGCAAAACATCTTATTCATTAGTGAGTACACTTCACACCCCTTGATGTGACATTATGATGCCTCTGGCATACTAAAGAAGATACTCTTCTCTCTTTGGAATAAATAGTGGGCGGTCAGTCTTCATGCGGTAGTGGTCAAAGACGGTTGTCAGCGTCGAATGTCGTTTAGCTTCTGCGCGACCCATCTCAAAGAGCGTCTTACGGGTGACTCGCGCGAGCGCTCGATCTTAGAACCGTAGGGGCGGCAAGATCTCTGCGGAACAGTAAAGATCCTTATTCCGTGCGATTCGACGCTCTCTTCACGCTCTGTCTGTGTCGGCCCGGTAATATACATACAATATACAACAGTTTAAACAAGTGCTAGTGAAGTTTAACGGAGAAATAAACATGTAAAACACCTAATAAAATGACACTCATCGTGTGCTACAGACAATTAAAAACAAGCGCTTTTACGTGCATGAAATTTCCAGTAATTTTGCAATTAAAATGGCATTCCCCGTGTTTGATGACTAGATCTGAAGAGCCAGGTACTGCGCAAAGTTCTTCCCTGTACACCAAAGCCTCGCAGGTACTCCAAATGTGGATGCCATAGTTTCAATCAAATATGACAATTAATATTGCAAATTTTATTTGAGTCATTAAAATAAATGTGTTTTACATTTAGTGAAAGGCTTTTAAAACTGATAATCTAGTTGTCAATTTGTACAATTGTGAAGAAATATTTGTTTTCAATATTGCAACCTATAAAAATATTATCAAATGTGTATTGCTGATCGTTTTTTACCTTTGTCAGTATCACGCGACCGTAAAACTCTCTAGAAATAATACGTATAAACGCAATGAGTTGCCAAGTGTAAGTATAAGTGTTATACGTTTAATTAAATAAAAAAAACGGATAACGACGTACAATGTTAAAGAAATCTATTTATGCATTTTTTTATTAATTAAATCAAATATAAAAATAGATATTTATATCAAAAGGCAAGAAAAATCGCATGTTTTAAATGTGAAAAATTAAGTTTTTCGCCGAGTAGTCATTTTTAAAACTGTTTGATTAAGTTACGTAAAACAAGTGTGTGATGTCATAATGTGAGCAAGTGTGGTTTTGATTTCCAACATTTCCCTGACATTGAGAGAAGTGAAGTGTACAGTAAGTCCGCAGCCACACTACCATGGCTGAGACAAGGACAGAAAGGGTGGAAATCTCTGTCATCGGCGACACTCCAGTGGTTGGTATTTTATGTTTTATAAAACACTAGCTAACGTGTACCCGGGGTTATGTTTGTATATGATAATGTTGGTGTACCTGAAAATGGGTGCATTTTTATTGAGGATCTAATATAATTTTATACTTTTTTTTCACTTATCTTCGTATCTACCATATCTTTCTAGGGCGTCCTAAATTTCTTCTATCGATCACTTCCGCGGCATATCTTATCTTTTTTTACATAAGCTCCATACAGGAAGCCCCAAGGAAAATAGCAACATTTTCTTCGTTCATCTCCTAAGGCTCATTTTACCACACACAATTATTTGATTCGTGTCATTCTCGGGCATCCCCGAATGTTTCTACCATTCACTTCATGTAGTTTCATGAAATCAATGCTGTTACCGTTATTAAAAACTACATTATGTCGACATTAATTTGATGTATCTCATTACAGGGCAGATATAATGCGTCAAGCCTTCCTTGGGCGTCTAAAAAACTATTAATAATTTGGTAAATGTTTATATATGGCACTAATTGCTGCAGTAGTTAATTTGTGATGCGCCCGAATAGTGATTTTTTTCCACGAAAACGTTATAATATAAATAATATAATCATTGTTAACTTCATGAAACAATTCAACATTGTAATGCAGATTATTATAATCACTTTAAGCATTATCGCCGTGATAATAATCCTCAGGCACTAATGTCGCAACATAATATATCGTCGTAATCCCCATCTATTTAATTTGGTTTAACGCCCAGCCGGGCTTTTAAATGGATTATAAAAACACTAAATATCTAGTGAGCTATTGAAAATTATACACAAAGTTTTTAAAGTATGAAATAACGTTTAATTGAATTTGAAACAATATTAGTAAAATATATAATAGTAACACAAAATAATATAGAAACTAGATCAGTACTACATATAAAACTACATTATACAGGGTTTTCTAATAAGAGGTGTTATTTTGAATAGCCAGCTATTTCAGTAGATGTTACTTTTTAAGCTGTCATTTTTTAACATTTGACAAGTAGAAACTACGCAATTAATAAAAATGGAATGATACACGCTTCAACAACGCATTGAAATTATTAAAATTCACTTGAGTGAATCAAATGCAAATCATCTCGAGTGATGAGGCCCATTTCCACCTCGGTGGCTTCGTCAACAAGCAAAATTGTCCCATTTGGGGCTCAGAAAACCCAAGATTTATTGTTGAAAAGCCTCTCTATATTCAACGTGTGACTGTTTGGTGCGGTTTATGGTCCGGCGGAGTCATTGGACCTTACTTTTTCGAAAATGAGGCTGGAGCAACAGTTACGGTGAATAGATTGCGCTATCGAGAGATGATTAATGATTTTTTTATGGCAGAAATTAGATGGCATTGATCTGGACAACGTTTACTAATTCAACAAAACGGCGCTACGTGCCACACAAGCAACGAAACCATTGAACTTTTACGGTTGAATATCAAAATAACACCTCTTATTGGAAAACTCTGTATAATTTGTAGGATTCAACAAAGTGCTGGTATAGATTACACTTAATTTTATAAATGGAGTCAGTAAATATATCAATGGTATCCCCAAACTTGTTGCCCAGATCATGCGTCCTATTGGTTAGTGAGTGTGTCTGATAGTTGGTTATGTATGTATTGCAGAAGAATGTTACATTTTGTCTTGTGTTCCTAGTTGACACATGGAATTTAACAGTGGTAACGATCGCAGGGCTGCCAATTAAGTTGCTAATGAATCTGTGTAACACGACCAGGTCTGACATAATTCTCCTGTCAAACAGCGTCATTAGATTGATACTCTTTCTTTATCGTTATAGTGTACTTTGTACAAAGGAGATCAAATATGTTAATTATATTCCACTTGACTACTAAGTAATGAATTATAGGGGGTTCTCATACAATATAAGGACATCTTAAACACTATGCGCGTGGTTACCAATATCGAAATCTGTAACTATTAACATAACTGCGATCAGCGTAGCGTAGTCACAAATATCGTAATATCCATATTATACCATCATTACCACCATCAGCACAGATACTTATATCGTAATATAAATCATCCTCGACATTATCACTGATATCGTAATCTCGATCTTAATAACGTTCATCACAACCACTGCCAGCACAGTCAATAATGTCGTAAACTGCAGTACCATCGAAATCATGATCAGCACAGTCTGTCTATATACTATAACGAATATCGTCCTGATGAGCATCATGACCCGTAAAATCAATAAAATTTCCCCACGCCTATCATAAAGTGAGTGCTTTTCTATGGTGTCACGACTCTTGATCCCCCGACATTTAATTCCCCGATAGTTGATCCCCCGACAGTTAATCACCTGACAGTTGTTCCCCCGACAGTTGATCTCGAGGGCAGCCTTTACCCCGGACAGTTGATTCCTCTGCCGGTTGATTCCTCAGATTATTTCTGTTGTGCAAAGAGTAAAGCAGACTTCCACGTAAGACACTTACGTTATCTGCGAGACAACAGAAATATTCAATATATTAAGAGGGATCAACTGCCAGAAGGATTTACTACCGGCAAATCAACTGTCGGGAGATCAACTATCCGGGAGTTCAACTGTCGTTGAATTAAATACCGTTCGCTATTCCTGTGTGAAATCTGGTTCATCGAATTAAATTTTGCTATGAACGTAAGTGTAATTTTTCAAAATTTGGAACAGATTGTGTGAAAAACAATTCAAACAAGCGATTAAGTATGAAAGCGCAATGAGTAAGATTAAAAAAGGGACAATAAAATACGTACCTACCGGTAATATAATATTTGAACATAAAAATATTTTAATTGTCTTTGTTAATGAGAATTATTATATCCGGTAATTTTTCACGGGTTACTAATTTCATAAAGTAGTGTAATATACCATTGTCGTGTTCTGCCGGAGGATTTCATTTCATGAAATTATGGAGAATGTTTCGCCCTTTGAAGGCATTATCAAACAAACCGCTACCAATGTATTCAATGCAGTATTGGGGGTGCAATTTTCAAGCAGAGTGCTCGGGGGAGGTCAACCGTAATACGTTCTGTAACAAAGTAAGCTCCCACCGTGTGTTTCACTCAATTATCCAGTATTGATATAATAATATTATGCATCGAGTGGACTGTTTACTGTGGGCTACGCAAAGGATGATCAAAATACTGAATTCTTAAACAAGTCTATAATAGTGTAACAAATCAATGAAATTCTTTTTTGGCAGTAGATTTTGGCACCGGAATGAGATAAGAAGTCGAATTATAGACGCTATAATGTAGTTGTTTAACAGTAATAATATGACATGGTATACGGTAGAGAATTGTAGAAAAAGTCAGGGACGTCCGAGGAAGACTTAACGTGTTATCTCGGTACTGGAACAATATACGGAGTCAATTTGTAGTTTTTTAATTATAATTATATGGGTTTATATTATTATATCCACCTTAAAAATACACCCAAATTTCAGGCATACTAGAATTCACAACCTCAAAACATAACTTCAAATCATTCATACCCTGAGCAACGCTGGGAACACATTAGCTAGAAATACAGGGTTTTCCAATAAGAGGTGTTATTTTGATATTCAATCGTAAAAGATCAATGGTTTTGTTGCTTGTGTGGCACGTAGCGCTGTTTTGTTGAAAGTAAACGTTGTCCAGATCAATACCATTCAATTCCGGTCATAAGAATCATTAATCATCTCTCGATAGCGCAATCCATTCACCGTAAATGTTGCTCCAGCCTCATTTTCGAAAAAGTAAGGTCCAATGACTCCGCCGGACCATAAACCGCACCAAACAGTCACACGTTGAGGACAAAGAGGCTTTAACAATAACTCTTGAGTTTTCCGAGCCCCAGATGCGACAATTTTGCTTATTGACGAAGCCACCGAGGTGGAAATGGGCCTCATCACTCAAAATGATTTGCATTTGATTCACTCAAGTGAATTTAAATAATTTCAATGCGTTGTTGAAGCGTTTATCGTTCCAAGTTTATTAATGACGTAGTTTCTACTTGTCAACTGTCAAAAAATGACGGCTTCAAAAGTTACATCTACCGAAATAGCGGGCTATTCAAAATAACACCTCTTATTGAAAAACCCTGTAGTTATAAATTCAAATATATTCTCAGTGCCTCCCAGTAAGAAGCGATTGATATTGACATCCAAACAAAAATAAACAACCTCAAATGTATTGATGTATCGCCAATAAACTTGTCTATGCGAATCATTGCACGGCCGTTATATAAATAATCCCTCTATAAAAAAACATGAGCTGCACGAAGCCATGGCACCAAGGCCGGTTCTTATAATATATCAACCAATCAATTATCGTTAATGGTATCATTTATTAATGACGTATTCGTCTAAATTACTTCTTAATAAGGTAGGGTTTATTAGGAAGCATTGTGATCGTATCGTGTAAATTACTTTAGTTTTAAATATGTATTTATATTAGGATCTCAAAAAAAATGTTTAAAAGAACTCCTTGTCACAATTGAAAATATACAAACAGATCACCTTGGCAACACCCTTTTAAGTTGTAAATACAGTCCCCCTAATTTTTTATGACAATAAAATGGGAGCACGTGGAATCGTATAATAGATATTTCAAAGAATCGAAAATTTTAGGAATTTTATGGTTGCTAACCTCAGCCAGTAGATGGCACTGTATTAAAATGATCAAGTGTATTAATATTTTACTTTGGTTTAACTTTCTGTATAAAGAGGTTATTGACCGAATGATTTAACGTTATGATGATATTCGTATTTTTAATGGGATAATTCAATGAGTATAACCTCAAATTGTAATATTTAACCGTTAAAAACAATAATTAATTATATGGAACAAAAAATGTGGATTAAAAAAAGGTTCGGTTTCATCAAGGAATATGATTTCTTAGGTGCGACCGAATCTTTTTTCTGTTTTAAATTTTTCGTTTGAGAGTCGTTAATATTTTCTTCAATTATTAAAAAAATGTTTGTTATGATTTCGATCAATGTTGGCCAATTTGAAAAAATGTTTTGATCGATCGCTTGTCATAATTTTCCATATTTATAGAACTCAAAAACATGGGATAAACGGTGAAATATATGTGGATTCATTGGCTTTACGTCGCAGTAAGAAGTTCATATGTTTCGATATAAATATTTTGACGAATTATGTCTGTGAATACAGACATTTATATATACAACCAATCGCTCGAGTGGATGGAATATATAGATATATACAGGTAAATCATTTTAAAGAGCCCCTTGCTTGTGTAGTGTTGTACTGGATGGATAAAAAATAACATTGTTGAATCGAATCGCGAGTCTAAATTTAAACGTAATTGATGAATGTCGGAACGCACATAAATACCTATATTTGGGAATTTGCGGGGTAAGAGGGAACTGCGGGTGGGTGTTTAAAACCTTTTTTGAAACTTTCTATAGTATCGAGGTGTACAAATATATTCAAAATTGTGAATACAGTACAATACGAGTCCCAACAGCTCCCAACCGTTTGGATACCAGTGAGTCTATGGCATCCTCAATTGGGGAATGTTGTGAAGCTGAAGGCAGTGGAGAGGCGAAGAAGATGAGAAATAGAAAGGTGGGGAAGAACCTGGCTATTTAGATCTTGCCACCAAACACGCCTAAAGCCATTTCAAGCAATGCTTCAATATTGACTTTTTCTTTTACACCACGAATACTGAGAGTATCTTCCACTCTGGAACATGCCGTTAATGTACTATTTATAATTTTAAATGATTTAATCGCTAAATAACACATATTAATCAAATTAAATTTACTTGCGCACCCCGGGATTTGATTGCCAGTCGGTAACCTTTCCCCTCGACCACGAAGTAACTGACTTAATTTTTTTATAAGTAACACAAGTTACTTTTAAGCATATTAGCATTTCTCGTGCTAATAATATTTTAAAATTATTGAATTCAGTTATTGCATAATCGACGGAAATGACATTTCAAATGTTAACCACGGTTAACAGATTATTCTCTGCACGTGTTAGCGTTCTGTCAAGTCTAATAATCAAGCCTAATCAGAATGTTTTTGACACACGAGGATAAATGAGAATTGCTAATTTATTAAGATCTCCCCAAATTATTGGTAATTCAGAAATGGAATTGCAGGCTATTTCCTGATAAACTTTTAGTCAAAACTTAATAAGACAGAACACGTGTTCATGCACCTGCATTTGCCTTAAAAATATAAATTGACCTAGATTTCACCGCCTATCCCATATTTCTACGATCTATAAATATGGCCCATTATTGCAAGCGATCGCTCAAAACTTGGCAAAAAATGCCAAAAATCGCTCGAGTGGATTAGGTACGTTTTTAATCTCCACGCAACGCTTACTTACATGGAGAAAACTTACTGATATAAAATTTTGCTAATTTATTGAGAATCTCTTCAAATCATTCGTCATCCGGTTAAAAACGGGACTGCAGGCTTTTAACGAATGAATTGATAGGTTTCCCAAAAACCGGTAAAATATGTGTTATCGTGATGTCGAAACATGTGTGCACGAACACATGTTCCGATTTATTACGAATGTACTAAAAAATTAACAGCAAACGGTGATCCCGTTTTTAATCGGATTTTAACAAATAAGCAATACTTATTTTCTCCGTGTAAAAATAGCAGCTGAAGCACAGACATAGGAATTAATAGACGAGAAGATAATGGCGAGGGGTAAAATCAACTGTTGAAGAACGAAGGGAGTAAGGCTGAGTGTGATTCGTCAATAAATCAATCTGACAGTAAATAGGCATCTCGCATTATAATATCACCATTTACTTCTAAAAAGTAAAATCTGCTTTTGAATGAATAGACATTTTTACATGGGAGCGCAAATTACTCGCCACGTTATGAACAAATTTGCGAAGTCCAAATTCGGCAAAAAAATTCGGTTCTATTTTCAGAGTCGAATATTTCGTTTAAGTATTTAGTTAAGACACTTTTATAAATGTTCATAATTTACTTCCCAGCAACCAACCAGCTTTGTGTTTCGCGTCCAGACGTTTCTCGATGTGATAGTATATGTTTCTAAAACTGATCTATATTATACGATGTGAATATGCTTAAAATAAAGTAAAATAATGCTTATATATGGAATGTAATACGACAATTGGGTTTATTCTCTTTTTCACATCTATTTTTACAAGTTTTCATAGTACAAGTCAACATTTTGCCGTGTTATTTCGTAAAATGAACCGATGATGCCTCGACCATAGTTCGCACAAGAATGATGAAGTCACGTTTTCAAATTTCACTTGAGGCCATACGCGAGCACAGCCGGCTCCAATAGAACCGGTATGGGGAGTGGGGAATAATACGCTTTTAATCACTTAGGGCAGGTCTACTAATATTCATATGTCTATGAGCTGAAGAGTATTTTCGTAATAACACACCGCCACTGGTAAACATTTTTGTGGGGGTTTATTGATTTCTGTATTTGCGACCTTATAGTAACTCACAGCTCAACTAGATGGAAATGTAAATTTTACGGAATCTAGAGGATTTTTAGACGGCCTTCTGAGCAGAGATGGACTGGCTAAAGGACTTCGCTCAGAAATATTTTAAACCCAGATTTAGTAACAGCATTTTTGCATGTACCTTAATTCTTGACAGGCCAATAAGATGCGTCTGTAACCGAGTGGGTCTTCCGATGACCCTATGCATTTTTCTGTCTTATGGGCTTTTAAACTATAGAAATCACAATTATTCAGTCAATTATTAATGGTAACTTACGTATTTGAGCAGGAATACGTAAAATAATAAAATGATATTACGAGTACATAAGCTAAAATATGGAGGATAGTGATTTTGGGTACTACCTACTACCTATTTGGCTGCGGGATAGTTAAGAAAACCAGAAATATGCATATATCATTATGTTATTTTTTTTTTTTTAATTTTTAAATTATGACAGTAGGTTTTCGTATCTTAAATTTAATTTTGCATATGATATGACATAATTCAGAACATATTTAATAATAATAACCCACAAATATAAAACTTTCGTAGTACAATATCGAAATATTATCAAAGATTAAATTTACCATTTATTTCTGCTCCCATAAAATCACTTTAATTTAAACAATTTATAGTATTTTTCAAGTGATAATTTTTGATTAATTGCTTCCTTTTTTTAATAAAACACATAAAATGGGTTTTTTAATAAAATTTTAAAATGATTTCAGAAAGCAAAGTAGTTCTCATGCATTATAATAATAACACAGCAAAACTTATTTATTGTTTGTGTTTAATTCGTAGTACTCCATTTGATTTTTTATTAAAATTATTTGAAAATTTTTTTTTTTTAAACTTCCGATTTTCTTGTCCGGGTTAAATATTCCCCAAAGGAAAAACCTAACCCTTCCACACACTTTTCCACAAATGATCATCTAGTCAATCAACATTATGTAAGTGCATTATATAAGCAAAATAAATGCAAAACTAAAATAAATTAATTAATAATTAAGTTAATTAGTAATTATTAATAAAATAATTATTAAGTTCTACAAGTATTTTTTGGTTTTTGTGATTAAAAAAAATAATAATAATAATTAAAAAAAAAAAAACTTGTTCAGAAATAAACATTTTTTTTGTAAATAATATAATTATTGAACACGTAAAAAACTTTAAATCAGCGTAGCTCTATCTCCCTCTCTCTCTCTATTTATCTTTCTTTCTCTTTAACGCAATAAAATATAGAAGCACACAAATCTAAAACTAAAATACATCTATTTGAATTTCATTTTTGTTTTCGGTAATGAATGAACGTAAATCTTGGAAGCGGATATTAATCACTTTCCGACATCAGAATGCCTTGAAATTTGGATAGACTTGTTATTGATAATGCATTTTGTTAATTTTTGGTAGTAATCATTATACAAACACGCGGACATATACGCATTTCTCTGAAATTTGATAACATTACAGAAGATAATATACGAAATAAATGTCAGTACCACCCGATCGGTATTTGGCGAGATTGGTAAAGTGGACTCCAGTGTGTATCGTTGAATAATAGTAAAATACTTGTTTTGTACGGGTATTTATAATTTTTTTTTTTGTGAATTTTTTTTCATTTATTCTGGCGTTTTAACCTGGCGATTTTTTCAACAAACTAATTCTATAGAATCTGTATCTAGTACGCCCCCTGCGAATGGTGAGAATAAACACTAGGCCAAAATAAGGAGACACTTAAAATGACATTAACTTTGACATCAAAGTGGATTCGGAACGTGACATGACTCGGGAGTCGGACATTATAATATTATTCCGCCATCTTAATTTCGTGACGCACTAATGCGTCGCCGCCTGCACGAGGTTAAGATCGATGCAGTTGGAAATAGCAATTGAAATTATTCCATAGTATCTACCTACAGCGATGAAAAGAATCAACCTCTTTAATTATTTTCTCACAATATTCGCCGTTTAACTTCCCATGAAAGAGTCTAAGGTTGGGTTGATCCACAACATTTGAACAAATATGATTTAAGCTTTTCACGGCCAAAAGTATTTTTGTTATTTGTTTTTGGGGTGTTATGCCGTGTTGCGCTACCTCCTTCTTTAGACAACGTTTCGGACAGCATTGCAGTGTCCATCAAATAACACATCTGTCCTGATGATTCTAATTAACAATTATAAGAACAATTCTTCAAATTTAAATGTAAAGATACAAATTCTGTGAAAGTTCTATTCATGTTCTGTTATCATATTATTTTGAACCGATTAGTTCACAGTACTTGGATAGTAGTTACTTGAATAGGATTTTCACAGAACTTGAATATTAACTTTGAAATTTTTACAATTAGTTCACATTCTTTGAATCAACCCGTCATGTATTTTCAAAGCTAAACAATTCATTAAATTTCAAAGTTCAAATTCAAGTTCTGCTCAAGGTGCTTTTAAAGTTCTGTTTTATTTTTATTTTACTTCTGTTAACAACTTACCCACAACGATATAAAAACAACACTTTAAAAAATATTTCAAATACTTTGAAATTTGATGAATTGTTTAAATTCTGTGAGATAATCTTTCCGAAGCCTTTGACAAAATTTAACATAGCTTCTATTTAGGAATGCTGTTAGTTTCAAATTTTGATCATTGGCGCTGTGGTAAAGGATATTGAATTTAATTTCTGCACAACTCTGAAGTTATTCGACATAATCATCAGAACAGAAGCAGGCTCTGCCTGCAAGCAGTACTTTCGGTCTTTCAGGACTTTCTTATTATGCCCTGATGATGGACACAGTAACGCTCTCCGAAACGTCGGCTAACGAAGGAAGAAGCTTGACATAAAAACCCAAAATTAAATCACGATTTCGTTTTGTATATTTTACGAAGACCCTAAAAATTCTAATATGAAAAATGCAGTATGATCCTGAAAAATAAATAGCCCAAAAATTAATCTCTCTATTACTTTAGGTAAATATTTACCTACGACTGCCGTTTTTAACACGCATTTAAAAATAAACAATCATTTGATTCATCTTAATGACAATAAACATTTTGGTAAATTTTGGATAGGGCCTGACACGCTTATTACGAATAATTTTTAGAAAAAAACTTTATATTCGCCTTAATTACTATAAAAGAACACTTTTTGAATTTCGGGCGGCGGAAAATTATGCATTTTGATTTTCAATTGCATAAAACCAAAATTCACTTCGCGAATCGATGTGGCGACAACGCGACGCCATTAGGAACGCACTGTTATGTTGGTATCACTGATGCATTAACAAGAGCTAAATACGACCGTTGCTATCTTCGTGGGATGCCGAGGTTTGTGTAATATGGTTTGTGATACAAAGGAAAGTGCCCCTTAATAACGCCTGCTCGCGTCAAGGCAAGAAAAACATCCCAGTTTTCAAGTAGTTTACCTGCTACGCTAGGTTTGTGTAACATGGTTTGTGATACAAATCAATGTATCAGGGATACCAACATAACAGTGACGTACCTAATGGCAGCTGATTGCCGCCGCATCGATTCGCGAAGTGAATTTTGGTTAACGCAATTGAAAATTTAAATTCATAATTTTCCGCCGCCCGAAATGCAAAAAGTTTTCTTTTATAGTAATTAAGGCGAATATAAAGTTTTTTTCTAAAAAATATTCGTAATAAGCGTGTCAGGCCCTATCCAAAAATTACCAACATTTTTTTGGATTAACGATTTTGAAAAATATTGATATTTAATATTATTTACGTAGATAATAATTTTCGAGAAAATTTTTCAATTCGCGCACCATTTTGACACACCGAGTTCTCGCATAGTTCGCGTTTGTTTTTACGTAGCGTAGGGCACTGCCAACATAACAATTAAAAAACACAAACATAGTTTTTTTTATATCATAGACAGTGAGAATTTTTTTTAAATGATGTGTTAATTTATTAATACATAAAAAATATTGTAAATAAAAAACCCGTTATTTATTGAATTAACGTATTAAGGGAAGGTTTTTTTATATGTAAATAGCCTAACCTATAATAACCTAACCTATCCTAACCAATAATAACCCAACCTAACCTAACGTATCCTATAACAATCCTACCTAACCTAACCTATTCTAATCTAACATATAATAATCCAACCTAACCTATCCTATAATAATCCAACCTGACCTATCCTATGATAACCCAACCTAACCTAACCTAATCTAACCTATAAAAATCCAACCTAACCTAACCTAACCTATCCTAATCTAACCTCTAATAATCCAACCTAACCTAACCTAACCTAACCTAACCTATCCTAATCTAACATATAATAATCCAATCTAACCTAATCTAACCTATAATAACCCAACCTTACCTAAAATGTAAGCGTTTTATTTAAAAAAAAATCGTAGTAAACCTATAAATATTAAGAAACTAAATTCATCTGATGTTTGGTATCAAAGTTGATCGCCTAACAATTAACGGGTGCGTGTCTAGCGTTCTCGAAAAATTGTCTATTATGCCGATTATGCCTTTAATGTTTTCTACACTGCAACTACACAAACAAACGCGAACTATGCGAGAATGATGCGAGAACTCGGTGTGTCAAAATGGTGTGTCGTACGGAAAATTTTCTCGTAAATTATTATTTACGTAAATAATATTAAATATCAATATTTATCAAAATCGTAAATGCAAAAAGTTGTTGTTTATTGTCGTTAAGATGAATCAAACGATTGTTTATTTTTAAAGAAGTGTTAAAAACGGTGGTAATTTTTGGATAGGGCCTGACACGCTTATTACGAATATTTTTTAGAAAAAAACTTTATATTCGCCTTAATTACTATAAAAGAAAACTTTTTGCATTTCGGGCGGCGGAAAATTATGAATTTAAATTTTCAATTGCGTTAGCCAAAATTTACTTCGCGAATCGATGCGGCGGCAATCAGCTGCCATTAGGTACGTCACTGTTATGTTGGTATCCCTGATACATTGCGTAGATACGACTATGGCTAACTTCGTGGAAGACAAATGGATTTGTATCACAAACCATGTTAAACAAACCTAGCGTAGCCGGTAAACTAGTTGAAAACTGGGATGTTTTTCTTGCCTTGACGCGAGCAGGCGTTATTAAGGGGCACTTTCCTTTGTATCACAAACCATGTTACACAAACCTAGGTATCCCACGAAAATAGCAACTGTCGTATTTAGCTCTTGTTAATGCATCAGTGATACCAACATAACAGTGCGTTCCTAATGTTGCCACATCGATTCGCGGAGTGAATTTTGGTTTTACGCAATTGAAAATCAAAATGCATAATTTTCCGCCGCCCGAAATGCAAAAAGTTTTCTTTTATTGTAATTAAGGCGAATATAAAGTTTTTTTCTAAAAATTATTCGTAATAAGCGTGTCAGGCCCTATCCAAAATTTACCAAAACGGTAGTCGTAGGTAAATAATTACCTTACTTTAAAATCTGAAAATTCTATAAAAAAACATTTAAAAAATATTTTGTTATTTTTTTATTTGCTTTTATAATTTTCGTAATATGGGACACTATTATTTATATTAATAGATAGAAAATTAATGAAAACCTGATGGGAAAATTAGACAAAATGATTTTGATTTCTTGCTATCTTGTTATGTCGCCTTCTTGCTCTGCTTTTTTCTTTTTTGTACTCTTACTGTTTTGTTGAGTGCCTTGCGTGTTGACTGGACTGCACTGATTGGTTTTGTACTGTTGCCTGAAGAATCTTTCGACCTCAAATTGTGGTGATGCCTGTGTGTTGTTGAAGTTCCCTGATTAAAGTTATTAGCTTGAGGCCTATTTATTGGAGAATATCGACAAATTCTGTAACCGTAGGCTAGATCCCATATCTCGCCCTCGTGAGGTATCTTGTTGCTTTGCTTACTGTTAGCCATATTTAAAGGAATCAAAAAAATAGATTATCAAAAAACACGATTCCAAAAAACTAGATAAATGAAAACGTTGTAATAAAATGCGTTGCTAATTAAAACAAACAAAATTGGATGTTCAAATTTGGAAAAAAATATATTTTTTCATTTAGAAGAGAGAATTTTCATGAAAAAAATCGAGCCAACCTACTCGCAATCTTGTGACGTATATCGAAGACCAGTTGGAGTCCAAAAAGAACAATGTCGTTCACTTTTCACTAATAATAATATTTGGATGATTTGTATAGCGACGTTTTTGTGCTAAATCACTTCAAGGGCGCTCTACAAATACATAATACATTTCTACAACGATCTATGTTATTAATTACCTTACCTGGTAGGTCACTTGAGATTAACACATAATTAACATTAATGCGATGCACTACGTCGTGTAATATTTTAAACTGAGCCGTTATCAATAACAACCCTTATGTAGATTGCGATAAGGTTTAAATTCTCGCTTAACACCATCCGCCTGTTTTGATTTATGCAGGAAAAAAACATGGCCAAAAAGTGCCTTTTATTTTATTTTGTGGATGTTCAGGCATAAATATTTAATTTTTCTCCAATCATTTTATAAATAACTTAATTTGCCACATTATACAATAAAATCATAACCGAGAATGGGTTCGTAAGTAGGAGATTTTGAACTTTAAAGCAGTTTTCATTGGCCTATACATTATTTTTTTCTGGGCTTATAAAAAGACTTATTTAAAAAATACTCGATTATTTCAAAGGCCAAGATGTATTCTACTCGCAGTATTTAATTAAGGCTTCTGAAACATTTCTAGGCGACCAAATTTTCAAACCAAAAACGCATGATTTTGCATTACTACGTATGGCATCGCCTTAACTCATTGTTTATTACCAAAATTTATATACAGGATTTAGGACATAATTGGAAAATTCGTTATAATTAGACTATCTCTCAAGAATGGTATACTTAATTTATGGGTATGAAAGCTTAAAAAGGTAGGTTTTTAGTTAAGATGGTGCCTTTTAACAGCAAAAATGTGGTTACCAGAAGTGAATGGTGGAAAAAGTCGGGGACGCTCTAGGAAAACATGGCGCGATCAAGTGAAACAACTACTTAAGTATGGTAAAATTAGGGGTATTTAATGAACCAAGAAAGGGGTGTGCGGAGAATGTACAGCTTTTAGGTACTCTAGAATGCACAACCTCAAAACTTTACTCAAAACCATTCATAACCCCGAGCAACACCGGGTACACGTCATGTATAAATTATATAATTTTTGGTATATCTTTTTACAATAAAATTCCACTCTATATTTTAGATAGATAATATACTGACACCAAATACCGACTGAAACCACCCATCTGGATAAAAAAAACACCTCGTGAAATATTTATAATTATTTCAGAAAAAACACTATTTATTATTACTTATTATCCATAGGTACTAATAAATTTCGATATTTTGTAAATGAAATCCTCAGCACGGGAGATCCCAATGAGGATATCATTATATCTATTTGTTACTAAAAAAAGAAGATAATTAAACACTTATTATCTGAGGTGATATCTCACAAAAGCGGCGCTATTCAAATTATCTAATAAATAATAATAATTTTTAGAAGCTTCCGATTTTATGTCCGGGTTAAATCTTCCCCATAGGAAAAACTAAACCCTTCTTCACACTTTTCCACAAATGATCATCTAGTCAATCAACATTATGCAAGTGCATTATATAAGCAAAATAAATACAAAACAATTCTAGAACAACACGTCAACTCACCAGAGATCAAATGGGAAAACAATTCACCGACTCCAGATATTTTCATATCAGAGGGTTCGGCTCGGTAGAACTGGACCTATAAATCCTACTGATCCCTCAACATAAATATTTAAAAAATCTTTCGTTATCCTACATGTATTCAGAATGACTGACTTTTGCATCTTTATATATAATTTTTTTGATAGATCTAATACGCCTAAATTTTTAACGAGAGAGGTAGGTATAATTATAGTAGCCGAAATAACGAATGGTAATATTTTTATAGTCTGAGAATGCCAAAAACTTTTTATTTCATTTCCTAAAACTGTGTATTTTCTTATTTTTTCATTAACAGATTATTATATTATAATTATCATTAATTATAATTATATTATATTATATTATAATTACTTGTACAATTATATCTCGATGTTCAGACGGTAAGTGAAAATTATTTAATCTGAACTTGCAGACTAGACTTACATGGTAAATTTGTGAATGAGCATTTAACATTTTAGTCCTCTGCATTTTCTTTGTGACCCCATTATTTTCGAACGTGCAATTCGATGCATATTTTAAAATGTTTTGTTCACACATGAAATGATTCGAGATTGATCGATTTAAACACAAGCTTCAACAGAATCTGATTTCCCAGTTATATTTTAACATTCAATTTAAAATTTAAAAACAGATTCTATTGTGTGATTAATTAATTATTATTGGTTACGTTTTTTCGTGGAGTGTGGGTGGCCAATTACTGTTACGGCAGAATTTTAATGTCTCAAAAAATATATATGAATTAAGATTTTCACGGCCAAAAGTAATACCGTAACAATGTTTCGGACAGCGTTACATTATCCATCAACAGTGCAGATGGGTACATTGTGGTGAAGTGTCTATCTATGTATGTAGAAGTGATTATTAACAGGAATTATGTGGCCAAGCTTAATAGTTCCTGAAATCCGATACTTGTTGGTTTCAACAAAACTAAACGACAAAAACTACATTAATCACATCGCTATAACTTTTATTTATTGTAATATGACACACTTATACTAAAATACACACATCTGCCCTAATGATGGTATTGTAACGCTGTTCGCAATATTGGCTAAAGAAGTAGGAAATGTAATACGGCATAGTAACTCAAAAATTAATCAGTAGTATTCATACAAAATAATATTTTTTTTAAAAATAGAACTTTTTTTGTTATTAGATCTTGGACTCTCGATGGGGGTTTTGATTTATTATACAAGCAATAATTCAAAACCCCCATCGAGAGTCCGAGCCCTACTTGCTGTGCTTATGCCGGCTCCCACCCTCAGCGAGCGTGTTGAGTCGGCAATACATAGTGAGAGTTACAGTTAGACGGCTATCTGAGCATTGCCTAATCGAGTAATCATATATACATAACTAAATATTGAAGACAATATTAGTGATTTCTAAACGAAAATCTGAAACAGAAAAACCAGAAAAGGATACGGTCACATCTAGGACTAGATAGTCTTCAATATTTAAATATTACAATTTGAGGTTTTACTCAATAAAGTTATGACGAAAAAATAAATATATACATAACTGTTTATATTGTTTATTCGTTTTATCAGTGATGCCATTCCTATCAAAATTTCGGTAGATATATCGATTTTGGCAAAAATATCTACCGAAATTAGTAGAAAATCTAACGAAATTTGTGAAAACTAATCGATATTTTTTTTAAACTTTTGTTAAAATATACTGATATTCTTTAAAATAAAACCCCGTAAATCATGGGGCATTTTTTTCTTCGGAATTATTATTCACTGTGTGGCTCACCTAAGCTTAGTCATTTTTTTTTGGCCCACCAAACGATTTGGGTTGAGCACCTCTGATTTAAATACGCACTTTTTACTTTGCCTTCACTTATTCTTCCTCACCCCTGATTCTGTTTTTCTAATAACAGCCATTCTTTGCAGAGTTTAGCTGGCTTCGGGTTGGTAATTTGCACTGTCATAAAATGATTTTATGGTTTTTTCACTTACAAAATTCTACTCCAAATTATCAATAAAATAATTATAATGAATGTGAGGCGTATCTCGGTGAAAAAATATTTGCGGCGTATTCCAGAGTAAGATCCCTGAGGCGTATGTTTGTAAAACCATGTAAGAAATTTGGAAAGAATGCAAGGCTAAGAAAGAGTAAGGTTAAGAAAGGAACAATTAGATGATTTGCACTTAAAACGATTTTGCGAAGTTAAGGAGAATATTGTCGAATATTGAGAATATTCACAGTTGTTAACGACAGACAGAGGCGGATTTGCAGTCTTGGCCGCCCTAGGCCCCAGACCATGTAGCCGCCCCTTTCTCAGTACCCATCATATTGACCAGGAGTATACAAACTTTTCAGTAAGTTCCTAGGGTCAAAACCGTTTTGATTTTCCTGCCATTATCATTCATGGTTCATGGGGTGAGATTTGTCCAGGTCTTGGCGGCGGATACGTCTGCCCACCTGCTGCGTGGCGGGCCGGATCGAGAGAGACTGGGTGAGGGAGGCCTTTTGACCTTTCCAGCCGGACTATCTTGACCCATCGCCTTGCACCGTAGTTGGAGGGATGTATTCATACGTATGTCACTCCTGGACACACTAATCCCCAGATTCCTACCCACCCCTCATACATTTTCCTTTTCAGAACTTCCTATCCTTCCCTTCCTTAAAAAGACCCTCCACACAGCATCACCTAAGATGACATAGTTCGTGAGGGAAAATATTTTCCTCAAAGCCTCCTGTGTGGAATTAATGTAAAAAAATACGCTTGCTAAATTCGCTAGTTCAATTACTGTATAATTGTCGATTGTCGTGCGCTGTGTGCTGTGTGTGAACACGCTCTTGCATATCGCTATTTCGTACGTAGAATATTTAGGTACTTAGGAAGTAATTTCTTGCTATCATCTGTGACTTTTTTGTCACGATTGGCCGCCCCTAATATCTGGCCGCCCTAGGCCCGGGCCTACATAGGCCTAAGGGCAAATCCGCCTCTGACGACAGAAGTCGCAGACCAAGAAGCAAGGACCGTTTGCCAAGAGTGAGTTATTTTACGGTCCATCCTCTCTGACGTAGGCAAGAAGAAAGAATCTCTGCCAAGTGGATTTAACCATGTTTGAATCAAAATCTGAATAGCCAGAAATTTTCCTACCTTTCTCTTAACAATTTTCTTCCTATCTCCATCATCTTCAGTCTCACAGCACCCACAAATGTACCTAAAGATTTTTTTTGCTTAAAAATAATTAATAATAATTATTAATTACAACCGATAACCAACGTTCAATGTAGTGTAATGTTGGTTTTTCAGCTGCACAAAATCCAAAACATGCCCATTTAGTAAGGGGTTAGAAATAATTATTTTAATATTTTATGTTTGATTTAATTTCTTCATAAAAACGCCTTTGTTTAGTGCCCCTGTAGTTTTAAACGTCATTATCTGGGAGATGGTTTGGGCATGTAGAGCGAATGAGCGAATAAAGGAGTGTAAGGAGAATATACGACGCAAATGCGAATGGTAGCAGAAGTCGGGGACGCCCGAGGAAGACATGACACGACCAAGTGAATCAGATACTTGAGTCGGGCCATGTCAAGAGTCAGAACAATAGAAGAGTATGTATGAGACGATGTATGAATGTGGATGAGGCAAGGAGTGTGTGCCAAGACCGAGTTGTTTGGCGGTCCGTCCTCTCTGCCTACCCCAGCGGGGAAACGGCGTGATGGTTAGTTAGTTAGTTAGTTATGTGGGAGAAAACGCCACTGGCTGGTAAGACGGCTGTAACCGATATGACCAGCGTGACGTCACGCTACCATATTCACGAATATATGCCGTCGTATATTTTGCACTTATTCAAAACCTTTAAGATGCGTTTTTAAAATCAATAATTAATGATTAAAAATATTAATATTACATTTTTTTAGTACAATGATCAGAATCAGAAAAATAAACTTTAAATATTCCTCACGTTTTAACTGTAATCATTGTTTGTTGAAATACCCCATTGAATACTACTTTTAAACGCAGTTTCTTGTAAGCCTCGATCAAAAAGGAAACTTTGCAACAAACCAAAATAATGTGAAAAGTAAGATCTTTAGGTTACACTTAGGACGGGTTGTTTCGGAGTATTTGAACAATTCATCAAATTTCAACGTTCATTTTCAAGTTCTGTTTTTATTTCAGTTTTGTCAAGCAACTAGCCTATAATGATATAATAACAGAACTTGAATTGGACTTTCACAGATCCCAGAAAAAAGACTCCGAAACAACCCGTCCTTAGCAAATTTATATATAGGTAAATATATCGTATTTTTTCGGTTATTAAGTCGACTGCACATGTAAGTATGCCGTATTTTGTTATACGACGTCATTATTACCATCAAAAATATTTGTGTAGCTTAAGGGATCAAATGTCCTAGTGATCAACCGGCACAAGGATCACAGTTCTATTGTATGAGTACCTCTGATTGACGTTGTTGCACAATTTGAACAAAATCAAAATACAAAAAGTACCCCGTTCGTACTTTCGGGTGTGATAGAGCGGAGGAAGAATAGTCAGTCGTATCGACATAAAACTTTTAATTTCGTCGTAATTGTTAAAAAGCCAAGTGCCTCAACAAGATATGGAGGTAACTGAATATTTAGAAAGTTATCTTTGTAAAATTGAAGTGTTCGGAGCTTGTAGGAATTCCTTTTTATACAGTTAATAAGGTTATCCATAGGAAAATGCCATTATGAGCGGAAAAGTTGCACTAATTATGTAAAAATCGCCCCTTTTTCGAAAAGCGATGAAGAATGCTAAAAATGAACAAAACTTTTATCATTGAGGAAGAAGATAATACGAAACCTGAAACAGAACAAGACAAATAAAAATAGATAACGGTCTCCACTGGGAATCGAACCAAGCAACTCTGTCTTACCAGTACAAGGTCTTTAACCACTCGACCGTTGAGATCTAATTTTAATTTTTAATTTTGGTACAATTGGTCCTTTACATTTCTTAGTACAATTTAGTAATGTTGGCCTCACTGGGTGGCTTACCCGTGCTGAGGCCTCCTTTATTACATGTACGTTTATAATATAATAATAATAATAATAATAATAATGTTTATTTCAGCTGGACAGAGCGGTGTGTGCAATGCTCTGCCTGCCATAAAAGTTTACATTTAAGTTAATACATAAAAATAAAATGAATAAAGATATAAATAAAAATAATAAATAAAAAATCAATACATTGATGTGCACATTAGGACTTTATGGTGGCTTGAGTGAAATTCTCCATCTCCGGTGTAGAGGCGCTCCCTGCCACTGGGCAACGGCCTGGACAAGAGTGTTGTCCGATCTCTGGTAGCGCTGACTCGTCCCGGCTATTCTGTGGCGCATCAAAGCAGCGAACCCATGCACCCTTCCTTCGGTGAACATCTGTGAAGCGCTGCATCGCCAGGGGAGGCCAAATAGGGCTCTGTATGCGTGGTTGTACTGTACTCGGAGTGTGTTCATGACGCCTTGTGTGTATGTCGTCCATAGCTCGCTAGTGTAGAAGCTCATACAATATGTTTGGAAAAGTTGCTTCTTCACCGGAGGACTGCATTTGTTGAATCTCCTGGCAAGCATGTTAGCTCTCACACTCAGTACTCTTCTTTGACGTTCTATGTCTTTTTTATCATTTAGGTCATCGGTGATGACATGCCCCAAATATTTGATTTCGCTGCAAATTGTCAGGTTGGCCCCGCCGAGACGTATGGGTGGATATAATATAATTTATACATATACTTAATTTTTATCGATCTCGTATTTCAATTTTTTCCTTTTATTATCTTACGGAGTTAGTAAAGAGAATAAGGAAATGTATATATATATTTGTTAGGTTAAGAAATATTTTAAATGTGAAAATACTAAAAAATGTGTATTATGCTCTTGTCCACTCCCTGCTTATTTACGGAATCATAGGTTGGGGAGGATCTTATAAAAACAACCTAAACTCAGTAAAAGTCTCGCAAAAAAATATTATAATGGTAATACAAAATATAAGGCAGGTATCTTTTAGAATGATTACAAAGTGCTAAAATCCGTTATTGTTTTATTTTTCTGTTTCTTGCTGTGTTTCACGTTTCATTCGCTTAACCTTCATAAGTTAATAAGTTGTTCAAATAAAAATGAAATGTATTAATGTTTGCAGATGATTGAGAACGGCGGGCAGGGTCGCCAACCCGCGGTTTGGTGGCGGAGGGCGCTTCGCGTGCTGAGCGGGCGTCGGCAGCCGCGCGAGAGGGGAGTACACCGAGACCGCTTCCTCGACAAGTTCTCCATGCGCCAGAACCACCACCACCACGAGGGCGACAAGGGCGAAGACGAAGAGGGCTGCTGCACTAGCCTCATCATCGACACCTCGCAGGACTATCACTACAGGGTGAGTCAATACATGGCTCGTTTTATTGGGCCGATATTTTAAAGGCTCAAAGAGCCGACTCAATCGAATAACTGCGCACATGAACTGAAGTACACGGTGGAAAATAAGATGATTTTTCTAAATCCTGTTAAAAGCGTGATGGCAGTCCATTTCCTGAAAATTTACACGAGTTCAAGCATGTGTTCTTTTCCTCACAAACATAATGTTGAAATTCGACAATATTATTATTTTTTTTTTTTTGGTAAACTAATGTTTAAGACAAGATTTTTTATGCATAGCACAAAGGGTAACAATTATTTTACAAGCAATAATTATTCGCCTGAAACACTCATCCACATTAAAAAATCTCCCGATAAAAGATGCATGACGCCAACGGGACTTGAACCCGTGTCCTTTCGATTTCCGGTCGACAGCTCTGACCACTGAGCTATGGCGGCTTATCTCTTATCCGCGAAATAATTCAATATATACTAGTGTCTCATTCAACAATTACTGTTTGTTACCCGTTGGCGTCATGTATCTTTTATCAGGAGATTTTTCAATGTGGACGAGTGTTTCAGGCGAATAATTATTGCTTGTAAAATAATCGACAATATTAGTAACACGGTTTTACTGATACTTTGTTAATAAATCTGTCAATTCATTCGTTAAAGGCCTGCAGTCCCGTTTTTAGCAAAAATATGAATAATTTGACCAGATGTTACATAAATTAATACGATGCACTACGTCGTGTAATATTTTGAATCGAGCCGCTATCAATAACACATCTTACGTAGATGGCGATAAGGCTTAAATTCCGCTTCATATCATCCACCTGTTTTGATTTATGCAAGAAAAAAAACATGGCCAAAAACTGCCTTTTATTTTATTTTGTGGATGTTCAGGCACAAATATTTCAATGTTTTTCGATCATTTTATAAATAACTTAATTTGCCACATTATAAAATAAAAACATAACCGAAAATGGGTTCGTAAGTAGGAGATTTTAAACATTAAAGCAGTTTTCATAGGCCAATACATTATTTTTTTCTGGGCTTATAAAAAGATTTATCTAAAAAATACTCGATTATTTCAAAGGCCAAGATGTTTTCTACTTGCAGTATTTAATTAAAGCATCTGAAACATTTCTAGGCGACCAAATTTTAAAACCAAAACACAAGATTTTAATATTTCTATTTTTGAGACCGATAATTCGTGGTGGAATTCCATTATAATATATTATAATAAAACAAATAAAAAACTTTATTCCACTTAATTTTATTTTGACCGTAACCGGTTTCAGCTCGTCAAAGCCATCTTCAGACTGGTACACAAAATATTATTGATTGCCTTTATAATGACACCACCCTTATGGTTAACAATAAAATTCATATAACTTACCAAAAACAACTTAAAAAACTAACACACTGGACACAAAAACACTTAAAATCAACGACAAGGGATAAAACTGTTAATTCACCCATACCATCCTTTTACGATCAGGTAGTAAACAACACTAATGTAGAATTTGATGATACTGAAATAACAATGCTTAATAAAGGATTAAAATACTGTCCAAACTTACCACTTAACTTAAAAGATCTCGAGAATCTCGCGGTAGATACAGATATTGCAACGTCAGATTACGGTAAAAAATATCTATGTACTAAAATAATAAAAAACGCGACGACTGAGGGGAAATTTTCTAGCGAAGCACGTATCGTAAAATCAATAAAAAATAAAATCAAACAAAATAATCTGATTATCTCAAAAGCAGATAAAGGCAACAGTACAGTTATCTTAAATAAATCAGATTATTTAGAAAAAGTCCAAGATGTGCTGGACTCCAGTAATGTAACCTTATTGAAAAAGGACCCCACTCCTAAATTTGCAGCAGACGTAAACACAATTCTAAATTCATGCCAAACCTTGATTAAAAATAAATACCATAAAAATAGCCTTTCTGTTATGAACCCCCAATGCCCACGTCTATATGGACAGCCAAAAGTACACAAAAATAATATGCCAGTAAGACCAGTAGTGTCATATAATTCAGCCCCTGCCTATAAATTAGCAAAATTTGGAAATAATATTATAAAAAATACTCTTAATTTTAAACCAAAATACGGAATAATAAATTCCCTACAACTAATAGACCTCATTAAAGACATCAAAGTACCCAATAATGCTACCTTAGTTTCATTTGATGTTGTTAGTTTGTTCTCAAACATACCAACAAACGAATTAAAAATAATTATTAATAATTACATGGAAAAAATAAACATTAATTTAATAAAACGTAACGAAATAACAAGATTACTAAATACATGCATAGAACAAAATTTCTTTAGATTTAATAATAACTATTACATCCAATCTAGTGGGTTAGCTATGGGGAGCCCGATTTCACCGGTCTTGGCTGAATTTTTCATGGATTATGTCGAAGAATCCATCGAAAAACTAAAATCGTTTAATAAAGTGGCCTTCTACCGTAGATATGTAGATGACATTTTGATTATCTGGACAGGAACAAACAGACAATTAGATATTTTTCTAAAAGAAATCAATAAAATTAACAAATCAATCCAGTTCACAATGGAAATGGGGGGTAATAAGATTAACTTTCTCGACATAGGTATCGAAATCATTAACAATAAATTAGAATTTTCAATTTATAGAAAACCTACATATAGTGATAATATCATACACAATACATCTAGACACCACATTTCACATAAATTATCAGTATTTTATTCACTCATTCACAGACTTTTACACGTGCCTTTGAATTATATAAATTATAATAATGAATTAAATATTATTAAAACTATCGCCAATAACAACGGATACAAAAGCGAAACTATTGATAGGCTAATAGAGAAAAAGGATAAAAAACTTACATTAACAATCATTTCACAAGGCCTTGAAAATAAAAATGAAAAAGATAGTAATAAACAATGGGTTAAAATCCCGTATATTGGTGAAATATCAACAAAAATATCTAGATTAACCAATAATGATAAATGCAAAACAGCTTTTTATAAAGTAAACTCTCTAGGTAGAATTTTAATTAACAACAAAGATAAGAGAGAAAAACTCGAGAACTCGGGCGTTTACCAAGTGAACTGCGCTAACTGCCCAGCATATTACGTTGGTCAAACAGGGAGATCTTTCAAAACCCGTATTAAAGAACATTTTACAAATTGGGTAAATAATAAAGGCGAATTGTCAAATGTAGCATCACATTTATTAGAAAACAAACACTCGTTTGATAAAGACAGAGATGTTAAAGTCCTCCATACTTGCAATAAAGGCCATAAGCTTGATAGATTAGAATCTTTAGAAATTACTCGCTTAATTAATAAAATAGACCCTAACTTTGTAATGAATAAACAATTAGAATCATTTGCCAAGTCTCCGCTCTTGTATCCATTGTAATTTTCATAATAATTTCTATGTTAAAATATGTAGTTAGGTTAGACCATCCCTACTTCAATGTAAACATGTACCCCTTCAATAAGTAACTTTGTAATTAATAAGCTATTAGTATTAGTTGCTAAGTCCCTACTTTCTTAATTCCTATAATAATTTCTCAAATGTAAACATGTATATTTTCAAAAAGCAAATATAATCCCATCATAAATAATGATTTGACATTAAAATTAGGTCATTAATAATGCATATTACCTGTGAGGTTTTTTCCCTAATAAATATTGAAATGAGCTACAAACCCAAGATAATTAGCTTACTGGATTTACCAAATATTTAGAAATTCGACAATCTTAAACGACTTAGTAACAAATAAAATTGATTAAAACCCTATAAACTACCCCTCTCCCCCCTCCCCCATATGTTGTGTATATAAACCGTAGACTAAGAATTTTGTGTACCAGTCTGAAGATGGCTTTGACGAGCTGAAACCGGTTACGGTCAAAATAAAATTAAGTGGAATAAAGTTTTTTATTTGTTTTATTATAATATACAAGATTTTAAATTACCACTTAGTGCATCGCCTTGACAATATTTTATATCAGTAAGTTTTTTCCGTGTATGATCAATGATAATACTGTGCTCCCCCGATACGGCTCCCACCCCCCAGCGTAGGCTACCATGACCGTACAATTCTTGGAAACAACGAGAAAAATAAGATGATAGGTAATTACTAGTTGTGGGTACATAACACATACGTACAAGTACAAATGTTGGACTGTCAGACGCCGCTAACGTCTCTGAGTTTGTAATAACAATAATACTTGAATAATTTTAAATGGCGCAATTTTTCTAAAATATTTCCTAATACAAAAGAGTCACAGTTCAATTGAGCCGTGGTACGGTTTACCTGGAGTCGTACGACGAGTACTCATCAAAATCGTTCATGAGCGACTCATCGCTACTCAGTATCCTCAAAAATCTGAAACATTTAAAACGGTAACAGGACAATTGCAATTCAAAACACTTATAAACTCATAGTCAGTATGGTTTTTATTGGAAGCTCTCTCGTTTTCGTTTAACCCCCATCTGAAGGGGTTTACATGGCAACCCCACCCCATCCCATGACGTCATTGAATTCACCGTATCGCCGTACAATGACAAGTAATACTTGAATAATATATAAAGGTATAAAGATGAATGGCGTGTTGGTCTTGGGATGCGTAGTTAATTATATTTTTAAAAGATATAAGATATAAGACACAGTTATGTGACTCTGATGACCTTGGCACATTTATGGATAGTTATTATCGTTTTAATGATACAAAATATTGATTTTATGGGTGATAAGCGAAACTCACGCCAAAAAGAAATTAACATTCAAATTTAATAAATATTTTATGAGTAGAAACTCGTACTTAATAATCGGCAGTTCTCGAATATCGCTTTAATGATGGCCCTTTTAGATTGTTTCACATTTCACACAGTTTTTACATTTTACACGACTTCCTTCATAAATCATAAATAAAATTTGAGACCATTTTGAGAGATGATTTTCTCTGGAATATCCTTGAAAATCGATAGAAATCAAGCGCTGGTGGTAATAAGGCTAGTGCAGTTGTTTTTTGTCGTGCTTTAAAACCATCTCACATGTGCATTATGTATATTTAGACCGTATTATCTAGCGAAAGTATCGCCTGTATACGGTGTCATTAGTGAGAAAATTGTATATATATATAAATATATATTATATATATTTTTTAATGATAAACTAATGTTTATAAGACAAGGTTTTTATGCATAGCACAAAAGATGATATTACAGGCGACTAATTATTGCTTATAATAATTTGTTAATATTTAAATAATTTTTATAACAAAACGCTGAAAACTTATGCGATTATGAATCGATCCACTGTAACGAACGATAATACTCTTTCCCGTGGTTTATTCAATTCGAGTTAAATCATTTAATATAATATTATATCTTTTCCAGAGAAATTCAATATAAGCTTTGTTACCTGGAAAACAGTACTTACTTTCGTTGAATTAATTGCCCGTATCTGTTTGTCAACATAGCACCTTGTAAATCATGCAGTCAGCGCGATCGGAGATACGGGTTGATCATATACATATTCGAATGGCACATGTACGCGTTTTGTGTTCTGTTTAATACCAGGGCCGGACCTATGCGGGCGCAATCGGAGCAGTCAGCTCCAGGCGCCGAATTGCCAAGACGCCAAACCGCTGTTATCTACATATAAGTAATTTTTAAATTGTGGATACGGCGCAAGAGTCCTAAATGCCCAAACTAGTGAGACTCTGGTATCCCCAATCGGGGAATTTCAAGGTTGAAGAGAGTGTGGACGGTAGTGAGATGGAAATATTAATGTTAAGCCATACCTACCTAACTATTCCGATACTGCCACTAAACACGAGTAAATCTATTTAAAGAACCAAAGTTAAAAGACTGACATTGCCCCGGGGTGATTCTGAGAGTATCGAACACTCTAAGACCTGCCTTAAGGCGAAGCTTAATGCCGAATCACTATTTTGATTAATCTTTATAACGAATTGGTGTACATTATGAATACCAAAAAATATGCTTTACATAAACTGAAGGTTCTCCTATCGTTTCGCTTGAGTATAATACAAATAAAATAATAAATTACTCATTAAAAATTATAAATGTAAACGCAAATTTTTTTTTATTTCAATAAAAATGTATGAACGCGTAAAATAAACAATTAAAAAAATACAGTATTATAGCTAAGATTATCTGTGACAGTTTCACTTGATTAACTTTTTTGTTTTCTTATAAAATTATTAAAAAATAATAAAAACCTGTTTTTTGCTTGAAATCGAACGTTTCTAGTCTCTGGTTGTCAAGCGATTTTAATGCCCATTACCTACAATATAACGTATATAAAGAATATACGAATAAATATATATATATATATCTATTTTTGGCTTGTAGCTTCCTCATACATTATATAATATGTTATTTGCAGAGATGTGCTTTATTTCAAATAAATCCATTTAAAATGGAAACGCAAAATGCAAAATGGGTATTTTCCATTTTGCATTTTAAATGCTTTTCTAAAAACTATTTTGCATTTTAAATGCTTTTCTCAATGCATTTTCCATTTTAAATGCTTTTTTGCAACATTCTTCCTACTATCTCCTCTCATCTTTTTTTCATAAGCCCCAAATATCAGTCGGTCCTCAACCTCGCTATGAGAGATAATTTACATTTGTCAAGTTGCTCCCTGGTAGGAGCCCTGGCAATTGAGTGATACCATTACAAAAAATACTGATTCAAATACTGAACATGGGGCCATGACGCTGTAATATTAAATGTTAGATAGAAGTTTCTATGTTTTTACGTTGGCAACACTAATGTTGCCAACGTAAAACGCCGGACTAATCCCGCACAAATTTTTTGTGGTTTCATAATCTGTAGTCGTGGTGTTTTTGGTTTGTTCTACATTGATGTCCATTATTAAATCACAAAATTGTTTAAAAATTCTATAATTATTCTAATTGTTTGACCTGAGAAACCATTTTGCATTTTCAAAGCATTTTGAAAATGGGTATTTTGCATTTTGCATTTGAAATGCTTTTCTAAAAACCATTTTGCATTTTGCATTTTCAAATGGAAAAGTTTTGACCCATTTCCATTTTGCATTTCAAATGGTTTTGGGTACCCATTTTGCACATCTCTGGTTATTTGTGTCCCAACTACAAATAATATAAAATTCATAACCACGCGCTTTGTATCAAGTCCGCGACTTTATTAAAATTCTGTTAAAAACGAGACAGCAAGCCACTTCTTAGTAAGATATTGGTACTTTCCGAATATATCAGAACACGTGTTCATGCCTCACGTATGCCTTGTATGTATGTAATGACAAATGAAATGCGAAAATATAATGAATTTTATGAACATGACGTTCTGACGTCGCGTTAATAAATTTATTTTTTACTAAAAGTATTTATTTTTTACTATGAGTATCATGAACATTATACAGAATTTTCAGAGAAGTACCTGAGTAAAACACGTAAATAGCATTTTGCTGTCCAATGATTTGTAATTCTATCAAACGTCGCCTCTGATCGTATTATTGTATTACGTCCTAACGGATTACGTGATATATGCACTCGTCTCGTATATACAGTGCTGGTGGAACGAGACCGAGTGCATATCACATGATGCGGTACACCGCACACTGTATCCAGTGTCAGCGTTTGATGGATGTATTTAGTTATTAGCTCAGGTGTACCCGGCCTTGCTGGGAATATTATCATTAGGAGATAGACATAAACCATTCTCAACTTTTCTGTAGGCTTTTTTAAGATATACAATTCCGTAGTACATTATTTTGATTTATCTCATAAGGTTTAGCCAGCGTTAGCAATCTAGTGCCGTAAAATATTTTTACGACTCGATTATAAAATATTGACTTTTCTCTACTTTTTATAAATATAATATGCATGTATCATATATGTAAACCTTTCGGAAAAAAAATCTCTAAATGATAATAAAACTCATATCAAAATCAGTTGCGGTGTTTAGAAGAATAATAATAATAATAATAATAAGTGTTTTATGTTACAAATAGATATAATGATATCCTCACTGGGATCTCCCGTGCTGAGGATTTCATTTACATATTATGTATAATTTAATTATAACAAAATTAATATTACATGAAAGTTACAAATAAAAATAATTATGAACAAATATCATGCAATATAATTTTTTTTTTTTAATAATTTTAAAATAAGTAAGATGTTTTTTGATATATATATATATATATATATATATATATATGAAATGTTTTTTGGTATAGTTCAGTTGATTCTGTTTTAGTCTGTGTTTGATTTCAGTAAATTTTCTATTAAAATATTTTCTATTCTAATTAAACGCACAAACAGACAGACGTGGAAAGCGACCTTATTTTATACTATTTAGAAATTAAAATTGAATTAATGACATCTACATTTTAACTGGAAATTTTAGTGTTTCGGATACACGCTGACACACCCTGTATATCATCACGGGATGAAAAGCTTTACCTTCCGTTCAATAGAGTTAATTATATTATATACATTTTTAATTAAATCCACTTAATGCATGGCTCCTATATTATATTTTACTACGTCTAAACTATTTACTTCAGATATTTTATAGTGTTAGCTAACATATGTATTATTTTATTAAAAAATATTATTTCTTGTCAATAAGTATCATTGAATCGCTGACAGCCCTGAATTGTTAATGCCAAATTTGGATACCTACTCAGCTATTCCAAGTACAATTAATTTTGTGGGTAACAACAAACTCACTACTGACTATTATCATAGACACCTAATACTTCGACTTATGCCATTTTATGGCGTTTGAATAAATAAATACGTTTTATTTTCCATTCAACGTTGTAATTCCAGCGTTGGGTAGGTAAACTTGGGTAGAAAAATGTTAAACATAACACATTTTTATTTTTTGTAATCCGCTTTGTGACCAGCTTCATAATACATAAACTAACAGCGCACGTAAAAGCAACTAGGAAAGTATCTCAATACGATGGGCAACGAAACATTTTAACTCAACGTAAAAATAGCCATTCGACAATTATTATGTAACTAGATAATGTACAAGCATTTTTTTTATTCTCTTATGCGGACTTTACCGGGGTATTGCGATGTTCATTGTGAAGTTTTATAAACCGTATAAAAAAGCAGTTTTCTAGCCGGTGAGTTTAGCATTGAAAACAAACAATCACAATGTTCGTAATTTAAGTACTAGGTTTTGTCCAAAATAACAACACTTTTTTTACATCTAATCTTAACACATTAGGTTCATTTGTTCGCTTTTGAGGCTCCGAAGTAAGCGTTCGAAGATGGTTTGAAAGGCAGATATGAAAATGGTGAAAATATTCAATAAAACACGCAACATTTGAAAAGAAGCAAAAATCTCTCGACAAATGCTGAAATTGCATTTAAAGATACACTCTTATTTTTTTCATACCCATAACATCTAAATAACAGAATAAAACTTGTTTTTTAATAATTTTCAAAGTTTACTTTGCAATTTTTTTTCTATCGAAAGAATTTCACTTACTGTATCATATCGATATTATCTTAAAAATAACGTGTATTTTTTTAGGAATTTAAAATCGGTAGTAATTCGGAATGCGGGGCATTCTGAATAATGTTGTAGTGAGAAGAATGATCTAAACGTTGTTAGAAAGAGAAAACACCACGCTTTATATTTAAATATAGAAGTTAACCATAGAAGAATTAAAATGTGCACCTTTATAAAACCTAAGTATTATATTATATATCGCAGTTTAAAAGAAAAATCGTGAAATTTTTTATCAATAATTTTTATATGAAATGGCAAAAAAGCGATGTGTTTTTTTTCTTCCTTTTTGTCCAATAAAACAAGTTTTTTTGAAATATTTTATCGTTATTAGTTACAAAAAATGTAAGTAAAAGTAATGTAAAAGTGAGCCTTTTCCATTTTTTCAGGTTTACATTCAAAACTTTTAACATATCAAAAAATATTTATTTTATTTTTATTTTTTGGAATAACTTAGTGAGTAAAATTCAAATTTTAATATTTAATTATTGAAGACAATATTAGCGATTCTCGAACGAAAATCTGAAAGAGAAAAATTATAAAAAAGATACGATCACATCTAGGACTCGAACCCAGGACCTTTGCCTTGCCGGGGCACCGCTCCACCAACTGAGCTAATGGGACCCTATCTCTTTCAGTCATATTTAACTGTATCATACTTCAAATAAGAACTACCAACATTATATAAAGATTTTATTATTTTTAAAACTGTACAAAAAAAACCACATAAATATATATTTTTTTAATCATACAAATAGGCTTGAAATTTTTTTCTATTCTGTGATTTTCATCACTCCGCACCAGACTTCGGATATTCGGATAAAAAAATAAACAATTTTCCGAACATATGTAGATTTTCCTGATTTTTGGATGTCAAATATTTAACTCTGATGCATTTACAATTATCTCCCGTGAATTTGTTTGGAATTTGGATATTTCCATTTATAAATTGTCAGTTCAAATAAAAATAAATTTAATCGAGTTCAAAAATAATTAAGTATTTGTCTGTTTGCTCGCTTGATTGAATTAATGTGTAAATATAGTGTGGGCAGTTAAACGCAAGAAATCTAAAATGTTGACAATTTTAATGCGGTGACAAAAGTATATTTATTTTTGAATTAGAAACTGTTAAAATCTCCGATATTTCCAAATTCTTGACTGCCCAGCCAAAAATCTAATCAAATGAATTGACGTATTAGTAGATGACTCTTGCTTACCAAATTACGGGCGTAATTAAATGCTACGTTATACACATACACACATTATAAATGTATATTGTGCCCCTCTGTGGTCGAGGGGTAATACCCTCGACTTGCAAGCTGAAGGTTGCAGTTTCGAATCCCGTCCTGCTCAAGTAAATTTTTTTTTATTAATTTATGATATTTTGACAAATTTCTCTATGAAATTATTATAAAGTATATTTGCGGCACGTTCTAGTTCTAGAGTGGAAGACTTTCCATTCAGAATTGAAAGAATGCGTGAAATGGCTTTGGCCGTGTTTGGATACCAGATCTGAATAACCAGATACTTTCCCACTTCCCCATCGCATTCCCCCCCTCCACTGCCTTCAGCCTCACAATATTCCACAATTGATAATGCCATAGTTTCTCTGGCTCTAGATGGTTGGGAGCAATTAGGACTTTTGTACGGTTTCACAAAAAAATAAAAAATAAAGATTTTTGAATGAATGATATAGGATGACTACTGCATCCCCAATATATTAGTACTGAGAATAACTTCCACTCATTTGTAATTATTCGAAAACTCATTATTATTTTCGCAATGCCCTAATGACTTCAATGCTATTTAAACAGTTACCTGAATAATTAATGCATTAAAAACACCTGGTATTACAGACAGGAACTGCAGACACATAAACAGCACCAGTACCTTCTTCTAACATAATATTGATATATTATATTGTATAAATATTATCCAATACATACACAATCAACCATCAGACACACTCACTAACCAATAGGATGCATGATCTTGGCAACAAGTTTGGGGGTACTATTGATATACTCGTATTTACTGACTCCATTTAAAGAATTAGTCTAATCTGTAACATCACTTCGTCGAATCCTGTAAAATTATATTTTTTTATTTTAATTAGATTTGTTTAATCTACTGCCTCCCCGCGAACCATTTATTGGATAACCAACACTTTTGCCATAGGTCACCCTAAGTGGTTCGCCACGTTTGGTGACTTAGCAGGGGTGTTCGGGATCATGGGGTGAGCTTTTTCTAGGTCTTGGTGGCGCAAGCATTTGCCCACCTACTGCGTGGCGGGCCGGATCGGGAGAGACTGATTGAGGGAGACCTTTTGCCCTCTCCAACCGGACACTCTTGAACCATCATTTTGCACGGCTCCAGATCTTCTCCTTTCCTTCCTTTCCCAAAAAAGACCCTCCACACAGCAATCCCAAAGATGACATAGGCTCTGAGGGAAATTATTTTCCTCAGGGCCTCCTGTTCTATTCTATTCTATTACTTAGGACGGGTTGTTTCGGAGAATCTGAACAATTCATCAAATTTCAACGTTCATTTTCAAGTTTTGTGAAAGATTTTTTCAATTTCTGTTTTTATTTAAGTTTTGTCAAGTAACTAGCCTACAATGATATAAAAACAGAACTTGAATAAGTCTTTCACAGAACCCGAAAATGAACGTTGAAATTTGATGAATTTTTCAAATTCTCCGAAACTACCCGTCCTTAGTGTATAATTTTCAATAACTCACTGTGTGTATTTTTTTCTTATAATCCGTGTAAAAGCCCAGCTGGGCGTGAAACCAAATAAAAAATATATTATAATAAAAATAAAAAAATAAAAATGTATATACCTATAGATACGTAGAAAAGACTACCCTTTCGCTTCCATTCATTTACAGTCCTCGATGTGCACTCCTTTCTACAAGGCACGGGTTATTATTTATTGGGCAGTGATGGTACAGACAAAAACAACATTGATTTTAACAGCTGTTGTTTGTCAACACTTTTACATTATATTGGATTTTGTGAATCTATTTCGGTAGTTTGTGCGAGTGCTTCCATTACAAAACATATTTATAGTCCGAAATATTTTATGTAGGTACTTGAGTTTGTTTTTTATATCGAGTTAACCCGGTGTCAGTTTTTTTACTAAATTAATTCATTTGTTTTCATACGTGACGCAATTTTACAGCGAGGAACGTGCTGTGACTTTAATTTTGTTATGTTTTTCCAGAACAGACTGTCTTCATTCAACCCTTTTTTAAAATGGTGATTTATCATACTTTCGGGTAGAGTACCTACGGAGACTACTTTATCCATACAAAAAAATTATACCTAAGATAAAATACCAACCAAAAAATATCACTCAAAATATTATGTAATCTGTGTGACTCATGTCTGTTAGATTTTAGGATAAACTTGTTGAATTCCGTTGTATGCTTAGTATGAAAAAATGAAACATGAAACAGTACAAGACACAGCAAAATACTAAAATCTTCATGTGTCTTGTACTGTTTCATGTTTTTTTTTAGATTTATTAGTATTATCTTCTTCTTCAATAATATAAAACATAGTTTATCCTAAAATCCGACAGACATGAGTGCGGACGTGATAACCACAAAAACTTTGTGGTTATCACGTCCGCACTCATGTTTGTCTGATTTTATAATAAAATTGTTGAATTGTTGAAAAATATATAAATAGTTTGAAAGGGTAAAAGATGAATTAAAGTTCCATTTTTTTCTAAATGAAAGTTATGTTTGAAGGTTATAAAATACGCATAATTTATTAAAATAACTTGTTAATAAACCCTATTTGTACATGCTTTCCGACTTATATATTTAATAGTTGTATCCATTTGATAATTAAATTGAAATCGATTGTTGTTTTTTCGAAGAACTTTTGCATGCAGCGGAATTCGACAAGCTTACCAATTTAGGATTCTACTAAAATCTTTTTAATTTACGAAATTGCTTATTTTGCCTTATAATTGTCATTCCAAATTGTATGACTCCTCATTTGAATAAAATATCTAATATATTATTGAAGAAAAAGATAATACTAATAAATCTAAACAAAACATGACACAGCAAAATGCTAAAATTACGATCACAACGAGATTCTGAAAATCTAGATAAAAGAACGAATGCTTTAATAATTCGTAGGATTTAGTTTATGAACTACGAGTATATCGCACAATATTGAATATTGACTCTGTGTACTGTATGTATACGCTATACACTTACAGAAGTAATTAGGGTAATGGATGACAGCCGTTGGCATCGCAACAAATGAGGTGTACCAAACCACGTGGGTTGTTTCAGTGGCAGCCGCGGGCTCCCAAATCCCAGACCATGATTTTCCACGATACGTAATTATTTATCGGCGTTATGGTTTCTGCTTATTTGTCATTATTTACTCTCAGAGTTATTTATCCTTGGCTCTTCGAGACGTTATCTACCACTTTTATATTGGCTTTTAAATATAATATACTGCGAAAAGAAAAAAATGTTGTGTGATAATATGTTTTTGTTTACTTACATTTTAACCCTTTAAATATCAGGAAACCAAATTCATATATAATAGTTTGGAAACAAATTTTAAAAAAAAATTAGAACCAAACTTTCTTAAACTATTTAAAAAATATATATTGCATCTTCACATTTATATTATTTTAACACTTTTTGATATATTTTTTGTCATATTGTATAATTTGTATGACGACCATAACATGGGCATTAGCCTAGTATGGTAGTTGAAAATTGTAATATTTAAAATAAAAGAAAAAAATAAAAATTTGGTCTCCTCATAATTAACGGGTCTCCCTTTAATTATAAAAAAAACTGATTTCGGTCGTCACTCTGTGTCTGTAAAACCGTTATTGAACTCCTGAAGTACTTTTTCTTTGAATTTAAGTTTCATTTAAAAAATTCAGATAAGCTGGAATAATATTATTAATTATTATTTCAATATTTTTACAGAAAATTGTTATTTTCCAATTTTTTAAAATAGATACTAATTTGTCGAGAATTGAGACTATCCCCGTTTTAGATGTGACCCAAAGCAAAAAAATAGGTACCACTTTTGTATCTTCAAATAATCCATTTAAATCTCCAAAACTACCGCATCCGGTTCCCGCGCACTGCTGCTCGCGTGATATTAGTGGAACACGTTTCGACGAGTTTTTAGAGCAAGCAATTGCGCCTCTATGACTATCGTGTGATCTTTCACGGGTCTGTCTTGTTATATCCCAATTCCATACAATGGCGTTCCGTGACATTTTCTCGTAAGTTTGGGTAAGCGTTTTTGTTATAACAAGAGTTTGGGGGGTCGTTTAGTAGGGGGGTCGGTCACTTAGGTTAAGTATTTTGAAACCCCAGTTCGTGATCAAATTATTATAAGAATGACCGTAATGCTTGAGGATGATTAAAATTTTATACTCTTAAACGGATCGTGGCAGGTGTTTACCGGGGATCTCTCGATTATTGAATGAATGGCTTATCGAGAATCAAACGTCTCAATCACAGTCGAAATTTTTTTCAATTAACGCTCCTGTTTTCACCAGCCTTTTTCACGTTGTTTGATGACTTTTCTTTTAAGAAATGTCATCAAAGACCAGACTTTTTTGCGTAACTACAACATTTTATTTAATTTCAAGATAAAATCGTCTCGATTATATAATCTGCACTTATAACTTTGTTATAAAAACTCGATCCATACAATTTTATTTTTTAAGATGAAATATCTTTTTTTTCATTTGACTGAGGATTGAACCTTTCTACCCAGGGACTGGATCTTAACTGCTGTAAACTTTAAATATTCTTAAAACTACTGTTATTTCATCCGATTTTAGAGAAACGCATATACGTTCGCGTGTGTGTGTTATTGTCATCAAAAGTTCACAGAATGTATTGTCATCAACAGTGAGTAAATTTGGCAACTTTCAGCTCGATCGAATGTTGGGAAATGGGATAATTTCCGCTTCCAAGATTTGTCTTCATTCATTATCGAAAAGCGAAGTGAAATCCAAACAGATGTATTTAAAAAATAGAGTTTTACAAAATTAAAAATAATAAATTAACAAAAAAAAATTATCGATTTAACTTTATAACAATAAAAGTTATTAATAATAATATTATTTTATCGTAATTTGTATAGCGGCGGTTTTGTTAAAAATCACCCCAAGGACGCTGTGTTAGTAGTGCATTGATAGCTTTTCTAAGAAACTGGCTAACCACTTGATGAATTATAGGAAATGGCTTTTACTAGCAATTTTGTGAACCTTATTTATTTATTTATTTATTTATATTTTACATGTATATTTACAGAATAAAAATATCCATTAACAAAGATACATTATACAATCATAATTGCCTAATTAGCAATTTAAATTTAGTGATGCGCAGGTGGAAAATGTCGATGTCAGAGGCTAGTGAGTTAAGAAGGCCTATAATTCTTCCGAGAGGCATTGCTGATGGTAAGTTAGTCCTACATCTCGGAAGAATGAATGGTTTGTGTCTACGCGCTCTTGCGAAGTTATCAGGGACGTAAAATAAAATTTTATTCAAAATTTTTGGATTGTTGATGTGACCGTTCAACAAGTTATAGGCCATCATCAGCAACGCAGCTTTCCGCCTGTTGACAAGACTATCGATACCTAGCATTCCGGAAAGGAAGGCTGATGGGTATAAATAGGGATAGTACCCGAAGTCTCTAAGATAAAGATAACGTAGAAACTTCTTTTGTACTTTCTCTACCATAGAAGTGTACGTTGCATCCCCTGGTCCCCATATTATTGAGCCACTTTCCAAAATACTACGTACTAGGCTAAAATATAGCAAGCGAACCACGGCAGAGCTGCAGAAATGCCTGGAGTTACATAGCACAAATCCAAGCATTCTCAAAGCCCTGCTGCATATCGTTTCAATATGAACGTGAAATGTTAAGTGTGGGTCAAAGGTTATTCCCAAATCTTTCGGTTCAGAAATATGTTTAAGAGAACATTGGGACATCCTATAGTTGTAATAAATCACAGTGTTTGCTCTAGTATAGCACATTATGGCGCATTTCTTAAAATTAAAACCTAATTTGTTAATTTCACTCCATACCACGATAGCATTTATGTCTCTCTGGAGCTGTGCGCAGTTTTCTAAGGTCCGGATTCTTAAAAATAGCTTCAAGTCATCTGCAAATAACAAAAATTTCGCAAACTTTATAGCATGATGAATGTCATTAATAAAAAGGGAAAAAAGTAAAGGACCAAGATTAGACCCTTGAGGAACCCCAGAGTTTGTGGGAAAGTACAACGAGTTAGAAATACCATACGTTACGTATTGCTGTCTACTTGATAAATAACTTACAAATAAATGTAAAATTTTTACCGAGAATCCAAAACGGTCTAATTTATTTAAGAGTATCAGCGGGTCTACGGTATCAAAAGCCTTTGCGAAGTCGTTGTATGAGACGTCAACTTGGTTGTTACCGTCAAGAGCTTGAGATACATATTCCGTAAAGACCATCAGATTTGACACAGTCGATCTGCCAGATCTAAAACCATGTTGTTCGTCTATTAAATAAGGTTCTACTTGGGCGTAGATATATTTATGAATTATTAGTTCGAACAATTTTGCCGGAGAGGAGAGGATCGCTACTGGTCTGTAGTTAGAGACCAAATATTTATCCCCATCCTTATACAGTGGTGTAACTTTAGAGATCTTCCATAAATTAGGAAATGTTCCCGTGCTAAGTGAAAAATTAAAAATGTAAAGTAGGGGTATTAATAAAGGCTCTATACAACCCTTTAATAAAAATGACGGAATAAAATCAGGTCCAAATGACGTTTTCGCTTTGAGTTTTTTAACTGCAGCTAACATATCAGATTTTGTGATGTTAGGAATATCAACATTCTGCGCTGCTGATGATGTATAATTCCCCGGTTTAAATGAACTTAAATCCGTAACTTGCTGACTGTAAACCGATTTAAAATAGTCCGCAAATGCTTCGGGAATATCAATTCCCGAGTGTGATTGTCCATTCCAAGTGACATGGTCGACAAACCCACCATCACTTCTTTTGGATGAGACATATTTCCAGAACGACTTGGGATCAGATTTGATGTTTTTTTCAATGATATTAATGTAATTTGTATGGGCCAATTGCATACTGCGTTTAACTTTAGCTCTAAGACAACAAAACATTTCACGTTCTCTTACTAGTCCAGTTTTCTTCCATTTTCTAAAATGTCTGAACTTTCGCTTTATATCACTAATAATTTCATTGGAAAACCATTGAGGATACTTTCTTTCATTCTTCGGAATGCGTTTCCTTTTGAAGCACATATCGAAGTAATTATAAATAGTAGAATAGAAATAGTCTACGGCTAAATTAACGTTATCAAAATTCATCAAAAGTTGCCAATCGTGCGATTGTAAGTGATTATAAATCTGTTTAAAATTGCCATTTTCGAATTTCCACCCGCGCATTTTACTCATAAATTTATTATTATCATTGACTGGTTCATTTTTACATTTTTTTTTCATATAAAGAAACTCTACGTCCAGTGATGGATGGTAAGGATCTTCGCTAACTAGCGAAGAAATAGACTTGCACACATTCAAATCAAAGTTACTCACAATTAAGTCTAATGAACGTCCTTTCGAATTTAATACAAAGTTTTTGTTTGACATTTGAAACAAATCCAATACATACGAAAATTCAGAAGTAGTGTTTTTGAAATTTAAACACGAGTAGAAATTAAAATCACCTATTAGCAGTATTTTTTTGTTATTTAGTAATTTGTGATTTGAGATAATATTTTCAAATAGGCTAGTATACCTTTCAACAGGTGATGCCGGTGGAATGTAAACAATACATGTGTATATTTTCAATCCATTTAAATTAATTTTCAGCCACATATTTTCTCCGTCAGTCTCGAGATGTTGAAGTCTCTCGGCACGAGGTCCATCGTTATTCCGCCGCAAGGCGACCAGTACTCCTCCTCCTCTTGTCTGTCCTGTGTGACGGTCTCTTCTGTGTACTTCATAGCGTTCATCAAACAGCTGTGCATTATATACACTACTGTTCAGCCAGGTTTCTGTAATTACAATGATGTCGGTCTCTTGCCCTAGCACGCTAATTAGGAAGTCCTGCGATTTCGACCTGAGTCCACGGGCATTCTGGTAGTAGAGAGACGAATGAGTGACATCATCATCGCCATCTAGTCACTTCCGGGCGCTCGGTTCCTTATCTTGGTGAGATGCAGTTTGCGGCGTCGCAGTAGTTTCTCGCGGTTTAAAGTACCTGTAGTGTCGTACCGGCACTCCTCGTGGCCACAAGTCTTCCTGCAGGATCTTTTCATACAATTCCTCCTTTATTCCGATTCGGAATGCAGCGTATTCCTGAGAGTGTGCGACGAATTTTTGAATTTCACAACCCGTAATTTTATTCACCTCTAAATGCTCACGTATGTGATCCACTGTAGTATCCTTTTCAATCCTAGATATAATTATATTCTTGATCCTTGGAACTACTTTCACATTGGAGGTGATCTGAGAGTTACCGACGATCAGGTTCCTCGCTGTCTGTTGACGTTTTTTGCGTTTGATAACAACCCATTCTTTTTGAAGTGAAACTTCTTTAGGCGCGTAATGGATTTTCGGGGACGGAGTAAAACCGAGTCAGAATCGACACGAAAATGCGGGTACCCCCACCACCGCTCACCGTTCACTGTCCCTCTCTCACCATATGCGCTTGTTGAGGTGGGGGAGCCGCTCACGAACGTTCTCTCTCTTCTCTTCTTTCCTCTCTCTCAGACACCAGCGAACTGCGCCACGCCAAGCATCAGCTGCTTGGTTAGTATACTGCGTCGTGAGTGTAATACGAGTGAAATACGTAATTGATTGTGGTTCATACGGTTAATTTGAAAATAGAGAGAGAGGAATAAATTAAATTTGAAAATAGAGAGAGAGGAATACTAGAAGTTTCACTTCTGTCTTGCGTAGGCTTGACACACCCACTTTTTATATGTGACTTTTTTATTAGAAAGAGCTGATTCCGATTCGAGCTCTGTAGCTGGATTCAACTCTAATTCCGATAATTCCGTTTCCTTTGCGAGGGCGCCACTTGCAGAGGTAGCCGCGAGTTGGCTTTGAATTATTTTGGTAGCCGCTCTAGTCCGTATACGTTCTTTGGTTACTGCGTCGGTCGGCGGGTCTTTGCGGGATTTGTATGACGACCATAACATGGGCATTAGCCTAGTATGGTAGTTGAAAATTGTAATATTTAAAATAAAAGAAAAAAATAAAAATTTGGTCTCCTCATAATTAACGGGTCTCCCTTTAATTATAAAAAAAACTGATTTCGGTCGTCACTCTGTGTCTGTAAAACCGTTATTGAACTCCTGAAGTACTTTTTCTTTGAATTTAAGTTTCATTTAAAAAATTCAGATAAGCTGGAATAATATTATTAATTATTATTTCAATATTTTTACAGAAAATTGTTATTTTCCAATTTTTTAAAATAGATACTAATTTGTCGAGAATTGAGACTATCCCCGTTTTAGATGTGACCCAAAGCAAAAAAATAGGTACCACTTTTGTATCTTCAAATAATCCATTTAAATCTCCAAAACTACCGCATCCGGTTCCCGCGCACTGCTGCTCGCGTGATATTAGTGGAACACGTTTCGACGAGTTTTTAGAGCAAGCAATTGCGCCTCTATGACTATCGTGTGATCTTTCACGGGTCTGTCTTGTTATATCCCAATTCCATACAATGGCGTTCCGTGACATTTTCTCGTAAGTTTGGGTAAGCGTTTTTGTTATAACAAGAGTTTGGGGGGTCGTTTAGTAGGGGGGTCGGTCACTTAGGTTAAGTATTTTGAAACCCCAGTTCGTGATCAAATTATTATAAGAATGACCGTAATGCTTGAGGATGATTAAAATTTTATACTCTTAAACGGATCGTGGCAGGTGTTTACCGGGGATCTCTCGATTATTGAATGAATGGCTTATCGAGAATCAAACGTCTCAATCACAGTCGAAATTTTTTTCAATTAACGCTCCTGTTTTCACCAGCCTTTTTCACGTTGTTTGATGACTTTTCTTTTAAGAAATGTCATCAAAGACCAGACTTTTTTGCGTAACTACAACATTTTATTTAATTTCAAGATAAAATCGTCTCGATTATATAATCTGCACTTATAACTTTGTTATAAAAACTCGATCCATACAATTTTATTTTTTAAGATAAAATATCTTTTTTTTCATTTGACTGAGGATTGAACCTTTCTACCCAGGGACTGGATCTTAACTGCTGTAAACTTTAAATATTCTTAAAACTACTGTTATTTCATCCGATTTTAGAGAAACGCATATACGTTCGCGTGTGTGTGTTATTGTCATCAAAAGTTCACAGAATGTATTGTCATCAACAGTGAGTAAATTTGGCAACTTTCAGCTCGATCGAATGTTGGGAAATGGGATAATTTCCGCTTCCAAGATTTGTCTTCATTCATTATCGAAAAGCGAAGTGAAATCCAAACAGATGTATTTAAAAAATAGAGTTTTACAAAATTAAAAATAATAAATTAACAAAAAAAAATTATCGATTTAACTTTATAACAATAAAAGTTATTAATAATAATATTATTTTATCGTAATTTGTATAGCGGCGGTTTTGTTAAAAATCACCCCAAGGACGCTGTGTTAGTAGTGCATTGATAGCTTTTCTAAGAAACTGGCTAACCACTTGATGAATTATAGGAAATGGCTTTTACTAGCAATTTTGTGAACCTTATTTATTTATTTATTTATTTATATTTTACATGTATATTTACAGAATAAAAATATCCATTAACAAAGATACATTATACAATCATAATTGCCTAATTAGCAATTTAAATTTAGTGATGCGCAGGTGGAAAATGTCGATGTCAGAGGCTAGTGAGTTAAGAAGGCCTATAATTCTTCCGAGAGGCATTGCTGATGGTATGTTAGTCCTACATCTCGGAAGAATGAATGGTTTGTGTCTACGCGCTCTTGCGAAGTTATCAGGGACGTAAAATAAAATTTTATTCAAAATTTCTGGATTGTTGATGTGACCGTTCAACAAGTTATAGGCCATCATCAGCAACGCAGCTTTCCGCCTGTTGACAAGACTATCGATACCTAGCATTCCGGAAAGGAAGGCTGATGGGTATAAATAGGGATAGTACCCGAAGTCTCTAAGATAAAGATAACGTAGAAACTTCTTTTGTACTTTCTCTACCATAGAAGTGTACGTTGCATCCCCTGGTCCCCATATTATTGAGCCACTTTCCAAAATACTACGTACTAGGCTAAAATATAGCAAGCGAACCACGGCAGAGCTGCAGAAATGCCTGGAGTTACATAGCACAAATCCAAGCATTCTCAAAGCCCTGCTGCATATCGTTTCAATATGAACGTGAAATGTTAAGTGTGGGTCAAAGGTTATTCCCAAATCTTTCGGTTCAGAAATATGTTTAAGAGAACATTGAGACATCCTATAGTTGTAATAAATCACAGTGTTTGCTCTAGTATAGCACATTATGGCGCATTTCTTAAAATTAAAACCTAATTTGTTAATTTCACTCCATACCACGATAGCATTTATGTCTCTCTGGAGCTGTGCGCAGTTTTCTAAGGTCCGGATTCTTAAAAATAGCTTCAAGTCATCTGCAAATAACAAAAATTTCGCAAACTTTATAGCATGATGAATGTCATTAATAAAAAGGGAAAAAAGTAAAGGACCAAGATTAGACCCTTGAGGAACCCCAGAGTTTGTGGGAAAGTACGACGAGTTAGAAATACCATACGTTACGTATTGCTGTCTACTTGATAAATAACTTACAAATAAATGTAAAATTTTTACCGAGAATCCAAAACGGTCTAATTTATTTAAGAGTATCAGCGGGTCTACGGTATCAAAAGCCTTTGCGAAGTCGTTGTATGAGACGTCAACTTGGTTGTTACCGTCAAGAGCTTGAGATACATATTCCGTAAAGACCATCAGATTTGACACAGTCGATCTGCCAGATCTAAAACCATGTTGTTCGTCTATTAAATAAGGTTCTACTTGGGCGTAGATATATTTATGAATTATTAGTTCGAACAATTTTGCCGGAGAGGAGAGGATCGCTACTGGTCTGTAGTTAGAGACCAAATATTTATCCCCATCCTTATACAGTGGTGTAACTTTAGAGATCTTCCATAAATTAGGAAATGTTCCCGTGCTAAGTGAAAAATTAAAAATATAAAGTAGGGGTATTAATAAAGGCTCTATACAACCCTTTAATAAAAATGACGGAATAAAATCAGGTCCAAATGACGTTTTCGCTTTGAGTTTTTTAACTGCAGCTAACATATCAGATTTTGTGATGTTAGGAATATCAACATTCTGCGCTGCTGATGATGTATAATTCCCCGGTTTAAATGAACTTAAATCCGTAACTTGCTGACTGTAAACCGATTTAAAATAGTCCGCAAATGCTTCGGGAATATCAATTCCCGAGTGTGATTGTCCATTCCAAGTGACATGGTCGACAAACCCACCATCACTTCTTTTGGATGAGACATATTTCCAGAACGACTTGGGATCAGATTTGATGTTTTTTTCAATGATATTAATGTAATTTGTATGGGCCAATTGCATACTGCGTTTAACTTTAGCTCTAAGACAACAAAACATTTCACGTTCTCTTACTAGTCCAGTTTTCTTCCATTTTCTAAAATGTCTGAACTTTCGCTTTATATCACTAATAATTTCATTGGAAAACCATTGAGGATACTTTCTTTCATTCTTCGGAATGCGTTTCCTTTTGAAGCACATATCGAAGTAATTATAAATAGTAGAATAGAAATAGTCTACGGCTAAATTAACGTTATCAAAATTCATCAAAAGTTGCCAATCGTGCGATTGTAAGTGATTATAAATCTGTTTAAAATTGCCATTTTCGAATTTCCACCCGCGCATTTTACTCATAAATTTATTATTATCATTGACTGGTTCATTTTTACATTTTTTTTTCATATAAAGAAACTCTACGTCCAGTGATGGATGGTAAGGATCTTCGCTAACTAGCGAAGAAATAGACTTGCACACATTCAAATCAAAGTTACTCACAATTAAGTCTAATGAACGTCCTTTCGAATTTAATACAAAGTTTTTGTTTGACATTTGAAACAAATCCAATACATACGAAAATTCAGAAGTAGTGTTTTTGAAATTTAAACACGAGTAGAAATTAAAATCACCTATTAGCAGTATTTTTTTGTTATTTAGTAATTTGTGATTTGAGATAATATTTTCAAATAGGCTAGTATACCTTTCAACAGGTGATGCCGGTGGAATGTAAACAATACATGTGTATATTTTCAATCCATTTAAATTAATTTTCAGCCACATATTTTCTCCGTCAGTCTCGAGATGTTGAAGTCTCTCGGCACGAGGTCCATCGTTATTCCGCCGCAAGGCGACCAGTACTCCTCCTTCTCTTGTCTGTCCTGTGTGACGGTCTCTTCTGTGTACTTCATAGCGTTCATCAAACAGCTGTGCATTATATACACTACTGTTCAGCCAGGTTTCTGTAATTACAATGATGTCGGTCTCTTGCCCTAGCACGCTAATTAGGAAGTCCTGCGATTTCGACCTGAGTCCACGGGCATTCTGGTAGTAGAGAGACGAATGAGTGACATCATCATCGCCATCTAGTCACTTCCGGGCGCTCGGTTCCTTATCTTGGTGAGATGCAGTTTGCGGCGTCGCAGTAGTTTCTCGCGGTTTAAAGTACCTGTAGTGTCGTACCGGCACTCCTCGTGGCCACAAGTCTTCCTGCAGGAGCTTTTCATACAATTCCTCCTTTATTCCGATTCGGAATGCAGCGTATTCCTGAGAGTGTGCGACGAATTTTTGAATTTCACAACCCGTAATTTTATTCACCTCTAAATGCTCACGTATGTGATCCACTGTAGTATCCTTTTCAATCCTAGATATAATTATATTCTTGATCCTTGGAACTACTTTCACATTGGAGGTGATCTGAGAGTTACCGACGATCAGGTTCCTCGCTGTCTGTTGACGTTTTTTGCGTTTGATAACAACCCATTCTTTTTTATTAGAAAGAGCTGATTCCGATTCGAGCTCTGTAGCTGGATTCAACTCTAATTCCGATAATTCCGTTTCCTTTGCGAGGGCGCCACTTGCAGAGGTAGCCGCGAGTTGGCTTTGAATTATTTTGGTAGCCGCTCTAGTCCGTATACGTTCTTTGGTTACTGCGTCGGTCGGCGGGTCAGCGGGAGCATTGCGGTGGGCTGCGTGCGGCGGGGGGGCCGTGGCGTTGGCTGTAGCGCCCGCTCTGTGGCGGACGGTAGACTCAGGTGTTGTAGGTAGTTTTGTATCTGCGCCGTTGTTCACAGAATTCACGTTTGACACTTGCCGATTCAAAATTGCCTCCACGCATTTCACACGAGTCAATAGTTCATTAATCATTTTGCTTTGCTGAAGCACAATGCTCCTTAATTCATGGAGCAAGGAATCACTCATATTTAAGCTCTAAAACGCGTAGTAATTTTAAAAAATTTGGCGCGATGTAGAAACGTGTACGTTCCGTGCGATGTGCGACTGCGAATCTTGACTTGTTGACAATTGACTTGTTAGTCATTGAATTGGATTCGATCAGGCCGTTAAGTGATGAGCCGTTACCCTCGCTGTGAAAAAGACTTTTTTTTTTTATGTGACACCTCACAAGAGTGTCCCTGCCTGTGCAGTAAAGCAATATTAAAATAATAGATTTTTAACTTCTTTCTCATTCTGTACGTGTAGATAAACATTAATATGGCAATAAATTTATATGTTGCGGCGTGAATGGACTGTAATTGCGGTATTTTGTGATATTGTTTGATCGACTTACCAATATCTCCAAGCTGTCGGCACCTTTCCACTCTGCACTGCGGTAATCACCGGTGGGGTAATTGTTAGTATTGGAGGAGGTCAAGGAAAAGGAATAGTGATATTGGATTTGCGAAATGGTTCAATGCGTTATAGATTGCTATTTTTATGCACTATTTCACGGCGATATTTTGCAGTATGACATTTGCCGTTTACAGCGCGGCGCGGTGGTTTTAATAACTCAAGATAGGTTATGCGGAAAGCGGTTGTACTTGCGGGCGGCGCGATACTTTAACAACTGACTCATGTAGGTGAAAGGCGCGGAACGCGGGTGGGAAACAACTCGAACCAAATACTATGCAACAATAACTGGCCCGAGCATGCCCCCCGCCTTGACCAATGGTCAAAGTAACTAATACAACAAAGAAAAAAAATGAAAAACAAAAACACGTTATGAAAGGATTCAATAAACAATACTGAACCCGCGGTAGAACTAAATTCTAAATTAACTAAATCTAAGATAACGTTAATGTTATTGTGTAGGCAGGGGACAGAGTTTAACGACTGCCCTGCGATATGTTCCGGAGTTAGTCTTAACGTCCGCAACGCGGATCACCCCATCAACGCCGGGGTGGACGTTTACCACTACGCCAATAGGCCATTGTAGTGGTGCGATATTGTCACTCTTAATTATTACCACGGTGCCTTTCGTTATTGGATTCGAATTTGTATTCCATTTCTGACGCGATTGCAGCGTGTTCAGATACTCCATTCGCCATCGATTCCAGAAAGTCTGGACGAGACGATCGACAAGATGTTTTCGTTGCAGCAAATTTACTGGCGCATCTGACAAATCAGCAGCGGGTAAAGATTGTAATGGAGTGAGCGTTAAAAAATGCGCGGGTGTTAAAGGCAATGGAGCCGAAACATCGGTAACGCTGAGCACTGATAATGGGCGTGAATTTAGAATAGCTTCAATCTGATGAAGAACCGTTTGCATCTCTTCGTATGTGAGAAGAGATGTACCCACAACTTTATTTAAGTAACATTTAATGCACTTAATGTTACTCTCCCAGATCCCACCGAAGTGGGGTGCTTGTGGAGGATTCATCTTCCACTCGATACGGTTTTCCAACAAATTTTCTGAGAATTCTTTCTTGTAGTCCGGTGACTCTAAAAGTTCGAATAAAGCCTTCAAATGCGATTTAGCTCCTACGAAATTTGTCCCATTATCAGAATACATTACCTTTACAGGCCCCCGACGGGATAGAAAACGTTTGAACGCGTTGAGAAAGACTTCGGTTGAGAGGTCTGAAGCGAGTTCAATGTGAACCGCGCGGGTCACCAGACAGATAAATAAGCAAATGTATGCCTTTTGGCTTCTAACACCCCGACGTCTATGCGGGATTATTTGAAGCGGCCCAGCGTAGTCGACCCCCGTGTGCAGAAAGGCCTTAGCTTCGCGGACGCGGCAAGCGGGTAAATCTCCCATTATTGGGAATTGCGGTTTGGGATTGACTTTAAAGCATGTATTGCACTGATGCACGCGTTTCCGAATCAAATTGCGCGAAGAAAGTATCCAAAACCTTTGCCTCAACAGAGACATAAGTAAGGTGGGTCCCGTATGCAAGTTCTTAGTGTGGTAATAATCTACTATTAAATCAACTATATGATCATGAGCGGGTAATAAAATAGGATGACGACTATCAAATTCGAGTTCGGCGTTTCTCAATCTGCCTCCTACTCTTAGGAGACCGTCCTGAATAAATGGATTTAATTTAGCAAGAACTTGCCGTACTTTCTTGCCGTCGTTCACTGACTTCATATCATCGGAAAAATGTACTTGCTGAACTGCCTTTATAATAGCGATTTCTGCAATGTCAATATGGCTTAACTCAAATTTACGCGGCAATTTCCTAATGAAGCGAAACACGTAAATGACAATTCGAATTAATTTCGACCACGAATGAATGCGAGAAGCCAACGTGCATAATAAAGGTGACACGATTGTCTTGAGGCGATTATCGGTTTTAGGTTTCATTTCGGGTGGATCAGCTACACGAGAGCACAAGCCAAAAGTAGTTGGCTGTTCATACTGATTGGGTTTCAATTCCGGTAACTGTTCTAAATTTGCGTGCTTAAATGGTGAAATAGGCCACTCGAAATGCGGCTGGCAAAGCCATTTTGGACCATTCCACCAAATGTCATTTGCTATCAATTGCGATGGTAGCATACCTCTTGACAGGCAGTCGCTAGGGTTATCAGCACCTGCGACATGATAAAAATGACTACTGTTTAAATTTTCGTGTATTTTTGCTACACGATTGGCAACAAAGGTTTGCCAGCGGTGAGGTGATGAATGAATCCAACTTAAAGTTACAGTCGAATCAGAAAAGGCAAATGTTGAATGAATAGTAAACCTAGCGGAGTAATTATCAATTACCTTTTTTAACAGGTGCGATAACAATAATGCAGCGCATAATTCTAGGCGTGCTAAGGAGACGATTTTTAGCGGCGCTACCTTTGATTTTGCGCAAACTAATTGAACCTTAATTCGGTTATCAGGAGTGGTCACATGAGCGTATACCACTCCTCCATATGCCTTTTCGCTGGCATCCGCAAATCCAACAAGTATTAACGTGCATCCTTCCGTGACTCCTATATGACGTGGAATACGAATCGACGATATTGACGGCAATTCCGCGTTGAACTGCTGCCACTGTTGTGATATCCTTGCGGGTGGGATTTCGTCCCAATCGATTTTCAAATTCCACAGCTCCTTTATTAGAAGCTTGGCTTGTACAATTATAGGTGCTACCAGACCCATCACGTCAAAGAGTCTAGCGACAGATGATAAAATATTGCGTTTCGTACAAGTTCGATTGTCTGGAGTAACTTCAAATGCGAAAATGTCATCCGAAGGATGCCATCGTAGCCCAAGGATTTTTAGCGATACCTCATTATCGAAAGTTACACATTGCGACAGGTGAAGTTCCAATGGAACGTTTTCTAAAACTGTGCTGGAATTGGATGCCCACTTAGCGAGTTGAAAACCTCCTGACTGGAAGAGCTCAATCAACTCTTCAGCCGCGCGGATAGCTTCTTGCTCATTTAAAGCAGAGCTAGCGATGTCGTCTACATAAACATCTCTATTGTAACAATACTAAGTGTCACAGTCAACACGTAAATTTTTGCTCCACACAAATTAATAATTATATTAAAATTAAGAGCTTAAAGTAGTGTTTTTCACCCACGAGTACTTTACCATAATCAAAAATTAACATTGTGTACCAACAGTTGCAGCTGCCTAACCGGTAATTCTTTATTATTAATTAAAATTTCAACTGTCACTGGATTCCATTAGACACACACATACAAAGCCGATTAGAAGGAAGAATACTAATACAATCAAAGTTTCGAAGAGTACAAGTGAAACGCCCACCCACTTCTCGTCATAGACAACGCATGAACAGGGTTGTCACTGCATCTTATATAAATTATTAATATACAAAATCCAATTGCAAGATGAGTACCACTGATGCACTATCATATATCAACAAGGCTAAGGAGGAAATTAGTGCTTTATATAGTAATATTACTGATCACTTACAAGGCACTTAAACTAACTAAAGATCAGATGACTAAATTACTAAACAAACTTTCCAACCTCTCTGGCACCATGCTGGATGTTGGTGTCAAAGTTGGAATCCTCGAGGGACAGGTTAAGTCATATGAACACATGGTCTCCTCAAAATTGATAGAATCAACCTCACAACATGAATCTTCATATTTACCAAATTTAACAATGTGCGAAGCTGCTGACGAGCTCGAGGAGAGGAAAAAACGTTCGAAAAACATTATTATTTTCAACTTTCCTGAAAGCTTGGCCTGCTCTCAAATTGACAAAATTACAGATGACACGACAAAAATATCAAATACACTAACGGCCATAAACTCAACCATCACCAAGGCCAACATCACAACCTTTCGTCTGGGGATAAAAAAAACGGACAAACCCAGACCTCTAAAAGTGATGCTTGACAATCCCACCCAAGCCATTGATATTTTGCGAAAAAAAATAGCATAACAGAGTACCCTGGCATTAAAATTTATTCCGACCAAACTCCAGCCCAAAGAAATTATCTCGCCAATTTACGATTAACCCTAGACCAAAGAACCCGAGACGGTGAAATAGGTCTCACAATCAAATATAAGAACAATAAACCTGTTATTGTAAATACAAAAAACTCCCCACGAAACTAACATTTTACTACCAAAATGTTAGAGGTTTGCGTACCAAGCTCAACACCCTAAGGTGTAATATTCCAACGATAAATAACGATGTGTACTGCCTAACAGAAACCTGGCTTCATGAAAATATATCTTCCCCTGAATTAGGCTTCACCAACTACGATGTTTACCGGCTGGATCGTGAAAATATTATTGGCGGCGGGGTTTTAATATCGATCAGAAAGATGTTCCATTCAAAACTATTAAAACTAAAAAATAAAAACATTGAACAAATAGCTATATTAGTGAAACTCAAAGCAACAAAAATAATAATTGTGTGTGTGTATATCCCCCCCCAAGTTAGTGCTGATGTGTATTGTAAACATTGTGATGAAATTGAATCTTTGAAATTGAAATATCCTGATGCAAAATCAATAATTTTTGGGGATTTTAATCTCCCAAATGTAAACTGGGTACAACCCACCGAGTCTTCAAATCCCATTTCTGCTAAAGCCCAATTAATCATTGATATCATCAACTTTCTCAACCTTAAACAATTAAATCATGTTAAAAATATAAATGACAGAATTCTTGACCTTGTCATATCAAACATAAATAATAGTAATGTCAGCGAATCGCGTGAATCAATAGTATCCATTGACTCTCATCATCCCCCTTTACAAGCGACCATTTATTTGGCACCCATTGAACTCCTTAGTCCCCAACCTCCCGTTCACGAACTAAACTACAAGAAAGCCGATTATAATCAAGTGCGGTTATATCTTTCTTCGCTCAATTGGTCCCGCATTTTTATGTCTACAAACGTAGAAGAAGCAACAAATGTGTTCAACTCAAACCTTTATGATACTATTGAAAATTGCATACCAACTTCTATTGTAAAACGTAACGACTGTTACCCAAAATGGGTTAATACTGAACTAAAAAAACTCATTCAATGTAAAAAAATTGCCCACATTAACTTTAAATCCGATAACTCCACTGACTGCTATAAAATTTTTTCTGTTTTACGAAATAAATGTAAAAGTCTATCTAAAAAATGCTATTCAGATTATATTACAGATTTAGAGCAGACTATCAAGTCAAATCCAAAACATTTTTGGAATTATGTGAATTCTCTTAAAGACAACAACGGCTGTCCTCGATCAATGTATTCAGGGCGAAAACATGCTGACAGTGATCAAGAAATAGTTGACCTCTTTGCTGATCATTTCTCAAGTGTTTATGAACAGAAAAATGATAATGTAACTATACCTGAATTTAAATACACCAATGTAACTGACATATCAACATGCCACATTTCTCTGGATGATGTTAATACAAAGATCAGATCTCTAGATTGTAAGAAGGGGTCAGGTTCTGACAAAATTCCACCGGTATTCATAAAGGAATGCGCTCAGTTTATAGCAGCTCCACTTCAACACATATTCAATCTGTCACTTCAAACTGGAATATATCCTGATCCTTGGAAACTTAATCACTTGACACCTGTATTTAAATCAGGTGATAAAAATTGTGTTTTAAATTATAGACCAATTTGCATACTGTCTACCACCCCGAAAATGTTTGAAAGTATTGTCTTAGATAAAATTGCTGTTAAGTTTAGGCATATTATTACTCCAGAACAGCACGGTTTTGTGACCGGTCGGTCTACCACAACCAATCTTCTATTGTATGAACACTATATCTGTGAAGCTTTCACGTCTCGTGCACAAGTAGATTCAATATATACTGACTTTTCAAAAGCCTTTGATAAGTTAAATATTAATATCCTTCTCGCGAAACTGCAAGCCCTTGGTATACATGGATCATTCCTAAAATGGTTGAATAGTTACCTCTGTAACCGCGAACTGATGGTAAAATTAAATAATAAAGTCTCATATAAATTTAAAGTAACATCTGGAGTTCCTCAAGGCTCTCATCTGGGCCCACTTCTCTTCGTATTGTTTATAAATGATTTATCTTTATGTTTCGAAAATGTCAAATTCATTCTATTTGCAGATGACCTAAAGCTTTTTAAGATTATAAAATGTTTAAATGATGCACTTATCCTTCAGCATAATATAGATAGACTTGCTAGCTGGTGTGAAATAAACAAATTATTCCTAAACGTAAAAAAGTGTTTCCACATGTGTTTTTACCGTTCACGGACTCCAATAACCATATCGTATTCAATTAACAATAATGAAATTGCATTAGTACCATTTATCAAAGACCTTGGTGTTATTTTTGACAGAAAACTTACCTTTGATCGTCACTGTGAAACAATTTCCAATAAGGCCATGCAAATTCTAGGTTTTGTAATGCGTAACACAAGGACTTTTCAAAACATTGAGTCAATTAAATTACTCTACTGCTCTCTTGTGAGATCGCACCTAGAATATGCATCTCCTGTATGGTCTCCGATTTATACCTGTAACTTACACCGCTTGGAGAAAGTACAAAGAAAATTTCTTCGATACGTTCAATTCAAATTGAGACAGCCTGTAATTGATATCTGCTATAATACATTAATGTCTGGTCTAAATCTACCACTTCTTTCTACCCGGCGAACTATTAATGACATTCTTATACTTTTTAAATTACTGAACAATCTCATAGACTGCCCTCAAATGTTAAGTGTTATAAATTTTCGTGTCCCTGTTAAATCAACTCGACTCCACCATCTTTTCCACAGTGACAATCATAGCACTAACTATTTGTATCATTCACCGTTGGCGCGTTTTCACCGCACTGCCAACACGTATACAGACCTTTTTGATATTTTCAAAACCTCACCGTCTTGCATCAAGGCAAAAATACTTGGTTATGAATGTAATTGATATGTTTGTGAAATGTTAAATGTCTGTTTGTACTGCATCATACTGACTGTTGTGTTCTTCTTTATGTGTAACATATATATGGTGTTCTATACATATACATTCCACATATATACATATATGTGAAATGTATATGTATAGCATCAATAAAAACTGCTTGTGGATGTATTATTTTAATCAAAAATGCTATTTCTAATTGTCAAGTCTCTGACAGCCCTGAACTGTGTACTTATAATCCCATGTTTCACATTACTGTAAAAGCCTTTTATGGCGTTTAATAAATAAATAAATAAATAAAATAAATAAATAAACGACGATCTTCTTTGCGAACATTTATACATAAATACATTTGACGAACGTCTGCGGATATTGCGATAGGAAAAAGGCGTAAATTCAGAAGAATGAAAAATAAATCATTCTGTAGGCTTGATCCCGTGTGTAAAATATCGTTCAAAGATAAACCAGTTTTTGTCTTTGCGCTTGCGTCCAGAACCACTCTCACCTTTGTTGTCATTTTATCTTCACGCCTAACTGCGTGATGCGGGATGTAGTATGCGTTTTCTGACGGTAAGGCTTCCACCTGGGACAGATAACCTTTATGAATATGTTCTCTTATCACTTCATCATAAAGCGGTTTTAGTTCTGGCAGATGATTAAATTTTCTTTCTAGTGCATAAAACCGATTTTGCGCAGCTTGCAATGAATCACCTAAGTCACAAGGGTTGCTTTTGAATGGCAAAGCCACTTCATAAGAACCGTCCTCGAGGCGAGTTGTGGTGCCTTTAAAAATGTCTTCAGCTTCTTTTTCTTCGAGGCTGTGAGCTGGTTCCGAACCAATATCTTCGATTTCCCAGAATTTTTGCATTAAGTTCTCAATTTCGTGCGTAGCGCAGAAAGTTAATGCGGTGTTTGGTTGAGAATTTACTGGGGCGTCACCCATAAAAACATAACCTAATGTGGTTTGAATCGCGACTGGAAAGCCGGGGGTGATTATCTTATTTGGTAGCAACAGTTGAGAGAACAGACTGACGCCAATTAGCAAATCGATTGGGCCTGGCATTGCCCAGGTGTCGTCTGCCAGCGGAACATTTATAAATTTATATGACGTCAAGTCCACCGTGCAAGTAGGTAAATGAGCGGTAATTTTTTCTAAAACTAGAGCGGTTATGGAGTATTTGAAGTAGGGATCAATCCTAGATTGAATTGTCAATGTGACACTTCCTCTTATTGATTGCGTTTTGCCACCTAAACCCTGGACTGCGAAGCGCGTTCCTGAACTGACTGCCAGGCCTAATTTTTCACAACATTGTGAAGTTATATAATGTTTTTGTGAGCCTGGGTCTAGAAGACAGCGGACGGTATTCTCTTCACCGTTTCGATCAACAGTGTGAACTTTGGCGGTAGCAAGAACTTCAGTGGTTGCCCCTTGTCGCGTGGTTGCTGACATAGTACATATCGGCGGTTCTGCATCGTTAGGTTGAGTTTCTCCATTGGATGTGGAGGCGTTTGCTTGACTGGGTTTATCAAAATGAAGAAAAGTATGGTGCTTGCCATGACACTTATGACAAGTGCCTTTTGATTTACATTTTGTAGATGTATGTTGCGGGCTCAAGCAATTAAAACACAAAGATTTTTCCTTTGCGAAGGAAAACCTTTCCTTTGGTGATAATTTTAAAAATTGTGTACAAGTGTACAGTTGCGTGTGGTTCTCATTTTGACAATAAAGGCATTTTGATTGCGTACTCGTGTAAGTATGATGTGTGCGGAGTTGAGCTGTGCGACCAGTTCCACCGGAACTGGTTGAATGTGTGTTGGCGGTGTTAGGTCCACGAGTTGTTGAAGTTCGTTGCAGAATTTTGACCTGATCTTGCACAAACGACACCAATTGCTTGCAGGTGGGAATCTCAATTTCTCGGACTGACAGCTCAAATGCTTGTGCAGTTTGCGACTCTAACTTCTGCAAAGCGCATTGTAGTAATATAAAATCCGAAAGGTCTTCTATTCCCAATTGTTTTAGTGCGGCGATAGATGCTGAATATTTTTCTATAAAAACTGTCAGATTGTTTGCGTTGTGAGCTACGGTTTTTGAATGAAATATGTTATTCAGGTAATAAGTGGCAAGAGATCGCTTATCTTGATATTTATTGACTAGCGTATCCCAGATTATTTTATATGTGTCTCCAGTTGGCACTAAACCTGACGTAACATTTTTCGCGGTTCCAGTTAATTTTCCAATTAAATATTGTACGCGTTGCGAATCAGATAGTTGTGAATTTAAATGAACATTTGTTTTGAATGTTTCATAAAATATGTGCCTTTCCATCCGTCCATCAAACGTAGGTAATTCTATAGCGGGTAACTTAATAAAATTATTATTATTAGTCGTAGCAGCACACGCAGATGTAGATGTTTGCGGTTTTGTAGCTAAATTTGGTTTTAAATTATTTCGTGCGCGAATATTACGTGTGTATAATTCTTCAAACTGTTCCCAGCTTGAATAATCTGGTTCAGAATTCGGGTCTGACGTAAGAGTATTCTCGTTAATTTGATCAATAATTATTTCAAATTTATTTTTAATTTCTAAAATACTTTCAGATTCAGACATAAATGCTTCACCTGAGCGTGACGCTTCGAAATTAATTGGCAAATTATTTGCAAGCAAAACTAAATTTTGAACCCTTTTTAGAATAATATCTCTTTTACCTTTTAGTAAAACTAATTGTCTTTTTAGTTTGTCTTCCATTTTTAGAATTATTTTAAACTAAAAGTTTAATTATTTATAAAATAATGCGCAAGAAACACAAGTGTACTGGGCGACAATTTGTACTGACGAATTATAGTGGAGAAGTTATTTTCCAAATAATTAAATATTGTGCCATAAACTCAAGCGATGTTTACGTACGTACTTAGGTTGGCATTAATACATAGACGAATATATTACGCTGGAATATCTTTGCGATTTGCACCGAATAAATTTGCTACAACAACATCGATAAATAATTTAATTACCCAAAATATCAAAGAGTACCTATACCTAGGCATGTAATTTCAAATAGCGGGCGAGTATTGCTAACTGAATTCTTACACAAAATGAATGCGATTTGCGATTGAATAGGAACAAATATGGTTCTAGAATTACCAAAATGTAATTCTCAATTTAAATAATGCGGCTCGAATAGGACCAAATGTTGCGGCGCGAATGGACTGTAATTGCGGTATTTTGTGATATTGTTTGATCGACTTACCAATATCTCCAAGCTGTCGGCACCTTTCCACTCTGCACTGCGGTAATCACCGGTGGGGTAATTGTTAGTATTGGAGGAGGTCAAGGAAAAGGAATAGTGATATTGGATTTGCGAAATGGTTCAATGCGTTATAGATTGCTATTTTTATGCACTATTTCACGGCGATATTTTGCAGTATGACATTTGCCGTTTACAGCGCGGCGCGGTGGTTTTAATAACTCAAGATAGGTTATGCGGAAAGCGGTTGTACTTGCGGGCGGCGCGATACTTTAACAACTGACTCATGTAGGTGAAAGGCGCGGAACGCGGGTGGGAAACAACTCGAACCAAATACTATGCAACAATAACTGGCCCGAGCATTTATACTTTTATCTACTTACGAATATCTTTGTAAAATAAGATTTTTTCCATTTGAATCTTTTTTATATTTAAATACAAACGGCACGACATGTGCCATTAACATAAATATTAAAAAAAATATTGTTTAAAAGTACAAGGTATAAAGTATACAGCATAAAGTTTAAAGTATAATATACGGTATAATGTGATAAGGTTAAATATAAAGTTAAGTATAAAGCATAATTTACGGTGTAAAATGTAAGGTTAAATATAAAGTTAAGTTAATTATAAAGAATATAAGTACCCTACAATATTAATAATACTTCCAACTTTTGACATTTCCCATATATTATGATGGTAAAAATTTAAATAAATTAAATGAGAAATATATTATTTATTTTACATTAATCGAAGAAATCGTTCGAACATAAAATAAATATTAACTATACCTTTGATGGTTTAGGAAGGCAGTAAAATATTTTTATAAATAAAAATACAATTATTATCAATTATAACAAACCTGTTAACGTTTTTTGGCACCCTGAAAAATGACTTGGAAAGATTTTATTTTATTTTAATACTATTAATATTGTATTTTATTTTATTTAATTCCGCATATTGATCAAAATACAAATTAGAAAACGCAAACACCGGCACCAGTACTAAATAAATTCAATTTGCTGCCGTTGAAAGGATTTCAACGTGCTGTGCTAGCGCCTTAGCGACAAGATTTACAGAGATGAGACAATATAGATACAGGAATAAGATACTTCATGTTGTGTACCTGTGATATGTTTCCTTGTAAGCTAAGTGGTATGTTTATTCCTTAATTACCAGGTTACGTGTGTAGTATATAGGTGTGTGTGTGAGGTGTGTAATGTATGTGTGAGTGTTTGTGAGCGTGTGTGTGTCTGTATGTATGCGCATTTAACAGTTTAAATTATTGACACGATGCCACGTTTGAATTTGAGCAGTGAATCCGAAAAAATGTCAATGTTAGAGTTAAGACAGATATTATTTAGAGTATGAAGAGCTCGGTTAATTGGCGAATTAGATGCTGCATTTGTATTGTAGTTAAACGTGTGGAATAGCACTGTATGTCGTGTACGTCTCAAAGTTATGTTAAAGTTAATTAGGGACAGAAGTTTGGTACAGTCAATGTCATTGTTTAAAATTCTGTGTATAAATATTGAGTCAGCTACTGCACGTCTTTGCTGCAAAGTTTCAAATGTACACTCAAAGTTATTGTTGAATTTGTAGGTAATATATTTTATAAATTTGTTTTGGATACGTACACTGTATGTCGTGTACGTCTCAAAGGTATGTTAAAGTTAATGAGGGACAGAAGTTCGGTACAGTCAATGTCATTGTTTAAAATTATGTGTATAAATATTGAGTCAGCTACTGCTCGTCTTTGCTGCAAAGTTTCAAATGTACACTCAAAGTTATTGTTGAATTTGTAGGTAATATATTTTATAAATTTGTTTTAGATACGTACTATATACGTACTATATCGATGTAAAATGCATATTGTGGATTCCAAATTGGCGATGCATATTCCAGTGTACTTCTGACTAATATGAAATATAACATTATTAGTTTTTGATAATACTGCCCTTTTTAAATCTAAAAAAAATATCTTATTGCTTTCAAATTTTAAGCACCATGTCTTCCATTGTCACATTTATTGCCCATTAATTAATTTATGAATATCGTGTGAACTGTGTGCGTGAATTGCAGTGGCTGGCGGTCGTGTCCTTGGCAGTGCTCTACAACCTGGTGTTCGTGGTGGGGCGAGCCGTATTCTGGGAGCTGAACAACATGAGTGCCATGTTGTGGATGACCCTGGATTACATGTGCGATGCCATCTATTTGGTGGACATGCTGGTGCACGCGCACGAAGGTAGGGATCCGCGAAGAGATCTCGAGAGAGGACTGCTCATTGCTCGTCTCGCAAATAATCAGAACTTTCTCGAGAGTCCGTGATCGCTTTACCGTCAAAATGTTTAAAAATCTACTTTGACATATTTTTTATGGGATTATTGAGAATTTTTTACTTCGCGTTATGAACTTTGGCATTGTTTGCATAATGTTATTTTTTATCTTTGTCATGTAATAAACTTTGGCATAGTTTAATGGTATTGTTGTAATTTTTTTACTTCTTATTAGGAACTTTGGCATTGTCTGCAATATTTTTTATTGGTGTTCGGGCGATTTTGTTAATTGAAGTAGTTAACTTTAACATTGTATGAATAATTAATGTTTTCTTTGGGAGAACTGATTACATCATGCACGGAGAAAAATGAGTATTGCTGATTTATTAAAATCCGACTAAAAACGGCATTGCAGGCTATTACCTATATACATACCTAATATGTTTTCATTTCGTTTTCGAGTTTCGGCATTGCAATAATAAATTCCTTTTTTTACTAAAAGTTTGACAGGAAATCAATCTATTCTTCTGTTAATGGCCTGCAGTCCCGTTTTTAATCGGATTATGTTTAATTTTAAGAGATTCTTTATACATTTTTCTCCTTGAACTTTGGCATTGATTTAATTGTATGTATTTTTGCGAATATTTTACTTTAATTCATGAACTTTGGCAAACTTTTAATTTTTCTTTGTGCGAATTTGTTACATCACGTAGGTACATAATAAACTTTGGCATTGTTTGGTCAACTTTTATTGGTATTTTGGCGAAAGTATTACATCGTGTAGTGAGCATTGGGGTTCTTAATTTTAGAAATCGATCTCAATTTATCAGTGGTTTGAGTTGCGACTGTTGACTTTTTATTACACGGATAAAAATGAGTATTGTTTATTTATTAAATTCCTGTTAAAAACGAGATTGCAGGTCGTTTCCTAATTAACTTTTAATACCTTCATAATGGTTCCATGATAAATCAACACAATGACAATTCAACACACTTTTAAAAAGTAATATAAAATCATTAGAAACGATGAAAAAAAATTTAAACCTAACCTAACCTAACCTAACTTAACCTAACCTACTTAACCCATTTAATAAAGTTTTTGTTACATCACTTTCCATGACTTTATATAACTTTTTAAAGGTGTGATGAATTATCATTTTGATGAGTTATCCGGTCACCCTTCATAATATATCGGAACACGCGTTTTGCAGCTGCGTTTATCCTCATATTATATAATGACGAAATACGAAAATATTACACTTTTTATGTGTTCCGACGTCACGATTACAAATTCGTGTTTTAATGAAAGTTTATTAGGAAATCTGTCAATTCATTCGTAAAAGGCCTGCAATCCCGTTTTTAACCGTGTAACGAATAATTTGAAGAGATTCTTAATAAATTCGCATTATTTTATAACAGTACATTTTCTATCTATTTTCCTTTGCAATGATTAAATGTTTCTTTTTTGCTATTTCCTTAATATCCACCATAGCATATAGAATCCTTAAAAAGTAACATTTTCAATAATGGTAGTCCAGTTTTCATTGCAGGAAGATCGTCAGGAGTCGATTCTATTCAGTGCCCTGCGTTAACTAGGGTGACTTCACGTAGGAGTTTAGTCTATGCCCCGACTCTTACGATGGGTCACCGTGGTTCTACCTTCAGTTGGAATGAATCAGCCCCACATGGCGACCTCTCATGACTGTGGTATAAATGTCGGCCAAACAAACAAAACGACTCTGAACACGCGATATTACAGTTTGAAGGGTGATCCCTTGACACCCGAAATTACCCGATCTCTTTAAGGCGCAGTTTTCACTATGGATGCAAAGATATATTTATATTAATTAATATTTTTTTAATTAATTTTAAAAATCACTTATTCAACCAAATCTGATCAAATCTATCGTAATCTTCCCCATATTATTTAGATTTATTAGTACTAATTTGTATTTTTAAATTTAGTTGTCATTTTAAAAATTGGAACTGATTAGTCAAAAATTCAGACAAGCGATGAAATATCTATTTTCTATTAAAGATGTTATATTTTTGGGGTATTATGCCGTGAAGCGCTATCTCCTTCTTTAGAAAACGCTGACTAAAAAATGAAGAAGCGCAACATGGCATAATATACCTAATGCCTTCAGAGGGCGAAACAGCTATCACGCGTAAAAATAATTACACAGCAGAACTTGTTTAAAAATAAACTGTTTTTATAAACCCAATAACAATAATATTGAATATATAAAAAATAAAAATTAAAATGGAGTTCTACAAATTAAACTTGATAACAATAAATAAAAATGACATAATATCTCAGAACTAAATCAATATAATACCTACTACCTACATTATGTAAATTTAAAAAAAATTATCAGAAATTTTTTTTATTATGTGTTTAAAATGTTGAAATGTCTTAAGTCGTGACTAGAAAATTAAAATTACGTGATTTATCGATATGCAATTATCAATCGTACAGTTATAATATCACGTGATTTTTCACGGGTGTGAGCTAGTCACAAACTAAAAGGCAATCGTTCAGCCCAGTAAATATATAATCAAACAAAACATACACTCACCGAGAATCAGCATGGATTTCGCCCCACTCTATCACCCTCAACAAACCTTATGAATCTCACCACCTATATAAATAAATCGTATGAAGATTTTTTACATGTTGATGTTATTTATACAGACTTCGAAAAATCATTTGATAAAGTCGACCATGAAATGTTACTAATAAAATTGAGTGACATCGGATTCTCTCAGCATATTCTCGCTTTCGTAGCTAGCTACTTACACAATCGTCGTCAGTATGTCAGTTACGGACACCAGTTCTCTCACGAATACAAAACTAACTCCGGGATTCCCCAGGGATCGAATCTAGGACCCCTCCTCTTTCTTTTATTCATTAATGATATAGGCAAGACCATTAACCGCTCAAAATATCTCCTCTTTGCTAATGATATCATACTTTTCAGAGCTATCAAAAGTTGTATCGATTCCATTCTTCTTCAGAATGAGGTTGATTCTCTTGTCAAATGGTCGGAATTAAATAAATTACCCCTCAGCATCCAGAAATGCAGTGTAGTTACATTTACAAGATCCAAAGATACATTTCTATTCCCATATCACATTAATAAAAATATATTAACACGCAAAAACGAGATTCGTGACCTTGGGGTGATCTTCGAAGCAAATCTCTCTTTCAAATCCCACATATCTGACATTGTCTCCCGCGCCAACAAAATGCTTGGTTTTTTTCTTCGTAATGCGAGATCATTTACTAATGGAATTGCAATACGGAGAACATATGAAGCACTTGTCCGCAGCATCCTGGAATACAGCTCCATTATTTGGGCCCCTTCTGAACAAAACCATATCTTAGAAATATAAAAAGTACAAAAAAGGTTTATGCATTACCTGTATATGAGGGAATATGCTATACATACTATCCATTCCTGTATCCATCCTTGTTCTTAACAGGAATGATCGATTTCAATACATTAGAAGCCCGCAGAAAAATATTTTTAGGCAAACACTTTTTTAAGTTAATCTCTGGTACAATACACAATCCGCCTATGTTGAAAGAGGTTAACTTTTATCTCCCTAAGGCTAGCTTTAGACTTAGGATTTTCAAAATGCAATATGCCCATTGGCTAGAAGTCGTAAATTTACGAAAAAACTTACAAGTCTAAAACTAGCCTAACAATTATACTCGAGGGAGATCCCATGCACTCTTTATGCTCCGAAAGCGAGGACTTCTGCCTATCAGAACGCGCCAATAAACAGAGCGACTCAACTGCTTGGAGTCTGCATTAGCCTTCGACATTTTCAATGTCACCTACAGACAATTCAGTAACTATCTTTTAACACATGTCACAAAATAGTAAAACTGCCTCTTTAAACTTTTTAATTTGTAATCTTCTCCATGATATATTGGTGTATAACCGTTTTATGGAGAACATGAAAAAATAAATAAATAAACTACATTATAATTATTTTTGTTAAGGCTGTTACAGTAAAAGAAATATATAACACATTTTATGTAATAGTACAACCCCACGTTTGGGCTTTTATGTAACAGTTATAACAAATACAAAAAACTTCTCAAAAATGGATTCAAAAAATTCTTCGAAATAAATGTCAGTGCTATCCAATTAGGATTTGGCTTAGGTAGTAGCGGTATTGACTTCAGTATCTGGAGATGGAGATTTAATCGTCAGTCAAATCCATAAATGCATATTTTTAAATACGTCTATTAATTTGGTCTCCTTTCTATGCTGTCCACATTCGTCACATCGAATCTGTCCAACATCGCTTCCTACGGCGAATTGCTTGGAGGTTAGGACTCGAAAGAGGCGATTACTCATATGAGGAAATTGAACAAACTTTAAACTTATCTTCTTTACAAAAACGTAGAAAAGACTCCGATCTAATTTGCATATTTAAAATAATCAACAGTATAACCGACTCACCTGAACTGTTACAACTCATTCAATTCAACATCCCATCACGTAGACTCCGAAATAATGAATTGTTGTTCCTCAATCACCACTCAACTAACTATGGGTACCATTCTTCTTTGTCCAGAATGTCGAGACTTGTAAACTCAAGTCAGAGCATTGAATTTTTTGGTGTAAGTCTAAATGACTTTCAAAAAGCGATACGTAATGTGTAATTTTTCACAACTTAATCGTTATTGAGGCTCTGACTTGTAGTTATTTTCTATATGAACATTTTCTATTTTACATTGTCTTTGCCCTTCACATACATGTACTCTCCATTCACTGTCATCTATGTTTTCTTATTCGTGTCAATATTATGGTTTTAATGGACAAATTGTCCGTAAATTAATAAATAAATAACAATAGATGTATCATGGTAAAAAAACTTGTTTTGAACTAGTTGATTTCTTTCTTCACAAAATCTGTCATAATAAGGAACTTCTGCCCATTTTTCTAAGATCAATAATGACCTTCAAATTTTTGCAACTTTTTTTTTGTTATAGTCAAATCTATAATATTTTTGGCAGGGGTTCCTTATAGTTGTTATAGTTTTGTATTATGCACAGTGCGATAAGTCCCTGATTTTCAGGTTCATTCTGTTAAAAACATAAAATTCGGTTGAAAAACGCTCCCTCATATAATACCCATCATAGCTTGAGTACATAAAAGTACCCCAGCTTGAAGGAAAGAACTACAAAATATTATTGATCTATGCATCGTGTTTAAACGTACAAGAATCATCACGTAGACATAGACTGTTTAATCTTCGAAATTTTTGTGAAGGACTGTTTCATTATATTTAATTCTCACTTAAGTTTACCTCGAATGGAAATCATTATTTTTATTCAGAACCTTTGTTGTGAAATATATAGGTAGGTAGATACCTAACTACCTGTACAGGGTGTAACAGCACGCACCCAAAGGATTAACCAGAGATTCTTGAGCATATTAGTTTAAAAAAACGTGCAATATTTGCATTTTTACGATCTACTTATTTAGACAAGTATACATTTTGAATTGCTTATGCCCAACAAGTTAAAGCTAATGTGAAATGAAAATTGTTATCTGTCGTTAAGGCTTTGGAAGTTGATGCATATACCCATATAGAATTTATAAATTGTTATCTGTCGTTAAGGCTTTGGAAGTTGATGCATATACCCATATAGAATTTATAAATTGTTATCTGTCGTTAAGGCTTTGGAAGTTGATGCATATACCCATATAGAATTTATAAATTGTTATCTGTCGTTAAGGCTTTGGAAGTTGATGCATATACCCATATAGAATTTATAAATTGTTATCTGTCGTTAAGGCTTTGGAAGTTGATGCATATACCCATATAGAATTTATAAAATATACCTTAACTAGCTGAATTGCACCCGGCGTTGCACGGAGTTGAGAATGATTGGAGTAAACTTTTATGGAGTAAAACTTAACCTTTTAAAAGGTTGTGAATTCTAAGATAAACATAACTATTTCTTTACTTCCTATAAACAGAACATGCATGTGTTATATATATGTTAGAGCGGTTGTTGAAATAACATTATCATATACAAACAAGTAAGTAACCCGCCTCACTATGAGATTTCTGTTCTGAGGTGGGTACATATATATGTTTATACCTACACATACATACATACGCCCTTGAGGTGATTTCTCACGAAAATGGCGCTATATAAATTAGCCTTTATTTATTTATTTTTTGATTTTATGTACGGGTTAAATCTTTCCCACAGGAAAAACTAAACCCTTCCACACAATTTTCCACAAATGATCATCTAGTCAATCAACATTATGCCAGTGCATTATATAAGCAAAATAAATACAAAACAATACAAGAACAACACGTCAACTCACCAGAGATCAAATGGGAAAATAATTCACCGACTCCAGATATTTTCATATCAGAGGGTTTGGCTCGGTAGAACTTCTAACAGGGCCTATAAATCCTACTGATCCCTCAACATAAATATTTAAAAAATCTTTCGTGTATTTCATGTATTTAAAATGACTGATTTTTGCATTTTTATATATAAATTTTTTGATAGATCTAATTCGCCTAAATTTTTAATGAGAGAGCTAGGTATAATGCCAGTCGAAATAACGATCATAGATCTATAATGCCTTCAGAAGACGAAATAGCTATTACGCTTAGTAATTATAATAATAGAACAGCGGAACTGGTTTACAATTAAACCTTTTTTTACAAATTGTATACTTTAATTATATTACATTCATTTATATAATATTACCCATGATTAATCAATTAGTTAATTTACTACATGACTCTATTTTAAGAGCATCTCTATAATAACTATATGTAAATAAAGGCTAGTTGTATTGTAATCTTGACATTACTAGGAGGTCTCGGTGCGTAGGACCATATAGGAGAATTGGAACCACGCTCTGCTCAAGTAGGTCCGTAATGGCCGCATTTTACTCTGACGTGGAGGAATTCCAAGATGATCCATTGTTCTAGAAGGTAGGGTTGTCACAAACGTTACAAAAACAAATAATTAAAGAGCCAAAAAAAACTTATTCCATTTTTTTAAAAGTATTTTACCATTGTATTTCGACCATAGCGTTAATTGAAGACTTCATAATTTAAAATCATAATTTAAAATCTTAAAATATTTGCAGTCGTTTCGCAGAAATTCACATGTGAGGAAGTCATCAAATGGCCGTTCAGCGCCATTTTGTTATTTAGACATTTGACATTTGCGTTTCAAATCACATTGTAATAAGCTGAAAAGAAACAACATGACAGTGGTCCTCTTCTGATGTTCACAATTTGTTCAAAAGCTGAAACGGACTCAGAATCGGCATTTAACGCTTACCTTTCAACTGACAAAAAAAAACAAAATGTCGCTGAACGGCCATTTCACGACAAGGTTACATTTGAATTTCTATAAAACAACCAGACCGAATGTTTAAATGCAGGTAAAATTCTACATATTTGAACGGTACGCCTTAGTCGCCGATAATCGGCCCGTCGGCGTTTAGTCGATTTTAAGGAGGTTTGATTGATTTCTGACATTGTTATGTTTGACGGATTTGATGCAGTTAAACATAACAAAGAAAAGAAATTCAAGATGGCGCTATTCGCCTATTTGATGACGCATCATAAATGACCGGGTCAAACTAACTCGATTAACTGGTGATATCATGATACTGTATTCCTCCACTAATTACTTCCCCTCGAGCCTGTAGCTAAATATGACCCGACATCTATATATATTTCTATATTTTTTTCAATCAGGAAGAAATGTGTAATTTTTACAGAAATAATAAATCTCTTTAGTTTATTTCAAAGTGAAATACATGTACCTACATTAATAAACTTCTAAAAATAGGCAAATTTAATTCCTAATTAACGCCATTTATACAACCGGTTTATTTTTTTTTATGTATACATTACCTGATCCACATAAAAACTAAAGTGACAATTTTTTTACAAATTTCCTAAACGAAAGTATTTTCGAAATGTCGTCAATTTTTTCGATGTTTAGATTTAAAAAAAAGATATAATATATTTCTATTGTTGATACTAGAAGTCAGGATTTATTTCAGTGCGGAAATTCTGGGACTAACTACCATATGTATTCCTCTTTGCCCAGAATACTAATGGAGGGAAACAATTATAACAAGCGAGTGGACATCTTCAATTTAGCTTTAAACAAATATAAAATGTTGTTAATGAAGCAATTCAGTTATGTACAATGAATAATGTTTATTTCTTAATATTCATATGAAAAATCCCCGAAAATCGGCGTTAATTATTAAATAAATAAACAATAATGTGGTAAACGTTTTCGTGAAGATTTCATGTTTTATATTAAACTATTTAGATTTTACTATTTAGAAGTAGCAATATTTTTTAAAATACATTCTTAATGATATTTTATCTAGTTTATAAAGCAGTACCTATTTGTTTTTACGAAAAGAAAAGACATTTAATAAAAGGTGTTTAATAATATTTCTATTTTTGATACTGACAATTCGTGGTGGAATTTCATTCTATTATATAATTTTGAAAAAAATTACTTTTTTTACTACATTTTATTTTTGACCGTAACCGGTTTCAGCCTGTTAACGCAATCTTCAGACTTATACAAATATTTCTTAATTGTTGGCTTATGTAATACATTACATGGGTGTACACATGAAATTTTAATGGACGACTCGATATAAAGGTAATACATATTTAGAACATGTGATAAAAGTTACAGTGGATATAGGAGCGGAGATTTGGCTATTGTTTATTTATGACAACGTTTGGCTCTATGTTTTAGTTAGGAGGGTTATTTATAGTGATTCTAGTGTACCTAGTTTGTGTCCTTTGCTGCAGGTATGTAGAACTGTAACATCTCTGTCTTTATAGGAAGAGTGTTTATTGTTTATTAGGTTTGATGAAGCGTTCGACAATTCTCTTTTATCATTCACCCATCTTATGAAATGTTCTTTAATGCGGGTTTTGAATGATCTCCCAGTTTGTCTTATGTAATATGATGGAGAATTGACCCAATTGTCTTGCTAAACTCCTGAGTTTTCCAACTTTCTTCTCTTATTATTAATTAGGATTGTACATTATATTTTATATTATAGCCTCGTAAATTCACATGATTGAACTACTTGATTGAAATCTGGATAAACGCATATGAAACATCCATAAATGAACTACGGGTAACACAAAACAAAATTAATCGAAAAGCTATTTGACTTCAAACCCCAAACATCCACAAAAAATATTATATATGGAAACAAAACTGTTAACATTAAGAAAACTATATGAATATTATACATGTCTCCTTATATACAAAATAAATAGTATACTCATACATACAAATACAGAACTCATTAAAACGTTCCAAGTACACACACACTCTACACGGCAACACTATAACATACATTTAAACATCATTCATACTCACTATGGCAAGCAATCCATTGGTTACGAGGGGGACAACATATATATACCTTCCAGAAAAAATCAAAAATCAAAATAGTGAGGTACATTTAAAAAAAAATTGTTTTAAAAAAAAACTTTTATGCTCAATCAACAAAACACTGAAAGTGAATAATATTTATTTATTTTTTGTATTTATGTGTAATGTATTAGTTATTTCAAGTTAAATAAGTGAAAATATAATTTTCTTTTGTCTAGAATAAAAAACTTAAAAAAAACTAAAGAATTCGCGTTAAGTATAGAATTAAATAAAAAAAGAGGTTATTTTCTAGATAAGAAAGCTGAAAAACACATGTTCACATGTTCTAAATATGTATTACCTTTATATCGACTCCATTAAAATATATTTCAGTTGGAAAGCAACTCACAACAATGAAGATAGAAAAATTCAAATAATTTGAATAAACCCATTGTATGACATCCCCTGTTACCCCTCCCCAAATGTAATATATTATATAATCCATGGGTGAAGAAATATTTGTACCAGTCTGAAGATGGCCACAGGCTGCAACCGGTTACGGTCAAAATTAAAATCTAGTGGAAAAAAGTTTTAAAACCTTTTATTATATTATTATTATTTAGCCTTTACATATTTGTTCAACTTGGTGTGTTGTTTTTTACTAAAATATAATTTCCTAACCAAATTAATGGTAAATTCCTGCGTCAATTAGCTTTGGTTAATTGTAAATTGTATTTCAATAATATTATGTATTTTAATACACTTCAAATTCTCCGAAATTGACATTAATTATTGGAAAACAACCGGCTTTTAACTATTCGTACTAGAGTGGCACATATTCACATTTACCATATTATTTAATTCGTCCCTTTCCTCAAAATATTAATATCTAAACATATAAAACTGCTTACAGAAGTTTAAAGCTAATGAATTCACATAGATTTTACCGTTTATTTCATACTTTTAGGTTCTATAAATTTATTTGTATTAAACATTTCGGCAAGCGATCGCTCAAATTTTTTTGCAAAATTGGCATAATATGCCAACAATATAAATTTCCAACTATCTGTAATTATATAACTCGATTGAACATTCTGTTAAAATTATAATTAAAGAACAGGATTCCTACCTATATACCTACTAGAAATACGAATAGAATAAGGCTGTAAATAAAATAATATAATCATTGTTAAAAAAAAATTAAAACGCCCAAATCCGAACTCGCGGAGCACGATAATCGCTAATCTCTAAATAGTATAAAATAAAGTCGCTATCCGCGTCTGTACTTTTGTGCGCTTAGTTCTTCTAAACTACGCAACCTATTTTGATAGGGCTTACACTTTCATTTAGAGATTTTTTTACGGGAGTTTTAAATATATGGTACATACATATTACATATGAAGAACGAATAAGTACTAGAGTCTTGAAACATTCACATGTAAAATCTTTTAACATCCCAGTTTGTCAAACCTCCTATGGACAGAAAAGCTTTAAATACAATGCTATTAAGCTATTCAATTCTCTTCCTATTGACATTAGAAACACACAAACCAAAACTTTATTTGAAAATAAAATCATTGATTACCTCCAATAAAAATATACATTAGAAGTATTTCATAACACACTAAAAATTGTGCCTACTGTGTATATATATGATTAGTATGCCTTTTGGTCAAACTGAAACTTTATTAATTAATTACTTCAAATTATTATCGCTTCGCCTTCATCTTCTACATTCACTCTTGAATTGTATAATTTAAGAAAAAATAATACAAAAAATACTGATTTAATTTTATCTGACATTTTCACAATATTGTGTAAACTAAAACCTAGTTAACAACCACTCTGTAAATTGCGATCTCAACACAGGCGTTACACACCTAGTGAGATGGACAATACGTCACTATTGTAACTAAATGTAATAATAAAATAAAATAAAAAAAAAAATATTTATAAAAAGTAGTGACAGTCGATTTTTATAATCAAGACGTGAAATTATATTTTGGGCAGTACATTGCGAACGCTTGCTAAACCTCATGAGATATATCAAAATAATGTATCACGGAATTGTATATAATAAAAAAGCCTACAGAAAAGTCCGGGAACATATATGTCTATCTTCTAACCCCCAGCAACGCCCGGTTCACGTCCGCTAGTACCTACTGTAATAAATATATTCACTTTTTGTACTTATTTTTGATTATATTCATATTAACAATGATAACAACATTCAAACGGTGAACTATATTAATTCTGCAAGGATAAAAATGAGGATTGCTAATTTATTGAGAAATATGCGTGTTCAAATTCGAATTCCATCACAGACATAGGAATTAATAGACGAGAAGATAATGGCGAGGGGTAAAATCAACTGTTGAAGAACGAAGGGGGTAAGGCTGACTGTGATTCGTCAATAAATCAATCTGACAGTAAATAGGCATCTCGCATTATAATATCACCATTTACTTCTTAAAAGTAAAATCTGCTTTTGAATGAATAGACATTTTTACATGGGAGCGCAAATTTCATGTATGTTTTCAATGTCTGTTTGAATATTCGAAAAATTGTATAATAAATTCTTAAAACATTATTATACTTTGTACATACTCGTATAGTAGAAACAATTTAATGATTATAACAACTTTAAAAACGTTTTGCAACTCTTGATTCTTCAGTTCATAACTGCAGGCATTTATCGTACTATATACATAGATAACATAGTACGTTGGCTGCCCAACTGAATAGTCCCTTTGCCAAATAATTATAATTGTCGCTGGAGAGTAGTAGAATATATAAATATACATATATTTAATTAATTAGGATCATCCAAAAGGGCATTCAAATAAGAAATTAAATTAGAAAAGGATTCTGATGCATCTAATTAAATGTCATATATCATTGAAGAATACGATGATACTATTAAATGTAAACGAAATATGAAACAGAACAAGACATAGAAAAAAAAATTGAACCCAGGATATCTTTCAATTCCTAGTTATCTTTTTCTGTTTTATGTTTTGTTTAGATTTATTAGTATTATCTTCTGTTTCAATGATACATTACATTGATGGGTACAACGTTCAAAATAAGTTAAAAGGGAGAAGTTGTTCCTGATGTGTCATTAAAACTAAACTGAAATATCTGAGTTCTTGTATGAAATGTGAATTCATTACCAAATGGTCAGTGGCTGAGTTGACATCGCGTTTGGGTCCCACACAGGCTTAGTGTGTTCAATTCCTCGACTGGCTAAATCCTAGGTACTAATACCTAAGTACTAGGAGATTTTCAAAAATTTTCAAGTTATTCGTCAAAAAAAAATCTCAATTTCTCAAAAAGTGAGAGATATACCAGTCTTGCACTGATGATCTAACATAATATGATAATGGATTAACTACTACTATATGTAAAGCGAATTTCAAAGCGTATAATGTGTTGTAGAAAAATGTATTTTTTTAATAAATATATTTGCTGCTGTGTGGTCATTTGTGTGTCTGATTTGTAGGTTATCTGGAGCAGGGACTCCTGGTGCGGTCCGTGTCCAGCCTGCGCCGTCACTACCTGCGCTCCGCGGCGTGGCGCTGGGACCTGGTGTCGCTGTTCCCCACCGACCTGCTGTACGTGTGGTGGCCGCCCGCGCCGTGCCTGGCCAACGTGCCCTGCGCGGTCATCGTGCGCGTCAACAGGCTGTTCCGACTTCCGCGCATGCTCGAGTTCTTCGACCGCACGGAGACGGCCACCGGGTATCCTAACGCGTTCAGGATTTGCAAGGTTCAATTTTTTCATATACTCTAAAGTTTATACTGAAAACCCATCATCAAAAATAAAAATTATTGAGCACAATATAATGCTATAGGAAACTCCAAGGAAAAATATTATGGTTAAGGTTTTCATATATATATATTTTATTTTTTTAGAACATTTAAACATTACATTATATGTTAAAATATATAATGTTACATTATAAAATTATTTAGAAAAATCTATTCTTTTGCCACCTACAAACTTACTGACAAGTCACATAAAATTCTCAGCTAAGTTCGTAGTGACATTTTTCGTAAGTCTATCCGCTTTACGGACAACAGCATCCGGTTGGATGCGTAAATCTGACAGCAAATGCGATTTCTCTAAAAAGGGTACATAATTGATTGCGTCACTACCAATGTGTTTGCAGTATTGAGCACGACATTTTGTGTGACTTCCAAAAACATGGTTAGGACCATTTTTGAGGTCATTTCGCAACTGGTCCAAATTGCCATTAGCCTGCATTATAGCACCACGTGCAGCACTTTTCAGTCTTTTAATTTCCCTTCTTAATATCGTACGATTGCTGGCATAATTGACGGCCGGCATAGTCCAGTGGTAACGCATTGGACTGCCATTCCGAAGGTCGCGGGTTCGAACCCGGCGTGCGCAAATAAATTTTATTTGTATTTTCGAAGGAAGCAAATACTTTGGGGTGTGACATATTGAATGAAAAAAACATACACTTCGTAAGACACCACTTTATTTTTGAATTAATAACAATAGCCAACCGGGTTTCGCTTGTCCCAAGCTTCATCAGGACTAAATATCAACTATCATCAGGACTAAATATCAACTATCAACATCAGGACTAAATATCAACTAACTAAATATCGACTAAATATCAACAGTTGATATTTAGTCCTGATGAAGCTTGGGACAAGCGAAACCCGGTTGGCTATTGTTATTAATTCAAAAATAAAGTGGTGTCTTACGAAGTGTATGTTTTTTTCATTAAATTTTATTTGATTAATTTGTGTTATTTCACAATTAATTAATTAAAATTTCACAATTAATTAATTAAAATAATATATAGTATGTTTGCGGCACGTTCCAGAGTGGAAGATACTACCAGTATCGCCCTGGTGTAAGACCACCATTCAGAATTGAAACGTTGCTCCAAATGGCTTTTGCCGTGTTTAGTGACTAGATCTGAATAGCCAGGTACTTCCCCACCTTCCTCTTTCCCTTCCCCACTTACCTTCAGCCTCACAACATCCCCCAATTGGGGATGCCATAGTCTCACTGGCTCCAGACGGGAGCAGTTGGGACTCTTGTGAGGTATTCACTATAAAAAAATAATAAAAAAAATCATACTTCGTGTCCATTGTCATTTTATACAATTTGCTCGTATAGCACTTGACAACGTGATTTGCACATTCGAGTTTTTGTATCTTGTATCCAAATGGGGCCATTTCTCGGACCCTTGCATAAACACTGGAGTCACCATCCCCAATTAAAAATTTGGTCCAAACATTGAATTTCTGAAAAATAAATTTAAGGCCCTCAACTATTATAGTTTGTTCCATTGCTGTTGATGGACCGGAATAATTAATACTGCACTCATGTGGGCGCGTATTTTCACGTGCTATCGCACATTTGTGGCAGTACTTATTTTTAATACCGAGATATAAAAGCTTCCCCGTCCGTCTCCCGATAATACAGGCCACTCCTGACTTTGCAGAGAAACTATGTCCGTAACTTCTCTTGGACCAACCTCCGTCAACAATTGCTGTTATAAATGGATGTCCTTCATCGAAGTCTCCATTGTCACGAGCTAGCTGCGCCTCTTGTATGTTGCTTGACATTTGTTCAGCTAAATGGGTCTTCCATGACATAGCAACCAACCTCTCGTGTCTTCTAAATGTTGCAGGGCACATGAACGGAATATCCATTGTACACAAAAGCTCCTCTGCTTGCTCATGTCCGACACCAATGTTTAAAGCCCCCCAAACAAGAGAAGTGTTGATTGTCGTTTTCGGAGGTTCTGAATACACAATGGATACCTTTTCACAAAACATACATTCGTATCTCAATTTCGATAAAAGTCCATCCCGCGTTTCTCTCATCAGAACGAACTTTCCTCCTGTACATGTCATCGGGTGCAAACATATTTCCTCCATTTGACGACAAAAGAAATTGATGTCCACAACCCGTCTACCGCAAGGAATGTGACCGCAAACTTCTTCAGTGCTCTTCTCAATGAGTAGTGGTGGTAGGTTTTCAGGAGCAAAGTTGCCATCAGGAGTAATGTTGTCACCAATCTGCTGTAAAACATGTTAAATATTAATAATATTCTTTTGTGGAGTAACCAGCTAAATAATTTGTCAGTGTGAAAACATTCTGAAATAATGCATGTTTATGAAGCGTCATGAAAATGAGTAATTATTTACCACAGGGGTGCTTGCCACGCTTTTTGATGATTGATGGCCTGCCAGTTTTGAAGTTTTCGAATACGTTTTTGACAAACCAACTTTCCACTGAGGTTCGATTTCGTACGACTTAGGTGAATCTACGTCAAAATTCACATCGAACACAGGGATATCCAAATTCACATCTTCAGTAATATTCGGTTCTTCAATTCGTCGTTTCTTCGAATACGCATTATTCCTGAAAAAAATATTTATTGTGAATATGTACGAAAATTCTATTACCAACGCATAAGTACAAAAGTTTCGGGGGGGGCAACTGTCGGGTGATCAACTGTCATGTGTTCTGGTGTGACAGATGTTTATTCACCCTTCCCACTACGGTGCAAGGCGATGGGTCGAGAGAGTCCCGCAGGAGAGGTAAAAATATCTCCCTCAACCAGTGTCTCCAAATCCGACCCCGACATACAGTGGGTGAAAAGACGCATCCGCCGCCAAGTTCCAGACAATTGAACCCGGGCACCTCTGCTAAGTCATAAAAAGTAGCTGTCATAGGTAACCTCTTAGGGTTACCTATGACAAAGGTGTTGGTTATCCAATGAATGGTTCCCGGGGCAGCGGTACACATATCCGCCTCTCAAATTAACAGGACTGGACTAAGACATAAAAACATACCTTGCTGCTTGCAAAGATTTACTCCTCTTTGATTTTTTTCCCGTAATTTTCCGTTTCGTCATTATATATAAAGAAAGTAAAGGCGCTGCACTGCACTGAATCACTTTTATAATAAAATATTTAAAAAAACTAATGTGTACCAAATAAGCAAAGCACAAGTCTAGTCACAACGTAATATTATGAAGATGAAAAGCAACAACCCCTGTTGTCTCACCTCAATGTAATCCGTCACTGAGCATTATTTTTTTGACAAAACATATTTATGTTGTAACTTGAAAACCTGTACCCATATATCAAACGTAGCAACACTTTTTGAGGATGAGGTTTTTTTGAGTTGCCTTTATGAGCGTTGACTCATACGTGCACCATAGTTACGTGGCACTAGTAATTACGCTTGCTCGCTTAGACTTACAAAATACTCTAGCCACAACATATGGCAGTCAGGTTATTTGGGTTGGTCTTTTCATTCATGTTTTTTGAGAATAATTTACAAAAACAATAATAAATCGATATAGGACCGCTGACCTTCTGTATCTTGAAACGAACATGTACATAAGTATTATATTTGCGGCATTTTTCAGAGCATTAGATACTGTCAGTATCGCCCTGATGAAAGACCACAAATCATTATTTAAATTTAGACCGCAGAACGGGTATTATTTATTGAATAAGTGAATCTACCTGGCTATTCAGATTTGGTCACCAAACACGGCTAAAGCCATTTCAAGCAACGTTTCAATTCTGAATGGTGGTCTTACACCAGGCGATACTGAGAGTATCTTTCACTATGGAACGTACAGCGAATATACCTTTTTCTTTTTGTACTTATTTAGTACTTTGATATAAAAAAATAAATTCCTGTAATATCGAAAAATCTGTTTTTGAAAAAATAATAAAATACACAGATTTAGGAAATGAGTTCAAAAGAATTTGACATTCTCAGACTATAAAAATATTACCATTTGTAATTTCGGCTACTGGCATTATACCTAGCTCTCTTATAAAAAATTTAGGCGTATTAGATCTATCAAAAAATTTATATATAAAAATGCAAAAGTCAGTCATTTTAAATACATGTAGGATTACAAAATATTATCATATTTTTAATATTTAATTTTTAAAAATATGGTATAATATCATATAATTTAATAATAATAATATTTTAACATATTTTTAATTATAATATATATTTTAATAACTATCATATAATTTAATAAATAATAACTTAATAATATAATCGGTTTGAAAAATAAACAATAACCAAGACTCCAACCATGATAGCGCCATCTGTTGGGATATTTAAAAGAAGCTTTTAGTTCGATGTTCTACCGTATTAAAAATTTCAAATACGCGCCACTAGCCGGCCTATTTTAATAGTAATTTAAAAATCTAAGTGTTCTTTCTTAAATAATAGTATAAAAAATATTAAATTAACTTTAAAAAATGGAAAAATATAATACCAATAATTTATCGTTTAGTTTTGTTAAATAAACGTATCCAAAGTTTTATAATCTGCATTTTAAAAACAAGAACAATTAGTGTTTATGAAAAAATTAAACTACGAACCTATTTTATTTATTTTTTAGTTTTTTTTTCGTACGTTTAAAGAAAACCCCTTCAGGTATTTTTTGACGATACTCAGCCGTTAATAGTATTTTTTAAAACGCACGTATTACGGTCTGAAAAAGGTCATATTTTCGATTTGATTTTGATAATTACTAAGCCTATGTTAATTTGAAAAATGTATAAAAAATTTTTTACTTGTTGAAAACACTATCATTATCGATTTGCTTAATAATATATCATTATTTTAAATTGATAAAAAACTACACTCGGCCTTAAAAAAAATCATCCATCATCATATTTTATTTTACGTTGAATTTATAAATCGTAATCTTAATCGTAAAAAAGGCAGAAATATTTTATTTTGATAAAAAAACTTTTTTCTCTTGAAAAAGTATATAGAAATGTTTATATTTGAAAGGCGTGAAATTCTTTGGATGGGCAAATGATGGCAGGTGTTCTATTGGGGACCCTTTTATAAGATATTTTCTACGAATACCTTTGTGATGTCAATTTCGAATCTAATTGACAGCTTTAGGAGTGAAAGGAAATTTTTTGTGTTATTTTCCCTTTTTGGTTTAAAAATTGATATTATATTTCAACAAATTATTAAAACAAGTAAGTGTACCGTTCTACTTTCAGGTTGTATTGGCGATTTTGGTACTAATTCACTGGAACGCTTGCCTGTACTTCGCAATTAGTTACGCGCTAGGATTCGGTACTGACAATTGGGTATATAACCTCAACGGTTCCCGAAACTCAACCCTCGCCCGCCAGTACATCTACAGCTTCTACTGGTCAACTCTTACCCTGACTACCATCGGGGAAACTCCGCAACCCGAAAACGACGCGGAATATCTTTTCGTAGTTGCTGACTTCCTCGCTGGCGTTTTGATTTTTGCTACCATTGTGGGAAACATTGGATCTATGATATCCAATATGAATGTGGCAAGAGTAGAATTCCAAAACAGGATGGATGGCGTGAAACAGTACATGGCTTTCCGGAAAGTCGGGGGCGAGCTGGAAGCTCGTGTCATCAGATGGTTTGCCTACACTTGGGCCCAGAGTGGGGCGCTGGACGAAGAGCGTGTTTTGTCGGCTTTGCCTGACAAACTCAAGGCGGAAATCGCTATCAGGGTTCATCTCGATACTTTGCGACAAGTTCGCATTTTCCAAGATTGCGAACCTGGCTTACTCGAAGCCTTAGTGTTAAAGCTTCGACTGCAAGTATTCAGTCCGGGAGATTATATTTGCCGCAAAGGAGACGTAGGCAAGGAGATGTACATCGTCAAAAGGGGTAAGCTGACGGTTGTTGCAGATGACGGAAAGACCGTACTTGCAACCTTGAGCGCTGGTTCTGTGTTTGGGGAGGTAAGCGTGTTGGAGATAGCAGGGAATCGGACTGGAAACAGGCGTACTGCGAACGTCCGTTCTTCCGGTTATTCTGACCTGTTTTGTTTGGCTAAGCGAGACCTTTGGGAGGCTCTTGCGGACTACCCCGATGCCAGAGCTTCCCTGACGGAGCGCGGGTGCCAGATCCTGCGCAAGGATGGACTGCTAGACGAGGATGCGTTCCGCGGAGCGCAGAATACTACGGAGTCACTGGAGTCTCGTGTGGTGAGAATGCAGGGGATGCTACACACTGTCAGCGCCCGCCTGGCTAGGCTCACGGCGCAAGTTGCTTCTAGTCAGGCCAAGTTCAAACAGCGGCTCAACAGAGTAGAACTAAGGTAATTTATTCATGCTAATTAATGTATACAAATTTTTAAATAATGTGTTTGAATGTATTCGTCTTATGTAATAATATTGGTAAATATGCAGTCAATAGACATAATGTTAAGAACTATCTGATACATATACATTTTTAAAATTGATTATAATCATTTAAATTTTGGACAGCAAAATGAATATTTTTAAAGTGGTCATTGAACATGTGATTTTTTACGCGTGAGTAAAAAAAATTACTACTTTTTAATATTATTTCGCGGAATTGAGTTGAAACATCGTAAATGGAAAGCATTTGTATTACAGCGATCTAGAATCGATTGGTTCTAAAATCATTCGCTGTCCATAATTCACTACAGTACCTATATTTTCCAACAGGGAAGTTCATCGCGTACAATTCACAGCAGAAAGTTCTAAAATAAAATGTCTGAATGGTGCTAAGGATTATTTGTATTACTTTAAATCTAACCTAACCTTATTATTTTTATTTTTTTAAAGCGCGGAGACGGTTTACATGTAGTTCCCGTGAGTACTTAGGCCATAGGCCCATTGTGCTATCTCCCATTTTACCTCATTCCTTTAACAGTAATCCGGTCCCTTTAATAAAGTTCACCAGGGCTGTCATTAAATATGTGGCTATGTCTTCTGGTTCTACAATGTACCTTCCCAGGTATCTGAGCCTTGTTCCGAACACAGCGGGACATTGGCACCATAGGTGAATTGGAGTCTCTTCATCCTCTTCACATTTCCTGCATCTGTTGTTGTTTTCCACTCTCAACAACTGCATGTGTCTCCTGAGATGGCAGTGTCCCGTTAGTAGTCCTACCAGTTCCCTCAGTGAGTTTCTGTCCATATTGAGTAGTTGTCTGGTTCGATTTGGGTCTGGTCCGTTTATGATTACTTTGGATTGCCTCATTCCGTGTGCCTTTTCCCATTCCTCCCAATCTAACCTAACCTTATCTAAAGTAACTGTTATTTGTACTCAATTATTTCAGTAAAAACACATATATTCAAATAATAAGAAATAATTTTCTCCGCGGTGAATGTTCACAACAGTGAACCTTCTACGTTTAAGTATGTGTGGTAGAATTTCCGTGGCGAATTTTCGGCGGTGAATTTTCCGCGGTGTATTTTCATAGCCTCAACTTTATTTAGTAAGAATCATTGCATTCAAAATAAGGCTTTTACAATACATTTATGTTTGCAAGTCTTATTTTCCTTTGTGCTCATTGATTTCGCTTAAGTGTTACTTTTTTTTTCATTTGCAGGAATCCAGAATCCGAGGACACAGAAATGGAAGCGAGCGCGAACCGCGGCTTCCACGCACACAGACACAACTACTCCGTTTAAATATACACACACTATCGAAATAGTAATTGAGCCTTTGTCCGGAATAAAGCTGTATCGAACAATATTCATTATTCTGTTTTTTTTCATTACATTTTATATTTAATAGAATACAATAAACACACAATTCTTGAGTCTAAAATATAAATTGGTGTAGAAAAGCAATTAATTTTAATTTATTGCAAGAATTTGTGCTGAATCAATGGAAAAAATGTTGTAGGTAGATGAAAATTACACAAAAACAACAAATCTTCCAAAATAGTTAAAATATTCCACAAAGTATTATTTTTTTCTACATGAGAACAATAGTGCCTTATAAAAATCAACATCCTCATCTGATATAAATTCACGTGTCATTAATGTATTTGAGCTTACCGGCAAAAAAACAATTTGATTTAATCAAACGATTGTTCGAGATATTAATATATACTTATAACATTATTCCACAAACCAGTTTCGTCGATAAATAGCAGGCTTGATAATATTTTTCGGAACAAATACAATTTACCTCCATCCGTCAGTTTCCGAACTTTAATGTCTTTTCATATTATTTGTTTATTGATAAACTAATGTTTATAAGACAAGGTTTTAATGCATAGCACAAAGGATAACAAATTAATATAAGCAATAATTAGTCACCTGAAATGTCCATACAAATTGAAAATATCTCCCGGGTAAACATAAAAATGCCGCCGACGGGAATTGAACCCGCACGTTCTGATGTCCGGTCAGGTGCTCTGGAGACCTGAGATATTTCACCAACAAATGTAGATATAATATGTCTCGACGCCATCTAGTGAGAAATTTAGCACTAACAAAGTCTTTCCTACAAAATAAAGTTGGTTGTTTACAGGTGAAAAAAAATATAATAGGCAGTAATTGTTGATTGAAGTACTAGTAAAAATTGAGTTTTTGGCGTGTTGGAAATAAGCCGACGTAGCTCAGTGGTACGAGCACCTGACCGGACATCAGAAGGTGCGGGTTCAATTCCCGTCGGCGGCATTTATTTTTTATATACCACTAGGAAGTAACACCACTTTTGCTCAACATCATAACACATATCTAGGGAAAAAATACTTCAAAAGCCTAACTGAAAATATCAGAACAATAGAAAACGAGAAACACCTACTAAAAGCAATTAAAGAGAAGTGAGAAGAGAAAAAATATTTTCAATTTGCATGGATATTTCTGGCGACTAATGATCGATTATAATAATTTGTTAATCAGTTTAAAACATAAGATGTCCGTTTTCTCCCTTTGTTCCCGTGAATTAAACCATGTTCCGTGATTTTTTACAAAAAACAAATAAAATTATTCCTTAACCGATATTTTTAAAATGCTGCCACGGTCATATATGTTTTTTCATTACTACAATCCCTATTTTAAACGATGCATAATAACATACCCAACATTGTTCTATAAATAACATTGATAATTTGGTTGGATACAACATTATTCCGGGCAAGGACTACGACTAACTTTTTCCGTCAATTGTCATATTGTTACATCACGATAAACAATATTTCAATTCTTTCTACAACCATAATTTTAAGCAGAAAATGTTACTCGTCATTGTTAAGTACCTACTTGCTTTCGTTGCTCTTGTGTTCATAGTCGCTGCACTTGAAGCAAACTTTTGTAATATGTTTTCATTTGATAATATGTTAATTATCATCACCCAGTATTCAATGAAATGCTTTTCATATAGACCATACATATACCGATGTCACCATTGATCTAGTAACGTATGAATAGTGACTATTAGGTCGAGACAACCAATTAACATTCCGTACTCTGTCTCTCTTGTACTGCCCGACATCGTATAATCGGCATTCCATTTTTGATTTTGAATTTGTACATACTGAGAGACCGAATTCTGAATTAGAAATTTACACCGATCAGTCGAAATAAATGCTGTTAAAATTTTGAATTCATTTGAAAACTTGGAATAGTTTGAATTATAGACCTAAAATTGTTCATGTTTAGAAATTTGGGTTTAGAAGAGGATAATTTTCATCAAAGTGTGAAGATATAATGTCTTTGCTAGCCATCGATACGAGGCTGTTTTAGTAAGACATTATTTTTGTACAATTGGTTAATGATAAAATTATCGATGGTGTTCATCTAAATATTTTTCAAAAATTACATCAGACTTTTTGTGTTCCTTATTCCTCTCATTTACAACATTTATTAAATTTCTACGTATCCCTGTATTATTAAAATCATTGATCTCTTGAAATCCAATTACAGCTGATCTATTTTAAGAACTTTTAAAACAAAATAAAATCAGACCATTTTAATCAAATTATGTTCGTGCGTCACAAAATGTCATATAATTTTATTTTTAATATATCTCTTGTAAAAATTTTTTCAACAAGAAATAATTAAATTTGTGATGTATTGCATTCTATCAAATTTAAATTAATTATATGTGTGGGTAGATTGCAAAGCTTTTAAAGAATAGGCAATAGGATAGATTTTATGTGAAAAAAGCCTAGGTATATATATTAATATTATCATGACGGTTACAGGGATGGCAATGAAGAAACGAATATAGTACCAAAAATATATTTTGATAAAAATATTAATTTATAGCTAAATGTACCTATCAAAGTCAAGTTCTCATTATTTTTAAAATAATTCTGGTAATAACTAATTCGGTTTAGAATACCTAATTACCATAATATTTCGTATTAAACCGTTATGAGTCTAACCACTCAAGCAATTGGGGTCTAATATTAACATTTACAATAGTATTAAATTAGTATCATTCCCCAAAATATTAACATGGAAACATATGAAAATGCTTATAACTAACCGCTTGTTGCGGTTTGAAGCCAATTGATCCACCGTTTTTCTTTCTTCATATTTTTAGATTCCATAGATTTGACAGATTATGGTAAGCGATCGCTCCAAACGTTTTGCAAACTTGGCATAATTTGCCAAAAATCTCTCGAGTGGCTAATGAGCTTTAACGAATATATAATAATGATTTCATTCAATTTGTACTTATTTTCCTATTTAATTTTGATCAGGAATGTTATTATATAATGTTGTTTAAGGATAATGATTAGTATAAAAAATATTATGAATTTAAAATGTTAAATGGTAAGATTTTATAAAATTTTCACTAAACTTGCTTGTAAATTAATCAAAAATTTCTTCAAACGTTAATTTACTTTATTTATTTTACAAAAGCACAATGTTTTGCAAATTTTAAAATGCATTTTATAAACTAAAAACAATATATATTTTAGATAAATTAAAAAGAAAAACGTTTTAAAATAAAATGGCTTCCTGTATAAAAGTGACTAGTTTGTAATTTGTTTAAATAGGAATCAAAATATAATTATGATTTCTGTATAGTAAAATTAAAAAAAGGGCAAAGAAAAATATTCATGAAAATCCTTACTCATTTTATATTACTGCACGGAGAAAAAAAGTTTTGCTGATTTATTAAGAATCTCTTTCAATCATTGGTGATCCGGTTAAAACGGGATTGCAGGCCGTTTCTTGATAAACTTTTAGTAAATTCTTAATAATATCAGACCACGTGTTCATGCACCTGCGTGTCTTGGTAATATGTAAAACAAAATGCGGAAATGATTTTTATGATTTTGTGTTCCGACATCATTACAATACATAGGTATTTTGCTAAAAGTTTATAATTAAACCCATCAAATCATTCGTTAAGGGCAAGCAATTACGAATAATTTAAAAGATTCTTTAAAAAGCAACTATTCTGTAGCCTTAAGTTTTCTCCGCGTGCAATCAAATTAATTCAGTGCATTCAAAACAAATTAAATATTATTATACGCAATAATAATTAGCCTGAAACACAAATATAAATGGATAAAAATGTTCTGAGAAAAAATATAAGGGAGGTGCGGGTTCAATTCCCGTCGGCGGGAATAAGATATTATTCAATTTATATTTGTGTTTCAGGCTAATAATTATTTCTTATAATAATTTGTTATCCTTTGTGCTTTTCATAAAAAACTTTTTTTATAAACATAAGTTTACTTTTAATAAAAAATATAATTAAATATTACTGCAAAAGTTATAAAAGATTTTTATTTCAAAATTTGTTAATTTTGCATCATGCCAAATGCTTGATAGTTTTGCATAATTATATTTATTATTGGAGGTATTAAATTTAAGCTCTGCTTTAACTTATTTAAGTGTTGCTAGCTAAATTCATCATATAAGTTTATGTAATATGTAACTAAATTATTAAGTTTTATAATTTTTAGAATATGGCTAATGCCGTAAATTTCCTTTTAAAGATTTTCTGTTGCGATGAAAGTCTTCCGCAAAATATTATATTTTTTGAAAATGTAGTGAAATCTCTTGTATTTTTTTAAATGATATTAAAATTTAATATCTGAAAGAGATTCATTACAATATTCTTGCTTACTAGCACTTGTTGTTAGCACTACACCAAAAATTGATTCCAATCAGCATCATAATCAGGCATAAAGAATCTTGGCATTCTGTGGTTATTGGTGTTTTTTTATTAATAGTTGTAGCTGAAAATGTAAGTTTAATTAAGTTTCGACAAAATATTATTGGAATAGTGAAAAATACCAACAATATGGTTGCGTTCTGTCTCGAGACCCTAAATAGAATAATCACACCCCAATGTTAAATAGATCGTTTTACTCGTGTCATAAAGTGTTGATTTTATATTATCTACGATAAGAAGAACTTATGAGGGAAAATCCGATATATTAAATAGTGATGCACATAAATACACTGTTAATATCACTGGAGCTTGCTCTCCTTTAGAGCATATTCAGATCTTTACTAAAAACGACCAAATATTAATCAATAACCCATAAAATGTTACATATTGTTCAATTCTTGATGTGTTCCTTTTTATTATATAGGGTTTTCCAATAAGATGTGTTATTTTGATATTCAATCGTAAAAGATCAATGGTTTCGTTGCTTGTGTAGCACGTAGCGCCGTTTTGTTGAATCTAAACGTTGTCCAGATCATTACCATTTAATTTTGGCCATAAAAAAATCATTAATCATCTCTCGATAGCGCAATCCATTCACCGTAACTGTTGATCTAGCCTCATTTTCGAAAAAGTAAGGTCCAATGACTCCGCCGGACCATAAACCGCACCAAAAAGTCACACGTTGAGGAAAGAGAGGCTTTTCAACAATAATTCTTGGGTTTTCCGAGCCCCAGATGCGACAATTTTGCTTGTTGACGAAGCCACCGAGGTGGAAATGGGCCTCATAACTCAAGATGATTTGCATTTGATTCACTCAAGTGAATTTTAATCATTTCAATGCATTTTTGAAGCGTGTATCGTTCAATTTTTATTAATGGCGTAGTTTTTACTTGTCAAATGTCAAAAAATGACAGCTTCAAAAGTAACATCTACCGAAATAGCAAACTATTCAAAATAACACCTCTTATTGGAAAACCCTGTATTTTCTTGCGACTCCCCACATTACCAAAATCTTATGATTTCTTTATTATTTAATCATTGTAATTAATTTTAACTTTTTTTGGGTTCTTCCAGAACCGGTTGTTTCACAGAACTTGAACAGTTCATCAAATTTCAAAGTAAATATTCAAGTTTTGTGAAAGTTCTTTTCACATTATGTTATTATAAAAGTACTATGAACCAACACCTAGCCCATGATGAAATAAATAATAGCAGAACTTGAATTTAAACCTTCACATTTGATAAATTGTTCCAATTCTGTGAAAGAACCCTTGTTTGTATTTTTTCCGAAGAATAGTTATTTTGATGGTAGGTTTTTACTTTGTGATGATACAATTAAAGACAAACTACTTTGTTTACACCACATTCTTATATATAAAATCTACACGTTTTGGAAACAATGCTCTCTTCGATATGGTGAATCGTATATTAAAATTAAATATAGATTAAAATTGGTGGAGGTTAGAGGACGGGTGGAGGGAGAAACCCAGTTGGCAGAAGAATTGGCAAAGCGTGGAAGGAGTAGGGGTGTTGGTAGTTAATTAATGAAAAATTTAATTTTTAATTATATTTAATTTAATATCGACAATTTTTCAAAATTATTTGTCGTTGTCATTAGAAAAGCAATTTGATTTTATTTCAACAATTATTATATCATCACAAAGTATAAACTCCTCCGTGAAAATAAGGTAAAAACCTACCTTTGCAAGAACAATATACCGAAAAATTATAAATGTATATACAGGGTGTCCGGAAACTCGTAGTACAAGCGGGAAACTGGTGAATCTACATCACATTTGGAGTCGATTTTGTAGTATATTTTTTTTTTATTTGAGATTTCGTTATCGAGTAAATCGAGTTTGAAGTTGATTTTTTTTTTTTTTTTAATCAAATTCTTATAAATTATTACTGAAGATCAAAGTACCCAACTAATTAAAACTATTTGAAAGTAAAACAAATGAAGAAACTCGGATTTGAAGCATTATTTTGAAATCACCCTCCATTTAACCCGGTGTAATCATAAAATATTTCTGCTCTGCAGGGTTAAAACATCTGTTATTCAACCCTAAAGACCAGAAAAAATTTTAACCCTAAAATAGCTGAAAAATATATTTTTTTGGTTTTTTTTTTTTTTTGAAAATGCTCAACCAAAAAACTTTATGTTTTTTTGGGTTCCCCATGTGGTGTAGATTCTCCAGTTTCCAGCTTGTACTACGAGTTTCCGGACACCGTGTATACAGGGGCCAGTTGTTTCAATTAATCAAATTTAAAAGATAATTTTCTTTTAAACTTCTGTTATTATATCAATATGGGACAGTTTTTACAGAACTCAAATAATAACACAAATTTTGTTAGACAACCTGTTATTAGGACTGTTGTTTCACAGAATTTGAACAATTCATAAAATTTTCAAGTTCTGTGAAAGACTTATCCAAGTTCTGTTATTGTTTTAGTTTTTTAAGCTTTCTGGCCAATAATTATAAAATAACAGAACTTGAATAGAACTTGAACAGTATTTTAAAGTTAACTTTGTAATTTGACGAATTCAAAGAAACAATTGTATCAATATTCCTCCAATCACGAACATATTTACCAAATCGATTTTTGGTACCCTTCTTTAAACTATATGACATATTGGTAAATAAATTGTATATCTTTACTAGTAATAATAGAAGTGTAGTGCTTTATTTTTAAGACTTTTCTATTCATAGATATTTAGTTCATTTCACGAGGAAATGGTCACGTGAACCATAAAAATCATTAATGTATCCAAGCTGCGTAAAAATTAAAAAAAATAGTGCGTCAAGATTATTTATGATATGCCTAAATCAATCTAGCGATTTCCAAAAGATTTGTTTTGAGATATCTTGTTTGGTTTTAGAACATTTAATTTATCAAAATATTATTCTTGTGTTATTCCATTTCTTGAAATGCCTACCAAGTATATTTGTTTCACTTCTTAGTATCATGTTGTTCCGGTATATCTCTGTTTTTTTTCTTGTGCTTAATATAATAGTTACTTTAAATTTAAAAATAAACATTTAGTCATGCGTTTCTTATATGTCAGTTACGCACAATGCCAAAATGGTGTAAAGTTATAGCAAATATCAACTTAAATCATAAACATTTCTTAATATAAAGAATAATTATAATTGTGGTGTGTAATTGTTGATATTCCAATTTCAAAGTGTAAAATGAAGTACATATTAAGTTAAATGTGGGAGGTAAATCCAAATCCTTGTAATCAAAAACAAATAACATCAATGGCCGGCAATCAAAAGGTGCGGGTTCAATTCCAATCGGCGGCATTTATTTTATCTCTGAAAATTTTTTCAATTTATTTTCATGTTTAATACCAATAATTATTGCTTATAATAATTTGTTAAATAACACCAAGCTCGTTATAGTATGGCAATCAAAATTTTATAAGTTATGCTTTAAAATATACAAAATAATGGGCGCAAACAAGTACTTTTGAACTGTAACTTGCAAAAAGGGTTTATTACTAAAATAATTAAATTACCGCCATCTATGAGAGCAGATTATAAATTATTTTAAGTGTACCTAAACAACCCACTACAGAGCGCTAAATGCGAAATATTATGTTTGACATACCATAACCTAATGACTGATTGCCTATGCACCTAGGTAACTAGCTTTCAAAATGGGTTACGTAAAACGTTACATACGGGGATGTAATACTGACAAGAGCTCAGTGCAACTTTTTTGTAATTTTGATTTGCCCTATTCGTAAAACTTTATTATATTTTTCGAAATGAATAATAATAATCTTATCTTCTGATGTTTCACTACAGAATCCCTTACAAGGTGAATATAATTTATTTATTTTTTTAATTTGTTACAATATGGAACTAGGGTAACTATGTACAAATCAGTTAGATATTTTACCTGATTCATGAATTTGTAAATAGCAAAAAAATACAACAGTCAAATTATTTTATTTAAAACGGAATGTCTACTAATTTGTGAATAGTCTGAGCTTGCTTTAAATAGGTAATGGGATAAAGAATTAAGGAAAACGTGAGAGGGAAATTTTGATATGTAAATTAAGATTTTTCATCAATTTTTCGACTGATACTGAAACAAGTAAAATTTATATAATAGTATGTATTCGTAATTTGTATTACAGTCGATTGATCGAATGAAGAAGTACCTACGTATAATATTACTCCATTGATTTCTAATTATATGTTAGAAAAACCTTTGATATTTAATATTAAAATATGTATTAATCTATTCTGTCGATTATGACCAATAAAATTGTATTGTATTTGTTTTAATTGTTCTTGTGCAAACACAAGAACCTACAAAACTTAAAATGTAATAATTTATAAATACGATAATTATTACAGGAGTTTTTTTTGTATTTATAAAAAATATATATTTATAATACACAAACAAAGTCAAACCTGATTACACGATGATGACGTGCAGAAGTCATAAAATATAAATAATCTAATGACTTCTCTACACCCTCGGCAGGTCTACCTCTATCCAAGCAAACAATGTGCGATACAAGATTGAAGATGGTAGAACTCGCGCATAGTCCCCCCATGAAAAGTCTCACCCACAGTGTAGTGCCGGCATTACGATAACAAAGAATAAAAATATATTAAATTAAGATAGATTTTATATACTTTTAACTTCGCAAATAGCTTAATCCTTCAAATCCTATGTTATTTTCACAATGTTATTTATTGAAATTAAACACAATTTTATCTTAATACATATGTAGATATATGTTTGTAAAATTAAACCCATTTTTATCATGATACATATATGTTTGTGAAATAAACACATATTTATCATGATACGTACATGTTATTAAATCTGTATTTATTTTGATACATAGGTATATGTTTGTGAAATTTAACTCATATTTATCATGGTAAATGTATATCTTTACGCATATATATGTTTGTGAAAATTGTATCAATATTATATTTGTACTTAGCTAAAATACATTATCAATGTAACATTACTAATATTATTGCTGTCACATTGCGTTATCTCTGTTAATATATGTTTTGAATATGGTTACCTGTATTGAATAAATGTCAATTAAAATATGTATTTGTACTCTCTCACTCAAACCTAAATCACCTTCATTTACAATGTTTTACAATATTTTTTTCTTGTTACGCATTTTTATAATACAGAAAAAAACAATTTGGCTTCTTGTCCAATTATCGATGCTCAATACAAGATTTTGGGTCAGTGATTTGGAATCTCAATACAACATCGAAATATTAGCAATTTTTTAAAGGTTCTGAAATTCTAACATTTTTAGTCCTACCGAACACACGAAAAAGAAAAGATTCATAAGCATTTCACGTTCTATACTAAAACATAGAAGAAATATATCCGACCGAAAATTCAATCATCAATAACTCTAGACTACCTTCTAGAAAACATAAATTTACACGGACCAGTATTTATAAAACTTACCACACACGGCATTCATTTTTCAAAGCATGAGCAAGTTCAATAACAATTCAATTTCGAAGCTGATATTTTCCATTTTAACCAAAGCTCAATACTTTTTACGTGAGTTTCACGCAGGAAAACCAATTGCTCCCAACCGTCTGGAACCAGTGAGACTCTGACACCCGCAATTGTGAGGCTGAAATAAGTGGGGAGGGGAAGGATACGGCAAAAAGGTAGGTGAGGAAATTACTTGGCCATTCAGATCTGGTCATAAAACACGGCTAAAGCCATTTCAAGCAACGTTTCGACTATGTCAACAAACAATACTGAAAATAACTACCATTGTATTTGTGTAGGTACCATAGACATATGAATATTAGTAGAACCGCCCTAAGTGATTAAAAGCGTATTATTCCCCACTCCCCATACCGGTTCCATTGGAGCCGGCTGTGCTCGCGTATGGCCTCCCGTGAATTTAGAAAACGTGACGTCATCATTCTTGTGCGAATTATGGTCGATGCATCATCGGTTCATTTTACGAAATAACACGGCAAAATGGTGGCTTGTGCTATGAAAACTTGTAAAAATAGATGTGAAAAAGAGAATAAACCCAATTGTCGTATTACATTCCACATATAAGCATTATTTTACTTTATTTTAAGCTTATTCACATCGTATAATATGGATCAGTTTTATTTAAATGTTAAAATTTATGCCAAAGTACGTGAAACTGTTTGTGATTGGTGGTCAAAAAGTGACACAAACCAAATGAATTTTGATTCGTGATGTGCGATTCAAATCATTTTATTGTTCATAATTTCCATTTTATTGGCCAATTCACTATTACATTGGTATAATTCAACATATTTAATATTTTTTGTGTTACTTTTAGTCAGTTTCATAATGTCATATTGTGAATTGGCCTTCTTGTTTTAGGAAAAAAGACGAGATTTTTTTTGACATACTATGATTTTACAATCGAAATTCACCTCGTGAATTAAATAACATTTCGAAAATAAGACGAGTCAGGTCGCTCTCTTAACCATGAAAACAAATACATGAAAGCGATACAATATTATGCAATCGCATAACTACATGTGTAGGTAGGTACCGTATAAAATAGTTGGAAATAAACTAGTTTTAATATATATACTACTTCAGTTTTAAGGAATAAACCCTCTTTTCAATGTCATATGTATCAAATCAAGTAATACTTTAAAGATAAGTATTAGAAATAAAACTTACCGGTAATACCTTTCGGACAAACGAATAAATATGTAAAACAAAAAATTTTTACTCACTTTTGGAAAACCTATGTAAATTAAAAAAAAACAAATTAAACAAATATATGAATTTTTTTAAATGTATATTCATTTTTAAACTATTTTTTTAAAAATAAAGACAAACATTCCCGGGTTACGAATAACATGACACTATTTAAAAATCTCCTACTACCACCACAGTAAGCTGAAAATGTTGCTTGTGTTGTGATGGAGGACTTAGCCAGCCGAGGAATTGAACACACTACGCCTGGGTGGGACCCAAACGCGATGTCAACTCGGCCACCGACCGAGATATACCTACATATTTTATATCTACCATGTCAACGCACTGCATTTGTATTTATTTATGTTTACGCACTCCGACGTATAATTCAACAACAATAATTGTTATTTCATCGGAACCATGCTGTAGTTTTCGTCAGCCGCGCAGGTGTATGGCTTGCGGAGGAATGAATTCAGTATTTCTGTCTCGTTCTAAAAAACGTCCGATCGCGAGACCGCCTTTTAACGAAATTTGAATTCTCGTCCTCTGGTTAAGACGCCTTAAGGTTATTTAATTTATTTTTCTTAATTTTTAATTTTAGTTTTTTTTTTTATTTTATGGCGTTTTAATTTTATGAAAGTATATAATTTGATTATATATTTTATTTCTTTGTTTAAATAGTGTTTCGTAGGATGGGTTGTTTCACAGAAGTTGAACACTTCAACTTCTCAAATTCAAGTTCTGTGGAAGTTCTATTCAAGTTCTGTAATTATTTCACCACGGACAGGTTGTTTCACAGTACATGAATGTTAACAGAACTGAATAGGACTTTCACAAAACTTTAACATTATCTTTAGAATTTGATGAATTGTTCAAATTCTGTGAAATAATTTTAGTCCTAGATGAATGGATTTTTTTTTATATTCAACAACATATATTTTTTAATTATTCTGAAGATATATTTTAAGCCACCCAGTTAATACGAAATATGTCTTTAATAATATTTATATAAATCCTAAAAATACAGAATAAACGGTAAAAAAATATGTGAATTCATTTTCTATACTATATAGCACTATAATCAGTTTATATGTCTCTATATTGAAATTCAGAGATATGATTTTCTTTAAATAAGGGCGAGAAAATCCAACGCCGATCACTCAAGCCAGAACGTTCTTTCTGCAATGTGGATTACAGTAGGTCGTGACGTCAACCTCGGGGGTAGTTGTTCGGTACGAACAATTATTATCATTCCAGGAGGTATGGGCTGTCAATAAAATACTAGTTTTGATCGTATTTTTGACCGGTCAGTGACTGATGAGTTGGAGTTGGATCGCATTTGGTCCCACCCAGGCGTAGTGTGTTCAATTCGTCGGCTGGCTAAGTCCTCCAAAACAACACAAGCAACATTTTCCGCTTACTGTGGTGGTAGTAGTAGATTTTCAAATATTGTCAGGTTATTCGTAACCGGGGAATGTTTGTCTTTCTTAAAAAATATATATAAAATAATAATGCAATAATAATGTTGAACATCGACTTTTAAACCGCCTTCTTCAGAGTAGACATTTTTCAGTTAAACTTCAGTGAATTCACGATTGCTGTAAATATTTAGTTTATCATTAGGCTGTATATTAACCGATGTAATTAATGTAATGTTATTAAGGTTAAACGCAACGCTCGTTGTATTCTACGTGTTCACAGATGGCGTTAATTAATTAATTTTGTTTAAATACGCTTTTGCAAGGTATTGCTTTACAGTATTAAGACAAATTATTTGTTTGCGCCCTCATATACGCAATATGAATATGAATAAATAGTTTTGTCCATATAAAAACTCAATTCTATCGAGAAAGGCATACAAATACAATATTGGATTGAATCATCGGTAAAATATTGTATTTGTAAGCCTTTCTCGAAAAAATTAAGTCTTTAAACAAACAAAACTATTGATTCATATTCATATTGCGTATATACGGGCGCAAACAAATGATTTGTCTTAATATTGTAAAACAATACCTTGCAAAAGCGTATTTAAACAAAATTAATTAATTAACGCCATCTGTGAACACGTAGAATACAACGAGCGTTGCGTTTAACCTTAATTGTAAATTTTCTGAAATGTAATTGGTTCAACTGATTTTTTCACAAAAAAATTAAATAATAACAATAATAAACAGACCCAAATTTATCGCCAAAAGGTTACAGATTCGACCCTTTTCTTGACTCCTCCGAAGTACCTTTATCACCGAGAGTCTATGATTTTGCAATAAAACATTGAAAACACCATCTACCGTTTTCAGCAGAAGCTAAAAACTGCCGCAATCGTCCGCAGCCATGATGTTTTTTATTATTTTATAACCGACTTCGGATATTTTTTTGTTTATTTTGATTGCAGTTCCTAAGTTTGGTTTTAAACCTATATTTTTCAGAGATCTTCACTTTGGCATCCTTTTTTTCACTGTAGAAGCACAAGTCAACGCGATAAGCGTGTTTTAAGCGATGAAAATATAAAGATAGTGTTTTGGTAAAAGTTTCATAGATGGCGTACGTAATTCTCGACATTTATTTTTATTAAGGTTAAACGCAACGCTCGTTGTATTCTACGTGTTCACAGATGGCGTTAATTAATTAATTTTGTTTAAATACGCTTTTCCAAGGTATTGCTTTACAATATTAAGACAAATCATTTGTTTGCGCCCTCATATACGTAATATGAATATGAATAAATAGTTTTGTCCATATAAAAACTCAATTCTATCGAGAAAGGCATACAAATACAATATTGGATTGAATTATCGGTAAAATATTGTATTCGTGTGCCTTTCTCGAAAAAATTAAGTCTTTGAACGAATAAAACTATTGATTCATATTCATATTGAGTATATACGGGCGCAAACAAATGATTTGTCTTAATATTGTAAAGCAATACTTTGCAAAAGCGTATTTAAAGAAAATTAATTAATTAACGCCATCTGTGAACACGTAGAATACAACGAGCGTTGCGTTTAACCTTAAATGAGAATACAAACAAGGTTAAAAATTAGTGGGTCGCCAAAAGGTTGCAGATTTGACCCTTTTCTTGACTCCTCAGCATATCACCGAGAGTCTATGATTTTGCAATAAATCATTGAAAACACCATCTACCTTTTTCAGCAGAAGCTAAAAACTGCCGCAATCGTCCGCAGCCATGATGTTTTTTTATTATTTTATAACCGACTTCGGATATTTTTCTGTTTATTTTGATTGCAGTTCCTAAGTTTGGTTTTAAACCTATATTTTTCAGAGATCTTCACTTTGGCATCCTTTTTTTCACTGTAGAAGCACAAGTCAACTCGGCGTGTTAAGTCAATTGAGGAGTACACGTCGTATACGCGGTTCTCGTCGCGCGAGATACCTCTCCTTGTGGTCTAGAGGCAGAGAGTTCGACACGTTCGTTATGCAGGACCCGGGTTCGAATCCCATATTTTTATAATTTTTATTTTTTTTTGCTACTTATAAATATGTGAATTTATAAGTAGCAATTCAGTAGTAATTTATTTTTACTTGTGTCATGAAATTGTTTTTAATAAAGCATTACATATTATTTACTTAGGCACCGTTGTTTTCTTCTATGATCCTTATTAAAAAAAGCTTACAAAAAGCATTTTTTTTGTTATCCTTCAAAACATACATTTTTTACTCTTGAATAGTCTTCAAGTACGTTTTTTATTACGGTCAGAGCACATTGATGTACCTACCTATTGTATTTTTTGTGTCAGCGCGGAGCCTTCTGCAGTGGGAAAGTGTTTTAAAAAATCAAATAACAACATGCAATATAAGTCACTTATAATTAGTGACATCTTACGAATTTCAACAGAACTTTTTTAGTACAGAACTGTCTTTAAATGGCTAGTGAAACCTAGTTCCTCCGCTGGGGGGCATTGTTGTAGTTTCGTTCTGAACAGGGTACCTATTATACTTGGCCTTAAGCGATGAAAATATAAAGATAGTGTTTTGGTAAAAGTTTCATAGATGGCGTACGTAATTCTCGACATTTATTTTTATTAATTAATTTGAAAAGTAGGCATTGAAATGACTTTTCTATTTTAAAAAAATGTGTTTACTCACCATAATTATATTCTAAGGGACTTCAATAAAATTACGTTGGTTTGTGTTAAAATGGTTTATGGCTAATTTCCACGCTGTTTTACGAACGAAATATTATAATCAATCTATTTTCATTAAAGCAGCACCATATTGATGACAGAATATTGTTTATGGCAAGAATGTAATAATAAACATGAATTTTATGGACGTTATCTTAATGGATACCTTTTACGACTACTAACAGATCTTATATCTAACTCTTTTCGCAATAAACTTACTAATAAACGTGTTTTACATTTTACACAACTGATAAACAATCATTAAAGTTAAATGGTTGTTTATCAGTGCCGCAAAGTTTAAAACACGTTTATTAATAAGGGGGTGAATATAATAATGGTATCACATCGCTTAGTGTTACTTGCAAACTAGAACAATATAAATTTAATAATAACCAATTATATTCAACATTAACAATATTTTTTGCTGAGCTAAGCAATTAAGTTCAATTTTTCCTTACTGCTGGCAAAATTGATTATCTGATTAGCTTGTGTGCAGCACATCATTTGTAAGGTATCAAGTAAACTGAAGAGTTTTAATTCAAGTAGCTACATACCTATAAATACACTTCCAGGGAGGTTCTGGGTCTGGGGAGAGTGAGATTATGGCATCCCCAATTGGGGCTTGTTCCTGTATGTAGTGAAGAGGGGAAAGAAAAGGTGGGGTAGCTCTTGGATATTCAGACCCGACCAAACACGGCTAAAGCCATTTCAAGTAAAATTTCAATATAATAATAATAATAACATCAAATTTACTTGCGCACGCCGGAGTTCATAATCAAGTATCATTTCCACTCAACCACGGAGGCCGTCAATATAAATAACATTTTTCAAGAATCAATGCATCTAGTCTTCTAATAGTATTATTACGCTAGCGTCTGGACGATCTAGGCCCTCTGATTGGTCGAATTAAAAATCGTATGTTTCGGGTAAATCCCGAATAGGGGGTCTGCAGGCAAAATTCGAGCACTCTGCCTCTCTGGCGGTAGAAAAACGAACCAAATGACTGGCGCGAATATTTAAAGATGCAGCTACTTAAAATACTTCACACAGGATATAAAGCATCGCGAATAAATAATTTATATTTTTAGAAATTAGAGAACATGTTAATATAAAAGCAGATATAATTAAAAAGTTTTTTTTAATAAACTCTCTTTTAAATATTTTCCCACTTAACTGGTCTTTCCCGTCTAACGATATTGTAATTCCTAATTCTGATAAACCCCGCCCACTTTAACCCCTTCCCCCTCTTTCCACTTCTTCATTCCAATTGTAATCTATATTTAATTTTTGACTTCGCAGTATACTTACTCCTGATGAGGTGAACTTCGTAAAGTGATGTATACGAAGTTATTTGTGTTTTAAGGAAATAAAGTTTAATAAAATTACATTATTTTATCTATTTCCGTTGTATATAAATGCATTTGTTCGCAATAACATGTAAACATTATATTTATTTATTTATTGTACAATTTGTATAGCGCCGCTTTTGTGAGATATCACCTCAGGGGCGATATATTGTAAAAATCTATTTATAATATTTACTCACCCTCTCTCTGTAAATAATCTAATATCTACCTATTAAATGTAACTGTTGTAAGTATCACTTAAACTGGGCGAAGCCCAACTAAGTGCCGCCCGCAGGGCCTATCAGCAAAAAACACGTGGAGCGGGTTTTTAACTGCTAGTAATAATTATTATTACTGAACATAAAAATAATTTCCTTGTAATACATTATCACGTAAATAAAAAGTCAAATGAAAAAATAATGTATTTGGATTATAGTAGAAACTAAAATACGTATGCATATATTCATTCCAAATATATTTTTTGTCAAAAGTTTTCTTCGTAAATTTTATTTATTTTGTTTTCAAAACAATTACAGTTAGTTCATAGCGATTTTTTTTATGGTATTATACCGTGTTTCGCTACCTCCTTCTGTAACAAACGTTTCAGAGTGTCCAACCTCAGGGCAGATTTGTGATGATAATGATGATGATGATGTCTGAAATGTTGGCTAAAGAAGGAGGTAGCGTAACACGGCATAATACCCCAAAAATAAATAACTATTAAACTTTTGGCGGTGAAAATCTCAAATCATATCTGTCAGTTCATTGCTGTATTTTATCGTTCATTGTTTCGTTTTAACCTATCTAATACTAATGGCCTTAATAAAATGTTTACGCTGAAGCAATTCCATTTAAAGCGAGGATGACATAATTATAGAGTAACACATATATTATTTGAATGAAAAACTTTTTTCTTTGTTTTAAACCATTATATTGAGTTATATAGATCAACCGGTTTCGGCTACTCTCAACCTTTATCAGGACATTTGGACATATAAACTTGTCAGTTAGTTTGTTTGTTTGTTTATATAAAAACCATTATTAAAAAAAAGGAATATTGTTATTCTATTTATAATTTTGTAAAATTTGAGGGTTTAATCTTCAGTTTTTTTTAACATCACCAAACGTAACTACTTGGGGTGACCTATGGCAGAGGTGTTGGTTATCCAATAAATGGTTCCCGGACGGCGGTACCCAAACCCGTCTACCAAATTGTGGGTATATATCGTTTATTGAAAAAATTCTTTATCTATAGTAATGAATAATTTATACTTTGTTCTAACAAAATAAAGGAGTTTGCAAATATACAGACAACTATCCACTCGAGAGATTGGTGTCATATATACAGGGTGTATCGGCACTAACCCGACAAACTTTAACCAGCTATTCCTTAGCACATTTGGAGTAAAAAATGTTATGGGCACTTTGCTATCCGGTAGCATTTTTTTTTCAATTAAAAACAAAAAAAAAAAAAAAAATCCACACTACATTACTGTCATTGGCATTGCGTTTCGTGTTCAACAGCTGTAATAAGCAAGTATGTCAAAAAGCGTCTTCGCTCTTTCGCACACACTAAATAATAATAGTTAAAAATGAGACGAATGGTGCCGTGCCATTTCGTTGTGATTGTAAAAGTGCGCCAATATAGGTACACACGTGCATTATTCAACGGAATTCGAATAAAATATTTGCCAGATGGGTTTTTAAACTTTGACAAAGGATAAAACAGTGGTGAAATGTGGTGAAAATATGAATAATAAATTTTTTATTAAAAAAACGTTACCGGACAGCAAAGTGCACATAAGATTTTTTACTCCAAATATGCTAAGGAATAGCTGGTTAAAGTTTGTCGGGTACGTGCCGATACACCCTGTAAATACATTTACCATAATTATTCCTGAAAATATTAATATTAAAACATGTGATTCTGCTTTATGAGGTTTAAAGCTAATGAATCCACCTAGATTTTACCTCTTATGTCATTTTTAAATTTGGCACTATATGGCATTGGATGGCTCAAAACGTTTTTGTAAGCTTGGCATAATATGCCAAAAATCGCTGTAGTGGATGCACCCAAATAATTATCATGAATAGGAAGGATCAGGTTGAGGAAAATGCGAAACCAGCAATACATAACTTATATGATTTTTATTATAACATATCATTATTTCTGCAAAAATACATGACAGATATATTGAGCCAATAATTATATAATATTATACTTAAAGAAGAAATAAAATATCGTCTTATAGATAATATATTGTGTACTAAATTAAAAGTCTAAATATAACAAACGCGTACCCGTCGCTCATCAACATTAACGTGCAAAAGTGCAACCGACTGCGACCACGGAGTGGTCCGTCTCGTGGTGGCGAATATAATATTGTGGAATAAGAACACTCTTACAGCTACTCTATATACTCTCTCCATCTCTCTATCTTTCTCTCTTCACACAATTAACCAATCACTCGTAATACTTAAATATCTCATCGATATGCTTACACGAAAGCTGCGCAGCTTTGGCATCCGATCCTCCAATCAATACACCTCTGAATACAAAATTATAATAAAATCATTCGCTTGACAAAAGAATCTACGGAAGTTATTTAACTAAGGTTCGATTATATTTTATAGGCCACTAATTTTGTAATATAAAAATTTAATATTCTTTGTTTTAATTTTTCAGGAAAAAGCAATATAAAATTTAGTGTAAAAAGGGGCATGCTCTGTTAAAAAGTTGCTCATCATAATAATAATAATTTAAACTCGTATAGCGTAAACTTTTGAATTTATCTAAAACATTTTCTCAGCATGCTACTAGAAGTGTAAAATATTCAACTAATGTAAATAAATTGTATAAATATGTTTTTCTTACGTAAATAGTAATGAATATTATCGATAAATGAGGCATATGGATATCATGTTATTTTCAGAGCAAATGTTCTGAAGAGCAGTTTATTATTTGTACTCTGCTTTCAGAACATTTTCACTCAAGATTCTTTCACACTCAAACAATCGTTGACTTCTGCCTTAATGCATTAATTCTATCTAAACTACATCTTATTGAAAACTGCGCTATTATGTGTAATTTAAAAGAATGTTTTGGGTATCAAATTTAAAATGATTTAAGGCTGAAGTCCACTCATAACCAGCGATTCACGAATATAAAAATACCATCACAATAATTTCATTTGTGCAAAATAAAGATCAAAACAACGAAAGTTAACATTTCTTGATATCTTTTTGAATGTCCAGATGACGTTGGAGTTAGCTCAGGAAGGTTCCGCCTATTCGTTGAGGCAGACAGTTCTAAGGATGGCGTCAACAACTGCGTAGGGGTCGCAGTTGGATGAAGGTCTGCGGTCCTCCAAGTAGCCCTTCTTACCCTCGGCCACGCTGCGAGGGATCCTCACGGAGCAGCCGCGGTTGGCGACACCTGCAATAATAGATTAGCATTAGTCAATGATAAGAATAAGAAATCCACAGCCGCTGTGTCCACGCGATACACCGGTGGGGCATTAAAGAGGAGATGTCTGAATGCTGTGCGGTGTAGAACATGTGGTCAAAGAATGCCCGATGAATTCATTCCCCGGCGGGATTTATGAGGTCCACAGGGCGATGCCTGAGGCCCTAGACTGGCACACTTACCTAGATGTTCCCCTGTAACCCCCCCACATGAAATTGCTGTAATCGTCATCGCAATATAATATAAGTAATAACAACACGTTGTTTTGAAGCGATGTGAAATTTCTACCTACAAACTTGCTTGCACAATAAAATCGATACGTGTATACATTTCAATATCTAATAAGTTTTATTAAGTGTAGATAAGTACCTACAAGTTACTTTGGTTGTTCAAGTCGAGCTTCAAACTTTGAGAACGTGTCTTCAGTTGGAAATATGCCAATAATTTGGAAACGGTGTACGTGCAGCTGAAGTTGTGAGGAATTGTAAGAACCGACGATTCATTGCCAGAAACAATGGAAATGTGCTTATAAGTCTCGTCACTTTGTTCTTCCTATTCGCTTATACTCATCTAGTCAATTATAATTCGGTATTACAATATCTATTTGTAGTTTTACTACCCAACAATCTAATTTTCTGACAATTTAATGGATATTTGAAAACTCCCGATTAAAATAAAATCATGAAACTTCAAATTTCAGCAAAGAAAAGCTGTGCAAATTTCATGACGCTGTAACTCACATTTTAAAATGTATTTCTGCTTTATAATCTACAGATTATCTGATTTTCAGGCATGTTTCGTTCTGCACTTTTTTAACATTTGCTCCACACGGTAGACCCTTATTGTAGTAGTACTTCATGTCGCTTTTCAGGATGCTCTGTAGAGTGTTTTTTGAGGACAGGAAGTAGTGAACATGGGTCATAAAGAGACCCATGTTGTAGGAGGGAGGAAACATAGAGGCCGCGAAATCATTTGACAGCCGTGCTGTTGAATTTTAGAACGAGACATAAAAATGACCCGTTCTCATGTGACACGTGTCAATCCTTTACAAATGTTTCCGATTTTGCACCAGGTTGGAACGGAGCTATGGGTGATATATTATCATAAATAGTGAATCGCGTTCTCGAATTGACGTGTTAATATTAGATGTTGGTTAAAAAAGTAAACTTACCGGCGCTGAAGTCGTTAATACTGGAGGTTTCGTAGTTGCCGGTAAGGCGCTTCTCATTGTCCTTTCCTCCCTTGGGATCGTACACCTTGATGTGTCTCATGTGCACCTTGGACAGCTTGTCGATGGCCTTCTCAATCTCGCTGGAAACACAAACATATATTCTTAATTCACAAATCAAAAATTAAATGAACGTAAGTCTAAATGCACAAAAGAAACAACATGATGGTTAGCATGTAATAAAAAAATGTTGTGTTCCAAACTTTTCACATAGTCTAGTTATAAGTATTATAACCAGAAACTCAACTACACCAGTATTATTTTAATATTTGATAATAAAGTATTATTTTCAATTATTAATTTGGCGACAATTGTCACAAATAAAACTAAATTTATCGCAGAAATGCATTAAAAAGACAATTTTGAATACACGAAAAATTTATCCCAAATATATTCTGGCTCATCGTGTCAAAAAAGACAATAAAGCAAACACCTCACATAATTATAAAATCAGATCAAAGAAAACAGACAAACTACCTACTACCTTGTGTAATTCAAACTAGGTACCTTTAAACAAAGAAACTCTAAAAATTTAGATGTAAAGTTAAAAAAAAAAATTACTATACAGCATTAAATCAATAATTAATTACTTAAAATCTGTATGAGGAATTGTCAGAAAAAGAACTAACTAGTATTCGTCATTATTTCAAAACGTAGTCATAGAAGTCACTGAAAACACCAAACCCAAAGCTTGAAGTTAAACTATACAAGTCTGTGCTAAGCTTCTACGCAAAATTTTATCCACCTAAGCACAGGATCTCCTAGTGAAGATGACTAATAAATTATTATCCATATATTTTTTTATATTAATATCTTACATAAAATATGTTCTCAAAACGTCAAAACTATGTGGTCATCAATAAGCAAAATAAACTTATACGTTTTTGTTACGAAGGATGAGGTGCTACAAACTCCATCATGATATGCACATAAAATCGTGATTGTAATGCTTGACAGTTGAACAAAATTTTATCTGATGATCTTGATTTCATGAACTCTATGGTGAAATTACTAGTTTCTAAAAATATGTTTTCCCAGAGACGTAACATTTTGTTGTTGTATCGAAACTTAAATATCTTACCTGTGCAGGCTTTATTATGGTAAAACATGTTGATTCAGCACATATCTGACACTGAATATAAAAATAAATTGGAACATGAACACAACACTAGGTTCACGAAGAAAACCCTAGAATAAAACGTGCCTAAAATTTTCCAAGTAACATAAAATATTGTGTATTCCTAAATAGAATCAGATATATACTGAAAACATGGCTCATAAGTAGAAATACTTTACATTAATCATCACTCATCAATCATCAATCATCAATCAATAGTTGTAATTTATTAACATTAAGATTTAATGTTATTTTAGACTATAACTAATAATAATAATCTGATTATCTAATAAGTAGCAACAATATTGTGTGTATTTATAATTGGTAATAATATTATGTATACATATTTACATTGTAATTGAACATGTCAATCCTGTTTACAAAGTGCTTAGTTGTAATTTAACGGAAAAAACTTTAAAAAATAATAAAAAATAATAAAAAATAAAAATAATCCTAAATCAGAAATTGACTAAAAAATTGGGTTTAACGGGGAAGATCCAAATGTCGAAAATTCAGAATCGTCAAATCGATGGTTATAAAATGTGACGGAATTAAAAACAAGCGTGCTCGGCTTCCTAGACGGCTTAGGTCAGAGGTCAGAGAGAGACTTTCAAGTGAGAAGAGCCAAGTTGTCGAGAACACAGAATAACCAACGTACCTACTACAGAGCCACATAATCCAGGGTGTGTGGATAGGATATTTCTCAATAAAAAGGAAACGGTTCCTCAGAATTCTTGGCTAACGAAATTTTTTGATAAAAATAAAGATTTCAACAGATAATTATCATTTTTAGTTAGTGAGTTCTGCGTAAAATAATGGGCCAGGATATCTGTGAAAAAGAGCAAAGAATCTAAACCACTTGGAGCTGATGACCTAGAGCTAGAGCTCGAAAAGAACTGAGTTGGTAACATTGTTAGGGCTGATTGAGTGCAAGTGAAATTGGAGTTGATGTCTGAAGATCCGCAAACTAACCGCGATCTGCCGAACCCTGGCTTTGGCTGGAAATAGTTCCACGCGCACGTTGGTCACTTGAGGTAACATGTAGGAAAATGAATGAAGAGCTGTAGTGCCACGCTATTCGCCACGCGCTTCATAGTGAACCATCCGTCCAGCTCGTCAGCGTTACGTCGTCATGGCACTACATCACATTTTGAATTCAGAACGTTACTTGACAGAAAACAATGTAGTACTTACATGATGCCATTGTCCTCTCTCATCTTCAGAGTGGAGAAGTTGGTGTGAGCTCCGGAACCGTTCCAGTTCTCGATGGGCTTGGGGTCCAGACTGACAATGATGCCAAACTCCTCGGCCAAGCGGTGCAGAATGTAGCGCGCGATCCACAGGTCGTCGGCCACCTTGGTGCCGATGGCGGGTCCCACCTGGAACTCCCACTGCGAGGGCATCACCTCGGCGTTGGTACCGCAGATGGCTACTCCCGAGTACAGACAGCAGCGGTAATGCGCCTCTACCAGGTCGCGTGCGTACACCTTGTCCGCGCCGACACCGCAGTAGTAAGGACCCTGCGGGGGAGGGAATCCACCCTTGGGCCAGCCGAACGGGCGCATGTCGGAGTCTAGAAGAGTGTACTCCTGCTCAATTCCGAACCAGGGAATCTCATCCTTGCACTTCTGGTAGGCCTCATCACAGTTTTTCCTCTTGTTGGTATCTAAAAACAACAATAAAAAATATTTTAATTGACTGAGCATAGCGATATTTTTACTGCTTTATTTTCATTACGTAATGAAGTAATGATTATGCTTGCCCATTTATTGGGTCAGCTAAACGTCCATTAAATCATTTGGACATCATACACAAGTTTTAGTCACCAGTGAAAAAATATGAGTCTTCTTAATGGGTTAATTAGTTTAGGGGTGGACAATATTCACTGATCATTCTTGTTCTACTTGTTGACCACAAATGGTTAATCAACTAATTATATTTGCTGGCAAAAAACATTTCATAGCCGACAGAAACCTCAATATTACGCTGACGATTTGAATGATAGCCAATATATTTATAAGGATACTAGCGAACACATGCGAAAAATCGGTTCCATGCGAACTCAACACAGTGACTACTCAACACACTTTTAAAAAGTGGTAAGTCAATATAAACGATGAAAAAAATTTTTTTTTAACCTAACCTAACTTTCTATGACTTTATATAACTTTTTAAAGATGTGATGAATTATCATTTTTGATGATTTATCTGGTCACCGAAAAATCACATATGGTCTGAATTTTGGTCACTTTAGTCCCAACACTGAATTTGACAGTAAAAATAATTTCCTTTTAGAATATTATATTTTAGGTATTTTGACACAATCAGTTGCAATTTTGAAAATGACACTCGAATTAAAACGAAATTCAAGTTCAATGAACCATAGTTACATTACCCAGACACGAAAACGAAATTAGTATATTAGTATACACGGAAAACTGTTTTAAATCACACGGAAAACCTAAAAACTTAGCTTTTTCAAACTGAGCTTTAAGATTTTTTTAAGCTGACTAAAAGGTATATAATTCTTTTGGAGCCGGGTCTACACTTAGACACATTTAAGAAAATAATAGCAGTTATTAAACCCCGCGACTTCTTGGCCTAAAAATATAATTTGACCAAAAAATTTCAAATGTGATGCAAGATTCATTAGTTTCCCGCTTGTACTAGTGTAGAGTTCCTATCATAAAGCTTAAAGGTGATGCAAGATTCATTAGTTTCCCGCTTGTACTAGTGTAGAGTTCCTATCATAAAGCTTAAAGGTGATGCAAGATTCATTAGTTTCCTGCTTGTACTGGTGTAGAGTTCCTATCATAAAGCTTAAAGGTGATGCAAGATTCATTAGTTTCCCGCTTGTACTAGTGTAGAGTTCCTATCATAAAGCTTAAAGGTGATGCAAGATTCATTAGTTTCCCGCTTGTACTAGTGTAGAGTTCCTATCATAAAGCTTAAAGGTGATGCAAGATTCATTAGTTTCCCGCTTGTACTAGTGTAGAGTTCCTATCATAAAGCTTAAAGGTGATGCAAGATTCATTAGTTTCCTGCTTGTACTGGTGTAGAGTTCCTATCATAAAGCTTAAAGGTGATGCAAGATTCATTAGTTTCCCGCTTGTACTAGTGTAGAGTTCCTATCATAAAGCTTAAAGGTGATGCAAGATTCATTAGTTTCCCGCTTGTACTAGTGTAGAGTTCCTATCATAAAGCTTAAAGGTGATGCAAGATTCATTAGTTTCCCGCTTGTACTAGTGTAGAGTTCCTATCATAAAGCTTAAAGGTGATGCAAGATTCATTAGTTTCCTGCTTGTACTGGTGTAGAGTTCCTATCATAAAGCTTAAAGGTGATGCAAGATTCATTAGTTTCCCGCTTGTAGGGGAGACCTGTACAAAACCGTATACCGGGGTAAAACCGTATTTCTCTATAAAAGCTTTATTTCTTTAAATATTCCCTCCACGACTTTCGCCCATGTTAAGCCCCCAAATCAACGCAAGTCAGCAGAAACTTGTTAAAACAAGTCTGCCCGCTGGCGAGATAATACGCTTATTAAGTTTTTCGGTGATCTGATCTAATTTTACGGTTATTGAAATAATTAATAGTGAAGTTTATATCATTCGCAGGTGAGTGACATATCACATACTATAATTATGTATATTTTAAATTTGATTAAGTAAAACATTTGGGTGATTTTCGTTAAAAGTTTAACATTTGTGAAAGAATGTGTGAATAGAAATTTCTCGGGCACAACCGTACGGGGTAAAACCGGCCAGTATACGATTTTGACCAGGAGTATTTTCGTTGAAGCATTTTTTTTATTTGTTTACAGACGTTATCATCATGCCTCGTAATTACCAAAGAAAAACTACAAGTCAAGACTAGAATACGCAAAAAATTAGAGTGTCGTCCCAGGAACTATGGGTTACCTAAAAGCATCAGAAATCTACGGAGTGCCGAAATCACTCGTTGATTACGTTCTTACCATGGAACGTCGCCTATTTGGGATAACTTACAAAGATCTTCGAAGCTTAGCATTCGAGTTGGCGGAATCAAACAAAATAGTGCATAATTTCAACAAAACTGAGAAACTGTATATGGTATACGGTTTTACCCACCCCCCGGGGCAAAACCGGAAAAATTGGAGGTTTTGTTTTTTTTTTTTAAATACATTTACGAATACGATTTTCGTAAATTTTTCTATTATGTTTTGTTCCTTATTAAATTTATTAATAAAAATAATTACGATCAACCTTATCTTATTTTTAATTACTGAACTACAGAGCTTCTGCCTTAGCTATACGGTTTTGGACAGGTCTCCCCTACTAGTGTAGAGTTCCTATCATAAAGCTTAAAGGTGATGCAAGATTCATTAGTTTCCTGCTTGTACTGGTGTAGAGTTCCTATCATAAAGCTTAAAGGTGATGCAAGATTCATTAGTTTCCCGCTTGTACTAGTGTAGAGTTCCTATCATAAAGCTTAAAGGTGATGCAAGATTCATTAGTTTCCCGCTTGTACTAGTGTAGAGTTCCTATCATAAAGCTTAAAGGTGATGCAAGATTCATTAGTTTCCCGCTTGTACTAGTGTAGAGTTCCTATCATAAAGCTTAAAGGTGATGCAAGATTCATTAGTTTCCTGCTTGTACTGGTGTAGAGTTCCTATCATAAAGCTTAAAGGTGATGCAAGATTCATTAGTTTCCCGCTTGTACTAGTGTAGAGTTCCTATCATAAAGCTTAAAGGTGATGCAAGATTCATTAGTTTCCCGCTTGTACTAGTGTAGAGTTCCTATCATAAAGCTTAAAGGTGATGCAAGATTCATTAGTTTCCCGCTTGTACTAGTGTAGAGTTCCTATCATAAAGCTTAAAGGTGATGCAAGATTCATTAGTTTCCTGCTTGTACTGGTGTAGAGTTCCTATCATAAAGCTTATAGGTGATATATATTTTGATTTACCCGTAGGCTCGTAGTTGTACTTGTAGGTGTCACACATGACGAGGATGTTGTTCCCGCGGCGGAAGGGATCTTTGTAGATGGCTTGCGGGAAAAGGAAGGTGTCGGAGTTCTGCCCCGTCGCCTGGTTAGTGGAGCTACCGTCGTAGTCCCAGTTGGGCAGATCTAAAACAACAAGCAATATTGGTCATTTCAAAATAGAGATGGGATGCAGTGTTGGAGAAAATAATACACAAAAGCTAAAGTGAGATTTGTAGGAATGACAAAACGAAGTGCACACGAAGAAAAATTAAGAATCACTTCAAATTATTGTAAACTCCGGTTAAAAACGGGATTGCAGGAATTACGAATGTTTTAATAGATTTCCTGATATTTTTATGGCATGGCATTCGTGATAATATATTAAAAATTTCAAAAGAGTTTATCAGGAAACTTGTTAATTTATTTCGTAAGGTATGCCGTTTTTAATCGGATTGCCATAATTTGAAGTGATTCTTAATAAATTAGCAGTACTCATTTTTATCTGTAAATGTAGTTAAAATCAGTGGTTGCAATAGAACAGATTTTTTTAAGACTTAAAAAGTTAAGAAAGCAAGTAAAACTAGTTGACGAAATCAAAATCAATATTAAAAAATATTGTATTACCGCAATTACAGTGTAAAATAGTTACATTGATCAAACATACCCCTCTCTAGGTTCAACAAGTCGCTATGTACTTTTGAAATATTGTTTGTGTTGTGCTGAGAAACTCAAAACAAGCATAATATATCTGTATAAACGTTCAAAAGAGTAACGAACGATTAATGTATTTGCACAGTTAGCCACAATTTTAACAGTACCTATACAACAAAGGCTGTAAAGATAAGTTTCTACATTTGTATGGTAGTTTTCCGTGTTGTTACAAGTGATGTAATGGAACTAAAGTACCTTTGGGTTCCGTGGGGATGAAGTTGAGAGTCCTATCCTTGCAGCGAAGGTTCTCTCCTGTTCCATCAACCCAGATGTAGGTGGCCTGGATCTTGTCCGCGGGCATAGGGAGGTCCAGGTACTTGGTCAAGATGGTCTTGTTGAGGAAGGCATTGGGGGAGTCAACCAGGAAGGTTCCTCCGGACCTTTTCTCTGTAGAAAAATAAAATGTTTAGTTTGTAGAACAGATCAAAAGCTAAAAAAAATATAAATATAACATTCCAACAAAATCATTTCAATAGAACTTCGAAAACTCCCGATACAATAACAGAGCTCTATGATATATTATCTAATGACATTGATTTTGAAGTCTGTGGTAAAATTCTTTGGTTTTAGGTCTAAACATGAAAATTCTTAGCAGAACAGTGTGAAACTGTTCTGAAACTTGTCCCAGTAAATCGAAATGGTTTATTGTGTTTTGGTTTACCATTTGTAAATAAGATAAGAATTATTATACTTACATACATATGTCAAACAAAAGAGGATACTTAGCTTAATTAAGCAACATTTTTTATCGCAAAGTGACCATTTTGGCACGTATCATAACATTATATTGAATTTAGACCACGGTGTTAGTCACTTGGATACTTGAAAAGTATTTTCTGAAAAATCATGGAAAAATATGATTTTTTGAATGTTGTTCTTTTGATTGTAAAGTTTGATGAACCCACGGAAAGGCTTCAGATTAGTTCAAAAATATGGGTAAAAAATATATAATTCGGGCGGAATTTTCGTCAAAATCAGGTAAGGAGAATATTTATACTTAAAAAGATAAAAGACCCAATATTTCTTTTAGAACTTGTTCATAATATATACGGTTAAATGGGAAGGCGTTTATTTGTTATCTACAAAATGTTACAAAATTCTTTTATATTAATTTAACGATTTGAAAGGCTTTGAAAGTCAGAGGTCAATAACAACTATAAATTGGTTATCTTTTACGAAAACGAGTATTACTTTCATGGTCATCAAATCCAGTTATTTCATTCAATAATTACATAATAAGTGTGATATTTTAATAATATGTATTATGATATGTAAACGTAGTTATTTCGCAAAGTTCATTAGCAGGTCAGCACTTAAGATGTGCACAAACGTTTATTTTAACAAAAGTACTTAAATTAATTCAAAATAATTAATAAACAATAAACACTCACCATCCCCTATCTTGCGTGTGCAACTGTCAGCCATTTTAATGGATTTTCTTTATTCTGTGGACAAATAAAATTTTGCATGAGAAATATGCATTTTCAAATAAATGGTTTTCAATTGGCATCATAATCCAAAACATAGAGACGCACATAATTTGCCAGCGATTCCTAATTTAATATTCGTTAAAATGTTTTGTCTCGTCATTCAACAATCATTATAAAACGCTATCAGTGCTGCTGAAAAAGAGTTATTTAAGGTTCCCACTGATAACTTTTACATAACGCACGCCAGGTTCTTGGTACGATAATACTGTCGCAAATACAATTATTTTCGCTAGCAACGCTTGCAATAATAGACTACAGAAGGACACCAAGACCATAGAGTATAATATAAATACAACATATTGTTACACGTGTTCAGAACTGTTGTATTAGATGCAAGTAAAATATAAGATTTTTGTTCATATGAGACAAATACTTTGTGATGTGACATTTTAATTTAAAATACAACAATAACTTATTAAACACCAGTTTTACTTTTTATACTTAATGACGACCGGGTTTCGCTACAACCGTAAATCCATCAGGGCTGAATAATACATTGTAATAATACTGTGTAATACAATATTATTCTGCCCTGACGAAGCTACGGTTGTGGCGAAACCCGGTCGGCATTAAGTATAAAAATAAAAGTGTTAAGTTGTTGTTTTATTTTAAATCAAAATATAAGAGTTTTATTATTATATATATATATACAAACAATTAATTTACAATAAAGTTGGTTGACTTTTGTGTTGTTAGTGATTAAGTTATGTTGTCAGGCAACTTTTCTACGCATAAAATATCAATATGTATAACCAACTCAGGGACAGTTGGCTACTTTTCTTATTAAATTTATCGTTTCTGTGAATCTTTACGCAAATAGCCTTTGAGAATCAATATGCAAGTCATTTAAATCAATCGATTTGAAAATTTTGATTAGGTTGTACATTATGTATGCAATAAGCAAAGATTTCGCATGTATTGGAATTGTAAATAACAGGTAAGAAGACTAGACAAATAGAAATGTTTATCAGAAATGTTATGTCACATGAATTATTTGTGCGGGAGTAATAAATGACTTATTATATAAAAGTTTGTTGCTGAAGCATACAACTAACTAAATAAAAAATTTACCATTCCTTTGTAAAAACACCTGAAAACGGCGTTAATAAATAAATAAATTAAAGCAAAAGTGCAAATAATATGTAATAACATGAACTTTGATAAAAGTTTCCATCTTTTGTAATACTCGTAGTTACGCTTTTATTAACGTTTTAAAACAAGAAATTACTTCAATACAAATTCATAATATCAACAATAAACTTGCTTTAATACTTTTTCATCTAAAAATCACAAATGTATCCAAATACGTGCGTTTAAAATAATAAAACCCACAATTATTTGTCTGAATTAAAATCACTGCAAACTTATATTAATTTCTCTAAAACATAAGCAAATGCTGTAAAAATAAGTCGCTTTATCAGTATGTATATATGTAGGCACAGCTGTGTCCCATTTACCCGGTGATAAGTGAAGATAGATAATCCTTGATATTGTACCTGTGGCACCAAACAGTATCTGAAACAATGAGAATAAATCAATTAATTATTTGATTAAAAACAGGCAATTAAGGTGTTTTGTTATCTCTCAAGAAGCTCTATCATATCACAATGAAATCGCTCTCAAACGGATGAACGATAAGGATTTCTTCGAGATTTGAATCAATCGTAAATCATTAACTGACTTTAATTCGATTAGGCACTTAACTAAATAGGAATTTCTTAAGATCTGTCGATCATTGAGAGATTGCACAGTATATTATCGTTATCATTCAGGTTAATTGAACTAAACAATTTGTGATGTACTTTGAATCATGAATGAACAAGTCTTGAGACTCTTCTAACCTTGAAATGAAAACATGCTTTATTCATTCTCACTTTATGCATTGTGGTTGTCTTGTGATAAGGTGCACTAACTGTGGGAAGTGATTCTACTTGACACAAGATAAATAACTTCTTTTTTAAATTTTATGTTTTTTTCAGGTTAAAAAAATATGGAATTTATCATCTATCTAATTATTGATGCACTTCATACAAAACAGTGGAACTTCAAAAAAATATTTTTTTTTACTTCTACGATCACCTCCCGAAGTTAGTGCACTTTACCCCCAGTCGCCCATCTTAAACCATTTAACAATAATCTTAAGTATTCTCAATGAAAACAAAAAAAATCGATAAGGTACATAGGGTTTTAGATTAATGGAATGCTACGTCTTGTATTTTCAAAATGATCATTTTGTTTACATTTCAAAATTAGAGCCTTTGACTTTATTGGCAGTTTATTATCAATAATTAACTCCTACAATGATAATAATAAATACTGCATCACTGGTTGAGTTGATGGGAACATTGGAATTGAAATAAAGAATTTTTTTTCCATTTGTCAACTCGTACGCCGTCATACTTTTTAAGGGCTCGGCTAGAGGGAGTTGTTCCTACTGTTCGCCCTCAAGGGCGCTCGTAGGTCAGACCGGTGTCAATCGATAGCCTACTCAGAGTGTTCATACAGTACAGGATTTGAGATGGAAGTGTTTTGTAAAAAGAAAATGTAATTTAACAAATTTAAAGGGCTAAGTAAGTATCTACCTAACGATAAACAATGACGCCCGGGATAGCAAAAAAAGGTAAACTAAAAAAAATTACACTAAAGTTTTTTTTTGATAGAACTATGTTGCTCGTAAATTGCAAATAAACATTGTTGTTGCAAAAATTAAATGTGACGAATTTTAAATAGAACTTGGTTGCATAATTCTGCATCTGTATAACATCTGCAACCTCCACAGAACGTGGATATATTTTAGAAAGGGTCGAAACCGAAAGAAAATAAAAACACTTAACTAAAAATCATATAGTTACTATATGATTTTTTGATAAATAATATTGATTATTGATTTAAATTATACATGGTGACCGGATAAATCATCAAAACGATAATTCATCACAACTTTAAAAAGTTATAGAAAGTCATGGAAAGTGATGAAACAAAAACTTTATTAACTGGGTTAAGTAGGTTAGGTTAGATTAGATTAAAAAAAATATTGTCGTCGTTTCTAATGACTTTATATCACTTTTTAAAAGTGTGTTGAATTGTCACTGTGTTTAGTTATCATAGAACCATTATTATTTAATTAATATTAACCATTTATTTACTATCATTTATTTATTATCATTCCTCAAAATATTAATAAAGAAACATGTGATCTTCTTACTGCAGTTCAAAGCCAACGAATCCTCCTAGATTTTGCCGTTTATCTCATGTCTTTGGATTCTATAAATTTGGTATATTATAGCATGCGATCGTTCAAAACGTTTAACAAACTTGTCAAAGTATGCCTAAAATCGCGCGAGTGTTTAATCTTGTTGTTAAAAAGGGTATTTAATAATAATTAAAGATCAAAAGATAATTAACAAAGATCAACTGGTTAACGTATAATATGTTTTACTTTTATTTGCAAAAAAATTCAAACATCCATTATTATTGTATTACATTATTGTATCTGTATTGGCAAATATTTTATAATAGTTTTAATCAAACATTTTGTCACAGAAAAAAAAGAGCATATAATTTGTTTTTTTTTTGTAACGCGTGTGGCAAAGCAAGAAGATTTCGAAACTGGCTCATAGAACCGGTTTCGCTTTCTCATTAAAATTATATTAAAATATCGGCAGGTAATAATACCGATGAAATAATAATTGTATGTACTTAACACCCATTATCTACGAGTATGGCAAGTGAAAGTGAACCAATTAACCCAGCAAATAGGATAAATTAATGCGAGTTGTGCAAAGTAAAATGTGGAGATAAATACATTAGATAGATAAACTAAGGGATAACCAAAAATAGCTTGGAGATAGGTTTAGTATCGGAAAGATAGAAAATAAATAATTAATGTAATGTATTAGATAATATATCTCGGTGTACTGTACTATCACACAATATTTCGGTGAAGTATATTAGGTATTTTAAAACTATCATTAGTCCTTTTATAAATCATCCGTTTTTTTAAGAAAGACAAACACTCCCATGTTACAAATAACCTGACAATATTTGAAAATCTCCTACTACCACCACAGTAAGCGGAAAACGTTGCTTGTGTTGTGATGGAGGACTGCGCCTGGTTGGGACCCAAACGCGATGTCAACTTAGCCACCGACAGGTCGCATTTCGTCTTTCTGTATATTTGATTGTACGTTCCGTTTCCGGTTAAAAAAGGTATGGTTCAGTAAAGATTCTTTTTTCAAATGAGAAATCGTCGTGTTTATTTTAACTTTCTTAATAATAATAATAATAATAATTGGATAATTTGTAGAGCGCCGTTTTTGTGAAAAATCACCTCAAGGGCGCTGTACAATTTATTTCCTAGGATCTACATTTGTTATTTGGAAAAGATTTCTTATTGGTATTTTTTTCGAATTCGTATTTTCATTGATATAAGACGTTTCTTTAAACAAATTTTACATTTCTTATTGAAATTTAAAAAATGTATGTATATTATTCATACATTTTATTACATATATTTTATATATTTTTTTCATACTCCAAGCAGGTCGGTTACAAGACAGTACCTGTCATATTATTGTAGCAATTCTATATCAACGTCCCAATATCACACACCTATGCGACGGATTCAACAGCTAGGAAACAAATAAGTACTACGATGTTGTTGATATATTTAGTACGTCAATTTCAATATATAAGCATACCCTATTGAAGTTTTTTTCATCAAGTAGTGAAATATTTTAATAAAGGTATTTAATTTGATTTGATTAACACATAATAATTTTGTCAACTGAAACAGAAAAAAATATTTAGGATTTTTTATGTTTTGTGCCTACATGCTGTGTAGATCAAGTTCAGTGATATTTTGGTTTATATTTATTTTTCTGCAACTGTTTTTAAATAGTCGTTTCCTGCACTATTTTCGTGTATAATTTCGTAAATATTTTTATATATATGTATGTAAAAGCCTTAATAGGCGTGAAATAAATAAATAAATTATGGATTTGACATTACGTTGGTAGATATTTAAGTACCTACTTTAAAATCTTATGATTTCAGAGGAAATCTTGGTTTTGACTAACTATAGTTACCTCCCACACCAGCCTGTTGAGACTCTTGTGGAGTGTAATATTGTGGCTGATATTTTAGCCTGCAATCCCGATTTGAACCGGATTACAAATAATTTGAAGAGATTTATGATAAATTAACAATTTTCAATACTAGCTACTAATAAAATATAATCTCATGCACTTAACAAAGTGTGGTCACAAAATTAGAATGACAAACAAAATAAAATATAAACTCATGCACTTAACAAAGTATGGTCACAAAGTTAGAATGACAAACAAAATAAAATATAAACTCATGCACTTAACAAAGTATGGTCACAAAGTTAGAAGACAAACAAAATAAAATATAAACTCATGCACTTAACAAAGTATGGTCACAAAGTTAGAAGACAAACAAAATAAAATATAAACTCATGCACTTAACAAAGTATGGTCACAAAGTTGGAATGACAAACAACTTAATATTAAGCCTTAAACACGACAGCAGAGAGTGGAGGTATCCACATATTGTTGCAAACTTTCATGCTAATTTACAACTGACAATTTTATCTCCATCAGATTTACAAATGGCCGCGTTAGGAAGCTCATAGTTCACACTTCATAATTTATCTACCTCGTCAGATGTTGTGAGACTAACATCTCGGAAATAAATCAGACATAAGTACATATTTAAAATAACACGCCTTATGAGAGTATAACTCATATTATGCAAATGCTGTATACGCTCGGATAATTAAATATTATCGTGCCATCTTCATTTTACATGTTCTACTCAGTAGACCTTAATAGAAGACACTTCATTCCAAACATTATGAAAATCGTATATCCTCGCTTTACACCAATGGTGTTGGTACCAACGAAAATCTAATGTATGGAAAATGAATAAAGAAGTACTTCAGCGTATAAAGAAAGAAAGTGAAAACAAAATTATAATACAATATATGTATAGATCACAATACGATGGTAGAGGTAACAATTAACAAATACACAAGTCTAAACTGATTATTATAGGAAAAATGATAAGAAAACTAAGTGACAATGAAGAGTAGGTAGTTTTCGGTAAAAAGAAGCTTAACCTTTGCGTAGCTGAAGGTAATAATCACGTATCGCCCGAATAGGGGGTGACTAAGGTCCCTCATTTATCGTGTATCTAAATGTTCATTTTCTCCTTTTCAGTAACACCTGCCGTTTTATCTGGAACCCACCTACATCCAGCATTCAATCAATAAGTAATGCAAAACGGTAAAAGTACGAAATTGAGAGTAATACAAATACATTTTGCCGTTCTAATGCAAAAGTTCTCAGGTTTGTCTACAACCTCCAGGAAAAAGGTAATCGTAAAAAGTATACAAATTTAATTTTCTGAAATTTTTTAGTTAGGATCAATATTTGAAACAGCCACTTATGTTAAACATACGGAAGTCTAATTGGAACTCAAAATATGAACGAGATCTGAATTTATCGATCACCCCACTCTCCCAAATACTTTATACGAATTTACAACGTCAAAAATCACGGAAATAAGTGTACAGGCGTAGTGATAAATATCACGAAGATCGTTGTTTTAGTGAGTTATCAAAACAACCTTGTTCCATCAACTTCTTAAGAGATAAGGTTCTATTAAAAGAAATTTACTTGGTTAAATCTATCAAAATGTGATGGATATAGAAAATTACTTGGTTAAATCTAGAATATATATATATATATATAAATATCACGCTTTTAGGATATCTATCTTAATCTTAGAACAAACACTATTTAAGTTAGAGATATTAACAAATATCTTTTATTTTCTATTTTAATATTAACAAATATTTTTCTTTGGGGTTGGTGAAAGTCCACCATAATATTTGTGTTGTTCGATAAGGATGAGAAGTTCTAGATAGACGATTTTAAAATGTTTTTACCGTTGCATTACATTTAATAATTTTTAAAAGTAACGTTTCAGAAAATGCAATAAATAGAAAACAATGACAGTGTAATGATAATAAAAAAATATATATATAAAAGAAGTCGGTCGAAAATATGATACTATAACATTAGTTTTATTCCATTCGATCTGAAGAAAGTCATAAAACAATGATGTGTGTTACGTAAGGTGTAAATTTAAGAATACACAGCGTATGTAGATATCTTGTTTTCTGCAGTATCTTTTGGAATCGAAGAAAAATGCGTATTTGACGATATTTAATTTAAGGATTAGTATCGAAAATAAATCCTTAATCAAAAAACCTCTTTGGATAATTACCATAATGGACATTGCCTCATATTGAATTCATCAAATGTATATTAATCAATCCTCATTGTGTCATTTAAGCACGAGACACGTCATCAACCACCCATCAATCAAAAGCCGTCTGCCGGACCTAGTAGCGGTTTTTTCGCCGCAAGTAATGACAAATTACGTGAACTCATAAACACGTGCCAGCCTTGTGCCCTTGTAAAATGTCATCGTATTAAAAAAGAACTTTAATCATCCAAATCTCGATTCGTCTATCGTGAAAAGCGTTAATAAACATATTTTTTGAATACTCCTATGTACTCACATAGTGACAGGCCGCCGGTTTATCACTGGCCCAATTAAAATAATGATAATGTTTCAAAACACACAAACTGGTACATAAAAATATATCAAATACTGTAATTTCCTCAATGTATTGGATGCGACTTGTTACTATGGAGAATAATCACAATAATATATTATCTAAAAGATGAGTAGAATTTAACTGTAGATTGATATCGTTTTATTTCGGAATTTTATGTGCCAAGAGAGCATAATTGGTTATTTCCATTTTGAAAATGTATATTATATACCTTTGTTGTGTCGTTCTGAATTCTCTGCCAAATTATTCGTCTACCGATGACACAGACAGGTCTTTGGTCTCTTGAAGACAAAGCTGGCAAGCAAAACATCAGATTTTTTCAGCTTTCTGAATAAAACAACTGCATGTCCTGTCTAATGAGTTATAACTTCAAATACACGTTTATATGAAACTTTATATGCATAATAGATTTGAATTCATACCAGGTAAAATAATACACCTTATACTGGTGGAATTCCTAGTAATCATTATTTTCTTATGCCTTACAGTAATTAGAGGAAAAATAGTGAGTGGTAATAATTTGTAAAGTAATATTTGTCATACGTAAAACAACCTACGTTAAGTAAATCAATTTTATTAACTGACTGTACCTTACGCAAAATATGCGATGACGCTATAATTTATTATCTAATAAACTATATACACTTTCAAATCGTACTTTTATAATCCGAGATATATCTCGTGTACAGAAGAGTAAGTAAATAAATAAGCGTTTGATTTGTTCGTTACCGGGCTAATTATAACGCATATTCATGATGGGCCAGCCCTGCTATCGTGAGTTAAGCCTGTGACAGACCACGCTATAAGGCGCAATATATTTGCGTGGCTTGAATTATTTCAGATATGGCTCGCCATACAATCCCATTGGTAGAGTATGGCGAACGTTACGCTGAAATACGCCAAGCCGTGATGCTAGTACGCAATGTTTACAGTGAAACGATTGGTTATTATTTTAATATTTTCTGCTTTCAACGATTGTTTCCAAGTGATTACACTTTGATAAATATAATATTATCTGTCATATTCCATTTAAATGACATGCAAAAGAAATATTGCATATTATAACTGTAAATTGAATCTGTAATATAATATTATCTGTCATATTCCATATGAATGATGCGCTAAAGAAATATTGCATATTAATAACTATAAATGAATCTGTAATATAATATTATCTGTCATATTGCATATGAATGACGCGCTAAAGAAATATTGCATATTATAACTGTATATTGAATCGTAATATAGTATTACCTGTCATATTCCATCTGAATGACGCGCTAAAGAAATATTGCATATTATAACTGTATATTGAATCGTAATATAGTATTACCTGTCATATTCCATCTGAATGACGCGCTAAAGAAATATTGCATATTATAACTGTATATTGAATCGTAATATAGTATTACCTGTCATATTCCATCTGAATGACGCGCTAAAGAAATATTGCATATTATAACTGTATATTGAATCGTAATATAGTATTACCTGTCATATTCCATCTGAATGACGCGCTAAAGAAATATTGCATATTATAACTGTATATTGAATCGTAATATAGTATTACCTGTCATATTCCATCTGAATGACGCGCTAAAGAAATATTGCATATTATAACTGTATATTGAATCGTAATATAGTATTACCTGTCATATTCCATCTGAATGACGCGCTAAAGAAATATTGCATATTATAACTGTATATTGAATCTTTAATAATGTTAGGGCTAATATTTGACTCGCCTCAACGTGGAAATAGCATCGTTAGTGTAAACATCTTTTGCACTGATAAATACAGAGGAAATTGCATTGATAACACAGACATAGGAATTAATAGACGAGAAGATAATGGCGAGGGGTAAAATCAACTGTTGAAGAACGAAGGGAGTGAAGCTGACTGTGATTCGTCAATAAATCAATCTGACAGTAAATAGGCATCTCGCATTATAATATCACCATTTACTTCTTAAAAGTAAAATCTGCTTTTGAATGAATAGACATTTTTACATGGGAGCGCAAATTACTCGCCACGTTATGAACAAATTTGCGAAGTCCAAATTCGGCAAAAAATCGGTTCTATTTTCAGAGTCGAATATTTCGTTTAAGTATTTAGTTAAGACACTTTTATAAATGTTCATAATTTACTTCCCAGCAACCAACCAGCTTTGTGTTTCGCGTCCAGACGTTTCTCGATGTGATAGTATATGTTTCTAAAACTGATCTATATTATACGATGTGAATATGCTTAAAATAAAGTAAAATAATGCTTATATATGGAATGTAATACGACAATTGGGTTTATTCTCTTTTTCAAATCTATTTTTACAAGTTTTCATAGTACAAGTCAACATTTTGCCGTGTTATTTCGTAAAAAGAACCGATGATGCCTCGACCATAGTTCGCACAAGAATGATGATGTCACGTTTTCAAATTTCACTTGAGGCCATACGCGAGCACAGCCGGCTCCAATGGAACCGGTATGGGGAGTGGGGATAATACGCTTTTAATCACTTAGGGCAGATCTACTAATATTCATATGTCTATGATTGATAACAATATGCTATTTCTATGTCTAACAGAAATATTTGAAGTTAGTTTTGCAAAGATTATGAGATATTAATAGTATTAACAATAAAATCAGTTCTTGGCGTATTGTATAAACAGATATAATATAATAAAGGGTGACCTTCGAACACGTTTAAGCGTTATTAGCAACGTTGCGTATAATAAAATGTGTTATAATAAAGAATATACAAAACAGTGGAAATCTCTAGCATTATGATTATGATAGCAGAAATAAAGAATATTACTTTTTTTACGTTCGTGTTATAAATTGAAATATTTCAAGCAGTTATATCGTTGCAATATTCACTCTAAATATATGAATACGCACTGAAAAAAGCGATTTTCGAAATGTTCCAATTTATTAAAAATCTCTTCAAATTATTTGTAAAACGGGATTGCAGGCTGTTTGATATAATGACGAAATGGAAATGCGAAAATATTATGATTTTTATCAACACGGGTTTCCGACATCGAAACAAAAAATATTCTCTTTTACTAAAAGTTTAACTATCAATTCATTCATTAAGGGCATGCAATTCTGTTTTTAACCGGATTACAAATAATTTCAAAAGATTCTTAATAAATTATCAATACTCGCATTCTGTAATATGTATGTATTCTACCCCGTCAATTTTACCAACTACCAACTGTGACTTTTTATTTGTGTTGACAGAAATACATGATTAGTATATCGTAAGTATGTACCTATGAGAAGGAATGTAAGCCATTCTCGGATGTACCGGTGAGGGCAATCCATTCACTACGCCCGCGGTAATTTTCCACTAGTTAAAATATGATTTTCCGACAAACTACTTGTGGTATTGCATCATGTTGCATTGCACAGAACGAAATAGCACACAGGTAGATCCAAACAAGTGTTGTGGCATTCTGCTGTGGTTTGTGGTTCTTACCTTATTCTGTTTTGCTTCTAGAAAACATGTACAAACTACTAGTAAGAAACAGATCAGAGTTTGTTGAAAATTAGTTTACTTTATTCACGAAGATCAGTTATCATTTAACTAACTAACTAACCATCACGCTGTTTCCAAGCAGAAGTTACCAAGGTATTGGTACACACTCCTTGCTTCATTCACATTCATAAATCATCTCATCATACTGCTAAGATAAAAGAACGCTTTGATGGTTTGCGCATGTAGACCAAACGAACTAAGAAAGGAGTATAAGGAGAATATATGACGGTGTTGGTACATACTCTTGTATCTTGTCTTCCTCGGGCGTCCCCGAATTTTTCTACCAATCACATTCGCGCTTGAGGTGATTTTGCACAAAAACGGCGCTACATAAATCATCCAAATATTATTAAGGATCTCATTTCCGTGTCTGAATTGCCATACATCAGACTATGTACCAGCACTTCATTGGATTGGTGGATGATGGACTGCTAGCTTCGCTTTTTTTACTTTTTTTTTGCTAACCAACCGCGTTCAGTCCTTCATTAATGGATTTACCTGCATTTACTATTCGGTCAATATATCTATCCGCCTTTCAATCTCTCATAAACATACTTCCCAAATACACAAACAAACCCACCTGCTCCAAGCATTCATCATTCATAAATATACTGCACACGAATGCATCATGATTATTTAAATTTAGTTTAACATTTGATTAAATAAAAATAAAAAATTCTCAGTGGGAAGAGTTGTGACACTTTGACAACAATTAAATTCATTCATTTGACGTAAAGTAATTATTTGTCCCCACAGTAATAATCGTTGCCATAAAGCATATTTTGATTTATATGCATATAAGTTATGTAGATACATTAAAACGTGTAAATACAAAATTCTCGAGAGAGTAGAATAATACGTGTATTCACCAAAATAGCTTTAGTTGCATTCTGGGCCAAAAACGCTTGCGAGAAATGTCTCCGAAAAATGCGGACTTCGCTAGAAATAAATTATGTTTATTTTATTAATAAATGAGGTGATTTAAACGAAAGCAAATAATTCAATAATAATTATTATTTAATAAAACCTTTGTCATCCGAATTCCAATCTACAATTTTTAATTGTAGCTAGTTGGGAAATTTTTTATTTAGTTCCTACTTTTGTGTACTTGGTGAATTTGCATATGAAAAAAACATCAATTGTTTGTTTATCGTAATGTTTGCAACAGTTTATTTGATGCCTGCAAACTGTTGATTGTTTGAACTGTGAATGTCTTAAGTTAATACAATAAATCGAGGAAACGGCAGATTCGGAAGAAGAAAGAAAACTCTCAGAAATATGCAATGAGGAACGCTGGGTAATTTTGTTTCTCAGGAGTAGTCTTATTTTAGATTTGGTGAATGGCGTTTTAAAATAAACAGAAACACATGTTTTCTTGCTTGTCACATTCGTATGCTGAAAAATTCATTTATATTGTTTTTGTTTATTATGCTCTACAATATGAACGATATTCAAACATTTTATTTCCTACATTGCATTGTATATATTTTTTAATAATAGATAGACAACACTCAAATAAATACAGTATCTTAGCGACGTAAGTGAAGTAGTTGTGCATAAAAATATGTGACGCGCGGCCCCGGTGTATTGGACGGACCTGCTAAAATAAAGTGGGAATTTTAACGATATAAGTGATGAAGTCGTGTAAAAACAATATTCGGCGCGCGGCCCGGCGTAATGACGGACCTACGGTCGACTTTGCTCTGGCAGGTCTAAAAATCGATCTTTCCGTGGGGTTTATCTTAATTATTTCTTATCAACATATTATTAAAAACTCAAATGTTTCTAGAGGGATCCCTCGGGAAGTTATTAATTCATCGTCTAGAAAAATAAAATCTAGTTCTTACAGCAAATTGTATAGTTGAAAACCGTTTTACATAAAATATTTTAAATGGTAGATATCTGGTTTTTATATAAATCTTAAATATAAATTACTTCCGTCCATAGGGATTCCTCAAGAAACATTTGAGAATTTAGTAATACGTTCATCAGAAATAATTCAAATGTGAGTGTCGAGCAAATAGAGTCTTATGTCGTCTTAATGACAATAGATAATAATGAAGGTTATCAATAAATAGTTACAAATTAAATGTATAAAGTAAACAAGATGTTGTTTATACAGACTGTATGTGTACTGTTTTACTGTTAAAACAATATTTTGTACTCTCGTAAACCGGTAAACAAAACAATCACTGATACCAACATAATAGGAAGCACCAGTTTCACTATTGTAATTACAGTTCGTTGAAATTTTAGATTATATTTGAAGGTTGGGTAAGTTTGTCAAACCTTATCATAAGTTATGCATTTTACGTAAAATTTCTTCCATCGTCGGGTCAATGTAGCTACTAAAAGATGCAACATCAAAAATCATCAAAGAATTGCCATATATTATAGTGTTGAAATATCGCTTTCCTGAACATGTTGCATAAGGCCCATAATATTATATAATTTAATGATGTGTTGCTAAATCGGTGGTTGAAACTTAATGCAACAAGTGATAAACGTTGGTAAACACTCGTGTAAATTGTTTTTTTTACTGATACGGCAGAGAGATACCAATGAAGGTACGCAATAAGGTCACAGGGGACCACCAGAGGTTGCACGGGTCGGAGTTTCGTTGTGCTTTTGACGTTTATGTCATTTGGTTATTCTGCCGTAGGTATTGAATAAAACATCATAGCCAGCTGTTTTAATTTTGCAATAGAAAATGTAATGAAGTATAATATTTTCTAACATATCTTCTAATTACACTGAATAAGCAAATGGATAGTTGAACGCTACACAAAATTCGAGTAAGGTTTAAAAAAGCTTAGCGAATACAACTTAACATCAGGGCTATACCACTGATGGATTCTCCTATCTTAAAAACGGATTGAAACCACCAGCGCACAGGCGTCAGGTGGATATGCTTCCCTAATTCTACTGGTATTTTAATCAAAGTTGTTGAACTACCAACATTGATCCATTGAGTACCGGTGCATAGTAAGGGGACAAGCAAAACTCGCGCCAAACATTTGTAAGCGATAGACATTTGTCACACAAGAACTGGTCGTTTGTATTAGTCAGCTGAGGAGCAATCTGTGACCATATAATCTTCCATTCTGATAATTAGTTGCTGTGACAATTTAGCAATTCTTCTTATTACTAACCCATTACATCTGGGCCTGGAAACAAATCTCTAAGAACTCTTCTAAGTAGTTTATCGTATCATCTACATGCTACACACATTTTACGTATTAGAATGTGTTTAAAAAAACAAAAATAAGGGAAATAGTATTTTTTGCCATTAATTATACAAAAAATTTCAAACATTCAAGTCAACACTTCGGCGGCGATAAGAAACATCGTAATAATCATTATGATTACTATTTTTCAATCCGATGTAATTGCAATGTTATTCACGTGGTCAAATAAGCATCATACTCCCCACGACGTGAAATAAATTTCAATTTTAATTATAATAAAAAATAATTAGAAATAATAATAATAATCAATTTGTCACAACTTTACCTACATTTTCACTCGGAATCTGAGGTTGTTCGCGTTTTAATATTTAAAATACTTAGCATTTTGATACTCTTTTTTCCTAGGTTAATTCAGTAACCATTTTACTCGCGTGTGTAATCTCTTTATCTAATCATAAGAAATAAAATCAAATTCCGATCACTTTAGATTAAATTTATTACTTAAGTAGGTAGGTACGTAACTACAATAAGAATCTCCATCTAAATTGAAATTTTAAGTACTTCAACACAAAATGTTCAAATATGAAAGACTTCCTATTTTATTAAATTATTAATAGCACGTTAGCACAAACCGTTGATACCTCTGTTGATATATACAAAAAATTTAATGTATTGTTAATATTGATATGTATGGATAACATATTGCAAACACATATGCCCGATTGGAATACAAATGAACTTAAATTAGCTCTCCTGCAAGGATAAATATTGTATATAAGCTGACGTGCAAGGATAAATATTGTATATTAGCTGACGTGCAAGGATAAATATTGTATATTAGCTGACGTGCAAGGATAAATATTGTATATTAGCTAACGTGCAAGGATAAATATTGTATATTAGCTGACGTGCAAGGATAAATATTGTATATTAGCTGACGTGTACCCGGCGAGATTATTCTTAGGAGATAAACATATGCAATCCTATATTTTCTGTAGGCCTTTTTAAAATATGCAATTCCGTAGTACATTATTTTGATGTACCTCTTAAGGTTTGGTAATGTAAGCGCCCGAAAATATTTTTTACGACTTTTTACATTTAATTTGCTTGTAGTATATATGTAAACCTTCCGGAAAAAAATCTAAATGATACTGAATATTGGTATACTCTAATAAAATCCGTTGCGTAGATAAGAAGGACTTTATTTTATACTATTTAGGGATAGGTTAGGTAAATTTGGATCTTCTGAAATGTTTTAAACCTCTACGTCATCGGTATTATCAGCTTTTTGTAAAACAAATCTACCGCCCATATCGTAGATTTATAACTATAACGATTTCATTTTCCCCAAAGATAATAAAATAATTTATTATCTTTGATCATACCGGACTGCAACTTTTATCAATTTTATTAGATTGTTTGTCAAAATCGACATATTTTATATCTCCAGGCATAGTCCAGGTTCTGTTATTTTAAATAATAAACAACAAACGGGGGGTACCTATAGCTTGCCACTTTGTCAAAATAGCATAGTTTCAATAAAAATGGATAGGCAGTAGCGGCTCGTGACTTTTGTGTGTACTAGATTGCTAATATTGCAAACATATGCATTATTGATATTTTTGTAGCTGAAAACTTCCCCGTTTTTTACAAAAATTCGTTTTGGACTAAAAAAACATCAAACAAAGGACTAAATAGGTAACATTCTAGTAATTTAATTGAAGGTTACATTTTACGGGGACAGGGAACAACCCCCACCTTATTACGACCGTGTACATGTAGATAAATATGTTAACGTATATAATGTAAGCCTATAAATGAAATCTTTAATGACTCTCTCACAGCGCAGCAGTTAAGTCAAGCTACCCACGAAACCATCGTACAAATTGCAAAGAGTTTAGCTGGAGATATATCGTTATCTGATAGTATTATTGTCCTAGCGTCTGGACGATGTAGGCCCTCTGATTGGTCAAATTTAAATTGTTTGTTTCGGTTAAATTCCGCTAACTTCAAAATTATGACCCGATTTAATACTAAAATAGGATCCGCAGATTTCTTCAAAAGCATCTTTTCTGCTCAAATAATTTTTAGATAATATCGAAGAAAATATGTTTTAGAAAGTTCACAATGCATTGGATTAATTACATTACAGTAAAAATTATCCACAATTACGTTTTATATATTTGACGTCTGTCAAGAATCAGACATTCCAGGGTTCCTTAAAAATGTCAATCCCTCCTTTACCGGCCGCTGGAGTAGTTTTGCTATTGGCCGACAGAGCGCATAAGAGCGATATACAAATACGTACAATTTCATTTATTCAAACAACGGTAATTATTTACGTGAAACTACAGTTTTAATACGCATTTACAAATAAAACAAACATTTGATTCAACTTAATGACAATAAACAACAAGTCTTTGCATGTACGATTTTGAAAAATATTGATATTTAATATTATTTACGTAAATAATAATTTCGCACTATTTGACAGAACACCGACATGAAGTTAACAATACGCGGAAGTATAGGCACTGCCAACTCAATAAAATAACATGAAAGACAATCGGAAGATAGAAACGCTTCGTTGATTGTAAAATTAGTCAACAAATCTCTAATCTGACATGTACTTATATGTTTAATAAAACAATCATTTTGCCAGGTATATAATATACATTATATTAAGGTATTATTCGGAATCGCTGGACATAATTCTTCGGATTTACCTTAATTAATATAAAAGGAATCTGAATGCATTTGGGAATTTTTTAATTTTAGCATTTTAATTTTTAATTACTAAAATAAAAATTCGCTTTCGTTGTATTGGATGACAGCCGGAATAATTTCTATTGATGATATTTTCTTTTTTTGGTATTCCTGATATGAGTGGCTAGAATTTTTACCATTTACTCTATGCAAATACTAGGTAGGTGGTACTATTTTAGCCAAGCTCGAAAAATAAAATAAAGGTATTTTGGTTTCTTTTACAAGTAAGGAAATATTTAAAAAAAGGTTATTATAGGTTAGGATAGGTTAGGTTGGGTTATGCTAGGTTAGGTTAGGTTAGGTTGGATTAGTATAGTTCAAGTTAGTTTATAGGTTAGGTTAGATTAAGTTGGATTATTATAGGTTAGGATTAGTCAGGTTATGTTAGGTTAGGTAACGTTAGTTAGGTTATTACGGGTTAGGTTAGGTTGGGTTATTATAGGTTAGGTTGGATTTTTATAGGTTAGGCTGGATTATTGTAGGTTAGGTTAGGTTATTATAGGTGAGGTTAAATAAAATAATAATGATAATAATAGCGAAATAAATCATTTGTGTTTTTTAAGTAGGCACTATTTTGCCGGAATATTGTATTACATTATAACTTTTTAATTTACGTTTTTCAATTGTCTCTAGCCGTTCATTTCAGGAATACCGACAAAAGAAAATGTTATCAACATAAATTATTCAGGCTGTTATCCCATACAGCGAAAGCGAATTTTCATTTTACGTAATTAAAAGTTAAAAAGCTAAAATTAAAAATTTCCCAAATGCTGTTCGATTCCTTTTATAGTAATTAAGGTAAATCAGAAGGTATTATTTAAAAATATGTCGTATTTTTCCGTGTCCAGCGATTCCGAATAATTACCTATATTAATTTACATTTAGCCATTTAGGCAATTATTCGGGAAAGGTAAAGTTTTAGCCGAACAACTGTCATTCTTATATGCCTAAACTCCTTCCTGTTCCGTGTTTTAACAATATATACTCACCCTCTCTCTGTGAATGACCTAATATCTACCTATTAAATATAATTGTTGTTAGTATCACTTAAACTGGGCGAAGCCCAACCAAGTGCCGCCCGAAGGGCCTAGCAGAAAAAAACCCGCGGAGCGGGTTTTTAACTGCTAGTTACTTATTAAATACGACGCTGTGTTATGTCGGAGTTGAACCTATGATGATGGCTGGAATGTAGTTGAAGGGGGAGCCATGTAATCATCGGGTGTGTAATTTTCCAATCAATGACACTTTATTGAGAACATCCTGCCGTACACTACCTACCTACTGATTAAAGTTAATTTTTAAATTGGTTTTTTCACCATTCTACGAAACGATTTTGCAGTTTTTCTTTTTCATTTATTACGTGTCTGTCTTATGATGATTTATGCAGATCAGATTTAAAGATGGTTCTATTACAAGTTATTGAAACGATTTTTACATAGGATTGTCACAAATTACACGAATAATCTGACATTTATTTGAATTCTCTCCACTTACAATCGTTATGAGCGACAACTGTTACTTTTTAAATGTAGTACGGAACAAGAGTCCCAACACCTTCCAAACGTCTGAATCCAGTGAGATTAAACCGTCCCCAATTGGTATGAGGCTGAAGATAGTGGGGAGGAAAAGGAGGTGGTGAAGAGAAAGATAAGAAGATATCTGGCTATTCAGCTCTAGTCGCTAAACACGGCTAAAGCCAATTTCTGAATGTTTCCGTAAATATTTAACGTTATTATACTATTTTAAACTAATTAGTTGTGAAATAACACGGATTAATCAAATAAAATTATTTTTCATACTCGACCTCCGGATTTGTAACCGATGGGAGGCCGTCACTTAGCAAAGAGCACTATGCCAAGTAAACAAAGTCGGTTTGTAGGTACCTACTTTAGTTTAGTAAGCCAAATGCTAACACGAAGGGACGATGAGTACTTAAGCTCGATTGAGATTAATAATTCAGATAACTTGGATAGAACGACATTACCTACTTACATTATTATTATGCAACATTACTGCACGTTTCTATATAACTATTCACAGAAAACTTACTGCACTATTCATTTTCTTGCAATGTTTATTTTTCTTTTTCCCCATAGCATTTACAAACTCAACATTTATAATATATTCTAGAGAGAAGTTGGCTCACATTGAAATGAAGCTAGATATAAATTAACGCATTGCTATTTCCACGATAGCATAAATGAAATGACCGTGACAAACAATCGGTCTATTTTACATGTAATTATATCATTCTAATTATTATCAACGTTAGCATGATGTATTTAATCATTTGGAATAAAGATGACAGGAAATACCTATGTGTTGATTAAGCTAGTTACCGATAGTACAATGAGGCTGAATTTGTGTCACTACTATTCCCTTGAAACTTTTTTTAATTTGCCGACAGATCAGAAAGCAGCGGGTTCATTTCTCTTCTGCGGAATGTATTTTTTCTCAAAGATTTTTGACAATTTTTGTAAGTGTTAAAGACCAATAATAATTTGTTTTTATTTGTGCTGTGCATAAAAAACCTTGTCTCGTAAACATAAGTTTATCATTAAAAATAATGTACGTAATAATCAAGTGGAACAGTAAGATAAAGTAAATACTTAATTGTAATTATTTCTGAGATATGTTATTATAGCCTTCTTGTAACTATATTCCATGAAGTTGTACATATCTGAAATTTCTTCGAAATGTTTCCAACATTATGTAATCTAGGTAAAAACGAGTAGCTGAATTACACCGTCCTGATATTATTGTTGCAATTGAAAATAATTGACGATCGAGTAGTTCTGGTTGGTATGTTCAAGGCGATTAGACACGACAAAGTCGACATAATGCAGTTGTTTTCAATAATGTGAATTTCATGATACTACATGAAGTGAATGATAGAAAAAGTCGGGATAACTGAAGACCACATGGCACGATCAAGTGAATCAGATACATGAGTCGGGCCATGTCAAGAGTCAGAATAATAGAAGAGTATGTATGAGACAATGTTTGAGTGTGAATTACGAAAGTTAGAGTTTTTTTGGCGGTCAGTCCTCTCTGCCTACCACTGCGGGGAAACGGCGTGACAGTTAGTTAGTTAATTAACTGTGTTTCTTACATTAGTTTAAAATGCGTTCAAGGTTCATTAAATATTATAATATAATGAGACAGTTCAAAAGAAAACCATATATTAGCGTTGATTTTCATACAAATGTGACAGTGCTTGCAAATAAATTTTGAAGTGCAGGTCCAAAAAAACTCATTTTGTTCGATAGTCTGCTTTGTATGGTGGTATGAAGAAAACATTTAAATTCGAAGAGAATAAATCATGTAGGTACCTAAGTGGACACCAGTGTTCAAGGTGGCCTCAAGCCAGAACCTTGATCTTGCAAAAAGATGAAAGTTGACCGACTCACTATTAAAATTTCCTGTTTTACTAGTATTTTTAATTTTCACATACATTAGCTGCGTGATCGCATAAAAACAACAAAATAAGTAGTGAAAATAATCGAAGTATTTCGATTATTCAAATAATCGAAATAAAAATACAAAATATATATTTCGATATTTTCAATAATAATTATTTCGATTACTTCAGTAACGGAAACTTGAGAAAAAACAAGCGAAGGAAAATCGTTCTATTGAATATGAATGACTTCGGAAACGATGGAATAATAATTAACCAAGGCACTTTTAAAAGGGACGAAAAATATGGCCTTCGCTGCATTTTTCATTTGTAAATATGTCTTTGTTGTGATGGCCAGCATTTTAAAATCGAAAGTGACAATCAACAATTCGACTCGTTGTTTCGATTAGTTCCGTCGCTTAAAACGGGAAATTCACTACACAGTCACCGTACAAAATATATATAAACATTTTGTATTATTTCATTAACTGGTTTTCCAAATTATTCAGTAGTGGAGACATTTAATGTTGAGAGTTTCTTTGTCCAACGCGTCTGTGAGGATTCTTTGTTAGAGTTTAGCCCAAGGCGCTCTGCCGAAACGCATCACTCGTACAAATTTATTTATTCGAGGTAAAGCATACATTCGTGAAAAATAATCCGGAAGAAATTAATAAACAACGCAACACATGGCCAATTTGGCGATTACGGGATAGACATTGCCTTGGGCGGCCGCTGACATCTGGGTTCATTGACAATGCAATAGTTTACTAGATTACAGACCTAAACACTGTTTTGGTTTGTAATCATTTTAATTAATTCATCACTGATAAATGATGAACTTTCAAAGAAATATTATTGATTGATTTTTCGGTTATTATGCCGTGTTGAGCTTCTTTCATCTTTTGCCAACATTTCGGACAGCATTGCAACACACACGGCCATCCGAAAAATCTGCATTTAATTTAAGGCGAAGCTTAGTGGTAAATCACTATTTTGATTAATCTTTATAACGAATTAGTGTACATTATGAATGCCAAAAAATATGCTTTGGATAAATTGAGGGTTTTCCTATCGTTTCGCTTGAGTAGAATACAAATAAAAAAATTAATTACTTAATAAAAAATATAAATGTAAGCTACTAAATTATTTTTTTTTAAATTGTAATGTATGAACGCTTAAAGGAAACATTTTTTTTAAATACAGTAATATAGCTAAGATTATCTGTGACAGTTTCACTTGATTAACTTTTTTGCTTTCTTATAAAATTATTTACAAAATTATAAAAAAACCAGTTTTGTGCTTGAAATCGAACGTTTCTAGACTCCGTTTGTCAAGCGATTTTAATGCCTATTACCTACAATATCAGGTATACCAAGAATATACACATTTTTGGCTTGTAGTTTCCTCTTAAACCACCCATTACTTTGGGTTTGTGGCTCAAATGTTGGAAGATCCAAAAGTTATTGAACGGAAGCAATTGGAATGCATAACACCTTGAGAGGTGACAATGCTACTTTTGATAGTTCTTTGTACCCGGTATCAGACGGCTACACCAGAACTAAATGCAGAAAACCACATTAATAAGATAAACCACATTAAGATGGTATTGCTTCTACATGCATAAGCACGACTTCACCACAATCTACAAAACATTTTGATGAATGACACTGTAAAGCTGTCCAAAACGTCGGCTAAAGAAAGAAGAAACGGAACACGGCAAGATAACCCGAAAATGAACCATGATTATACGTTTTTAGTGTACATGGCACAAATAATAATTCTACTTAAGTCTCACTTCCACTTCTAAAATGATCTTTTTTTGCGTACTTTTGCTATTGTTTGAATAATGCGTAATTTCAAATGATGGCTTAGAACACTCTTGAAAGATAAAAGCCAGAGAAGTTTGAAAAAAAATACTGCTAAACTGTCATGAAATTCATTCAATACTAGAAAAAAATATTGTGTACCTATTCAAATTGTAAAACTCATAAAAGTATTTATTCATATTTCTATATCAATGTTTTCTAAAAAAATTGTTATGTTATGTAAAAATATGTCAAACTGGGACAACGGACTTTGAATTTTTTTATTCTCACTATCTAGTCCGTTGTCCTAGTTCAACATATTTGTACTTACGGCATTTTAGAAGTAGGAGTGTGAAATGTGAGGTGTGGTCGATTTAAGCGTATAGTATGGCGGAGGAGATACTTAAGAGTGTAAAGAAGTTGTACCCTTCCTGCCTGTTAAAGTACCTACTTATTGATCTGTTGTCATCGTAGTTTGTTGGTTTTCTTTTAAACATATCTGCCTACTTGAAGCACCAAATAAAGCATTGTCTTTAATCTTCCCACATATTCTAGTGATCACAGAAATATATAACTAACCATTCCGTAAAAAATCGTAACGTTATGTAACTAATGTAAAAGCCCTATGGACGTATAAAAAGTAATAAATAAATATTAAATATCAAGTAGTAGGGTACAGGATGTCACAAACTAAAGCCAGAATCAGACTTGAATAAAAAAAGGCGGAAGGACTCTTTCTAGCCAATAGCCGATGATAGTTACAAAGTAAAACTTGACATTGCCAACTTCTACAGAGGTCGCCTTTGTTAACACAGTAGCGATAGAAAAAGTGACTCAAGGCTGCTTTTTCACTCCCGTTCGAATGCGGCATCACTGTCCAGAGGAAAATTAGTATTGCTGATTTATAAAGAATCTCTTCAAATTTTTCGTAATCCTGTTATGAATTAATATATTATCACGATGTCAGAACATTTCGTCATTATATTATTCTTTATCGAGACAAAGGAAAGTTCATGAACACAATGTATATTTGGAATTTACTAAAAGTTTATCAGAAACCGACCTCCAATCCCGTTTTTATAATTAATAACTTGAAGAGATTCTTAATAAATTAGTAATACCTACTGATTTTTCTCCATGTCACATGAGTAGCGATTTGAGGTATACAGGGATTTTTTTTTCAATAATTATTTTAACTTGTTGGTATATATTATTTTATTTTCCATCTGAGACATCTTCTTTCATCTTTAACACAATATATCTGTCTAATTAAATTGTAGATATAGGCACGTACAAAAAACAGGCAATCAAAACGGGTTCTCTTTCTCACCAAATTTCTCGGAAGCCAAGGTTGGACTAAAAGTAAGCACAAATCTTCAAGATCACTTGGCTATACATACATTATTCATTCAAAGATGTCGTTTTCAATTAACTTAAGTTTCCAATAAAGCAGCAGACTTAATTTTGTAGATTTAATCAATGAAGAAATATGCTCTGCTAGTATTTATTACATTGAAACCTATTATCAATATTTTATTAACGATAAAGTCAGTTATTAACTTTTATATGACCATCATTGTCATAAACAAACTATTTCTATTTGATTAAGAAATGCATTAAGGCAGGTATTTATGAAGAATGTCCTAAATGGCTTATTTTTTCATGGGCATTATATAATATATATTTGACATGTTTATGTTGATCCGATGAAGTAAATTAATCCTGTTTCAGAATTTAATATGTATCATATGCGTTTTATGTATTTGTCATAGCTACGAAATTAATAGCGTATTGTTTATGTGCAATAAGTCATAGGCAGAATCAAAAAAGAATTTGTGTTACGATTTTTCGCATAATGTTTTTTTTTTAGTTATCTATCAAGACGAGACAATACCTTAAAATAAAGACAGAAGCTTATCGACATAAGAGAAGCAGCCGTGCACTAAAATATGGTGTATTGGACAGTCCTGCGGTTAAATTTTTCCTATAAAATTTCAAAAATTAAGTGGGAAAATAATATACGGCGCGATCCTAGAAAATCAATCTTACTAAAATAACATATTACTAAAATCTCAAATATTTCTAAATGGATCCCTTGGGAAGTTAATAATTCATCGGTTAGAAAAATAAAATTTGGTAATACGGTAATTGGATAATTGAAATACATCTTATAAAGTTTTAAATTAAATATTTGAAAGGAAAGATCATGTTTTTATTATTTTTATCCCTCTAGAAACGTTAAAGATTTTAGTAATACGTTCATCAGATATAATTCGTGCAAACCCCCGGTCTAAGTCTGTTGGCGCCTTAAGGCTCTATTTGTTAATGCAAGGTTCCCGACTAGAACAAGTTTTTGAAAACTCTTCATTTGAAGTCAAAATTTGACAATACATGCGTAATGTTTGGTAGAAACTTGATTGGATAGACATATGATATTAAAAAAAAAACAAAAGGAGCAAAACAGTTTGGGAGTCACCGTTCTTAATTTACTTTGCAAGTTAACTGCTATTTTGTGGGACGGGTGAAAATGGAGTTGAAAAGAGGACTGAAATTAAAAGCATGGCAACATAAACTGTCATATTTTAAATGGTTTTCGTACTAATTAAGTTACAATGTTAAATACCCATTGCGAGACGGAATAAGTGTTACACTTACGAAAGTGAAAACACCTGAATAAGTGAGTTCTACTGAAATATAGGACGGTTTGTTTCACAGAATTTGTAAAATTCATCAAATTTCAAAATTGATTTTCAAGTTTTGTGAAGGTTTTATCAAAGTTCTGTTACTATTTAAGTTTTGTGAATCAACTGGTAAATAATGAGATAATAATATAACATGAATAGAATCTTCACAGAACTTAAAAATCAACATTGAAATTTTGATGAATTGTTCAAATTCCGTGAAACAACCCATGATCCATTTAATATTTAATGATATGATAGATAAGTAATTAATACAAATCTAATAAAATAAGAAATTATAAAACAAATATTAGAATGACCTCGACATTAAAAAATATAAAAATAAAAACTTTGTTTTTTTTTTTTCGCGGCCGTTGGCATTTTTTTTATCAAAACCGTTAGGCCTTCGAAAAGAGTGTTAACACAGAGGACGACCTCTGACACTCGGTGAATTTTCTAACGCAGATTTTAATTTTCAAATTTATGTATTATCTGACCATGACCGGTTTTGCACTTCACACTTGAAAAAAGAACACCAACAATATTATCCAGTCAATTACATGATAGTGATATTCTTTTTGAATTTAATGTAGAAAAAAATAGAGTGAAATGACTAGATTTAAACAGCCAAACACCTCCTGCCGTCGAGACTTAATCACGCACGATAATCTGACCATTAATTATTTTTGATTTTATTTAGTCTTTGTCACAACTTCATATCGTCTGTTGCCATTGTGGTTAAGGTATATGTATTTATGATTAGAAATAAATAATGAATTGCCTCCTTTCTTAATGCCTCGCTATCCTTTTCACTAATTCACAACAAAGGACCAAAACGTTGCCTTTGCACATGACTCATGCTAAATACTTAGTAATAATTCATTTTAAATGTCGGTGGAGAATATCTACTTGGTAGATAAATCATTTTCAGTTTATTCGAATGTGACTAAATTTTAAACAATGTAAACAAATCCCGGCGTGCGCAAGTAAATTTAATTTTAATCATTTGTGTCAACAATTTCCTGATTTTAAAATAATAAATAGTATATTTGTGGTACTTTCCAGAATCAGTATCGCCCTGGTATAAGATCACCATTCATAAATAAATCCATGCTTGAAATGCCGTGTTTGGTGAACAGATCTGAATAGCCAGGTACCTTCCTCTTTCCCATATCCTTCCCCTTCCGAATAACTTCTGATCACAACATACCCCAATGGTGGATGCCATAGTCTGATTGGCTCCAGACGGTTGGAAGCTGTTGGGACTCTTGCGTAACAATGATCCAGTTTTATATTTCAACAAGTATATAAATTAGCCAAATATTATTTTTAATATCGACTTAATCTACAATAATTAAGCATTGCAATTAGACCGATTCGACAATAATATGAGAGAAAAATTGAAGTAGGGAGAAAACTTACTGATAAAAAAATAACTTAATAACGGGACATTATCAAGAAACGGTGCAAGTACATCAACACGTGTTCCGATATATATGGAATGTACGAAAATTTTAATAGGAAACGGCCTGCAATCCCGTTTTTGACTTTATTACGAATAATTTAAATAAATTATTAAAAATCAGGAATACTCATTTTTTCTCCGGTTAGGAATCTGACGTCTAAATTAAAACTCTAAGAAGGATAAGTTCTGGCGTAATGAAATTAGCAAGGTTCTTTAATTTTTTAAAAGCAATAATTATTAGCCTGAAACACAAATATAAATTGAAAAAAATCTTCAGAGAAAAAATAAATGCTGCCGACGGGAATTGATTGCCGGTCAGGTGCACGGAACCACTGTGCTACTTTCTCGGAAGATTTTTTCAATTTATATTTGTGTTTCAGGCTAATAATTATTGACGATAAAAAAATATATCCTTTGTGCTTTCCATTTTTATGACTTGTCTTGTAAAAATATTATTTTAAATTTAATAAAAAATAAATTGTGTAAAAATGTTCTGTCAGTGCACAATTCTATTTCTGTCTCCATGTTTGTAACAATTACAAATAAAAAAAGTAAAGTAATATTGAGAGTGAAAAGAAATTGTATAGTTACTGCAAGTATTGTAATACTTCAAGATTAAACTCTTTAAATTAGGTTAACGTTATATTATGTCTCGTAAAAAGTTCCAATAATGTTCTGTTTGGCGAGTAATAAAAAAAATATCAACCTAATTGGGACTTAAGTTTATTTAGTCCCGATTAGCAATGTACATACGTGATTTGTGTTGGCTGTGACCCTTGGCTTGGTGTAATTTTAAATATGTATACGCAGAACCATTGACCTATTTCCTCTCGGACGGAACCAAAATACCATTTTACGAGGAACTGTGTGAATAATATGTGCGCTGAATTGTTGCTCGTTTCAGAGGCGTAATAATAACATAACTACTATGATCTTTCGGTAAGTTCATTGCCACGCTGTTAACAAACTGCAAAATGTCTTTTTAGGTTTGTGATGTATATAATATTCTAGCTAACGTGTAACGACCAGGGGCTCTATTCCTGAATCGAGGGCGCTCGTAATCGCCGTCGAAATTACGTACGTTGGTCGTCGTTGCTATTCCCGAAATTGGTCGAAGGTACATACTTCGACGCCAAACGTCAAAAGTCATTCCACACAACAACTACTGGGTATAAACAGTAGAAACAGGGCAGCGAGTGGTAGGTTGTTGGCGTTTCTATGGAATTGGCTGTCAAAATCTAGTCTAGCTGTCAATTTTTGTTTTACCGCGCGGATTCCGCAAATGTAAAAAAGGGTGAAAATTTCCCACTTACTAAGTCTTTATCGGAGCTTACAAGCTCAATTAAGAGTTGCTTTTGGCAATTTGTAATATGTCCCGCAGCCATTTCTGTTTTGAATAACGAATAACTGTTGTCTGTTTGACAGTCACACCATAGAAATCCCAAAAACATCAGGAACATAGACAATATTCACAGGGGTGCCAATATAATCATCTCTTCTACCAACTTCGACCGTTCGACGCTCAAGAATACGTAAAATTGAAACATTCGAAAAAGTTAGTCGCCACGACTAGTAGTTTTTCACTCGAAGACGGCGCATACGAAAACGATTGATCGCTTAACTCCAGAATCGCAGGCCAGAGCCGCATTCAAACCACACTCCAGGCAAAAAACTTAAAAATATTCAGTGAAATTGGATGAATGATATAGGAACGTTAATTGTTGTTTGTAAAAGCGTAGACGAAACATGTATATATCTATGTGTGTAACTAACAATCATTCCCCTCTTCTCCAGGGTAATGGGGAAGACCCAGCTGTCTAGAGAACGGGAACATACAGGTCGCGACCCCCAAGGAGGTCACAGAGTGGGGTCGCGACTCTCTGGGGCGTCGCTCTGTGCTAAATCTAAACAACTACCCCAATAACTAAAAAAAATTAAATGAGCTTGATTTAATTATCAATCAGTGTCATTTAAAACATAATCAGAATTTTAATGAGTTTTATCTTACAATTTTTTTCAGAGCTATCAAGGACACTTAACTCTTACAAAAAAATGGTCGATTGAATTTATCATTGTACATTGCAAGGCCATTTTTTAAGATTGCTCCATGATGAAAACTAACAAAAGCATAAAACAAGTACGGTATTATCCATCATTTACTTGAAATGGATGGATTACGTTTATAACGTAGCTTTAGCTAAAAGTTAACATGTTATTCTCGGTTACGTGGCAGAATTTTACATACCAATAGTATTATACTGCCTGAATTAAACACGGACCGAATTACACTTGGACGAAATTAAATATACACTTCAAAAAAAGTTAATGAATTTTGTTTTAATATGAAATTTATTTAACACTCACAACTTTTTGATTAATTCCATACAGGAGGAATTAAGGAAAACAATTTGCCTCAAGACATATATCATCTCTGGGGAAGCTGTGTGGAGGGTACTTTTTGGGAAAGGAAGGAGTTAACATAGGTCATGAAGAGATTGTTTCAAATCGTTTCACAGCTGAGATGTTTAACTCAAAAATGAGTAGTAGAAGCGACCCGTTTTCATGTGACAATTGTCATCCGTCTACATATGTTGGGCGCGTATTTGGCGTGTTTTCTGAGTATGCACTGTTGCCGAATGGATCAATGAAGCTATGTCTTTGAAACATCGTATATTGCATCTTATACCGGTAGAACAAACACTTGAACACTTTAAAATTTACAACACTTTTTGTATAATTTCAATAGACGTATTTAAAGTAGATGCAATGTCGTACATATTTAATTCGGTCCGTGTGTAATTTTGCTTTGTGGAATTCGTGACAAAAATATTCGCCTATTCTGTGCCGTTCTATCTCCATCGCCTACGTCTACCTATTCTAATATTTGGTTATCTGTGTTTTGTTCGACATAAATATGCAATCCAATAACATATCATCGACCGGATTAACCAAATGAGATGAACTTATTTAATATTTGAATGTTGTTATGCCCCGTAAGAATGGTGTCGGAGAGAACTCGCTATTTTCACTGAATGATCACATAATAACGTAAGAGTACTTTGCGAGATAACATTATACTCACAGATGAAAAGAGTTTGTATAAACTTTTGTTTGCATAACAAGTAAACGGGTTATGTTGGCAGTTATCACGGTTTATGACAGTGACTTTTCCTTCAAATGCTACAGCAAGTGACAGAACCATAATAAATGAAGGGTAACAAATACTTAATGAATTAAATACAACATGACATATAGTGGATTGTACATATAATCCAAACTTATCGTGACTCTAATTAAATGATTCTCTGTATCGCATTTGTTTAGATGAGTAATACTTTATGAGAAAGTAAAGCAAATAAGTGCGTAATGCATCTTTATATATGGTTATTCCCCTTCTGTGTCGATTGGCTCATCATATAAGTATATATAGTTGCATTTACAGGAACGATCAAAAACTTTTTTTTTCATTTATAATATATTTTAAGGTATAACTATTTTGAGAGTTTGTTTTGTCAAACGAGTTTCCCAAAAAATGTATTAAACTTTGTACTTAAATATCTTTCTGATAGCAAACAAAGAAATATTTAGAGATAATTTATAGGGATTTATTTGATACAATGGTTTCCTGCTGTTGATTTCCTTTCTCTTTACAAGAACAATGAATGCAAATAGTCGGCAAGGTTCAACAATAAAAGTAAAGCGCTCGTACATATTAGCCAATTTACAAATAAAATTCCTACATGTGATGACAAAGCCATATTGGCATGAATGTTGTAACTTGTATAATGCGTTGATTGGCGCGATCATCTGATAAATAATCCACACTAAGCCTAGCGAAGGGGAAATGTCAAATGCTTTAGAAAAACAAAACCTGCTCGTGATCGATTCATCCTACACGAAGTATCAACAAAGCACAGGAGGAAAATAAAACAACCTGAAGCCAATTCAGTGCATCAAAGTTATTAAACACTTCTGAACAGGATGTCAACAAGAAGGCGAAATGATGTTTTGATAGCAATAGGAAATATTGACAAGAATTCAGTGACACAAAAATAAAATATTATTAAAAATTAACGCATTAAACAAAAAAATATCAAATTGAACATTCTCAAAGTCGCAGCATTTCCACTAAAGAAAACACGAAAATATTAAACACTGACACAAAGCCTAAAGAAAACAGGACTCACCTTTAAACCGCAGCGGGCCGAGAAGTCCGCACGGTGGGGATTTCACTTGACTGTCTACTTCCGTGGAAATGACAGATGAGACTTGGAAAAATGGTCGAAAGCAAAGTGACGATAATAACAAAGGAGTAGAGCGTACACGACGTTACCTCCGCGATAGTACACGAAGAACTGGCGCAAAGTGGCGACGCATGGCTTTATATGCCCGGCGCGGGGACCGACGCGTGTTTCGACGCAGGCGCACGAGGCGTCGCGCTGCGTGCTGCATTTCGTAACGGACTCCGCTTTGTTTCCAGCCAATGCGACTTTCAGAGATCCTTCAGGTGCCATAACTTAGGATGACCCAAGAAGATACAGCCAAAACGAGGAACGCATTCAGATCGATAGGAAAACAACAGTTGTACCAAAAATTAACAAATAAGGAACATACGTAAATATATTCTTTGATTTTTTTATTTTAGTGAAATCAACAGTTTACAGTATGGTTTGTTTACATATTTGAATTTACTAAGCTGAGAAACCAATGATAAATTTTCTCATATAAAAAAACATTACATATCTTTTTAACAATTCAACAGTATGGGTAATACAAATTATATGTTCAGAGATAATCGATCTATAGTGAGATTTTTATGAGATTTTTGTTACAATTGAAGATGTCTACATCAGAGAGAATGTTATTATATGTTGAACACGATCTTATAATTATAGCAAGCATTTTAAGTTTAATTTGTTTTTCATGAAAAATATATCACGAACTCGTGTGCCGTGTAGGTACAATCAATTCAATACTGTTTAATAACAGCGCCTTTGAGGTGTTTTTGCACAAAAACGGCGCTATACAAGTCATCCAAGTATTATTATTTATTATAATGCAAGACAGTCAGTACGATTTGAAATTGATTTTTTATAATGTTTTATGTTAAACATATTATAATATGTAACCAAAGTAAGAATCGTGGCTCCCTTATCAGACAAATGATTTTGTATATATATATCAAAAATAAATTATATATGTGCAGTGTAACATGTATTTTACGTACACTCAATGATTCAGTTTTGATAAATACAGTTGCATCGCTATTTAACAATACATTTTGATGAAAACAATTTTAAAAAAAAAAACAAATCATCAATAAAAAAAAATATGTTTATTTCGATGCGCCAATAATCTTTTTCCTCGAACGTTTTTGAAATGCATTTAATTGGATGATTATTAATATTTCTTCAATAGTGATTCATATATAAATCTAATATAAATAGTGATTACCTTACGTTCTGAGGTTCTAAAAACATTGGTCATTATCTTAAGCAATAACAACCAACCTATTATTTAAAGTAAAGAAAATGATTCTACGAATCGTGATTGAATTGTACAAACAGGGATAAATTATTTATAACTATTTATTTACATCAAACATACAGACATAAGCGGGTTGATAATTGTTGACAAAATTCCAGGAATTCACTCTGAAATATTACACAATTATTCATTGTAGGTTCACCTAAATACTTGGTTTAGCTTTAGGCTCGTTCATTGGTATTATTATCATTATCTTTGTTTGTATCTAAAGTTATAGATTAAAAGTTAGTTTAGTTTTAAGTGCAAGTCTTAATTATGGATTAAGATTAGTTGACATTAGATCACTTACACTGATTTCTAGCGGATTAGAAGTCTTAGCAGTACTGTAAACTTTAATTCAATTATGTTTATATTTTTTTATTTATAGTGCACTTAATATTATGCAGCATAAGCGTCTCTCCTGCCCGTCTCCGAGGTAGAAAACAAACATAAATTCTATCATCGAAGAAAAAGATAATACTTATAAATCTTAACGAAAAATGAAACAGAACAAGACACAGAATAATAAAAATATAACGGTAACAACTATGAATTGAACCCACGATCTCTTCTCTTACCGGGACAGGCGTTTTAAATCATTCAACCATTAGGACCTATTTATTAGACGTCATGCTTGTCGATCTCATATTTAAAATTCAGAATTAAAAATATCAAATTAATTAAATCATCTTACAACTAATTTTCCCACACTATTATGATATCGTAATTATAATAATATTACGGTTCTAGAAATCTAGGGATTGTCAGTGGAATTTTTTCTTTGTTTGTTTCTTAGTGGTATTTTATTTTAACAGCAAAAACCAAATATATTATTAGAAGCCGGTGAGCGTATGTAATAAAAAAAATTATAGTGGTGTGATCTTACAATATATCCTGTTCTTGCAAATTTGTGTTCTCAAGCAACAAAATCTCGTCATGAGCAATAACTTTAGGAAATTTAAACACATTCTTCTTCTTGGAAATTCAAGGCCAAGACCAAACGTATTTATCACCAAAATATTTCCAACATGAGCTATGGAGCTTTGCAATAACCTTCAAACTGACAAAATTCAAGGGAAAACATAAAATTGTTTATTCCTAACGCGTCATTTTTATAACAAGAAATATTTAGGATTTTTCATGGTTATTTCCTTGCGAGTATAAGGTATAAAAAAAGGTATCAAAAAAAGAATAAGAATTAAAACATTTATTTTTATTTTGTAAAACCGCACAAGAGTCCCAACTGCCGGGAGCCAGTGAGACTATGGCATCCCAAAATGAGGTATGTCGGGTCAGGGAAAGGAGATTGGGAGAGTAAGGTGGGGACGTACCCAAGTATTCAGATCTGGTCATCAAACACGACCAAAGCCATTTCAAGCAACGTTTCAATTCTGAATGCTGGTCTAACACCAGGGCGATACTGAGAGTATCTTCCACTCTGGAACGTGTTGCAAATATAATTTTAAAAGAGTAAATTTTGAAATAATACAAAATTAATCAAATAAATATGTTTTTAAATTAAACAAACACTTTGTATATAACCACGAACTTTGTTTATTATTTTGTATATCCACCGGTTCCGATTAAACAAAGCTATCAAATACTTATTATAATATCCTATAGAAGCTCGGTTTCAGCGAAACCGGTCGATGTGTAAAATAATAAATAAAGTTAAATAGTGTTCTTTCTATAAAATTAGGTTTTTTTCTATTAAATAATGGTTTTAGAATAATACTTTTTATGTGAGACCTATAAATAATGAATTAGTCGTTTGCAAGAACAAACCACTCAGTAGATAAGTTTAGAATTATCTGTTTCATCGGTTATTATATAAATGTTACCCATCGAAGGAACAACAGGCACTTTGATCTATTTAATCTGAAACGGATTTATATACGTCATCCGAAACATTCTTAAGCACACATCATTCCGAAAATATCCAGTTTTGATATTACAAACGATCTTGACGTGTTGTCATGTGGGACAATTAAAGCGTTGGAAAATCATTTATTTAAAGCGCGTGGATAAATGAAGATAAGTAATACATATATTTTCCATTAATTTGTGTATTTATTTCGAATTAATTCTTTAGTTATCGATATACTACGTATGAAGATGTTTACTTTGTTGTTTAAAAAACAATATGCTCTTGGAATTGAACCCAAGACTTTTGCTTTGCCGGGGCTTGCGATGCGATCCTCTCCCCTTCAGTCATATTTAACTGTATCATACATCGACTACGAACAATCAACTTTATCTCATTATTCTTAATGCATATTTTAAACTGCTGCTATATTTATGAATGATTGCACGATTCTTTTCGAACTAAATGCAATCTAGTTAGTGTCTTGGATAAATATATCTATTTTTATTTGAATGTGCGACATCTATTGAATTTTCTACAAGTCTTAACTTAGTGAGTCAAATCTCAAGTTGTAATATTTGATCATTGAAGACAATATTAGCAACTCTCAAACGAAAATTTGAAACAGAAACATAAAAACAAAAACCTTTTCCTATCTCCTTCGGCCATACTTAATTGAATCATTCTTAGACTAACAACTTCCAACATTATGTACCTATGTAATCTTATGTATGATTTTCAACTGCCAACATTATGTTTATATTTTTATGTATGATGAGCAAGATTCTTCCAAAATTAAATGCAATCTAGATAGTTGTCTTGGATAAATATATCCTTTTTTTATGTGCGACATCTATTAGGCACATTTTTAAAGTCAACTAGAATACTACATGGCATCACTCGAATCTAAACCTTCTTGTAACGGCCTATTTTTACCAAACAAAATTGGAAAACTTGGAACCAATATCTATACACCATATAATTACAAATAAAATTATTTTGAAAGCTACCTATATAGTTCATGACGGAAATTTAAACTTGAATAATATGACACTTTTCCTATGTCTAATCAATCCAGAGTACCTACGTGGTAGAATGCCTGTAACGTTGTTGACTCGCAAAGAACTAGGGCGTGCATTATATTTATTGAAACGCACAGATATACTTAGACAACTGACTCTTTCTTTTAACAACATAATAAAAAGTTATGGCCCTATTGTAGTCATTGATCTGCATTCAACAACATTTTTTAACATTAAAAATAATACTTTTGGAAAAATGAATGAAAAATTATCAAATTTCGGAAAAATTGCACTTGTCATTTTTCTTTCAACTCTTTAAAGATTTAAGATCACACATCTTGGGGTAATTATTAAGTAAGGCATCGTTTGTCTAAGAATTTATTTTTATTTATTTAACTAAATAATTTTATCTCATGCCCAAGACTAACACTGACTAATAAATTGAAAAAATAATTCATGTAAATATTCCAAAACCTCTTTTAATTTTTTTTATGTGAATAACGCACAAGAGTCAACAAGAGTCCCAACTGCTCCCAACCAACTTGAGCCAGTGACACTATGACAACCCCAATTGGGTATGTTGTGAGGCTAAAAGTAGTTGGGAAGGAAATGAGATCGGAAAGAGGATGGTGAAAAAGTACCCGGCTATTCAGATCTGGTCACCAAACATTGTTAAAGCCATTTCAAGTAACGTTTCAAATCTGAGTGGTGATCTTACATCAGGGCGATAATGAGAGTATATTCCACTTGGGAATGTGCTGTAAATATACCTTATATAAATAACACAAATCAACATTCAATTCAACATTTCAATTCGAGTTGAACCAGTGACTTTCGAATTGTTAGTCGAGATCCTTACCCTTAGACCACGGAGTCCTAGACTCACATTAAATGTGTGATTATTAACAATCTACGAAGCCTAATATCGTAACCTAATTAAAATATCTAAGATTATCAATCGTTTCCTGCCAGAATCTGATAAAATCTCTCAATAATTGAATTAAACACACGACTAATCTCTTCTGATATCGATTACCCTTTGTGTGTCGGAAACATTCACTGATTGTGTTCTTTTGTGTTTATTAAAACAATACACCATCAATTCTATTAATATGTTAATTCATGGATATTGTGTATCTTGCGAATGGCACAGTTTAGTTGAACTTTGTGCCAAACAGATACTGAACGATGTTAAATTAACAATGATTATTATTTTAACAGATACAAGATAATTATTAAATAATATGTCAGTTTTCTGATGTAAAACACATCATTAAGTATAACGCTGCAGTAGGTAATTTTCTCAGCTTTTTAAAAGCAGTCTGGGTTGTAATTTGTAGTAAAAATTCATTTAAACAGTTTTAACAATTTCCGAAACATTTTATGACATCAAAGACGTGGAACTCATTGTACTCAATGTAAATTATTCTAATCTGTATGAATGTGGACATATTCACACAGCAAAAGTCATCAAGCAAAGATTGACCACTTTGACCACTTCATCAGTTTCTCGAAGGCACATGGAGAATAGTTCAATTTACTAGAATAATACACAAATAACTTTGTTTACATGAAACATGTAGAGGTTATATAATATATTAGTGATGTAAACAAAGTTATTTGTGACTTTATTTATTATACTGTTATACTTGGTGGAATTATATATTATTAAAATAGAAAATAAAACATTTTTTAACTTATTTCCACTTTTTTATTTTACCACTACCGGTTTCATCCTATTATGGACATCTTCAGGCTGGCAATTGAAATTCTTTTGTTACAGAATTTATACAAAATTAGGTACACAATGTCAAGGTAGGTACATATTATTGGGTTATTAAATTATTATGACATATTAACCTTAAAGAACCATTGTAATTTAATAACCCAATAATATGTACCTACCTTGACATTGTGTACCTAATTTTGTATAAATTCTGTAACAAAAGAATTTCAATTGCCAGCCTGAAGATGTCCATAATAGGATGAAACCGGTAGTGGTAAAATAAAAAAGTGGAAATAAGTTAAAAAATGTTTTATTTTCTATTTTAAAGTTATTTGTGTTTTATTCTAATAAATAATGACATCACGAAGTGATAACTTTTCCAGAAGAAATTTTCTTCAAAAAATTAGTTCAATTTAGGTTCTAGTATATTTTTATAATTCTTCTTGCTTAAAATTTTCTTTTAAAAATTGCCATTTTTATCTTAGTTCATGGAAACATATAAATTAAAGCTTTCACTTTACTAAATTGATGAACATTTTACAACCGACATTAGATACGGTTCGGTTTGCACCAATTGAATTAGAAATGAAATAATTATCACTTATTTTAGTTAGTCACTCCCTAATAGCATCGCATTCTAAGAACATTCTATCAGCCACTGTTAAATGTATGACTCATAAATATTCACAACACTCTAATCTTGCTAACTGACATGAAAATTTGATTGTGTGTACGACTGTGAATGTAACTTAATGAGTACACAACATTACCCCTTTGACAAAGGGAACAAAATCATTAAACTTAGAAACTTTCTGCATAAGATTGTCACTTTAACGATTATGTATCATCATTCATTAGTCAGAACTTATATCTATCCGAAATACAAATATCCCAAATAGACCAAATAACAGTAAAACATTTTCAAATTTATTTCAGACTGACTGACGCGTACCCGGTGTCGCTCGGGGTTATTAATTGCTTTGAGCAAGTTTAAAAATAATCCTATTAAAAAAGTGTCATTCAGAATATATCGATAAAAAATGTTCTTTTTCTTATACATATCGTGATGGAATGCGACAATATCAGTATGTCACAATATCAATAACATAATACTTTGTTAGGAACACTTTCATTGCATTCGTTTTAGCCCCCTCAGTCCCATTTTTAACAGGAAAACGAATAATTTGCTAAAAATTCCAGATTTAATATTGTTAGAGTTTTCTTTTACACTTTTCTCGTGCGTTCCCGATTACTGTATATAACATTGTTATTATTTATTAAAAAAAAAACTATATTACATCGATTTTATTCGACTCCGTATATCAATCCAGTGCAGAAAAAAGTCTTCCTCGGGGGTATCCGACTTCTTCTAGCATTCAAACCACTCTCTAAACCCTCCTGACACTAATAAGAACAAACTTTGAAATTTTCTGCGAAATTGATCCTGTAGTGTTTGAGTCTATAAGGGACTAACAAACAAAGAAACATTATTTTTTTTGCATATATTGATAGATATATTTACTTTGAAATAAATACGAACGATTTAAAGAGAAAAACCAAACACAGGTAGGTACCTACATAGAACACTGATTTATGACAGAATACGGACAAAATAATTATAAAATGTGATTCATATTTATTAATATATATCCAATGTGTATCCAGTCATCGATACCTAAAATTTTGAAAAAATAGTACTTGATAAAATATCTACAAACATAAAAAAAATTATAACTCCCTACCAACATGGCTTTTGTTCAAATAAATCTACATTAACCAATTTCCTAATATACGAAACTTTTATATCTACATCCTTAGCAAACAGGTGCCAGGTAGACTCAATATATACTTACTTCAGCAAGGCATTTGACAAGGTGTTTCACAAAAGTTTATCAGGAAACCTATCAATTCATGTGTTAAGGGCCTGCAATCCCATTTTAACGAGATTACGAATATTTTGAAGAGATTCTCAATCGATTAGCAAAATTTTTAATTAGTATTTTTTTCATGTTTCCCGTACGGCTTAATGGGGGTGCCTTAGTTCCAATGGCTCTTTCTATTTGGGACTCACGTACCTATAAAAGAAAAGGAAAACATAAAACTCTCCTTTAATGATTCACTAATCCGCCTCTCTAAGAACTGGTTAAGTTTCCAATTAGTATTCGCTTTTGGGAAAAAACAGCTATTAGAAACAATTTGTTCGCTGTCTCATCGAAATCATTGAGTCTCCATTACCAACATAGTTAGTAATATGAACTAAAAGGTATTAGAAATAAAAAATACCAATAAATATATATATTTTTTTTTTTAAATATTAGCTGTACCCCACCACGCGTTACTGTGGATCAATCTGTGTAGATAGAGAAACAATAGCGGGTTTTGCTTTTAGGTCCAATATATTGTCTGTTTAAAAAAAACATTTATTTATCTGTCACGGACACGTCACGTGACTTTTATATAAAATAGGTGAAAATTTTAAATCAATCGCTGAAGAACTTTCGGAGATTTAAGATTTTGAACAAACGAACATTTACATTTTTATTTATATAGATAGATGTTAACCACAGCGTAGGGAGTGTGGCGAACCCATCGCTCAGGGAGTGGAAACACGACCTGCAATAGCCATCCCAAGCTAAGGTGTGAGATACCGTGCACAGGCTGAATGACCTGGGGAACAGTGTCACGAACAGTGCCTCCGAGAAACAGGGTCGCATCTCGGAGTATTTAGACCTTACTCCAGCACTCGGGGCTCTGCTGGAATAGACCTTCTATTTCCCTAGATACACGTGGGATGAATATTGGACCATTTGAAAACTACCTTTTCCCTCGTGGGGCCTTCAAGGAACCGAAGGGGAGTGGACTCTTCTGCCATGGGGCCTTCAGGGAACCGAGAAGGAGTAGACTCCTCCGTCACGGGGCCTATAGGGAACCAAGGAGAAGTGGAGAAGAGAGACGAAACCCTCTTCCAGCCCAGGGCCTTTAGGGAACCAAGGAGGAGTGGAGAGGGGAGACGAATTCCTCTCCCATCGTGGGGCCTTTAGGGAATCAAGGAGAGGAGAAATGAGGCTCTCTTCCCTTTTGGGGCCTTCAGGGAACCAAGGGGATTGGAGAGGAGAAATGAGACCTGGGAATATACATTGCGGAACCAGAAGACATAGCCACATATCCAATAACAACCCTGGTGAACTCTATGAAAGTTAAATAAATAAATGAGTTAAAATGGGAGATAGCACAATGGGCCTATGGCCTAAGTGTTCACGGGAACTATATGTAAACCATCTCCGCTCTATAAAAAAAAATAACCACAGAATAATTCAAATGTACACCTCTATGAAATCAAAGTTTTCGACCCCAATTAGAGGAAATTTTTATGAAACTTTGTGAATTTTTAAAATTATTTGAATCTTGAATTTGAATCGACAAAAAGTGAGATGCCTTTAATGTTTATAATACATTTTTCTTGTGAAATACGTATTTTTTTATCAGCTATTTTAATTCAGTGTTTACACGAAAAAAACGTAATGCGGATCATTTGTGTTTTATTATTTATTTGATTTCATAATTTGAATGTTTCGAAAACTATATGCTTATTTCTAACAATAAAATTTATATGCTTATTTCATCACCTTCCAAAAACATTTAATTTGATTGACTCACCTACATTACTAGAACTCATCACATTCAATATACCTACTCATTGACTCAAAAATAAAGAACTGCTTTTCCTCTATCAACACTCGACTAATTATGCTTATAATTCACCATTGTCCAGAATATGTAGAATGGTCAACTCGCGTCAAGACCTTGATTTTTTTGGTATAAGTCAGAATGTTTTTGTCGCTCACTATTCAATTGAGGATATTTTGTATCACTTTAGTTTTAGCAAGGTCTTGACTTGACTTGACTTGACACTTCTATTTCATTTCTATTTTCTTATGTTTTCCCTGTTTGTCTCTGCTTTTATATACCATCCTTTACTCTTGCATTGTACATTGTCCCAAATTTCGTGTAGCTTTGTTATACGTATATTGGACAAAGTCCGTTAATTAATAAATAAACTGTTTGTAGTTTTCGGAAATGTTCAGAAATATTCCACTTATTTACATTTTATTGAGAATTTCAAATACGCACAGATTCTTCGACTTACTGACAGCATATTTTAGAAATGTAACGGTCGATATGCCAGAGGACTTAAGAGTTTAAACACGATGATGCCTACGCTTTCGAGAATATTAATTCAAATACTCCAGTTTTTTTTATTTTTTAAAATTAAGTTGGACATAAAAAAGCGGAAACAATTTTTTCTCTTCAGGTCTCATCTACGTATAATACATCAATGACAGTGTATAAATATTTGGCACAGTGTCTGATGGATTAAAATGATATTTGTGTATAAGTAAAGAGTATTCTAATCAAAATGCTGGCTGATGGACAGTAAAACATTTTCAGGTTGATAATTTATCGATCTCTTTAGTGTAAAACTATTTCAACTGAGCCATGAAAGATTTGTAGATTGAGAGCAATGTGTAAAAAGTATTGCAATAACAGGTTTTTGAAATTTGTGGCTTCGATTACAATTTGTCACATTCCAACGGTTAAGCGTGATTAACCTGCGTGTAAAATAACATTTAATTGTAAGTTGAGTTGTAACTGTCTGCTGCTGGTGGGAGTATGTATATTAATAATTAGTGGAAGGTGGTTGAGACTGAAAGAAGTCTGGAGGGTAGGGAGATGCAACGGAGAAATATGATCTTGTTAAAAAAGTAATAGCATATTAATTTTCTGTTCAAATATTAGTCATTCTTTCCTAATAAATATCATAACGGAGTGCGACAATATCAGTATATCAATATCGTTATCAATATTTGTACGACCACGTGTTCCGCCGTTCTAATAAAACATTCGCTTTTAACTGACACTTTGTTACGAACTCTGATCATTGGTTGCAGGTCTGCAGTATTGTTTTTAACATCAAAACAAATAATTTGACCAGATTTTTAATAAATGAACAGCATTTCATGTCAGCAAGTTTTCTCCGTGCAGCTACCATCTCTTCTTAATGACCCTTCTGGACATGTGCTCAAAACCACTGCAAATCGACCGCAAACCCCATCTGTGGTCGAACTTTGATTCTCTTCCCAACCAAGATCGCCATCTTATATATAGTTAGTGACTATTGTGTTATTTAATTATTCCACCGAAGAGCTGAATTGATAGAACTGTGTTGTTGGTGTCCGCGTACCCAAAGTAAGATAAATTTTACCTTACTTCCGGGTGAAATTGTTCAAACATTATTTTCAAATACCGAAATTCTCTTCTGAAAAAATAGTAAATTATAGAACAAGTTTGAATATATATTACTACAACAAAATGGTGGAATACTCGGAGCGAGAGGATGAGTTTGTGTATTTCGGAAGAATGTTTACGAGACGAGGGAAGGCTGAGGAAGGCTGAAGGGAGACATTTAAAGAAAGATCAATGCAGGTAACTCCATTAATGAAGGACTGAAAGCGGTTTGCGCTAGCAAAAAACTGTCTAAAGAAGCGAAGCTAGCAGTCCATGAGTGCTGGTACTTTCCCTGATGTATGACAGTAAGGCATGGAACTGGCAAAAGAACGATGAAAGTATAAAAATAATACAAATCAAGTTACAAAATAACTTTAATTGGTAAGAAAAAAAATGATTATACTTACACCAAAAATTTTCATTTAATTATTTAAGGCAATCAAGACTATAATATAATAACGGGGATTTGCTCGAAGTTCAAATTTTAATTGATTACCATTAAAATATTTTATGAAAAGGGTTTGAAAATTCTATATGACGTTTAAATAAAGTAAAATTTTATTTTTCTTGTCGTTGAATTAGTAACTTCCCGAGGAATCCCTATATAAACATTAAAGATTTATTAATACGTTCATCAGAAATAATTCAAATAAACCCCACGGAGAGATTCATTTTCTAGGCCTGCTATGGCAAATTCGACCGTAGGTTCGTCGATTACGTTTTTACATGACTTCTTCACATATGTCATTGAGATACTCACTGTGTTTTAGACATTTGCTAGGGAAATTTCAACCGTGTGTCTGTCCATTACGCTGTACCGCGCGCCGAATATTGTTTTTACACGACTTCTTCACATATGTCGTTGAGATACTCACTGTGTTTTAGACATTTGCTAGGGAAATTTCAACCGTGTGTCTGTCCATTACGCTGTACCGCGCGCCTAATATTGTTTTTATACGACTTCTTCACATATGTCGAAAAGGGTGACCGGATAAATCATCACAATGATAATTCATCATATGTTTAAAAAGTTATATAAAGTCATGGAAAGTGATGAAACAAAAACTTTATTAACTGGGTTAGGTAGGTTAGGTTAGGTTAGGTTAGGTTAGGTTAGGTTAGGTTAGGTTAAAAAAAATTGTTCATCGTTTCTAATGACTTTATATCACCTTTTAAAAGTTTGTTGAATTGTCACTGTGTTGAGTTATCATGGAACCGTCGCTACGATACTTAATGCATTTTAGACATTTGCTAGGGAAAATTCAACCGTAGGTCTGTCCAATACACCAGGGCCGTGCGACGCATACATTTGTGCATGGCTTATTTACTTACGTCGTTCGATTCCGTCTTTATTTTGTCACCCTAAGCGTAAAATATGGTCTGTATGTAGAAACAAAAGTGCGGCGATGAAAGTGTTAAACCATTTGCAACAAAATTTCGATATGTCTTTTGACATTTAGTTCAGTGGATTAATCAAATAAATTACATAATAGATTCTTCTGGACGTGTATAAGTCCAAAGATTTATAGTCATCAACATTAATGATGAAGATTGTTTATGGACGACGTATATAAAATGATTGAATTATCTATAATTATGAACACAATGAAACATGTAACTCACCCACTAAATACTTAAGCCGGTGGATTTGCGCTGTCAGCGGTGTCACTGTCATCAATTATTATCGTCATTTGATTGATAACAAGATATATTGTATTCTCAGATGAGTACTAATTTAAGAACAATATAAATACTATTCTTTTTAAGGCAAAGTAGTAAGCGTTCAATGCTGGTTTGAAAGTGGGATATGTAAACACGAATGTTAAAGAGAGCTAATATTTAAAAAAAAAACGATAATAATTAATCGAAAATTGTGAAAATATTTCTGTTCGAGTATGCGATAACACAATTTGTAAGGTTAATTCACAGTCAGCTTACCGGGTGGCGAACGAAATCTGCATCTCGAGAATCATCTGTCAGCACTGGAACAGTGATCGTTGTACGGTAGCACTCGTTATGTTGAATTGGTTTGCTATAGTTGCGATAAAATACGTTTAAGGGATTATTCCGATGAATAACCGGCGATAGTACACACATTGGTTTTGACAAGACGAACGTTTCGATGCGATTGTACGGCTCACGGCACTCCGTGATTATAGTTGACGTGTGTGAATTCAAACTGTACAGTTCAAATTCTGACCATACTATTCGTCAGCACACGGCCTGTCAAAAGCAAATCGGCGTGACGGAACAATTTCATAAACCACTCTTTTGAATTACAGAAAAAATCTCTCGATAAACGCTTTAGTTACATTTAAAGATACAATGTGAATTTTTTCATACCTATAACACATTAAATAACATAATAAAATGTTTATTTTTCATAATTTTCGGCCCTTCCTTTGCAATTTTTACTATCGAGGGTATTTCATATAATTACCGTTCCAACTTTATAAATGTATAGATATTATGTTCAAAAATAAGATTTATTTTTAGGGACTTAAAAACTTAAAAGTGTTGAAGAGAAATATGTTTTAAATCGGTAGAAATTCCGAATGCAGGGTCTTAACCAGTCAACAAAAGTAGATTAACATAACACGTAAAACGGCCTCCATGGTCGAGGGTTAAGGCTTTCGACTAGCAAGTTCGAGGTTGCGGGTTCGAATCCCGGCATGCGCAAGTAAATTTTATTTGATTGATTGATTGACAAATCACTCATTAAAAATAATATATATTATATTAACAACACGTTCCAAAGTGTAAAATACTCTCAGTATTGCCAACAGTAAGACCATAATTTGCTTGAAATGGCTTTGGCCGTGTCTGGTGACCAGATCTGAATAGCCAGGTACTTCCACACCTTTCTCTTCCCCACCTACTTCTCCTTCCCACAACCTTCAGCCTTACAACATACCTCGATTGTGGATGCCAATATAGTCTCACTGGCTCCAGATAATTGGCAGCAGTTGGGATTCACTTAAAAAATAATTATTAATTTTAGTTGTGTCTCTACTTGGGACTTCGGTTCGATAAATTCTTGAACTTTTGGTTAGAATTTAAGTATCATTTTCAATTATTTCCCGGAGAATTTAATAAAAATGTAATATTTTTACAGGAAATTATTTTAATATCCACTTAAAAATGGAACTGATTTGGCGCGAGAGATCAGACAATTCCGTTCGGAGGAGACACGAAGCGCAAAAAATGGTTCCACTTTACCTCCAATTTTGACCTCCAACGCTGCCAAACCCTCTAACGCAGATCCACCGGAAAATACCGAATTCGGTCCTCGCGCACTGCTACTCTCGTGATAATAGTGGAACGATTTTTGAATATCTAATGATCTTCTGGAAAATAAGTAATTTAAAATTGCTCTTTTATATTGCTTACTACGACAAAAACAACACTTTTAAAAACTGGTATATCTTTGGGGATCTGGTGAGGAGGCACGAAATAAAAGATGTTGAGAAGGTCACAGTGATTTATTTAAGTCAGGTTGCCGTATGTAAGATGACTTGAGTACCGATGATGAAGACTCCGGATGCATGCGGTGAAGCGCTGGTCAAGCGCGGGTCAGTGAGTCGACGCCGCTGCTGGTGACCGGACTCGTTGACTGTCATTAACTGGTGAAGAGCGTGGATCTTCCGGGTGCTCCAGTGCTGAACAGGGTAGCCGAAAGGTGCGGCGGACCTGGTCGGCAGTTGTGCGGGAGATGGCTTAGACCGACGAGGATGCCGCGTGGTCTAGATGCGTGGATGTAGCGCTGGTCACCAGGGCGCTGTGATGATCTCGATGGTGTCCATAGATGAAACCGTGCAAAGCCGGGTGTTATCGCCCCGCGCACAGCGGGTTGTCACTCGCGAATTCTAGCTAATTGTTGAACGACTGATGGCTGACTGACTTTCGAGTTCCTTCACGCTGTCGCTTTTATAAGGTGAAGAAGCTTCTTAAACATTTTGGTTTGAAAATTAAAAAAATAAAAGAACATCCAAGAAGCTTGTTTGGAAAAAGTCGAAACTTCTAGAATGCCGTTCGAATCAAGTAGTGGCGTACCACTACATATCTATAGTCATTAAGCAAAGAAAAAAAGTAGACCAAAAACTTAACATAACCTAACATATTGAACAATTTTTTATCACTTTGAAAGATTTTATATAACTTTTCCAACATGTTTTCTTATGTCAGTACCTTCCCTTTTCTCAAAATACTACTTGTTGCTGACTTTTTGCTACAAAATTTTGACGTGCTATATAAAAAACCGATCTCGTGAGAAATCTATAATAACAGATTAAAAAAACTATTCATATTACAGTAGTTAAACGTAGAATTCAATAAATGTGTTAAATTTAAGAAGCATAATCACTCCTGACCTTACATTAATTTCTTCCTCGTTCCTTTCTCTCTGAAATATTGCCGAATATCACATATCGAATAATCAATATTATCTAGATTTATTTATCAATATCATTTTTTTACTATCAAGATCAATTATTTTTTTGCAAGTACAATTTCCTTGTCTGACAAATCGCAACATGAAAATAATGATGCAAACCATTACGTTGTATGCAAATTATATTTGAAATGAACTAATCTTAGGTATTGAATTTTATATTGGCTACTTGCTTCAGTAACAACCGTTTCTTCCTCAATATATTATTGCAAATAATCATAGTTTTGAAAAAAAAAATAATACATTCTACACATTAATAATAAAAGAAAAGGCTTAGATAACTTAGAAACCTTTGAAATTAAGATAACATTTTAATAATGAGCCTATTATTAACAAAGAAAAATATTATCTTACATACTTATCTTATTAGATAAGTATGTAAGATAATATTAGATGTTTCTATTCACAGCCCGTTCTCCTCCCCTCACCTTCACTTTTCCGAAATACGCCTCCACCCCCACTTTAACATTTAATAAATATACGTTCACAAAAAAATAATTTTGTGATATTAAGTTAGTTTACATTTTGCACTAGGGAAGAAACGGTTGTTCCGAAACCGATCAGCATTAATTTAAAAAATATGGTGGTTTAAAACAAAGTAATATTGTTTCATTAAATTTATCAGTATTTATTATAGGTAATTTAAAGCATTTTTCAGCCAGAAGTCAAATCAATACAAAAGTAGGTATTTATGAGACGACGCGTGAATGTAAATAAAGCAAGGACTGTATGTCATTTTTTGGTCTAATCTCTCTGCCTACATCTCCGGGAAATGGTGTAAAAGTTGGTTAGTTAGTAACATAATGTGTTGTAGGTTGTAGTCCAATGATAGCCTGTAATAAGGATTCCTACGATGTTGGATGACGTAAGTGCGTTTATGAAATGACATTAAAGGAAATATTAATACAATGCTAAACAAGTCAAAACATGCGATAAAATTTTTAAGATTATAATTATATATTAATCGATAACGAAGTTTTTATTTCGTTGGGCGTGTAGATATTTGGTCGCGCTGAGTAAAAGCAGAAAGAGAATCATTTAACACCACGGAGGAAGGAAGGTTTAACACCAATTTTTCCACCAATACAGTATTTTGACAAATATACTCAATTGTAATAAAATTTTTAAAAAATTCATGTTATTTTTCAGACAAACAACCATTTCAACATCAAGAGTATTTGTAAAGTAAAAATGTTGTCGTAGAACAGAAATAAACACGTGTTATAATATGTTTTATTAGTAGTTAAAAATAAACATGCAGCACTTCCACATGAAATAATAATGTCCCCCATCTTTATCTGTACATAAATCGGTACCAAAATAAAACACGCGCTATTTTCATCTCAAATCCATATTAAAAATGCGACCCATATGGAAAACTAATTTGTTTGGTTTTGGGAACAAACAGCTATTACCCTTAAAGTCAATTGGTTCACTTTTCTCATATGGTCTCACAGAAATTGATATGTCACCCTTACCATCAAAGTTAGAAAAATAAACTAAACTATGTTAGAAAGAGAAAACACCATGCATTTATATTAAAAAACAGTAGTTAACCACAGAATAAGTGAACTGCAACTAAATGTTCCAAACGCAAAATTGAGAAAAAAATTATGATACTTGGTGAATTTTGCATTAATTATTTTTTTTTAAACGACAGAAAGAGTGAGTAGAATATTTATTATTCATTTTACCAATAAAATATTCATATTTTTATCAGTTCTTTTAGTTCAGTATTTAGATATTAAAACTTTAAGTGAACCATTTCCTATTTTTTTTTTGATTTTAATATTTAAAAATTGTATTTTTATTTCAATAACAAAATGTGAGGGTGTATATAATCCTACAAAAACAGTGTTTTGTTTTCGGACACGTTCAGAAATATCCGATCTATTTGTATTTTATCGAAATTCACACGAATTCTCCAATCAATCTTTCTTCAGTCAATTTGCCAGAGAGGCCTTTAGGGTTAAAATACAAATTATTAATAAAATAATTAAGAAAAAAAAACTCTGTTTTTACCTAATTATTTTATTAATAAAATGGTGCCACAAAGTTAATTTGCAAAATTTGAATACAAATTATTAATTCATTATTTTCAATCAAAAATGAGCAACGTCAAGACGTGGACGAATTATTAAAATATTTTTTTTGGTCGAGTTTCAGCGTAAAATGACTCTCGTCTCAAGGTGAATGCCATGAGGAATATCCGGAAGTGCACCATTTACGCGCTGCGATTGGACATAAAAACGCTTGTGCTTATACATACATGGACGCAGCTGTTATCTTGCTGTGGCTACTTATTATGTAAATTTCCACGGCAAAAAATGGACAAGGAGTAGAATTTACAATTTGTGCAGGCAAGTCCATAAAATTAAAAACATGTTCCTCAGACGTTCACCGTTTTAAAAATCGGCCTGACAATTTATGAATAGCAAGGGTAAGTCCGGGGGAGTTGGCCATAGTTTTTTTTTGAGACTATTTTTCGTTATTTGTAGCAAATAAAATAACATTGATTACTGTATTCAAAACATCATTTATTTTTAAATATAATTCTTCAGTAGTTGTGCAATTGTGATAATAAAACTCACCCGGTATCTCTCCCGGAGTATCTAGTATAGATGGCCATGGATAATATTTTTATTTTTTGTCTTTCGCCTTGTCTTCCTTTGATGTATTCATTTTTTTAACGCCAATTGGAGCACAAGTTTCCCAGTATCCAGTCTTTGGTCTTCTCAGTTTTGTAATAGTTCCCTAAAGATGTTATTACACATTTTGACTGCTCTTTCATTCAGTTGTATTTAGTAGGCATCGGAAAAAAGAAGAAACCAAAATTCTGTAATTTTAATATACATATATGGCCATTACAGCTTTAAAAATGTTGGCCACTCCAATAATCTGAGCCAAAAATAATGACGATTCTACCAAATTTTAGGTTGGAAACACGTCAACACATATCGCTTTATAAATAAGTTGTTAAAACATACTTCCTTCGTTCGACATTGTCACCACGGCGAGTCGTACTAACGTGCATTTAGCGCCATTTCCCCCGGATTTACCCTAATTGTTTTGTTCGATATGAGAGTGCATTGATTCTATCGGTATGCAATACAGCTCAGGAATTGGGGTTTGGATTCCGTCAATAGCCCAAAAACTGGGAATATTTACTTGCGCACGCCGTCGAAGTAAGATAAATATTCCCTTAATTTTTTCAAATGTCTAGTTTATTTGTTGAACATATCTCTGTATGTATTTACATAAAAGAGAATGTCAGTGTGACAACGGACGGGTGGCGTTTGTTTGATTTGTATACAGATCCAATGTTTCACTCTAAGATTGATGAAATTTTACACACTTGACTTTAAAAAAAATAGGAAAGGCACTGTTTACATCTGATTTTGAAAACCTCCGTGTAAAGCCTAGTAGTAAAAAAGTAGTAATAATAATATTTGGATGATTTGTATAGCGCCATTTTTGTGCAAAATCACCTCAAGGGCGCTGTAAAAATATATAATACATTTCTAAAATGATCTATATTATTACTAACTATATATGGAGATACTATACAGTACAATACTTACCTGGTAGGTCACTTGAGATTAAAACTTAATTAATATTAACTAATTGTTTACTAGCGCACTTGTACATTGCCGAATTAAGTTTATTTTATTAAACTGATTGCTCACGCTTTTAGGTATTTTCTATCCATAGATGACAATTCTATCCTTTAAACAACGCTACCACTCAAGCCAAATCCTAATTGGATGATACCGAAATTTATTCATTATATTAACCGCTTTAATTTCCTCTGATTTCAAAAAAATACCTGTATATGCGGGTGTGTGTGTGTCTGTGATTGCCACCAAGTTTACAGAATCCATTGTCATCGACAACGAGTCGCTCAGCCGAGTGTCAGCTCGATCGGATGTCAGGAAGTGAGATAATTTCCACTTCCAAGATTCTATTTCTTTCATTAATTCATTCAAAATAGAGAATTTCAAATAGAGGTATTTCAAAATATTTCAAGAAGAACTTACGCCGAAGTTCTTACAATACTTGGTGTAATCGTCGGTATAGTTGTCTTCCAACATGGGTTCGGTTCATTCATTCGTTTATTTATTAATTCATTCAAAATAGAGAATTTCAAATACAGAATTTCAAATAGAGAATTTCAAATATAGAATTTCAAACAGAGAATTTCAAATAGAGATATTTAAAAATATTTCAAGAAGAACTTACGCCGAAGTTCTTACAATACTTGGTGTAATCGTCGGTATAGTTGTCTTCCAACATGGGTTCGGTTCATTCATTCGTTTATTTATTAATTCATTCAAAATAGAGAATTTCAAATATAGAATTTCAAATAGAGAATTTCAAATATAGAATTTCAAACAGAGAATTTCAAATAGAGATATTTAAAAATATTTCAAGAAGAACTTACGCCGAAGTTCTTACAATACTTGGTGTAATCGTCGGTATAGTTGTTTTCCAACATGGGTTCGGTTCATTCATTCGTTTATTTATTAATTCATTCAAAATAGAGAATTTCAAATATAGAATTTCAAATAGAGAATTTCAAATAGAGGTATTTAAAAATATTTCAAGAAGAACTTATGCCGAAGTTCTTATTTTTTTTTAAATTACATCCTGTGATATTTCATGGGTCACGCTGGTATAATATCTATTAATGTCGTACCAACGAAGTTTGTTAAAAAAGTCTGCTCAAAGATCTATTATAATATATTATTCAGCTATCGAACCCGTAATCCACTCCCATTATCTCAACCCCTTAGCTCACCGTCTAGACGGGAGACAGGCTGCCTGGAATCCGTTATCGACCGGCGACGGCATTTCTCCCTTTTTCCTGCAATATCGCAACAAGTGTTGTTATCCCGACCCGATTGACTACAATATTCTTGGATACAACGTCGCCCGCAATTTATAACAGAAATTTGTTTGCTGAATATTCTGTCATCAACTTTACTGATAATCTCAGAAAGAGCAATCTTTACAAATTTGAAAGAAAACTGTTGATAGTTTTTTTTACATTAGCTCCACACATCTTTTGGGATGTTGTGTGGAGGATTTATTTGATCAAACAAAAGGAAGTTCTGTTCTGTTTTGGGTCATTGTGTTCAGGAGTGACTATCCTGTTGGATAGGTCAACGGCTCTCCTTATTAGTTTCCCCATTCATGCAGACATATACGTCAACAAGACAGACCTCACCAAACGTAGCGAACCACTTAGTTTGAAAAATAGCAGAGGTATTGGTTATCCTATAAATGGTCCCGGGGCGCCATAACCCATACTCGCATCCCAAATTGAATTTTTTTTTTTTTTTTTAAGTTTATTTATTTTCATTTCTTTACATATATTATACATATTAATAGACAGTAATAGCAATTGTATACACAAGAAATGAAAACCCACTAAGGCACTGCCTGAGTGTGGGTAATATAAAACCATTACTATATTCCAAGTACCTAAGTATAATATATATTGAAGTCGAAAAAGTTTTTTTTTGTTTATAGTTATTATAAGATTACTTATGACCTTTTTCATGTGATTAGGTACTGCAAAAGAGAACACGAGAGAAGTCAGTAATATAATGGCATCTCAATCTGGGGAATTTTGTGAGACTGAAGAGAAGTAGATGGGGAAAAGGATGATGGGTAAATACCTGGCTATTCAGATCTGATCATAAAACACGAAAGTCATTTCAAGCAATGTTTCGATTCTGCACGGTTCCTTTCACTAGGGCGATACTGAAATTATCTACCACTCGGAACGTGCCGCATATATGATACGAATAAATCGTGAAAAAATACAAATTAATCTAATAAAATTTACTTGCGCACGGGATTTGAACCCGAGATCTCCGAAATCGTAGCCGACGGTCGAACCGTCCAACGCAAAATCTCTGCTGCTTCTTTCATGCCAAATGTAAATAAAAAATAAATTAAATGTTGAACGTTTTATCCAACGTGTACCAAATTAACTATAAATTCACTAGTAACATGTATTACCTACATTCAATACTATTAAATGTTGAAAGTTTATTCGATGTGTACCAAATTAACTATAAATTCACTAGTAACATGTATAACCTACATTCAATACTATTAAATGTTGAAAGTTTATTCGATGTTTACCAAATTAACTATAAATTCACTAGTAACATGTATTACCTACATTCAATACTATTAAATATTGAACGTTTATTCGATGTGTACCAAATTAACTATAAATTTACTGGTAACATGTATTACCTACATTCAATACTATTAAATGTTGAACGTTTATTCGATGTGTACCAAATTAACTATAAATTTACTGGTAACATCTATTACCTACATTCAATATTATTAAATGTTGAACGTTTATTCGATGTGTACCAAATTAACTATAAATTTACTGGTAACATGTATTACCTACATTCAATATTATTAAATGTTGAACGTTTTATTCAATGTTTACTAAATTAACCATTAATTAAATGTTGAAAGTTTTATCCAATGTATAGTAAATTAACTATCAATTCCCTAGTAACATGTATTACCTACATTCAATACTATTGGTGTGCGGAGATTTTATTTCAAGTGCCTGACTTATCTCCAGTTTGGTGACATATATAACATTTCTTGGTTATTCACAGCAATTCATAATCTTGTACAGATGTAATCGATCAGCGACCTCTCTCATATCTTTGTTCCAAGGCCAGAAAATACATTAAAAAAAACTTTAAATATTTTACTGGCATATTTTTTTTAAACGCTGTTTTTGCGGATGTTTAAACGTAGGGGAGACCTGTCCAAAACCGTATAGCTAAGGCAGAAGCTCTGTAGTTCAGTAATTAAAAATAAGATAAGGTTGATAGTAATTATTTTTATTAATAAATTTAATAAGGAACAAAACATAATAGAAAAATTTACGAAAATCTTATTCGTAAATGTATTTAAAAAAAAAAAACAAAACCTCTATTTTTTCCGGTTTTGCCCCGGGGGGTGGGTAAAACCGTATACCATATACAGTTTCTCAGTTTTGTAGAAATTATGCACTATTTTGTTGGATTCCGCCAACTCGAATGCTAAGCTTCGAAGATCTTTGTAAGTTATCCCAAATAGGCGACGTTCCATGTTAAGAACGTGATCAACGAGTGATTTCGGCACTCCGTAGATTTCTGATGCTTTTAGGTAACCCATAGTTCCTGGGACGACACTCTAATTTTTTCCGTATTCTAGTCTTGACTTGTAGTTTTTCTTTGGTAATTACGAGGCATGATGATAACGTCTGTAAACACATAAAAAAATGCTTCAACGAAAATACTCCTGGTCAAAATCGTATACTGGCCGGTTTTACCCCGTACGGTTGTGCCCGAGAAATTTCTATTCACACATTCTTTCACAAATGTTAAACTTTTAACGAAAATCACCCAAATTTTTTACTTAATCAAATTTAAAATATACATAATTATAGTATGTGATATGTCACTCACCTGCTAATGATATATACTTCACCATTCATTATTTCAATATCCGTAAAATTAGATCAGATCACCGAAAAACTAAATAATCGTATTATCTCGCCAGCCAGCGGGCAGGCTTGTTTTAACAAGTTTCTGCTGACTTACGTTGATTTGGGGGCTTAACATAAGCGGAATGCGTGGCGGAAATATTTAAAGAAATAAAGCTTTTAAAGAGAAATACGGTTTTACCCCGGTATACGGTTTTGTACAGGTCTCCCCTACAGGGAAAGACGAAATACCATCTTCGAACTCCTTCAATTGGAACCATCCAGTTTTTCAATGGCGTTCAGTCCCCACAAGGAACGAATTAATGTCTTCCAAATCTGTCGACTCATGTAAGGCGGCTAATGTACAAGTCCCTCCAGTTTGACCAACAATTCACCAATAATAACAATCCACAGAAGTCTGGGCTCACATTTTATAAATGTTTTCAATAGATCAACTTTCTTATTAATTTAACATTATGTGAATACTGCGCTAAAGTGCCAACTGCTCCCGACTGTCCGTAGGAAGCTGAAGGGAGTGTGGAAGTGAATGAGATTGGGCAGGGAAAGGTGGGTATGATCTGTTCTACTATGGTACATTTATTACTGATTAACTTCATTTACACCGCTTTTTAGAAATAAAATAACACCGTGTTAAATTTAGATTTACATTGGGAGGGGCAAACCCAAATCGGCAAAAGAATTGATAAAGGGGTGGAATGCTTGGGAGTGGGGGGATTAACAAGGGTTTTACATGGTCGTTAGAGAATATAAAGGTTTATTATCATTTTTGTACACTTTTTCTAGCCTCTAATATAAAGTATTTCCAAAATATTTATCTGCGAAATCTTATGTAATATTTTTAAACCTTTATATCAAATATGTCATCTTCACATCCAGTATGCCCGCCTAGTATCGTCATCGATACTGGGCTGGCAGAATTGATTTAGTTTTTATAAAAATCTACAGCTCTATTTCGAGACTGATGAAATTTTGAACACTAAAATAAACTCGCAAAATGCCCGGGACTTCAGCTAGCATTCTAATAAAAGGATAATATGGAAAAAAAGCTTAGAAACTATGTAATTATAGTTTCTTTTGTATATCAAATAGTTTTATTATTAATTTTTTTTAAAGTTTTTAACTAATTTTTTTTTTTAAATATATATTATTATTTATTTTATTAATGCATGAAACCCCTGACTCACCCAAATGATTCATTTGGAAACATCTTACTTTAACGACCTACAATTAGACTAAATTTAAACATTACAATAATTGATTGAAACTTTATAGGGTAATAACCATTAATATTTTCCAATACATAATCGGAAATCAATAATGGCGTAGGAAATTAAAATGAAATCTTTTTGTGTACCTATATGACAATAGTATAAATATACCGTAAGTAAGTAAGTAGCTTCACCACAGTTTGATAATGCCTTGAGAGTGCGAAACAGCTGTCACACAGCAGAACTTTTTTAATGATATTTTGTAAATAATAATAATACAATTGAATATATAAAAGAAAAACCAAACATTAAAATGGAGTTCCACAAATGAAACTTGATAACAATTAATAATGGTAAATTTTTTTTTATAAATTTTATTCTTGAAAAACTCTTAAGTGGACTTCAACGTTAAAATAGATATGATAGTATAGCCTTCTTGTACCTAAATTCTGATCCACCATATCTGCGTATCTATTACTAACTTCATGCAATCTAGATACAAGCGGGTGTTTCAAATGCTAGGTCCTAGTATGTAATGAATGTGGAACGAGTAACTCTTGTAGATATACGAAATGCAATGAGGTAAATCAGGGCTGTCTATACCATCATTTACAATCGGTCATCTGAGTAGGTCAGCGACTTTCCTGTAAGAGGAATGTTTCGACTTAGAACTGAACATAATTTTCTTTGATAGTAAGCAATTGGTGTTGAAGTGCTGTCCTTTTGACTAGTCGCATAAATTGAATATTTCATCAAAGTTAAACCGCGGCCTGTGGTAACCGGTCGTACTGAAAATGACTGCACATTATGCAAGTCACCCACCCAATTACCATAAAGTGAAAGAAAACAAGTTTGTACCTTAGCGGCAACCTGTTCGCCAAATAATATGGATTATTAACCGCTCAAGGTAAGACAATGTGATGGTATGATATTAATGGCAGCCAATGAGCGATTTGATTGGCGGTGAATATCTAAGCACATTCTCGGTGGCACGAAAGTAAGAGTGAATATTTACAACATATTATCAACAGGTTGTTGAACGATAAGGCTAATAATGGGTTCCAATAGAAATCATTTATCATCACAGAAATATTTCTCTTATTTAAGGAGCATTACAAACCGTGTTCCAACAATATGAACATTTCATTTTGAAGGCAAATCGAAAATGGCACAGGCTCAAGACAGAGATGTGCAAAATGGGTACCCAAAACCATTTGAAATGCAAAATGGAAATGGGTCAAAATTTTTCCATTTGAAAATGCAAAATGCAAAATGGTTTTTAGAAAAGCATTTCAAATGCAAAATGCAAAATACCTATTTTCAAAATGCATTGAAAATGCAAAATGGTTTCTCATGTTAAACAATTAAAATAATTATAGAATTTTTAAACAATTTTGTCATTTAATAATGGACATTAATGTAAAACAAACATATTACATGAAGTAAATCCAAAAACACCACGACTACAGATTATGAAACCACAAAAAATTTGCGCGGGACTAATGTTGTCAACGTAAAAACATAGAAACTGCTATCTAACATTATTTAATATTACAGTGTCATGGCCCCATGTTCAGTATTTGAATCAGTATTTTTTGTAATGGTATCACTCAATTGCCAGGGCTCCTACCAGGGAGCAACTTGACAAATGTAAATTATCTCTCATAGCGAGGTTGAGGACCGACTGATTAGTGAAAAAAGATGAGTGGAGATAGTAGGAAGAATGTTGCAAAAAAGAATTTAAAATGGAAGATGCATTGAGAAAAGCATTTAAAATGCAAAATGAAAAATGGTTTTTAGAAAAGCATTTAAAATGCAAAATGGAAATTACCCATTTTGCATTTTGCATTTCCATTTGAAATGGATTTATTTGAAATAAAGCACATCTCTGCTCAAGAACAATTTTTTTTAAACATATTTTGTAAGTTTACACCCATCAATGAAATATATCAACAAAGAAGAAGATAATACTAATAAATCTAAACGAAACATGAAACAGAATAAGACACAGAAAAATAAAAAGATAACGGTCAAAACAAGGAATCGAACTCAGGATCTCTTGTCTTTCCGAGACAGACGTCTTAATAACTAGACCATCGGTACCTATTTATTAAACGTCATTTTTGTCGATATCATATTTCAAATTCAGAATTATCAATATCATCTTACTAATCTTTCCCAAATTTTGGCAGCTACCTTTTTAGGACCAAATAGGTCCCAATTGTCAAGTGGTTTAAGACTCCTATCCCGGTAAGATCCTGGATTCGATTCCTTGTTGTGACCGTTATCTTTTTTCATGTTTAGCTTAGATTTATTAAAATGATATAAAAAAGTAGTTATTGGAACTGCTTCGTTTAAAAATATTTATTAGATTTTTTTTCATACATTTTAAAATTTAAAATACCAAAATTACTCTCCAAAACTTCGTGGTATGAGCGTGGAACACGGGATATATATTGTACTGAACAGCAGGTACCTACTTGTATCTATAATATATTTCATGTGTGGTTAAGGATTTTGATTGTTTCTGTGTTCCCTGGCCGATAATGTGTTTTTCAAAAAAAAAATTAAAATATTTTGCCATTAAAGTGATTTTTTAGGGGTGTTATGCCGTGTTGCGCTACCTCCTTATTTTTCCAACGTTTCGGACAGCATTGCAGTGTCCATCATCAGGAAATATGTGTAATCTGGAGTGATATGTTATTTAGCGACATGAATAATATCTATTTGTTCATTCACACAAAAAAAATCGCAAGTTGCGCCACAATGCGAAGTATGTCAAAAAAATACAAATAAATAGTAGTATATCTGTGTGTAAGGATATAATGGCCAACCTTATGATTCCAGAGATAGCCTCATTTTTAATGTCAGAGCCATACAAATTTTTATTTAAAAAATGATAACTCCTTCATTTGTACACGCAATTGCTTCGTACAAAATTTTATATCATAGTAATGATCAGCAGAATCCATTTCTAACCAAAAAAATACCCTTGAAAATTCAAGTCTCTATGTCTATCTATGAAAGGCGATTTTCAGCCCACTGTGCGGTGGGTCTTAAATTAATAATAAATACGCTTTTCATAACTAATTTAGGCATTAACCACGCATTTTCGAACCTTCCTATACCCATCTCCTTCCTCTTCGAACTTACTTCAGTATTCCCTAAAGTGTAAAATATCACAGTTAAACTAGATTCGGGCATTTTGGACTGAAAAAAGTATATTTTTATTTATTATTAATATTTTATGCCTCTGTAGTCGAGAGGTAGGCTCTCCACTATGAATCCGAAGGTCGCGGGTTCAAATCCATTATTGCAAAAGTATTATTATATTGCATGATATTTGTTCATAATTAAATTTATTTGTAACTTTGATGTAATATTAATTTTGTTATAATTAAATTATACATAATATGTAAATGAAATCCTCAGCACGTGAGATCCCAGTGAGGATATCATTATATCTATTTGTTACACAAAAAAAAGATAATAAAACACTTATTATTATTATTTGTTTTTTACTTTAACCCCACACAGGAGTCTTCGAGAAAAATGCCAATTTCATCTTTAGGATGCCTTGTAGAGAATCTATTAAAGGAAAGAAGGAAAGTAAATTCTAGGAAGAAAAAGGGAATGGGAGATGAAATCCGAGGGTCAGTATTCCTCCCCACTACGGTGCAAGGCGGTGGTCGAGGGAGTCCGGCTGGAGACAATGGGCCAAAGTCCGCGCGCCAAGACCTACACTAATCTCGCTCCGTGATATTTGTTCGAATTTGTTTTGTTTCGTAATTAATTTATTAAAAACAATTTTATTCACGTTTCAAAGTATAAAATAGTTAAAAAGTTGCTTGAAATGGCTTTAGCCGTGTTTGGTGATCAGATCTGAGAAGCCGGGTACTTTAACACCTTCCTCTTTCCCATCTCCTACCCTTCCCAACTATCAGCTCAATTACTTATTGCTATTCAGCCTCACGAAATACCACAATTGGGGATGCCATAGTCTTACTCTCTCCAGGAAGTTGGGAGCAATTGGGAGCAATCGGGACTCATGTGTCTAATATATATATATATATATATATATATATTAGTTAATTAATACAGGTAGTTTTGCAACATTGCCAATTACCATGTTATTATTAATGAATTGTTAGAACATAATCGTCACATTCGCCCAGCGACAATTCTCTTCTATTGCTCCCAAGATATTCAATTCACTCAATATAGATACCAGAAAGTCGGAAACTGAACATCTTTATGTAAAAAATATTCAGAATTGACTATTAGTAAAGGGAAGGAACTATTTCAGAGAATGTCTCGTGGTATTAAATTAAATTAACTGCTCTTTGCCTAGTATGGTGGTTGTAGACAACAAAATAATTGTAATCATTTAAATTTTTATGAATAAAGAAGCACCAAAATCAATGATTTAGTTTAAAATGAACAAAGGCTAGTTTTTTTCTGAAGTGGTTGATTTGGGTTGCTTTAGAAAAATGTTTTTGAAAAGGAGGCGGCGAGTTAAATAAGTTTGAGAATCTCTGATGAGGATCTATGTAGATAGGTATGTTACAACTGTACGGTTAATCGAACCATTCGCTCCGTGATTGGCCGCCCTTGTCGCACCACTTAGCGACTCGTCAACTGACGGCTAAATACCGCCTCATCGTCTTAATGACACCAACTGTCCAACAAGTACGCACATCACCTGCAAGAGACGATGATGTATTAACCAATTCTGATAAGTCACCCAATCAATCAAAATATGAAATTTGCTTTAATTATTTCAATTTTAATTAGCACTATACTGTTTACACGGTGATTAATGGCATAAGTCCGATTAAGGCTGGCCGCATACATACGTTTTCCGTATTCGATTTACGAATTCGTTTTCCGTATTCGGAAATCCGTGAGACTAGCGCAAACGTTCGTTTTTCTTCATTCGGAATGTATAAACGTCAGAACCAGTGTTGCCAACAAGGGCGATATGTCGCCATTTAGGCTACTCAGAGCGAGAATCGGTGCCGAAAAAATCCAAAAGGCGACTGGTCGCCAATTAAGCTACTTCAAAAACAATCAATTTTAAGCATGTCCCGAAATTCTCTAGCCACCCCCCCCCCCCCCCCCATGAAATTTATTTTTCTGGGGACAAATTTTATATTTTCTTGAAATTCTCTAGCCACCCTCCCCATGAATTTTTTTTATTTTCTGGGGACAAATTTTATTTTTTTGAAATTCTCTAGCCACCCCCCCCTACGAATTTTTTTTATTTTCACGTAAAAACATCAATTTTAAACATGTCCCACCTAACAGCAAATTCGGCTACTTTACGCTACCTTATGTATGAGAAACGGCGATATTAGGTCAAGATCCGTTGGCAACACTGAATTACGAATGGAAATTTCCGTACGTTTGCGTCGGCACAAACAAACTGTATGCAATAGCTGCGTTCCACATGACGTCATTAGGTTTTTTCCATTCGTTTTCTCCGAACGCGCCGGCTCGCATTCGGAACGTGCGTAAGGAATTTGTTCCGTTCGGAACTAAAACGAACGTGTGCGGCAGTTAATGTATTTTCTACTGATTCCGTGCATTCGGATGTCCGAATACGGAAAACGAATTCGGAAATCGAATACGAAAAACGTATGTATGCGGTCAGCCTTAGTCAATAGTTGGATGTTCAAAATATCATATTATAAATCAAACTTTTGCATTGTACTCGGATTAAAAATGCTCATTTAAGATTTAACGCTGATTTTGATTCCTGATTGATCACTGTGTGTCAAGGAATATACATTCATATCAGCAAACCTGCGAACAGATGTCACAAGTCCTTTAGTTATGTGTTGCTAAGGAAAATCATTCACACTTATTCGGCGGCGTGTGGCGTGATCACAACATGCAAATAGAATAGCTACCTGTTTGTTGTGTGATTTTTGTAAATATTTGGCGGGAACAGGAATTTATGTTGAATAATTTATTAAGTTTACGTACGAGGATACATAATGAGTGAATATATACAAATATTTATTGAAATATTGTTTCTTGTCTGCATAATTGCTTACGAATTCTAGATATTTATCATTGGGGGTTGTGAATTGGTAATCAATCTACTTAATATGGCTTTTAAGTATTCTACACACAACACAATCACCCAGAAAGAAAACTTTATGTGGCGTGATCAGATTGGCACACATCATAACAAACGACCACGCTGTTGATAAACTTAATATGGCGGGGTCTGCATTACTCACGCAACACGACCCAGAGCTACGCTGGAATTAAACTTATTATATATATTTTTTTAAATAAACAGTAAAAATTAACTTGTAATAATAATTGGAAATGAAAGAGAGAGAAACCAAAAGCACTTTTTTAAAATCGGCAACTTGATTCGTTTTAAAATCATTCTCACTTATAACTTAGAATTATACCTTATTTCTGTGGCAAGTAGACAATAAATATTCAACATTCAAGAGCAGAAGTCGTTCGCGTAATATTATTTTCACAGATGTCACTAGATATATTGCGTTCTGTGTGATTAGAATAATATACATATTAATCTTTATTGTCCCGGATTATAGTCGCCTATTATCCTTAGCATGTCTTATTGCTAGAAAAACATAGCATAATGTACTGCGGTGACACTTCGACTCAGATAATAATTTGCTCATTACGACAAGTGCGTTAATCAATCTTACGTGCTTTGCCTATTTGTTGATTTAGATGACCTTTCAACAGACATGTAAATTCTGATACGGCAAACAATCTTATTGATATATGAAGCAAAATAAATTATTTTGAGACGTTTTCACAGTTGATTAATATTTGGTGCCACCGTTGAAAGTAACTGTTACTGACAAAGTGCGGAAATTTTGCATGCAGCTTGGACTCACCACACGGATCACCACAAATCATTCCATGTTTTTTTTCAATCTTGATAATTAGTTATTTCGTTGATTTGTGTGGGAATGGCCTTACTCTTAACCATCAACAGGTACGTATGATGGGTATGCAGTACGCATTCCTTGCAAAGTTTCGAAATATTTTTAACTGGCTTTGAATGAAACTTTGAAAATTATTTTATCTATGAAAACGTCATTTATTAAAAAATCAAAAAGTAAGAAACCGTTTTTTTTACTTTAACACATCTGTACTAAAATTTCTTGAAAACCTTTGTTTATTGGTTTGACTGAAGATCGCACCTTCCTTTCCAGGTACTGGAGTCAACCGCGCTAACAACCTCGCCAAATGCCGATCGGTAGGACTGACATTTATTTCGTATATGAACTACTACAATCACTTTCAACATACCAACTAGAACTATTCGATCGAAAATTCTTTTTAATTTCAACAAAAATATCAGGACTGAGTCATTTAGATATTCACTTTTACCGAGATTACATGCTGTTGGTAATAATTTCCCAGAAAGTTTATGTGTTCAACTGCACGGAATATTGTTACAAGAAGGCTATAGTAACAATATCAAACTTGAATTTCTTGATTAATGTTATGTATCAAAATAAACTATTAGGTATATCAAATGTTTGTAAAAGCCGGTATGGGTGTAAAATATATATGTATATGTGTGTCATGTGTGTCATTTGATAAATCTCCAGAACAGTAATATTGTTTTTTATCTTATTTACATTTAGAGTGCACACAAAGAAACTACCATAAAGCCTGTGACAGACCACGCTATATTATCGTGGCTTGGCCTAATTTTTCAACAATATCTATTTTTTGCAAATTATACAATTGATTCAACTTCAGACCAAATATCTCAGTTGACGGACAAAACGCTTAAAGTTCAAACTCAAGTCCTTCGGGTCGGTGGCGGTCTCGACGGCAAATAGGGGGCGGTGAAAGTCTACACGGGGCGGTGAAGGACTGAAAAGGGGGTTAGATGAATTTTAAAAACTTTTCTTAAATTCAAGTCCACTACTGCAAGTACTTAAGAGTCATTTTTTAATTGGTAACAATGTTACAAATAATCTCAGAATGTTGAAAATCCACTTCCATCATCAGTGGTAAATGTGGCTTATGCAATGATGGAGGACTAAGCTAGTAAAGGATCAAACCCACAACGCCCGAGCGGGAATCAATAAAATAAAAATATGTAATTTTATTATAAGCAATGGCTTATTAGTCGACTGAAATATCCATACAAATTGAAAATATCTCACAAGTAAAAATAAATGCCGTTGACGGGAATTGAACCCGCAGCTTTTGATGTCCGGTCAGGTGCTCTGGACCACTGAGCTACGTCGCCTTATTTCCAACCCGCCAAATAATTCAATATGAACTAGTACTTCAATCAACAATTACTGCTTATTATATTTACCTGTAAACCACCAACTATATTTTTGTAGGAAAGGCTTTGTTAGTGCTAAATTTCCTACTAGATGGCGTCGAGACATATTATATGTACATTTTTTGGTGAAATATTTTAACTTGTCAAACATTATTATTTTTTTAACGATAAAATAATGTTCATCATACAAGGTTTTTTATGCATAGCACAAAGTATAACAATTTGTTAATTTGTAAGCTTTGTAAACCATTAAAATTTGATTGTGGAGACTTTAAAAAAAACAAAAAAAAGGTTCTATCATAAAGATGAGGAAAAAACAAATAAGAAAAATAATCAATGGAAGTACAGAACAGAAAATATGCAACAATAATAAGAAATTAAATTAAATCAAAATTCACACATTTACCAACCTAAAAAAATTTTTTATAACGATTACAATTTCCACATGATTTCAATTCGTAACAAAAATAAAAAAATGAAATATTTTTCTGAATATGAATCCGTGAATATCTACAAAATGTAATAAAAATAGTTGAATAGTATCTCATCACGTGTTTGATTTTATTGTTTCCTGTCATTTGTGATGATTATCAACCATGAAGGTACATATCACTAATGTGTTTATTTATTTATAGACACAACAATTGTTGTACCTTGTATAAACAGTACAACATTATTCTGATAAGATTAAAACAAGAAAAAAACAAATTTATATTAAAACGGTAAAATCATTCAATAAAAAAAACCGATAATATGTCTATGTGAATTTCACTTTTTTTCGTGATATAATAATAATAATAATAATAATAACTAGCTGATCATTTGTGGAAAAGTGAGTGGAAGGGTTTAGTTTTTCCTATGGGAAAGATTTAACCCGGACAACAAAATCGGAAGCATAAAAAAAAAAAAATAATAATAATTTTTATTCCAGGATGTGGGGAGGTTAGTGCAATCCCACACGTCCCATATATGTATACATATTTTTTGTACAGTAGGTATGTGAAATTGAAAATAATATATGACAGAGAATAAATTAACAACAAAGTAATTAACAACTATGCAGGGCGCGGTCTTGAGTAAGCTTGGGCCCAGCGCTCACTCAGTATAAATATATATATATATATATATATATATATAAATGCAAATCATGGAAGAAAAATTAACCGTCTTCTCGACATCCGAACAAGCTGAAACTCGGGAGATAGTCTCGTTGTTGATGATAATACATTCTATCAACTTTTGATATATTTCTCTGAAATCGGACGAAATTATTGCAGTGAATATATGAAATAAATGTCAGTCCAAACGAACGGCATCCGGCATGTTTGTCTCCGATCCCTGGAAAAGAAAATTCATTTCTCAGATTTATTTCAACACTATTCCTAAATGGAAGTTGTATTTTTGTAAAGCAGTCAAATCGCTGTATTTTTTAATTTATGTTCTTGTTATTTGTGTTTCTTGCATATATTTTTTAATGTAATTTTATTTTTATTATTTCTTTCTCATGTTTCAAAATTGTGTAGGGTCATGATAATAAACACGATATATTATTCTGTGAATTTTCAAAATGTTTATTTTTATAAAACCACTTTATTTCGATATCCTCTATATACGTATGTATACAAGTTCATCTAAAGGACAATATCCTCAATGAAAAAAAATATGTGCCTACTGTGTGAAACAAAATAAATTTAAAAGGATATATAGCATGAAACATTTGTAAACATTAATAATTACACGTTTGGCAAGAATATGTCAACCTCCAGACTAAAGGTCTAATGCGTAGAATGCTAGGCTAAGAACACGAAATGCTAATATTGTATATAAGAAATTTATTAAGAATCTTTTCAAATTATTCGTAATCCCGTTAAAAAAGGGATTGCTGGTTCTTAACGAATGAATTGATAGGTCTCCTGATAAACTTTTAGTAAAATACGAATGTATTATCACGATGTTAGAACAAGTGCATATAAAAATAGTACATTATCAAAACCAGGTGCATAAAAACGAGTTCCGGTATATTGGTAATTTACTAAACGTTTGTCGTTTGACAAAAAGACCTGTAATCTCGTTTTTAACTAGACTACAGAAGAAAAATTTTAAATAAGACTTGAGAAAATTTCAAGTTAATTTTAATAATATTTTCAATAATTTATTTTAAAAACTACATTTTATATTCAAATTCATTCCTTTCTAAACTGGATAAAACGTCATGAAATATATTATGTTATTTATTGCAATAAATTAAATCAATTCAAAAATATATTTTTATTTTTATTACATCAAAAAAAATTATCATAAACATAAATATAAAATTAGAATGCTACCATTATCGTAATCAGTATGTAATGTATTTTAAAGTATATACCTATTTAATATTAAGGAAGCTATTTATTTTAAGTTTAAATGAAAAATGAAAAAAGTCTAAAAAACTGAAAATCACTGTTTCACCTGTCAAATGTTGAACTGCCAAATTCGGCCGTCAAACAAAACCTCTGAATGAAATACATTTATATAATACAATACATATCTAAATGTAATACATTTTTTTCAAAATCAGCGTTTATTAAATATTTTTTACATTTTATTATCAAACTTTAGGTACCTACTTTTATACGGAACCCATCACCATCACCAGTAATTGTCTAAAAAACCCAAAATGATGCTAAAATAATAACACTTAAGTCATAATTCTTATCTTCCCATAAATGAGAGAGAGAATTGAAATTTATCCAATTATCTATTCTTACATCTCTCGCTAACCCATTTTCCTGTTGATTGATGTGTCATTTCAACTCGCACAAGTAATTTTCTGCATCAGTGGGGGTTAAACGGATATTACCGACATTTTAAGGTTAATGGGTTATCAATTGCACGAATACCAATATGCCATAGACAACATATAGTACACAGTGAATAGTGAAATTCTAGAAGACTGGCGTACTATTATAATTGTTACACTATTAAGGCTTTCTCTATTTTATTGTTATTTAATATTGACACAGTTTTGTTATTATTCCACATCCCTGTGTCATTTTCAAATTGTGGTTTCCTTGTTTCTTTTCTTTCCAAAAATTATTACATTGGATTAAACAAGCAATGAAGAAAGAAGACGGATGCCAGTGTTATTCTTTTTTTTTATTAACACACATTTTTTATTTAGTAATTTATTTTTTTATTTGTATTCTACTCAAGCGAAACGATAGGAAAACCTTCAATTTATCGAAAGCATATTTTTGGTATTCATAATGTACATCCATTCGTTATAAAGATTAATCAAAAAAGTTATTTGGCACTACGCTTCGCCTTAATGGTGATTGTGTGAGATATAAACTATAAGTGACCCACGAAATCTTTAAGAAACCAGTAGGACTCAAAAGACACCAGGTGAAGACTTCATTTTATCTCTCCTCGTATTTCCTTGGGATAGTAAAACAATCGGTTCATCTTTTTATTCATTTACATAAGTACATTGTAAGTGCCAATCGGGCATCAAACAATTGTATTGTCTTTTACTTGGACCCTTCTTCCACAGGGATACGCAAGTATCAGATACTAATTTGAACGATTCTCAAGTTATCGTGCACAGTTCGTACATGTCGCTACTGTTGATGAATTCTCGAAACCTCAAAACTAGAATGCATTCATAACCTCGTTCACGATCAAAAGTTACTTTAACTGTCATTACTTTGTTAACCAAATGTCTGACTCGTGTGACGCCATGGCGGCCATGTTTAAAGTCTCTACGACATGAGTGGAAACAACTTCGCTGGAGACCGACGTCGCCGAAGAATTTACAAACAGTCAGCAACTTGTATCTGTGTACGAACCTATTATTTTTCAATCACCGCCACTTCTATATCTTAGAAGCAAGCCTCAAACAGCTACCGCAAACCCCAAAAAGGCAACGGAAAAATGGCGAAAAAGAGGAAGTTAGAAGTAGATCGGAAAATCTTCTACGGCAAAAATAACTAAGGATTCTCCTTAAATTTGTGATCTATAACGATTTGATAGAAACCAGTTTGGCCAATTTAAATTTTACCTTTTTGCTCCTAGGCTCCAGACATGTCAATAAAATTGATTGAATGCTTATCCGATAATGTTTGATGAATTTCACCTAAAGTATAAAAAAATTAAAGTTTTTTCGTGCAAATGTATGTATCAGTATCTTAGTTTAGTGCATCAGATCGCCCTCAGCTAGATACTTCTCACATACTGACTGCCAACGGCGCCTTGATATTGACAAACGTGGCTTGGCCTTGAGAACCTTGGTTCGCATGCAAATAACGACACCGCAGCTAGGTTACTCAAATTACGATAGCATCACGTTGGTACTTTTGCTCGCTTGGACTCAATCGACTCTTTTCTGTCATGCTCCAGTAACTTAGCACTCGATTAGTTCTTCATATTCTTACCCTCTAGCATTTTTCTTCTAGGAAATCCAAATTCCGAACCTCGTCAGACCAGGGACCACCCTCTGCAGCCGACTTTCCAAGGCGCCAAGGCGCTGATAATTGAATTCCGTAAAGCTAAACTTAACACCTTACATCAAATACACTGCCTTTTAGGTTTTTACTAGCGCCAGGGCTGGCCCTGTGTCAGACCTACAGATTTTTGTCAAAAATTAAAACAAAACGAAAAATTTTCGACTTATTTCAGTTTTTTTAATTTTACCACCAAAAACGAATTTATTGGAAAAAATTAAGTATTTTTTTTTTGAAGAAGACTAAACTTTCTATAATTTGAAACTAAAACGGTCCCTGCAGACTTAATAGTGTCCGAGATATAGCTGTTCAAAATCTCGTACATTTCAAGATGCTGCACGATTTCACATTCCTACAGACCAGGTAAAAATAATACTTACTTCTAACAAAATATTTTTTTCTACTTTTTCTATTTGACGAGTTATTTTTGTACGATTGTGTTGAGTTTGCAGTAAGTAGCGATGGTCGTGTGCGCTGTATGCTCTACGATGACTTGATATTTGTGGATTAAAATTGGTGAAACTGTAACTGCAATCTCCGGTGATTCCGAAGTCTCGCAACTAACCCAATCTTACTACAATCTTTCTACTCGTGATAGCAGCAAGAGCTACACAACACTACAGTAAAAAAATGTTATTTGAAAAAGATCCGGAAGTCTGTAGTGGACGAAAACTTTGATTTTTCATTAAGAATTTTATTCGTAATGTTGACTGAAATTAGATCGGTACTAAATATATAAAATAAGTGTGTTGTGGATGTGTTCGCACGGAGAAAAATGACTCATACAAATATATTGCTAATTTATTGAGAATCTGTTTGAGAAATTATTGGCAATCCGGTTAAAAACGAGATGGCAGGCTCTTAACGAATTAATAGATAATTTTCCTGGTAAAATTTTCTTAAAATGCCCATGCTCTGTCACGATATATAGGGTTTTCCAATAAGAGGTGTTATTTTATTATGTATATAAATTAAATTTTTATTTATTTTATATACATAAACACACACTTGCCACAAACTACACATCACTTCTTATCACTTATCACTTCTTTTATTTTATTATGTATATAAATTAAAAATGACAGCTTCAAAAGTAACATCTACTGAAATAGCGGTCTATTCAAAATAACACTTCTTATTAGAAAACCCTATATTATCGAGACAAACACAGGTGCATGTACACGTGTTCCGATATTACTACGAATTTACTAAAAGTTATTGAAGGCCTGCAATTCCGTTATTAGCCGGAATACCAAAAATTTTAAGGGTTTTAATAATTTAGAATTTTAAGTGATCTCCCATTTGTGAACCGATGCCAGTTATAAGTAGCATCTTCAATTCCAATACCGGTACATTACACTTTGAATCATAAATTGCTCATCAAGCTTCAAGTAAATGGACTGATACAAACTTTGAATATAGAATAACAGTATTATGCCAGCCTTCCAAAATATCAAATTGACAAACTTCAATCAGTGTTTAATGCAGCAGCAAGGCTCATAACCGGGGTTTCAAAATATTCGCACATTTCAGAACACCTTCGTAACCTTCACTGGCTCTAGTGCCCTGTAAGAATCCAGTACAAATTGTGCTGGATGGTGTTTAAATCCATCAATGAAATGGCCCCACCCTACATCTCTGAACTATGAAAACACTGGTCTGAGGCAGTCAACTCTTAGATCAGCAACATCATCAGCTGTAGGCAGACTGATGGAACCTAAGCGCAAGCCAAGTACTAAGTTTGGTGATCGCGCTTTCGGAGTATCTGGGCCGAAGGCTTGGAATAAACTCCCTCCAGAACAAACATCCATAACAAGTCCAACAGAATTCAGGTCTAAACTAAAAACTTACCTTTTTAAGCTGTCGTACCCTTAAATTAAATAAACCATTCCTAAGAGAAAGTCCAGTTATATTCAATTTTCCAATTATGTCCTAAATCCTGTATCTCAATTTCGCTAATAAACAATTATATAATGTTAATTAAGTGTTAATCTCAAGTGACCCACCACTCCTACCAGGTAAGTATTGTACTGTATATTATCTCCATAAATAGTTAAGTAATAATATAGATCACTGTAGAGATGTATCATAAGTTTGTACAGCGCCCTTGAGGTGATTTTGCACAAAAACGGCGCTATACAAGTCATCCAATTATTATTATTATTTAGTACAGAGTGGATAATTCAGATTCCCAGATAAGACCGTTATCTTTTTTTCTGTGTCTTGTTCTGTTTCATGTTTCGTTTAGAATTGTTAGTACTATCTTCTCTTTAATAATATATTACATTGATGGGTAAATTAATTAGTAATGACACCTTCAAAAGATAAAGAAAAGTTGTTGAAGTTGAAAAGTAACAATTGAATACTCATTTAGACTTTTGGAAAAAGTCAAAAGGTGTCCCATGTAAACAAATATCGGATATTTTTATCCAAGTCACTATCTAGGTTAAAAACTAGTCAGTAAGATCTTTGGGATCATTCAAAAAGATAGCTATCACAAATATGTGAAAAATTAGTTGTAAAATAATATTGTTATTTTGACCGTCTCCGTGGTCGAGGGTTAAGGCTCAAATCCGGAAATCAATGGATCAATATCAAGGATTTGTGATATTTCACAATTTATTTATTTAAAATAATACATAGTATATTTTGAAGATACTCTTAGTATCTCTCTTGTGTAAGACCACCATTCATAATTGAAACTTAACTTGAAATGGCTTTAGCTGTATTTGGTGATCAGACCTGAATTTTTTTTATGTTTCTTCATTCATTGAACAGTTTTTTACATGCATTGAGGATTTTTCGACCATCATAGTAGGCACATACCCGTGTTATGGTGGTCGATTTTCTATACATTAATATAAAGAATGTGAGAGAATATAAAATAACATATTATTAAAGAATATTTAAGAACATAAAATTATGTAAATGACTGTATAGTAATATAAGGAAGTATGGAAGAATACAGTAGAATATAAAAAAAATATTAAAGTATAGAACATAAATAACGTGAAAATAGTATGAAAGTAGAACATAAATAATGTAAATGACTATACAGGGTGTATCGGCAAGTACCCGACAAACTTTATCCAGCTATTCCTCAGCAAATTTGGAGTAAAAAATGTAATGGGCGGTTTGCTGTCCATTAAAAACAAAAAATAAATAAAAAATCCACACTCCGTCACTGTCATTTGAATTGTTTTTCGTGTTCAACAGCTGTTATTAGCATGTGTGTCAAAAAGTGTCCTCGCTCTTTCGTACACACTCAATAATAATAGTTAAAAATGAGACGAATGGCGCGATGCCATTTCGTTGTGATTGTAAAAGCGCGCCAACGTAGGTGCGTACGTACATTATTCAACGAAACTCGAACAAAATATTGCCAGACGGGTTTTCAAACTATGACAAAGGATAAAACATTGGTGACATGTGGTGAAAATATGAATAGTAAATTTTTTACAAAAAAAAAAATGTTACCGGACAGCAAAGTGCCCATAACATTTTTTACTCCAAATGTGCTAAGGAATAGCTGGTTAAAGTTTGTCGGGTACGTGCCGATACACCCTATATAGTTATATAAGGAAGTATGGAAGAATACAGTTGAATATAAAAATAGTATGAAAGTATAGAACATAAATAACGTTTGTTATAATAGCATAATATTTTTTAGTTTTTGTAAGTAAAGTGTTACGTAGTATATTGAGGAAATCTGTAATTAGTTTCTCAGTTAGGTAAATTACACATGTATTAATGAACCAAATTGTAAACTGTTGATTTCCCTAAAGTAAAATAGATACATAAAAAAGAATATATAAAGTATGTAGTTATAAAATATATAAAATAAAACATAGTACTATAGAGTAAGCAAATAAGAAAACGATTATTTATATCATGGAAATCTATATGTGCGTGATTACATTGGTAGGTACATTATTTTGTAGCAATTTTGTACAAATATATCAAAGTTAGAATTCATGTTTCAAGTCCGGCGAATTACACTGAACACTGGAGTCAATTATTATTGTTACGGTGGTTTACTCAGCTGGTAGCTAAGGTGGCACAGTAGGTACATGGAACTTGTATGCCTTACAGTGGTGCCAAACAGTTTTAAGTAATTTATGTAAAAAGTTTTTAAACTTTCGGCTATTAATATTACATTAATTTTGTATAGTTTTTTACAAACAAAAACTTTTATTGGTGGTATAACCTACGTTCTTCAAAGAAATACCTCAAAGAAATTCTTTAAAGATATAGCCAAGAACTTCCCAACTTCCCCACCTTTCTGTCCCCATCTCATCCTACCCCCAACTATAGTATATTTGCGGCACGTCCAGAGTGGAAGATACTCTCAGTATCGCCCTGGTGTAAGACAACGATGTAGATTTTAAACTTAACTTGAAATGGCTTTAGCTGTATTTGGTGACCAGATCTGAATAGCCAAGAAATTCTCTAATTCCTATCTTTTCTGTCCCTCATCTCATCCTCCTTCCCACTATATTATATTTGCGGCACGTTTCAGAGTCTAAGATACTCTCAGTATCGCCTTGGTGTAAGACAACCATTCAGATTTGAAACTTTGCTTGAAGTGGCTTTAGCCGTGTTCGGTGACCACATCTGAATAGTCAGGTGTATCCCTCCTTCCTCTTTCCAATCTAATTCCCATTCCCCTACACCTATAGCTTCACAACATATGTACGATCGATTATTAATATGAGAGTATGGAATGTATCGGCAGCATCTCCTATTCTCTTCCTATTTTCCTCTTCCTCTCCCCTTCCTTTAACACCAAATTAATTTTAAGAAACTAAAACTTCATTTCTAATGCACTTTAACATAAGAAACTTCTGTGGCTTGACTTCAGTTAACTTGTATATTTATATCTATCACTGCATATTATATAAAAGCTGTTTGTTTCTTACAAAATAAATAAATAAAAAACATACCTCAACTCACACCCATAATCTTACTGGCTGCATACAGCAGTTGGGATACTCATTGGATGCAATATACAAACATTTACAAAGGGCATTACGCACAAAATTACGTAAGCTAGATTTTCTACACTATGAAGGCGAAAGACATTAATGTACGCTATTCATTGTAACGTGATAGAGCAATCCAAAAATTATTTAATTTAATTTCTTTAACATTTAATGTAATAAGTGGATACACGTTTTGCTCAAGTCACATGTATATATATATATTTTATGTACACACAATAAGTACATAATGATTTACCCGAGTCGTGACATGAAATATTTGTTAGTTAATTATTGTCGTGATTATTATACAACTTAGAACATATAATCTTTCCGTGCGCACTTCGAAGAAATTATTTTAATTTTTTTTTTATGTTGAGTATTTACACTAAAATTATCAACCAACTAGCGACAAGAAGAAACGAACCGAATATAACCAGTTTTAAGTAATATCTATAAATAATAATTATGAAAAATTATCACGAAGGCATTGAAAGACGAAATCCGGACAGTTAAATAATAATAATATCTGAATTATTAATAACTTTGTTGATGTTTATTAGAAATATATTCATATCGTATTTTTTTATAATAGACTAATTAGATGATGGGCATAGAAACAAAAATAATTATTTTGTAAACATTATTACATGTTTCAATTCAGAATATGGTGATAAAATTTCAGACATTTGGTTCAAACAGGCTTGTTCCTATTTAACCCCTCAGACCTCTGGTATATTGACTGTTATATTTCTTTAAGACGATGTCAGAAAGTCAGACAATTTGAACGAATTCGAAAATTAATAAATGTTTTTGAAGAGTGATGAAATTCAATTAAAAAATTTTTTTTAGAAATAATATAAAATTTTTGAAATATTAATATTTTGATATCAAACTCACATTACATTTGTTCGTCTACACACTGAACTAATATTAAAATAAAAAATTTAAAAATATTTTAATTAAAAATGTATTATAAATCTTACTGCCACCTCATTTTTTTGTCATTTCATTTAAAATAATTTATTAAAAAATTTAAAAAAAAAAAGTTCTCAATTTGCTGTCGGATGCTATAATATTCTCAATATTAAGTCTTTTGCGGCTAACTTCTGGATTTGAATATAAAGCGTGGTGTTTATTGTTATTTTTAACACCGTTTAATTCATATTTATCAGCATGACAGTAATACAACGATATCCATGAGACCGTATAAAATTTTCCGAATAGCGAACAAATTGAATCTATGGGTAATAACTGTTTGTTCGCCAAACCGAACAAATTAGAATGAGAGGTTAAAATGTGTAATATTTTCGTCTCATAACTAAAAATTAAGCTAACGTGAGTAAAAAGCAATACAGAGTGTTCAAAAATAATACTTAACGCCCGTAATGAAAAATGAATTTCATATAACCTAAAATTCTCCATTGGTTTAACCCCCGCGTACCCAATTTTTACCTATTTATGACAAGTTTCTCGTTAACTCTTTAGGTTAAAAAAAAAGTATTTTTAGAGATAATCTGTACATTTTTTATGCCAAAACGTTAATTATATGAAATTCATTTGATAGAAAAAAATCGTAAAGTGAGCTACGAAAATTATTAAAAACACGTTTTGTTCTGTTATATTCGGTGACCGGATAAATCACCACAATGATAATTCATCACATCTTTAAAAAGTTATATAAAGTCATGGAAAGTGACGAAACAAAAACTTTATTAACTGGGTTCAGTAGTTTAGGTTAAGTAAGGTTAAAAAAAAATTCCTTTTTTCTAATGACTTTATATCACTTTAAAAAAGTGTGTTGAATTTTCACTGTGTTGAGTTTTCATGGAACCGTTATATTCATGAAAAATTTCACAGTGAATCTTTAAATGTAACTAAAGCATTTCTGGACAGATTTTTGCTCTATTTCAAACGAGTTTTTTTTAATATTTTGGCCATCAAATTATCGTTTTTAATATTAGCGCGTTCCCTCTAACATTCGTATTTATATATCTCAACATAATTGTATATAAATAATAATTGTGCTAAATTTTGTGGTTGGTGTATGCAGAAATATCTGAAATTTATTTATAATCATAATACAAATAATTTTATGCCTTTCAATAACATTTTAACAATGACGAAAATTACGAATAACTTTGATTTATTTTCACTTATCGACACATATATTTTAATCGGTGTCATTCTTAAATGTGGCAACGACAGATATTATTCAAGCAGATTAGATTGTGATAGATTTACTAAATAGGTTAGATTAGAAGAATCTAGATAAATACAAAAAGGTTTACCCCTTATACGTATTTCATAAAAAAACAACTAATGCAATAACAACAGCTGTTGCAAGCACACTTTAATATTGTTTGAATCGGTTTCGATTAAAACCGTGTCTTATTTAGCGCAGAATTATAGGTATTTTATTACAAAGATACAAAGTACTTAGAATTCAATCCCGGAATTGTCGGGTCGTTGTGCAACGATAATTTATAGGTTAGAAATTGATAGGTAAATTTCTTACGAACGACGATTTACATGAACTTCAGAAATCCTCTATCTATTTCAAAAATTCAGTTTCAGAAATTTAATTTAACAGCACCATTCATCGTGTAATGCTATGTCTAACTAAAACATCTGTTCTGCCGTGTGGTATATTGAACAGGTCATGGCGATGACTACGGCTAAAGTTTTCGGGCACACATTTATTGCAAACAAACTTTTTAAATTGTTTTTAAGAGGGTTACGAGAATCTGACATTATTTGAATAAATTTCTCTCACTACCATTATAAACGGATAATGTTTTTGCGAAATGATAAAGGACTTAGATCGCAGATAATGGTATCCATTGACACGTTCTATAGATTTTCGTTCACGTTCGATACAAGCTGAAATTAGTTATCTTAATCTAGGAATTCTAAACCAAAAACCTGTGCAAAATGCTTTGGTGCCTCACTTTTTGAAAATTAGTAATAGCCTAAAATAAAGTCGCTATCCGCGTCTGTCTGTTTGTGCGCTTCCTTCTTTTAAACTACGTAACGGATTTTGATAGAGTTTTTACTATAATTTAAAGAATTTCCTCTGGAAGGTTAACATATATAATAAATGCCTATTATGTTAATAAAAGTAGAGAAAACTCGATGTTTTATAATCAAGTCGTAAAATATATTTCTTCCGGCACTACATTCTTAACGCTGGCCAAACCTTACGAGATACATCAAAATAATGTACTACGAAATCATATGTAAAAAAGGCCTACAGAAAGTCCGCGAAGGTAGATGTCTATGTCCCAAGGATAAGAACAGCTGTTTTTTTTATATTTATGTTTAGTTCTAAGCCAAATAGTTCATAGCCGTAATAATAAAGCTTACATGTTATTCAATGCCTAGTGAGCTATCAAAAATTATACAAAATAAATTTAAAGCATGATAACAACAATAAACTGAAAATGACACAATATTAGTAAAACATGTATTTTGTAGGACACAACAGAGTGCTGGTATATATTACGCTTTATTCTATAAATGGAGTCAATAAATATATCAATAGGACCCTCAAACTTGTTTCCCAGATCATGCATCCTATCGGTTAGTGGTTTTTTTTTGGTTTTAGTATTTCACCCTGTAAAGAGTGCTTTGTGTATCGGTTAGTGAGTGTGTCTGATAGTTGGTTGTGTATCGCAGAATAATGTTATACAGGGATTTCCAATAAGAGGTGTTATTTTGAATAGCCCGCTATTTCGGTAGATGTTACTTTTGAAACTGTCATTTTTTGACATTTGACAAGTAGAAACTACGTCATTGATAAAAATGGAACGATACATGCTTCAACAACGCATTGAAATTATTAAAATTCACTTGAGTGAATCAAATGCAAATCATCTTGAGTGATGAGGCCCATTTCCACCTCGGTGGCTTCGTCAACAAGCAAAATTGTCGCATCTGGGGCTCTAAAAACCCAAGAATTATTGTTAAAAACCTCTTTACCCTCAACGTGTGACTGTATGGTCCAGCGGAGTCATTGGACCTTACTTTTTCTAAAATGAGGCTGAAGCAACAGTTACGGTGAATGGATTGCGCTATTGAGAGATGATTAATGATTTTTTATAGTCTAAATTGGATGGTATTGATCTGAAAAAGGTTTACTTTCAACAAGACGTGGCGCTACGGGCCACACAGGCAACGAAACTATTGATTTTTTACGATTAAATATCAAAATAACACCTCTTATTGGAAAACCCTGTACTTTGTCTTGTTTTCCTTGTCGGCACATATAATTTAATAGTGGCAACGATGGCAGGACTGTCAATAAAGTTGTTAATGACTCTGTGTAACACAACCACGTCTGACATAATTTAACGATCGACCGCGCTAAATACCCAAATATAGATATTTTTCCATAATAGTTTTAAGAGTTATAAGTTATAACCTTTTTTGATATTATAACATATTTGTTTTGTTTATCAAAACGTATCCATGTATATACACATTTTTTTAAATGATACATTGGAATATGGTACATTTGGTAATGTGAGCCTCACTGGGTGCTTTACCCGTGCTGAGGCCCCCAATTTACAATTTTGTGTGACAAATTATGTATGTAAATAAAAATGAACTGTATTGAAATTACGTTAAATAAACAAATTTAAATGAAATATTAAGAAATAAAATAAAATGAAGGAAGTAAAATAAAATAAAGTAAAGTAAAAAAAAAAAAATATTTAAGGCAGTTATATACACGGTGTCCGTAAACTCGTAGTACAAGCGGGAAACTGGAGAATCTACACCACATGGGGAACCCAAAAAAACATAAAGTTTTTTGATTTGAGCATTTTCACAAAAAAAAAAAAACCAAAAAAATATATTTTTCGGTTATTTTAGGGTTAAAGTTTTTTCTGGTGTTTAGGGTTGAACAACAGATGTTTTAACCCTGCAGAGCAGAAATATTTTATGATTACACCGGGTTAAATGAAGGGTGATTTCAAAATAATGCTTCAAATCCGAGTTTCTTCATTTGTTTTACTTTCAAATAGTTTTAATTAGTTGGGTACTTTGATCTTCAGTAATAATTTATAAGAATTTGATTAAAAAAAAAAAATCAACTTCAAACTCGATTTACTCGATAACGAAAGCTCAAATCAAAAAAAAATATACTACAAAATCGACTCCAAATGTGATGTAGATTCACCAGTTTCCCGCTTGTACTACGAGTTTCCGGACACCCTGTATAATTGATGGTCCGTTGTGTATAATATGTGTACTATGTAAGTATATTTTTCATTATTTTACGATAAATTTATTTTGTAAAATAGCCTTTTTGTTCTTGAATCCATTTGTTAATTTTTGTGTTATGTTTTTTGTGTTACTCATTTTTTAAATTTTATTGTGTTATATGTCTGCCTACTTACGTGTCGATTATGTTTTAAAAAATATGTTGTTCTGTAATTAAACATTCATTAGTGACAATCGCCTATAATTAGAATAATGTTTTAAGTGACGATTGTAACCAAAGATAAAAGAATATAAGCACAAGGACCTATTTCAATGTCACCATTCACAAACAAATTATGTAGCAAACTTGCCTATTCCTTCTCTCCATAGTTATTGTTGGCAATTATTATTAGTTCAAACATACTTTTTATATCAAGATATTATTTCTGATAATTTCAGTTTTTATATATATAATTTTTTTGTTTAATCCTATTGTAAACCTTAATAAATTAATAGATTGTAAATATTTTTTGCAGTCAATGTTTATAACCATATCCCTTATGTAAAAATGTATTTATGCATTTAATTTACCTAATGTAAAAGCCCCATCACTTCAAATCAAATGAAAGTTAAACTCGAATGATTCAATTAAAATGTCGATTATTATACCGATTTTGTCTTGCAATCCCTACTCATCTTCATTTGAAAGTATTGCTAATGATTAATGATTAATGATGAACGCTGTTGGAATGTGTGGGCACGGGAATCTGTTGTAGTATTAGTGCCAATGTAATTAGCAATAATTTCATGTGTAGGTTTGGAAAGGGGCGGACGCTTTACAGTAAGGGCACGCGTGTAATAGTATTGGTTAACAAAATCGGCGATATACGGTTCCATAATAAAAATACTCTAACATATCTCTTGTATTATAATATATTTGATTCTAACGTACATGGAAATCAATGTAAAGTTTTTGAAGCCCCAAACACAGTGTGCTTATCATAGGTTAGGATTTTATCTAGTGTAGTTTGATATACGCACGCAATTATTATTACTTGTACGTTCGTATGACCAATGTACAGATGTTCTATATTTTTAAATGTACTGGAATCAATGTCATGTATAGAGCACATGACTCGGGTCAAACTTGAGAGTGAAGGGCATTATGGGATGGCCTTCCTCTAGGATTGAGTCTTTCACGGCTGATAATTTTTTTTTCTTAACCTGTTCTAATGTAGGTGACAGGAATGTACTGTGAGTATTTTTAGTTCAATGTTATTGACAAATAATGTACTGTTAATTTTTTTCTATTTGTGTGAAACCGCACAAGAGTCCCAACTGCGCCCAACCGTCACATATACCATGGCATACCCCAAAAATAGTATGTTATGAGGCTGAAAGTACTGGGGATGCTGAGAGAATATTCCACTCTGGAACGTGCCGCAAATGTACCTTATACTATTTAAATGAATAAATTGTGAAATAAAACAAATAAAATTTACTATCGCACGCCGAGATTTGAACACGCGACCTTCGGTTTGCTAGTCGAGAGCCTTACCACTCGACCACGGAGGCCCTCAATAAATGCATAGAAAAAATGAATAATTTAGGTAGTATAATTTGAAAACATTATTTAATATACTAAAACAATACATAGATTTGTGTAATACGCTCCGTCAAAACTCGATATGCGCTTCCTGCAAAACTTGTCATCAATTATTATGCTGAAGTAATAAAAAAGGAATGTGCGTGTTTAATTGACTCGTATATGAACAGGTGTACGCTGTTAACAACGTGTGCGTGCATCACACTATCAGGGTAGGATCTTGGTTGACCACACACGTTGATGCTGAAGTTTAATTGCATTTAAGGTGAGCAAAATATGATCCAGACATGATTCAACTCTTTTCATGATATATTCATTATTCAGCCTTTATATAAGTAAACGTTCTAAGATTTTTATTTGAATATTATCATCATCAGTTTCATCTGTGAAGCTTATAATAATCATGTATTGTTTCATAGTGCTTTCACACAAACGAAGCATTGAATTCCGTCTAAACATAAACTTTAGGGTGCACAGTTTACATACCCGCTATGCAAGCGGATTCCCTACCAAGCACCGGACCTGTCATTGTCCTTGAGGTTATAAAAATCTTTAATGTAGATTAAAAATAAAATTGGGCGTATTGTAGTGCCTTGTGGAACTCCGTGATATTTTATTTCTATTGGATCACTTTTTTTCAGTGAGTTTATTAAATTGGTCCCATTTCCATAGTAACTTGGAAATATTAAAAATTACGATGTTTTTTTTAAGTTTTTGGGCCATGATGCTTAATGATATGGATTCCCTTAGACGAGGTCAAGAAAATGCCCATAATCTTACAACCACTGTCTACGATGTTTACGATTTATCGCGTAAGTGTTGTGATTGCTTCTTGCGTTCCCATTTTGGCTTGGAAGCCATATTGTCTGCTCGAGAGAAGTCGTGTTTGTTTAGATTTACTGCCGTTTCAAGTATTTTAGAGATAGAGTTGATAATTTTTATTAGGTCTGTTATTAGATATACTTGCTTCGTTTCCGCTTATATTGTTCGGATGAGTATTCCCTCAGGCCGTTTGATAAAATATCAAATTTAAAGCTTTTTTTTAATATGCTAGATGCGACTGAAAAATTAACCGATTTATGTATAATTGAAGCTTACTTGTAATTTAGTCAGTTCCCACAGAGTAGTTAGGCCGAAATGTCAGAATATTCCTTTTCAAAGACATCTAGTTCATCAATGTTGGAGTCCTTACTTACATTCCTATATATTATTTTCTTTCTGGTTTTCCGAATATCAAAAATGTTAGATTTTACAAAAATTGTATTATATTGGCAAAATATTTGAAGTGAGCATTTTTGGTAAGCTTGTGGCACATGTTCAAATATTTTTTTTGATAAACTTGTGGCACATGTTACAACATATTTCTGATAAGCTTGTGGCACATGTTGCAATATATTTTGTAGTTTATTTTAAGAGGTTCATTGCTAGTGTTGTTCAAAAAACCCTTAATTTTCTCGCTTTTGGTAATAACTCATATGATCTCATAGAAATCTTTGTATCTCCCTTACTTTCATGGTGATAAATATGATTATGTTAGTATTTAAAAAAATAACCACAGAAGATTTGAAATGTATACCTTTATGGAACCAAAAGATCAGAGTAATTATTTTAAAAAAATTATGAAACTTTATGAATTATTTTATATAAAACGACAAAAATTGAGGTGAAGTTTATAATATATCTGTCTAGTAAAATGCATGTGTTTTATATATTGTTTCGTTGCCATAACTTTAATTACAAAAAACGTAATGTGAGCCATTTTTTATGTTCGCATTCAACATTTTAATACTTCAAAATTTTTAATTTTATTTTGATTTTATTGTAATTTTATTATAATTGAAATCTTTCATTTAATTGGATTTTATTGGAAATACTCCGACATTCTATCAAAATATGGCCGAGGCCTGAGGAGCCAAGTAAAAGCCATCAAAGCCAAGTAAGGCGTAAATAGTAAATAAATAGTAAAAATGCGTTGTTTTGCATTTTATTTCTTTTGTGGATTCTATTCACGATTCCAGGTGTTATCTTTGTGTGGTAAATAGGTTCTTTGCGATTTTGAGTTTATTTGTTTTGCATACGTATTCTTTCCTATGTATTTATGAAGTGTTAAATTGTGTCCACTGCGTTGTTTAAAGAAGGAGTGATGTTGTGAGGGAAACACAGAGGCCTGCAAATCATCATGAACCCGAGAACGAGCCGTAAAAACGACCCGTTTTCTTAGGACAATTGTCGACCGTGTACAAACGTTGGGCATTTGGTGTATTTCCCGACTATGCACCGATGCCGATGAGATCAATGACGTTAGTTTCTCAGAGCATCTTCTACTGAAATACTGGTAGAACAAGGACAGCATTCCCACTGGTTCTTTAAATTTAGCAATCTGTTTTTAAAGTTATGGGAATCAAATGGACCACCTGTTTCTTCCGTTATCCAATTTGGAGCTCCATACCAAAGGTGGCTGACAAATTAAACACTGGGCAACACCTACAAGTTGTAGAAGGACAGCCTGCACACTATTCCCAGCTTTTGAGAGGCGAACTTGACTCCGGCTTCGATGGACCCCCGTGCCTTATCTGATCCATAATCAAGCATAAATCAATGAAAGGCATGTTGGGAAGATAGCTTCCTTAGAAGGAGATTTGTCAAAGAAAATAAAAGATTGCTGGAGAAGAGTATTGAAACTCGGGCAAATCCGGGTAGCACCAAATCGACCTACCATCATATTATTCATAATACTTTCTCCATATCAATTACTATACAAGTTTTTTCCAGTGTAAAAGCGCAATTATCAAAATTAATTATAGTTAGATAAGAGCATCTATTTCACACATGACCTCTGACTCGCTCTGTGCGTTCGAACATTCACGGATCACTTTCATTCAGTTCCCGCAAGGGTTAATAAAATGCAAACATCTCTATAATATTCGTATATCGGTCAATGCCATAAAATCTGATGCTCCGGTTAAAGAACCGATTCTCTGATAACTTCAGAATTCAAGGCGAAATCTAAATATTCGCAGATCACTTGGATACACGGGTACCTCCTTATCAAACTGTACACTTTTAAAAAGATAAATCAAAATAAATAATAAATTTATGAAGATAATACTAACATCTAAACGAAACTGGAACAAGAAACAGAAAAAAACTCACAACTAGAAATCGAACCCAAGATCTCTTGTATTACCTCACTTGACTATTGGGACCTATTTATAAAACGTCGATTCACAATATTATCTTGCAAAATTTTTTTTCCTTACCCTTTTTTTAAATGTCTTGTTCTGTTTCATGATTTGTTTGGATTTGTTGTAATTATCTTCATTTTCAATTAAATAATTCACTAATAAGTTTACCTACCCTTTAAAAGCTTAAGAAAAGTTGTTGCAAATAAAAATTAAATAGATTTTTAGAAAATGTCAAAAGGTATCCCGTATCTAATGCCAACCACTGGTTATTATACCTCTTGGTGTCACATCGAAAGTAAGAGAGTTTGGTGGGGGTGGCTGAGCGTGGGTTTGCTCTGTCATGGAAAGGCCGCGAAAGCTTCAGATTATTTCAGAATGGGTCTGCCGACTATGTTGATTAGCCTGGAAGGTTCCAGAAAGTTCATAAAGGTTCTCGAATGCTCTAGAAGGTTCTGGAAGGACAAAGTTCAAGAAGGTTCTGTAACGTTTTAAACTGAGTGGCGAAGTGTTTCGTTGAGTCTAGAAGGTTCCATAAAATTCGAGAATGCTCCTGAAAGTTCTGGAAGAAGCTACCGCATAGCGTGGCGCGGAACAGCTTGTTTACTATAATTCTTTAGATCTTTGTGATCATTCAAAAGATAGCTGCCAAAAATGTAGGATAAAATATTTGTAAGTTATTGTTAATTCTGAATTTGAAATATGAGATCGACAAATATGATGTTTAATAACTAGTTCCCGATGGTTGAGCGGTTAAGTCACTGTCCAGGTAAAACAAGAGATCCAGGGTTTGATTCCTTCTTAAGGAAGTTACCTTTAATATTATGTGTCTTGTTCTGTTTCATGTTTAATTTAGATTTGTTAGTGTTATCTTTTTCTTCATTGACGGGTACAACCTTCAAAATTAAAGAAATATGTTGTTCAAATAAGATTAAAAAAAATTTCATAAATTATTATTATTATTATTTCTATATGTGGTGTGATAACGCGAATGATTCCTGAGAAATACACTCTATTATCTCATCGCCCACAAACAAACCTGTTGGATCCGGTTTATGAGCTGAAAAGTAAGAATATAATGACACTTTAGTTCCACCACACGAAAACGTGATAGTGATTTTAATATTTGAGTGCCCATTATTTCGGGTGATTAAGTACTGGGCACGAACGATATGTTCACAGATTTTGTGTATAAAATTAAATATATAATAGATTACATTTTAAAGACCGATAATAGCTGAACAAAACATGTACCTAACCTACAAAACTTGGTTCTTATTTGCCTCGAATTTTGTTTTGTCTAGACAACAATTAATATATCGTTGATAATTTCAAAATCTTCTTTTTAGTGTCAGTGACATTATCATGTGCTTACTATTTTATTAATATTTTTAAAAGATTCATTATCTGTCACTAAGAAGCAGTGGTTTTAAAGTATATTATTAAGATCACAAATGTAAGATGCCCTAATGATGTCATGGTAGTAAGAAAAAATATTATATTTATATGTGGAAAAGTAAATAAAATTACGTATTTTCAAGATTTTACATTAAATGCACACATTTTATGTATTTATGTATAACATACTTTAACACACTCATTGGCAAATTTATACAATGACATGCGTACAATCAATGGATACTAATATGTTCAAAAACAATATCAATATAAAAAATCTTGATCAATTAAAATATTTTTTATCTCTTTTTTTTAGTTCAGTGTTGCAAGTTGATTCGATTTTTACAATCAATGGCATCTTATCAAATATAAAAGGTACAAGATAAGCGAATGTTCATTGGTCCTGCAATAGCTGTTTGCAAATATTACTTATATAAGCATCCCATTTCATGTGCCTGTCCAATTTTTACTCAAGAGATATTTTCAATTTGTATGGATATTTCAAGCGACTAAATATTACTTTTAATAATTTGTTATCCTTTGTGCTATGCATAAAAGAACCTGTCTTATAAACTTTAGTTTATCATTAAAAAAAATAATCCCATTTGATGTGCCTGTCTACAGTTACCCCCAAATCTACATACGTTTGTACCAGTTCAATTATTCCACATTTACAGGGTTGTTTAAAATTGTGTATAAACTCAAATGTAAGCGACTTTATTATAGGCGTGATGCTATATTTGACATGTGGAGATCATGTTAACAAATAAAAAGTGTAAAAATGTATAAAGTGTAAGTACAAAAAATATTAAATATATTAAGTTAGTCATAAAAAAATATTAATATTAATACAGTAATAAATATAATCAATAATAATATATAAATATAACTGCAAATACAAGTTAAGAGTGTATAGTATACAGTTGTTTATTAATTACGAAAGTAAATAAAATTAGCAATAGAAAATAATAATTTATAAATTATAAGTAGTGTGTAACAGATAGAAATAGAAGCGGTTTATCATAACCTGCCTCACTAGGCTATCGGCTAGCGTAGTGAGGCAGTAATTTTATAATTTAATTTAAATACACGTGAATGCAACCACGCTTGTATTACAATATATCGCTGAATAGTTTTGTTAAATCAATATTTTCAAATTAGTGTAAGTAATTGAAACTAAAGATTATTTTCCCAAAAAATATGATAATGCATAAAGATGGCGACTGACTGGAATATTCGCCATGTTAGTACAGCGTGTCAATATAATATAGGTTTATGTTATTATAGTGAGAAAATAATATCCGAGCAAATATTCACACATGTGACCAACAATCTCTTGTAAGTCAAGGTTTCACAAAAATATGATAATGAATAAAGATGGCGAATGATTGGAATATTCGCCATGTCAGTACAGCGAGCCAATATAATATAGGTTCATGTTATTATAGTGAGAAAATAATATCCGAGCAAATATTCACACAAGTGACCAGCAATCTCTTGTAAGTCAAGGTTTCACAAAAAGATGATAATGCATAAAGATGGCGAATGGCTGGAATATTCGCCATGTCAGTACAGCGAGCCAATATATTATAATAGATTTGGGTAGCCCTGAGGGCGCCTCAACTGTTTTAACTGTAAACCACCTAAGAACGTAAGAATTAAATAAAAAAAATCATCTTTTCACTTGTAGAATGTAGTATCACCACCCGGACATCTTGTATTTCATCAGGTAATAATAATATTTAACGAACACAATTAAGACATAACTAAGCAATTTCTTAATCAGTCAATTGCGTCTATTGGTTAAACATTTAAATTTGTGCCTAACAACAGGGCGCATTACTCTAATCGCCGATTCCATTAGACATATTGGACATGTAGGTAGGTACACTACTCCAATAATTTAAACTACTCATCCACTAGTTACGTACTACGTACATTCGTAGATTCACGAGCTATTTTCCACTCACAATAAATTATAAACCACGGACGTTGATCAAAATCATTATATCGTTTGTTATAACACGGAGTGTGTACCTAGACCGAGTTGTTTGGCTGCTCTCTGCCTACCCCTGCGGGGAAACGGCGTGATGGTTAGTTAGTTAATACACGGATAAAATGAGTATTTCTGATTTATTAAAATCATGTTAAAATACGGGATTGTAGCACGTTTTCTAATAATCATACAGTACATTCATAATATATCAGAACACGCGTGAATGCACCTGCGTTTGTCCTGATATTATGTAATGACGAAATGCTAAAATATTAGAATTTTTATGAACACGTGTTCCGACGTCGCGATAAGCAATTTTCGTTCCCCTTCATCTTATTTAACTTCTCTAAAACACACCACGAAATATGGAATAAAATCTCTTAACTATATTGCCTACACACTCTATAACTCTCTTCCAGATATGTATAAAAACAGCCAGCATAATTCAAAAATTCAAAGTAAGGCTTTAAAAGAATGTTTTTGAACACGAAAATATGTAATTCTTGTCGTGTTGTCCTTTGTTTTTTTTTTCTTTCTTTCTCTATCCCCTATATTCGTAATCGAACATAATTATTTTTACCAATGTATTAGTGGGTACCTACTTCTTAATTCCTACTTTGGTTCTGTGCTTATGTGTATATGCCTGTCTGTTTCCTTTTCTGTTTCTTCTTGTTTGTTCTACTTAACCTCCCTTTGTCTATTTGCACTGTTTTGTATGTTAAACTTATAATTATGTTATTGTTGTACCGTTTCGTATGTGACACTTTGATATCAAAATACCAATGTAAAATTATACCTTTTAACTCCCATCTATGAATTGTAAGTTTCTCTCGTCCTACAATGAATTTTATAACTCATCGGGATTGCTCTAGCAAAATAAAAATAATGATTTATTTATTTAACACCCAGAGGGCTTTTACATGTAGTTAGTACAAATTTGAGATGACAAATAATTTTGAAACATGAGAAGAAATTAAATTAAAATAGAAAAAAAATAGATTTACAAAAATACGAGAGAAGGTTTAAGAGTAGTGTTGGAATACGTGTTTTAGGAGATCCACAAAGTTAACATTAGATATGTTTAACATTAAGTATTGGTTTCCCATAGTGAAGCCACTGTATAGGGGAATGGGCAATATAGTTGTCGTGTTATTATTGTGGGCATGTGTAGGTTTATGACTTGCAGGAGTTCGCAACAGTCAAAATTAAAGTTTAGTTTTTTTAGTTAAAAGTTTAAATGGTTTATTTTACATGTTTTTTCTAGAGAATGTATTTTTAGAGTATTTAAAATATTCTAGTGAAATATTATGACAAGATTACAAAATGAGTACTTAAGGTTGGTACCTGGTTGAAAGTATTTTAAAAGAGATATGCGGTAACTTTACTACATATCGCTCGCTTTTTATTGCTTAATATCACTAAACTGTTGCATTAATCCTTGTTCTTACTTACATATTCAAAGTTATGCAGTAGAATAGTGAGAAAGGTATCCATAGTTATTCTGCTTCAAAATATATTTATAATTTAATAATAATAATTGGATGACTTGTGTAGCGCCGTTTTTGTGCAAAATCACCTCAAGGGCGCTGTACAAACTTATAATACATCTCAACAGTGATCTATGTTATTACTTAACTATTTATGGAGATAATATACAGTACAATACTTACCTGGTAGGTCACTTGAGATTAACACTTAATTAACATTATATTATTATTTATGAGCAAAATTTAGATACAGGATTTAGAACATAATTGGAAAATTGAATATAATTGGACTTTCTCTTAGGAATGGTATATATATTTAATTTAAGGGTACGACAGCTTAAAAAGGTAAGTTTTTAGTTTAGATCTGAATTCTGTTGGACTTATTATGGATCTTAGTTCCGGAGGAAGTTTATTCCAAGCCTTCGGCCCAGATACTCTGAAATTTATAAGGTATCGTAAAATTGGTAGCAGGATGTGTGTACAAACTTGCTACACATATCGAAGATACATAAAATATGTTTTTCTACATTATATTATTATATTTAATCCATGCGTAGAGTTGCATTTACTTTCTAAAAAGAAAACTTTCTCCATATTTGTAATTACATTATTTCGTATACTGCATTTAAACATGTGGGTGGCGGGTTTGGGTAACACTTCTGCCATAGGTCATCCTAAGCGGTTCGCTACGTTTGGTGACTTAGCAGGAGTTTCGGGGTTCATCAGGTGAGGTGTGTCCAGAAGCGCCTAGCCCACCATCAACTGTAGCGTGCCGGATCGGGAGAGGTTGGTTAAAGGAGACCCTATGATCTCTCCATCTGATGTCCCTTGACCTATCACCTCGCGCTGCAGCGGGAAAGATAGAGCATACGTCCGTCATTCCTGAACACACTGATCCTTATATTCCTATCAATTTTTCATACCTTTTCCTTCCCATAACTTCCTCCCCTTCCTTTCCTTAAAAAAAACCCTCCAAAGATGACATAGGCTCTTCAAGGAAATTATTTACTCAGGGCCCCACACAGGAGACAGGGTTAATGTTAAAAATGTTGAAATTTTCGCGACCCGAGCCACGAATTATGAGAAAGAAACGAAGCAACCTTTCGCGCAAAGCCATGAATTATGAGAAAGAAACGAAGCAACCTTTCACGCATAGCCATGAATTATGAGAAAGAAACGAAGCAACCTTTCACGCATAGCCACGAATTATAAAAAAGAAAAGAAGCAACCTTTCACGCAAAGCCACGAATTATGAGAAAGAAATGAAGCAACCTTTCACGAATAGCCACGAATTATGAGAAAGAAACGAAGCAACCTTTCACGCATAGCCACGAATTATGAGAAAGAAAAGAAGCAACCTTTCACGCATAGCCACGAATTATGAGAAAGAAAAGAAGCAACCTTTCACGAATAGCCACGAATTATGAGAAAGAAACGAAGCAACCTTTCACGCATAGCCACGAATTATAAAAAAGAAAAGAAGCAACCTTTCACGCAAAGCCACGAATTATGAGAAAGAAATGAAGCAACCTTTCACGCATAGCCACGAATTATGGGAAAGAAACGAAGCACCCTTTCACGTATAGCCACGAATTATGAGAAAGAAACGAAACAACCTTTCACGCATAGCCACGAATTATGAGAAAGAAACGAAGCAACCTTTCACGCATAGCCATGAATTATGAGAAAGAAACGAAGCAACCTTTCACGCATAGCCACGAATTATGAGAAAGAAACGAAGCAACCTTTCACGCATAGCCACGAATTATGAAAAAGAAACGAAGCAACCTTTCACGCATAGCCACGAATTATGAGAAAGAAACGAAGCAACCTTTCACGAATAGCCACGAATTATGAGAAAGAAACGAAGCAACCTTTCACGCATAGCCACGAATTATGAGAAAGAAAAGAAGCAACCTTTCACGCATAGCCACGAATTATGAGAAAGAAACGAAGCAACCTTTCACGCATAGCCACGAATTATGAGAAAGAACCGAAGCAACCTTTCACGTATAGCCACGAATTATGAGAAAGAAACGAAATAACCTTTCACGCATAGCCACGAATTATGAGAAAGAAACGAAGCAACCTTTCACGTATAGCCACGAATTATGAGAAAGAAACGAAATAACCTTTCACGCATAGCCACGAATTATGAGAAAGAAACGAAGCAACCTTTCACGAATAGCCACGAATTATGAGAAAGAAACGAAGCAACCTTTCACGCATAGCCACGAATTATGAGAAAGAAAAGAAGCAACCTTTCACGCATAGCCACGAATTATGAGAAAGAAACGAAGCAACCTTTCACGCATAGCCACGAATTATGGGAAAGAAACGAAGCAACCTTTCACGAATAGCCACGAATTATGAGAAAGAAACGAAGCAACCTTTCACGCATAGCCACGAATTATGAGAAAGAAAAGAAGCAACCTTTCACGCATAGCCACGAATTATGAGAAAGAAACGAAGCAACCTTTCACGCATAGCCACGAATTATGAGAAAGAAACGAAGCAACCTTTCACGCATAGCCACGAATTATGAGAAAGAAAAGAAGCAACCTTTCACGAATAGCCACGAATTATGAGAAAGAAACGAAGCAACCTTTCACGCATAGCCACGAATTATTAAAAAGAAAAGAAGCAACCTTTCACGCAAAGCCACGAATTATGAGAAAGAAATGAAGCAACCTTTCACGCATAGCCACGAATTATGGGAAAGAAACGAAGCACCCTTTCACGTATAGCCACGAATTATGAGAAAGAAACGAAGCAACCTTTCACGTATAGCCACGAATTATGAGAAAGAAACGAAACAACCTTTCACGCATAGCCACGAATTATGAGAAAGAAACGAAGCAACCTTTCACGCATAGCCATGAATTATGAGAAAGAAACGAAGCAACCTTTTACTCATAGCTTCGTTCCTTTTCCATAATTCGTGGCAGGGGTCGTGCAAATTTTGTCAAGTAACGTAAGATGTATTTCATGCAAAGATTTTTCTAAAAATAATAATATTACAATACGAATTTCAGTATTACTTTCACAGACGCTGTCCTAGGATGCATACATTACGCTTTTGAGTGAACTATCAATTTCCTGAGAAACAAGAATTGTATTGATATACTTAACAACCTTCGTATTTCAAAATTACATCGAGAATACTTTTCAAACAATACCCAGCATTGTGATCAAATACATCATTCTATACAAATTGTAAAAAAATTACATTGCTGTGAAGCGTCAATTTACCCTTAAAATGTGAGTTACATATTTGAATAACTTTGTTTCCAAAATCATTAGGACAGGCTTACCTAACTGTTATCAATAAGAACTTAAATAGAACTTTCACAGACTTTTAAATCTGATAAATGATTCAAATTCCATGAAACAACCGGTCCTATTTTTTTTACTCTTCTTTTAAACTATACTTTTATGATCCGGTATTTAATTTAATTTCCAAGAAAAATGTCATTAATAATCAAGCTCGTATTCACTGGGACACTAACAACTGTTATTAACTTGTTTGAATTGAATCTGGAATGGGTGAAACTTTTTCTTTATTGCCTCCTGCGCAGCGAGATGGCTTGTCATTCAATTTACATCTAGATTCAAGAATTATCCATCTCTTGTCACGAGCAAGAAATGCCTAACTAGGCGGCCGAGATAAATGGTATAAATAAATTGATCGAATTAGAAATTCTTTTTGTTCCATCTGGAAAACTGTCATCATCACTGTCGTCATCACTGTCATCACCACTGTCATCATCACCTTCATTATCACTGTCATCATCACTGTCATAACCACGGTCATCATCACTTCCCCAATCACCGTCATCACCACTGTCATCACCACTGTCATCATCACTGTCATCACCACTGCCATCATCACCTTCATTATCACTGTCATAACCACGGTCATCATCACTCTCATAATTACTGTCATCATCACCTTCATCTTCACTGTCATCATCACTTTTAAATACATATAGAATATTTTTTCTTTGGTGTTTTTTTTTAATTTTCTTTTATTTTTCTTTTTTATATTGGTAACCTTGTATTTTATAAATTTACCAATGTAAATAAATGCTTTCAGTAAAAAAATACTTTTAATTGAAATACAGGGGGTCCGGGGACAAAACCTTAGGATCAGATTCTACATGATATTACAAGTTGAATAGACAAATAACTTTTATCGAAATTTCCACATTTTGGTAGTTTACAGGTAAAAAAGTTGAATTTTATTTGTAAAAAGAAAATAAAATTCTTCTCAAGAAAAATATTTTTGAAAAAAGTTATTGATCTTTTTTACTTCTACCATCATGTAGATACGCCTCCCGAATTTTTTGCACTCCAGACACCCTGTGTTAATATCGAAGGATGTACTAAATTTTAAATATTTTTAAATTTAATACTTCGTATCATATTTTTTTTATTTAATCCTGCCATGTTTGATCTAAACGTCCAAAGTCTCGTAGTCGTACATCAATTATTGGTATTGCAAATTTATTGACCGACCTGTCCAAACTGAGTCAGCACTGCCGATAGCCTGTGGGTTTATCGTATCCCCAATTTGGGGAATGTCGTGCAGCTGAAAGAAGTAGGAAAAGAAGTAGTTGAGAAGATGAAAATTGAAAAAAGCACCTGGCTATTCAGATTTGCTAACTAAAAACTCAAAATCACAAGTATTACATCGTAATTGCAACTTGACAACTTTAATCAGTTTTTTTTTCAATTAATAATGCTAATAAATTCACAGTTAGAATTACAGAGTGCTAATTTTTGACGCTATTAAAACACGACAATGAATAACCACAATCTCTTAATATTCTTAGAAACCTTATTCACGCGAAGGAAAACACATTTTTTTAATACGTGCACAAAAATAATAAAACACTTTGATTGTTTATAAATATATTATTATCCTTCAGAATGTTCAAATAGTGACGTCCGAACCACACGCGGGGACCTCGTGATATTTAAGTCATAAGATAATTTGATATAATTATACAACAGGCTGGCAGAGCGTACTTCTATTATCTGATTGCTTAGCGAGCTACAACAATGATAATTACCTACTTATTACTTATGGCCAGAGATTAATGGCAATTAAGCTGACATGTTTAATTTGTCACATTTATGAGAAGTAATTTTGAATGTGAATCCCGCTTAGATTAGGTACACTCTCTCTACCTGCCTTTCTCTCCCTCTCTTGCGCTAGAAATAGACCGATGTGACCAAGGCGTGAAAGCATTTATTTAATTTATTTTTTTATTAATTATATTGTTTTTGTATCACAGATTTTTTAGACCACCTCACTGTCATTTGTACGAACATGCGCATGTAGTGGCGGTCGGTTTAGTAAGACTTTTAATAACTTCGTACACAGAGAAAATTGAGTATTGCTAAGTTATTGTAAATCTCTTAAAATTATTGGTAATTCCGTTAAATTGCAGGCCGTTTCCTCATAATTTTTTAGTAAATTCCTAATAATTTTTTAGTAAATTCCTAATATATCGTAACACGCGTTCATGCACCTGCATTTGCCTCGATATTATATAATGAAAAAATACGTAAATCTTAGGATTGACATTATTATAGATTGTTACATACTTATACATTTTTTTAAATTATTTTATTTCTATTGACAAAAGGGTCACTGCTCAGCTATACAGTCCGGATATCTCCCGGAATGCAGCAGTGTCTCTAATATTATTTACATATATGTGTATATTTAAATTAAATTCAATTAATCAACCGAAGTTCAAACATAATTACAAAATTCGACGAGAAAACTTAACAATTTACTTGAAACATCTCTACACGGAGAAAAATGAGTATTGCTAATTTAAGGAATTTTTCAAATTTTTGATAATACTGTTAAAACGGGGATTGTAGGCCCATAACGAATAAATGGATAGGTTTCCTTATAAACTAAATTGACTAAAATACTAATGTATTATCACTAAGTCAGAACATGTGTTCATAAAAATCATAATATTTTCGAATTATATATATTGTCAACGCAAATGAAGGTACATGAACACTTGTTACGATATATTAAGAATTTACTAAAAGGCTTTTCAGGAAACGGGTTGCAGTCCCGTTACTAACCGGATTACCAATAATTTGAACAGATTCATAATAACTCATTCTCCGTGAATGTTCTACAATGTTTTACCGCAAACAATATAGTTTTAGGCAAGTCACTAGAAATTTCTTGTAGACTCCTGATGTAGAATCTAGAAATCCTTATTAGACCTTAATCAGCGCGTTGTTACACTTCCTGAATGTATTACACTTTACGTGACATGCCGGTTCATGGCAATTCGAAATATCATATATTTACAGAATCGTGTGTTAGTGAATTTTAAACAAGCACGTTATCTCTCTGTTTTCGGTATTGATACATTAAACGTAATCGCACGCGAGTGACAACAGAAATTGGTGACCCACATTAACGCGACCGGACTTTATGTTTCCTTTCTCGTTTCATCTGGTTTGCACGGCTTCGCGAATTAATTACTCAGATAAAACTCGGTCTTTTGTCTGAAGCGATGTTTGTTTTGGTAGATTTGCGGTGAATTGGGAAACATCTCTTTTGCAATTCAAATAAGTTTTAAAGATACTTTCTTTAAATCAAAACACGGAAAACTTTTTCAGCGAGGTATTGATAACTAACCCGTGTATTAAATTTAATTTTGAGAAATTGGTTACTAGTGATACTAGTCTACGGTCGAGTGGTTTCAGAGAATTTGAACAATTCATCAAATTTCAAAGTTGATTTTCAAGTTCTGATATTATTTCAGTTTTGTGAAACAACTGGCCAATAATGATAAATTAGTAAAACATAAATAAGACCTTAACTGAACTTGAAATTTGATGAATTGTTCACATTCTGTGAACCATCCCGTCCTTAAAGTTTTTAAATTAGAAAACATGCCATTATTTTGCCTTCAGTTTCTACCTGGTTTTTCCAGCTTAGTTTGGCATATATGATGACTCCGAGGTACTATTTAAAAAAAACGAGATGTGTATTTCTCAAGTTTGAAAGATTCTACTGAATTTGATATAATGTTTAAATGGCGTTGCACTGTTTTTATAAAAATCTACAGTTTTATTCCGACATTGAAGATATTTTGGAGAAAGGTGACTGTCTAAAAAATATTTAGAAAAATAACCCACCCCCTTTTCCCCCCTCTTTAAGCAGAATTTTGATACTTTTTAATGAAATTTTGCACACTTGACATTCAAAATAAGAGGAATATATTTCTCTATTTTTAACAATTCCACACTTTTATTTGGAGATGAAATTTTGCTACTCACATATGATTTCTAAAAGTTCTGTGCAAAGCCCTAATGAGGCCAGGGACTTCACCTAGTAAAAATTAACAATAAATTCTGCAATTTTTTATTTAATTCATAATTATTAATATTTTTATCGTACGATTAGAAAACAAAGGTTTTCATAGACATTTCATATAATAAATTTTTAAATCAGACAAAATATATGATATTTTTTGTCATATGCGATAAATTAAAGATATATTATCTATGATTTCTTATCTTAAAATATAAAACATCATCAGTATCCAAAAAGTATCGAAAAGTAGTTGAATGTTCTCCTAATAAATAGTTGATTTGTGATATCAGATGTTTTTATTTCAAGGTCTTCAATTCACCAAATATTTGATAAAATAATTTATTATCTTCTTCCGATTTTATGTCCGGGTTAAATCTTCCCCATAGGAAAAACTAAACCCTTCCACACACTATTCCACAAATGATCATCTAGTCAATCAACATTATGCAAGTGCATTATATAAGCAAAATAAATACAAAACAATACAAGAACAACACGTCAACTCACCAGAGATCAAATGGGAAAATAATTCACAGACTCCAGATATTTTCATATCAGAGGGTTCGGCTCGGTAGAACTTCTAACAGGGCCTATAAATCCTACTGATCCTTCAACATAAATATTTAAAAACATCTTTCGCTACCCTGCATGTATTTAAAATGACTGATTTTTGCATTTTTATATATAATTTTTTTGATAAATCTAATACGCCTAAATTTTGAATGAGAGAGCTAGGTATAATGCCAGTAGCAATGGTAATATTTTTATAGTCTGAGAATGCCAAATTCTTTTTATCTCATTTCCTAAATCTTTAATATTTTATTATAAAACACCAATTTACATTATTCATTATTTTTATTATTGAAAATGGATTGATTTACAACATTTACATTTAACACAATTTTAATTTAATTTTGGGTATTCTGGAGGTTCGATCATTTTTCTTTAATTTAATAAACATTACACATAATCATTTTGTTGGTAAATTTAGTTAAATTTAATTTCACGGCAATGTCCTTAATGTGGCTCTTTCCTTTGCCATCTTTCCACTATTCTTCCCCAGGATTATCGTTTGAGCTAATTTAGATATCTCAAATTCAAACACATTTGGGCGAATACATTTTATGATTCTTTGTATTCCTCCGAGTATAAGTTTGGTAAATTTTGTATCTCGAATTCAAATTAACTTTTTTATAAACAACAACAACAGAAAAAACATTTTTAAAGTACTTCCCGGTAAGATGTCGTGGAAAAAACTGTGGGGCGTTCGTCCATAAAAAACTGTTTACACGAAAAAATGCACAGTTTTTACACATCTATAAGTTTTGTTAACATACACATCAAGCATCAACACAACCATAATGCCGATTTCAAAAATCATAATTGATTATTATTGTTTACTAGCTGACGTGTACCCGGCGTTACTCGGGGACTTACGAATGTTAAGTGGTAATGTTTTGAGGTTGTGAATTATAGTGTACATACAGAGGCGGATTTGCCCTTAGGCCTATGTAGGCCCGGGCCTAGGGCGGCCAGATATTAGGGGCGGCCAATCGTGACAAAAAAGTCACAGATGATAACAAGAAATTACTTCCTAAGTACCTAAATATTGTACGTACGAAATAGCGATATGCAAGAGCGTGTTCACACACAGCACACAGCGCGCCCCCACGCCCCGCAGCCGCCCTCGCCACACCTATCATGCTCCGTCGCTCGCCCGCTCGCGTATTTCCAATCCCTACCGTGATTCAGTTGCGCTAGTGACTGAACCGCGTTAGGTATTGTTATGCATATTAATCACCTTACAAAAGCTGTAATAAATAAATAAATTACTGAATCGATTTCGATAAAAGTTTTCAATAAAGTAAATTCATTGTGTAGTCTATAGTCTATATCAGGGGTCTCCAAACAACGGCCCGCCAATGTCATCAATCCGGCCTGCGACAATCGACAATTATACAGTAATTGAACTAGCGAATTTAGCAAAAGTATTTTTTTACATTAATTCCACACAGGAGGCTTTGAGGAAAATATTTTCCCTCACGACCTATGTCATCTTAGGTGATGCTGTGTGGAGGGTCTTTTTAAGGAAGGGAAGGATAGGAAGTTCTGAAAAGGAAAATGTATGAGGGGTGGGTAGGAATCTGGGGATTAGTGTGTCCAGGAGTGACATACGTATGAATACATCTCTCCAACTGCGGTGCAAGGCCTCCCTCACCCAGTCTCTCTCGATCAGGCCCGCCACGCAGCAGGTGGGCAGACGTATCCGCCGCCAAGACCTGGACAAATCTCACCCCATGAACCATGAATGATAATGGCAGGAAAATTAAAACGGTTTTGACCCTAGGAACTTACTGAAAAGTTTGGATACTCCTGGTCAATATGATGGGTACTGCGAAAGGGGCGGCTACATGGTCTGGGGCCTAGGGCGGCCAAGACTGCAAATCCGCCTCTGTGTACATATCAAATATTATTGTATTGCCATGTATTCCTCGAATGTTCTCGGCTTCTTCAGCCATTCACTTTTAATTCCTACACTATCCTCACACCTTTTTCGTTCATCATGTACGCCGTATTTTACCACGAACAACTATTTGATTCATCTCTTTTCTACAAGCAACTCATGTGGAAAAGACAGGAATATTATGAAATTCATATTTTTACTGTTAGAAAACTACATTGTATGGTCTATAATTCAACTCCATATCTTATTCGGTTGCAGAGTTAATGCGTTAAGTTTCCCGGGCTTTTTCTACAGTTCACTACTGTATACCACATTGTTTACATTTTAAAAACTACACTATATGGACTTTTGGTAGGTATGCATTCGCAAATACTTGATGGATAAAAAACCTCAATATCAAATCCTGCAATTGTCCCAAATACCCTTTGTACCCATTCTAAATAGTTCAATAGTTGCAAGGTGTCAATAAAGTTGACAATATGCTTCTAGGATCTCACCAGAGTTCAGTTTTAATAATACATCAAACAAGAAGGTTTTAATCACAACCGCGGAATACAATATGTGATATTGTGAATTTATATCTTGACATTCATATTTAGAGTGAAACATTTATAATCTTCTGGGTGGCTTCTGGCTGTCCCCAACTGCAATGGGTGAGTTCCTTTTTTCTATACTCCAATCTGGGCTTATCTTATGTTCCAGAAGCTCAGGTTTAAAACATTGGAGAATACTGTCCATCAATTTTAGCGGATGCATAAGAATATATTTTCCCAATAACACAATTGCAATTAACATAGTTCTGGGACTGGACCTTCGGGTGTGTTGCATGGCTTATTCCAGCAGCACCTTCTAACACCAACTAATACAGTGGAATCGCAGTTTTGCGACACCACCCATTCTATAAAAGATGACATAAAAATATATTTTTTATTTCATTTTCAGTAGATTATTTTAAAGATGGTATTAAATAACGTTTTCATTCGGGAGGCCACCATTTTCCAACACCTCTGTCATAAGTCGCCCCAAGTTGTTCGGTGACTCACCAAGAGTGCTCAGGTTCATGGTGTGAGGTTTTTCTAGGTCGTGGCGGCGAATGCGTCTGCCCACTTACTGCGTGGCGTGCTGGATCGGGGGAGACTGGTTGAGGGAGACCATTTGACCCCTCCAGCAGTACTCTCTCTGATAACTCATCAAAATGACAATTCAGCACATTTTTCAAAAGTCTTCTTCATTCGTATGGTGGGGGGGTCAGAGGGGGACATCTAGGTCTACGAGCCATGCTAGGACTTCAGGCGTCGCCATTTGAACCTCATCTATCCCGCCGGGGAATGAATGGAGCGGACAATCGTTGACCACATGTTCGGTGGTCTGCACCGCACCACATTCATACATCGATGACTTTTTAAGGCCCCATCTGTGCGTCATGTGAGCACCTCAACCTAATGATGGCGGACCAGGTTTTGCGAGGCAATGAGAACCCAGGCTGTCTCTCGGTGGGGTCTTGTATGAGATGGGCATTTCCCACGTTAGCCGTTTGCCACTCAAGTTTCCACCTATCTTATGGGGTGAGAGGTAATCGGAGGAGCCTCTCTCCTTCCGCCCAGAAGGGCTTTCGGGACTTCCAGTGGCATGCCGAGTGGGAGACGACATCTTCATGCAAAGTACTTCTTGTATTCCCTCAGTGTTGCAATTTCTCGCCTGATGTTTGGCGGGGTTATGTTTGCAACTACGGGGAGTCAAGGGAGAGGAGTAGATTTTAAAGTCCCGCTGATGGTTCGCATTGTGGCATTAAGCTGAACGCCATGGAAGTGTGGACGCTTCTAGCCCATACTGGAGCACAGTACTCAGCCGTTGAGAAAACCAGGGCAATGGATGGATGGATTAAATAGTAATATATACTCAATAAAATGGACGAAAAAAAATAATAAAAACCTAACCAATTTAACCTAGTTTTTGTTTCATCACTTTTCGTGACTTTATTTCACTTTTTAAAGGTGTCGCCGTCGGGCAAAAGGAGAGTTCTGCGCACCATGCGCTTACTGGCTGTAAATACTCGCATCTATTTTACAAAACGATCTTTTTGTAAATTGGACCATTCAGAGAATGTGTAATTGTACTTTAATAAAATTAATATTTTTTTCCGCAGAATAGCTATTAAATTCAGAGAAATTTTTTTCCATCCGTTATTAATGGCATGTCGTTCTATGTATATTATCGACACTACATGTCGTTCTGTCGATCATTAAGTTTCGTGGCCCTTGCACAAATGACAATGAATATAAATTACTGTCCTAGAAGCGAAATGCAATTACCTACCCAACCCGCTGGCTCTAGCGGATGAACACGCTGCACGTTGCATTACGTGTTACCCAATAAGTACACTGTTTTTGATGCATTACGGAATTAAAACAACATTGTGTGTACTGTTGGTTACCCATAATTCCAGTGGCTTGTCGTTATAAATTTCACAGAACTACAAACCTTTAGTATTTTATTTTTAGAAAAGATTTTTTATTTAATTTTACCAACAGATTAGGATGCTTGATGTGGGGGATCAGAAAATTTATATTTTGTCCATAACGTCATTTTTTAAACTCTTTAAATATGATGCAAATAAGCAATGGGTCATGACTCATTATATCAAGAGCGGGAGCCACGGTTCTAGCACAATGCTTTAGTACGACTCAAAGAGTCGACTCAATTGAACGGGAGCAGTGAGCTCAGAGCGCATGAGCAATGAAAATACTGTGCTCGCCCGATACGGCTCTTTCGCTACACGGCTCCCCGTTACGACTCTCCCGATGCGGCTCCCAGCGTATGAATAATCATCCGACTCTTGGTACCGGTACGCCACCTCGTACCAGTAAAAAAATAAGAAGCTAGGTAGTTAGCAGTGGCGGCTCGTTACTTTTGGGTGTGCTAAAGTGCTAATATTACAAAAATGGCATTATTGATGTTATTGTAGCTGAAAACAATTTTTCGAAAATGCGATTTTTTATGAAGGTTTTCAGAAAGCTTATAATTTTCAAAAATCCTGAAAATCATTTTTTATAATATTAGCATTCTATTTTGACTTGTCAAATATTATTATTTTTTATAATATTAGCACTTTATTTTGACTTGTCAAATATTATTATTTTTTTATAATATTAGCACTTTATTTTGACTTGTCAAATATTATTATTTTTTTAATGATAAACTAATGTTTATAAGACAAGGTTTTATGCATAGCACAAAGGATAACAAATTATTATGAGTTTGGTGATCTGGTGAGGAGACACGAAATGAAAGATGTTGTGAAGGTCAGAGTGTTTATTTGATGAGTCAGGTAGCCGTGATGGAGAGTGGACGTAGGACAGGTGTAGTATTCTCCGGATGCAGGCGGTGATGGCAGGTCAAGCGCGGGTCTGTGAGTCGACGCCGGGCGCTAGTGACCGGACTCGTTGACTGTCAGGCACTGGCGATCTTGGCAATCAGTACTCCAGTGCTGACGAGAATGCCGAAGGTGCGGTGGACCTTGTAGGCGGTTGAGCGGGAGCTGGTAGACCAGTGAGGATGCTACGTGTCCTCGTGGTGGTCATGGTGAGTGGATAAAGCGCTGGTCAGAGACGCTGGAACCAGGGCGCTGTAATCCATGTAGCGTTGGCCAGGGACGGCGATCTGGGCCAAAGCGCTATGATGATATCCCGATTGAGTCCATGATGAGAGCCGGGAAGAATGTCCTTCGCGCAAGTGAGGTGCGCGGATTATCACTCGTTGAGCACCTTGTTAACTGATGGCGGATTGATGACTGACTGACTGCTTTCTTCACGCTGTCGCTTTTAAAAGGTAAAGAAGCTTCTGGAACAATTTGGTTGCTATGTAGAATTTTCCAAACAAATAAATAAAAGAACATCCAAGAAGCTTGTTTGGAAAAATCGAGACTTGTAGAATTTCGTTCGAATAAATTAGTTGCGTACCACTACATGAGCAATAATTAGTCGACAGAAATATCAATACATACAAAATATTTCACCAACAAATGTAGATATAATATGTCTCGACGCCATCTAGTGGGAAATTTAGCACTGACAAAAACTTTCCTACGGTTGTTTACAGGGGGAAAATATAATAAGCAGTAATTGTTGATTGAAGTAATAGTACATATTGAATTATTTGGTGGGTTGGAAATAAGCCGACGTGGCTCAGTGGTCCCGAGCATCTCACCGGACATCAGAAGGTTTACTCGGTAGATATTTCCAATTTTTATTGATATTTCAGGCGACTAATTATTGCTTATAAATATTTGTTATTTTTTTTTATATTAACTCCACACAGGAGGCCCTGAAGAAAATAATTTCCCTCAGGGCCTATGTCATCTTTGGGGATGCTGTGTGGAGAGTCTTTTGGTGGAGAGGAAGGAGTGAACATGGGTCTTGAAGAGTCCCATGTTGTAGGAGGGAGGAAACACAGAGGCCGGCAGTTCGTTCCACAGCCGAGCTGTTGAACTTAAGAACGAATCGTAGAAGCGACCCGTTCTCATGTGACAAATGTCAACCGTGTACAAATGTTGGGCGCGCGTTTGGCGTGTATCCCGACTACGCACCGGTGCCGAAGGGATCAATGACGCTAGTTCCTCAGAGCATCTTCCATTGTAATACCGATAGAACAAGGACAGCATACCTACCTGACGCCTGTGCTCTAAAGATTGCAGTCCGTTTGTTAAGATTGGGGAATCTATCAAACGGACCGCCCGTTATTGCACAGAGTCAAGGGTTTTTTCAGGTATTTAGGGGCTCCGGACAAGAGATGGCTGCCAAATTCGACAGTAGGGCGCACTTGCGATTTGTACAGGGTGAGCAGTTGTGTACTATTAAAGTATCTGCGGGCGCTGTACAGTACGCCCAGCTTCTGAGAGGCCAACTTTACTCTGGCTTCGATGGAGCCCCCGATGCATATCCTTTATGCTATGGATAAAACCTTGTCTTATAAACATTAGTTTTTCATTAAAAAATAATTGCAATATACTTTGATAATCTTCATCGAAGAGATATTTCTTGGCTTCAGACCCACAGGTTGCAAATTCTTTTTTTTTAATATAAACTTACTGACATTTTTAAACCTTTACGTCAACAAAATATATTTTTAAATGCTTGGTACTGTCAAAAAGAAATATTTTTAGATGCTTAGTACTGTCAACAAGATATTTTTTAAATGCTTAGTACTTTCAACAAGATTTGTTTTTTTAAAATATTGCATATTTATCTACACCCTTAGTTTAATAAACGTTTTAGTGTATCTGAAAATGTGTTCCATGATATTCCGATTTTCAGAGCACGGTCGTGCAGTTGATAGCCATACCAATATTGATAACTCAATAAATTAGAAATCGATACACGCTAGAGGTACTTTATATGCATTGACATTCCTAATTGTTAATTTGTTTATGGGATCTTTATTCATAACTAACAAACTTTTGTTTCTCCAGACTAGAATTGAATCAATTGATCGCGTCATAGACGAATTAATTTAGTCTATGGATCGTGCATACTATTTCTTTCAATTCTTAGAGCTTGCATATTTCAAGTAGTTTAGTTTAGTTAGCAGTTTTATCGACATATTTTACCCGACGCCTTAGAGCCGGCTTAAGTAGCGGCTTTTGTCTTACGACTGTCGGAATCATATTCTGGTCGTGCTCGTAAATATCATTTAATGACCATATATGACAGATTTCATCAATATCGTATTGACACAAGGCTTTATCGATCGTCCTTGATTTTTTTTTTATTTAAAGAAAGCAAGACAAAAATATATATTACAGTTCACATAAAAAATATTAAAAAAAGATAAAACTTATTTTACTTAATGACAACAGTGATAACAATAAAAAATAACATTTTTTTAAATATAAAAACATATACACAACAGTTATAGTATCTACCAATAGTTTGTATTAGACTCTAATACACACTATTTCTTTCATCAAACCAATTTTTCAACATAATATTTGTTTTTACATTTGTACATTTTTTTTATTTCAGCAGGTAGCAGGTATATTTAAGCAACTAGGTATCATGTAGTCCAGTGTTCTTTGTCCATATTTGTTTAAATGCTTAGGTACAATTAGTCCTTCATTTAACGTAAAACGAGTATTGTAAGTGTGGTCCAGTCTATTTATGTATATAGGGCTATTCATATACATATATGTACAAACTGGATCGAAAGGTCGTAAATAATACAATGTATGTTTATTGATGACATCAGTTTTCTGTCAAATTGATACAGATAAGACTTTCTCATTTATTTTTTAGATATTGTTGTTTTCAATTAAAAGTTGGTTACAAACACTTCCATGGAGTAATATGAATTTATTAATACCAATTATTCTAGATTCTTAAAATATCTGAATACTTGAAGAGAAATCGTTATCTCTCAAAAATACTACCCGTTTCCATGTAGTGTTCACGGATAGTACAAGTCAAGGACGAAGCAAAATAAATTACGATTTATTACTTTCAAATGGTTCCTGAAAAGTCGCTCACTACTGTGATTGATATCGTGACCAGTGTGGGTAATAATGTGTAGTGTGTCTAGGTGTCACTGTGTTGGAGATAGGATCTTTGTGTACCTAATAATGTTTGTATCGGGTGAGCTGAAATGATTTCTGTATTTAGGCGAAGCTTAATGCTAAATCACTATTTTGATTAAGTTTTATAACGAATTAGTGTACATTATGAATACCAAAAAATATACTTTGGATAAATTAAAGGTTTTCCTTTCATTTCGCGAGTAGAATACAAATAAACAAAATAAATTACTAAATAAAAGACATAAATGTAAAGTTCTAAAAAATGTATTTTTTTACTAGAAATGTATGAACACGTAAAGGAAACAACTTAAAAAATACAGTATTATAGCTGAGATTATCTGTGACAGTTTCACTCGATAAACTTTTTTGCTTTCTTATAAAATGAATTACAAAATAAATAAAACCCAGTTTTGTGCTTAAAATCTAACGTTTCTAGACTCCTTTTGTCAAGCGATTTTAATGCCTAACTAACTAACTAACTAACCATCACGCTGTTTCCTCGCAGGGGTAGGCAGAGAGGACGGACCGCCAAACAACTCGGTCACACCACACACTCCTTGCCTCATTCACATTCATACATCGTCTCATACATACTCTTCTATTGTTCTGACTCTTGACATGGCCCGACTCAAGTATCTGATTCACTTGTTCGTGCCATGTCTTCCTTGGGCGTCCCCGACTTCTGCTACCATCCACATTTGCGTCATGTATTCTCCTTACACTCCTTTCTTCGCTCATTCGCTCTACATGCCCAAACCATCTATGCGTCCCTTTCTTGATCTTACTCATTACACTTACATCAGCCTTGCAATTGATTAAAAAAAAATTGTTGTTGTATTGTATACGTAATCATTGTGTTTTCATTGTATTGTATAATTACACAAATAACAAGTTGTTTTCTGTCATGCTTTATTGACTTAGTAATGAGTATAGTGAAGTCCTTTTTGTCCGGCAAATACTGTCAAGACTCTAACCATGTTTGATAGTACCTTTGTATTCCTCCAGATCGCGTGAGCTTTGCGACTGTTGCGAACTGTCAAGACAGAGTAATCTAAATTACGCGAAGTCAATTGTTCACAGAAATTTTAGTTATTATTAAAAATTGTATCTCAAAAGAAAGCTGTAGTTATTTTTATTCGTTACATAAGAATGAAAAATAAACATTTCTGATACCATTACAAACAAGTCACTCTCCCATGCGATAACTGGTTTCCATCCATTTAAGGCAATGTTGGGCTTCTGGTTTGACAACGAAAGCATCGTCAAGTAATGAATTACTTCCGAGAAATGTAACCGTCACTTCTGAGCTTGTCAACAACTAAGGACAAAACTGCAATTCAAGGAAAACAATGTGGATGTTTTATGAAGTTATTTTTGAGCTTGAACGTGTCTACCTGCTTTAGACTCCTGAATTCGCAAAATATCATTTACTTCTAGGACCCAGATATGCCAATGAAACTGATTTCTAAAACTTGTATTTTTATAACCATTGGGGGAAGGAGTTGGTATTAAAGGGAATGGTGTACATGGTGTATGTTTCAAAAGCAAGACAGAGTATGCTGAGAATTAAATTTTTTCATTATAAGAATATCTGTCCTCTCACAGCCGCTATGACCAAATGATGCTTAGATGGGATGCCTCGATGTGGCTCAGTATGTCTGCGCAAATAAAGAAACAATAGCGCGTGTTGCTTTACGTCCAACAGATGGTTCTGTTTAAAAAAGCATGTTTGTGCAACAGGTGGCTCTGTTATTTTGTTTTTTTAATACGTTTTTACCTGTCACATGTGACAAAAAAGCATGTATTTACCTGTCACAGATGACATTTATATAAAACACATGCATATTCGAATTGCTTCAAAATTTCAAAACAATCGATGAAGAACTTTCGAAGTTTTGAGATTTCGAACAAACTATTTTCATTTTTATAGATTGACATTAACATTCACCGTATGAATTGTATTAATTCTTAACTTGGACATAATATTGCCTGTTCTAAAGAGTTAAATATAAGGTGGATATCAAAATATAAAGTTTTTTGTAACCAGAGATGTGCTTTATTTCAAATAAATCCATTTCAAATGGAAATGCAAAATGCAAAATGGGTATTTTCTATTTTGCATTTTAAATGCTTTTCTAAAAACCATTTTGCATTTTAAATGCTTTTCTCAATGCATTTTCCATTTTAAATGCTTTTTTGCAACATTCTTCCTACTATCTCCACTCATCTTTTTTTCATAAGCCCCAAATATCAGTCGGTCCTCAACCTCGCTATGAGAGATAATTTACATTTGTCAAGTTGCTCCATTACAAAAAATACTAATTCAAATAGGTACTGAACATGGGGCCATGACGCTGTAATATTAAATATTAGATAAAAGTTTCTATGTTTTTACGTTGGCAACATTAGTCCCGCGCAAATTTTTTGTGGTTTCATAATCTGTAGTCGTGGTATTTTTGGATTTACCATCATGTAATATGTTTGTTCTACATTGATGTCCATTATTAAATGACAAAATTGTTTAAAAATTCTATAATTATTTTAATTGTTTGACCTGAGAAACCATTTTGCATTTTCAATGCATTTTGAAAATAGGTATTTTGCATTTGAAATGCTTTTCTAAAACCCATTTTGCATTTTGCATTTTCAAATGGAAAAGTTTTGACCCATTTCCATTTTGCATTTCAAATGGTTTTGGGTACCCATTTTGCACATCTCTGGTTGTAACTATTCATTGGGTTTCGTATTTGTATTTTCTAAGTTCAACTTTCAGTCGCCTCGAGTTGCTCGAGGTGTTGAGGTGTCAACGTCGTTCAATATCGAGGTCAATTACACCAACCAATTTATGCATATAATGAAATCTCACGTTACTTTTTGCGAAGTTGTAACGAATGAGGGTTGATTTGATTAAGCACCGGATTAGTTTTGCCCGGCCACCGAGTCTGCCTGTACAGTGTACAATCAAGCGTCCGTGCATAATACACATAATGTGGGTCATCCGTGTCACAGTTGAAGCCACGAGAACGGCCGGCTGAATTAGTTTGGCTGCGCAAATGGAAGGAAGCACACACTTACGTGTCAAAGATCAATTCGTACGCCAGTTGTATTACGACCTAGGCTTTATGCTTTATGTAATACGAATAGGTACTTGTAATGAATAATTTCGTGGGGTGCCCAATTGAATAATATCAAATGGTGCTCGCCAATTCGCTGTGAATGATTCTGCCTACGGGATACTGCAAGTCACGCAGGCGGGCCCTTGACGTTCATGAGCTGTACTTTGTTATCTGTCTACTATATTTGTGTCATTCAATTGCACCGCGGAAGAAGAGGCTTGTCAATAGTAGCCATCTTACAGATATAATCTTCGTTTAACACTTATCCAGCGGAATAGACACAATAATTGAAACATCTGCGATTTTAGATTCTAGTTACTTGTTAATTTCGGCTTACATAATGAATACTAGTTATGAAAAAAATGTAATTATCAGTATCTGAATGAGTTAGTAGTGTTGTTTTATGAACACCTCACAATACACCACTCGAGAGATTGGTGTCATATAATAATAATAATAATAATAGCTCACAAATGCACAAAATAATTTGCAAGGCAGATAGAAATATTATACCTTTAAATGTATACGATGAGAATGCCAACATTTTGATAAATCCCAACCAGGAATTATTATATTCCTGGTCAAATAAAATTTTACACGCAAAACACTTCAATTATCTCAACCAAACGTATGTTGACAAATTTTCGTCAAACAAATGGTTGAGTATTGGAGAGTTGAGCGCAGAAATAGAAGGATTTATGCTTGCCATTCAGGATAGAGTCATTAATACTAAAAATTATAGAAAGCATATAATCAAAGATTCAAATCAAATTGATGATTTGTGTAGAAAATGTTTGGCTTTTCCGGAAACTATAGAAAATATTATATCGGGATGTTCTATATTAGCACCGTCCGAGTATACATTTAGGCACAATCAAATTTTAAAAATAATTCACCAAAGTTTGGTAATTAAACATAACTTGATTGACTGTCGTAATATAGTACCATATTATGAATACGAACCAAATTCATTTTTAGAAAACGAATTTTATAAAATATATTATGATAAAACTATACTAACAGACCGAGCGATTAGTCATAATAGACCCGATATAGTTTTACATGACAAAATTAAAAAAATAACTTATATCATTGATGTCGCTATTCCAAATTCCTGTAATATTAAAAAATCTGCTAATGAAAAAATAAGAAAATACACAGATTTAGGAAATGAAATAAAAAGAATTTGGCATTCTCAGACTATAAAAATATTACCATTCGTTATTTCGGCTACTGGCATTATACCTAGCTCTCTCATTCAAAATTTAGGCGTATTAGATCTATCAAAAAATGTGTATATAAAGATGCGAAAGTCGGTCATTTTGAATACATGTAGGATAACAAAAGATTTTTTAAATATTTATGTTGAGGGATCAGTAGGATTTATAGGCCCCGTTAGGAGTTCTACCGAGCCGAACCCTCTGATATGAAAATATCTGGAGTCGGTGAATTATTTTCCCATTTGATCTCTGGTGAGTTGACGTGTTGTTCTTGTATTGTTTAGTATTTATTTTGCTTATATAATGCACTTGCATAATGTGGATTGACTAGATGATCATTTGTGGAAAAGTATATAGAAGGGTTTAGTTTTTCCTATGGGGAAGATTTAACTCGGACAGAAAATCGGAAGTAGATGAAAAACAATAAATAATAAATTCTTTATTCCAGAATGTGGGGAGGTAAGTACAATCCCACACATTCCATATAGAGAATAAGTACATAGTTATAACATACCTACAGGGATTTGTGAGAACATATTTATAAATAAGAATAAAAATAAAATAAAATCAAAAATAAAAATAAAACAACATACAAAAAATAACAACATGTATAAATATATACATTTACCAAATTATTTAATTAATACCATTCTACAAAATATTAATACACAAACATATGAAACTACTCACTGCGGTTTAAATCTAATAAATCCACCTAGATTTTACTGTTTATCCCATATTTTTGGTTGTATAAATTTGTAACATTATGGCAAGCTATTGCTAACGTCTTTCAAACTTGGCATAATATGCCAAAAATCACTCGAGTGGCTAGGAAAACCTGTGCTGAGGTGTTCGCGTGTGTAAGGTTAACTTTTATTAAGCCATAGTAAAAACGCAACATCGTCGTTGAGATTATCAAAGAGGATACCGTGGTTTCGCCTATGGTGTCTGTATTGTATGGTTCCATGATAACTCAACACAGTGACTATGCAACAAACCTTTAAAAAGTGATGTAAAGTCATTAAAAACGATGAAAATAAATAAATTTTAAACCTAACATAACGTAACCTAACCTAACCTACTTAACCCAGTTAATAAAGTTTTTGTTTCATCACTTTCCATGACTTTATATAACTTTTTAAAGATGTTATGAATTATCATTTTTATTTTTTAAATGATAAACTAACGTTTATAAGACAAGATTTTATGCATAGCATAAAGGATAACAAATAATTATAAGCAATAATTAGTCATCCGAAATACTAGAAGGACATAAGAAGGCACGGGTTCAATTCCCGTTGGCGGCATTTATTTTTACTCGGGAGATATTTTCAATTTGTATTAGTATTTTGGATGACTAATTATTGGTTATAATTATTAATTATCATTTTGATGATTTATCCGGTCACCGCATTGTATACATATTAGGTTGTCGTAACTATTTTTGTAAATTTCGTTGTTTCGTTTTTTTCAGTAGAGCCTACTTAGATGCTCTTATTATATAACTGACGAATCACAGTTCGTTCGTTTGGTGGTGGCTTATGGTTGATGTGCTGGATTAATCTACATTTGAGCACTCAACATCAGTCAACTGCGGCAGACAACTAACTTAATGAGGACGAATTGTTTTTTAGCTAGACGTGTGGGACAGCGTTCGGAGTTCGGATAGCTTCACTTCGTATTCCATTCATTGTTATATGGTAGCATTAGTAACATCGATGTATGAGGGAACAACTGAATTTGACGAGATAAATACATACACTTTCGTCGTTGGTCTGTGTGCCAATAAGTCACATCATTTTATTTTACCTTAACATCAATAATTGTTACCTTTCACATCAACAAAGAAAACACTTTTTGGGATTTAATTTCTTGACAATAAATTACTTCTTTTTTAAAAATGATTATATTATAAATTGTACCATTTTAACAGGATTGACATGGATTATTATTAAAAAAATATATTTTTGTACTTTTTGTTTAGAATGACAAAGTTTAAAAAAAATTAAATCCCAGAAGAAACTCAGTTGTTGATGAGCTTGATCAGAAGTAAATGTAGATGTTATCGTTAAAATTTCATCTTAAGGACTTCATCATGGTTGCAATGACATGGTACGATTATATATAGGGCTTTCCAATAAGAGGTGTTATTTTGAATAGCCCGCTATTTCAGGAGATGTTATTTTTGAAGTTGTCATTTTTTTGAAATTTGACAAGTAAAAACTACGCCATTAATAAAAATGGAACGATTCACACTTTGATTAAACGCATTGAAATTATTAAAATTCACTTGAGTGAATCAAATGCAAATCATCTTGACTGATGAGGCCCATTTCCACCTCGGTGGCTTCGTCAACAAGCAAAATTGTCGCATCTGGGGCTCGGAAAACTCAAGAGTTATTGTTAAAGCCTCTATGTCCTCAACGTGTGACTGTTTGGTGCGGTTTATGGTCCGGCGAAGTCATTGGACCTTACTTTTTTCGAAAATGAGGCTGGAGCAACAGTTAAGGTGAATGGATTGCGCTATCGAGAGATGATTAATGATTTTTTGTGGCCGGAATTGGATGGTATTGATCAGGACAACGTTTAATTTCAACAAGACGGCGCTACGTGCCACACAAGCAACGAAACCATTGATCTTTTACAATTGAATATCAAAATAACACATCTTATCGGAAAACCTTGTATTATAAATTGTACCATTTTAACAGGTACTTAAAAAATATATTTTTGTAGTTTTTGTTTAGAATGACAAGGTTTAAAAAAACTGAAATCCAGAAGAAACTCAGTTGTTGATGAGCTTGATCAGAAGAATGTAGATGACAGTGAATGTAGATGTTATCGTTTAAATTGCCTCTTAAGGACTTCATCATGATTTTAGTGACATGGTGCGATTATTTATATACGTGAACTCCATTTAAAACTCATGCTAACACATTTCTTGTACAAATACAATAAAAAAAACACAATCAAACCACCAGAAATATAACCAAACGACACTACACTGTACCTAAACTCCATACTACATCAGCACAAAGACAATTCACCTACCTAGCTCCCAAAACCTTCAACCTGCTCCCTGATATCCTAATAACCTCAACTCAACTCCATACTTTCAAAACACAAATAACTCTATGGATCCTAACATCTGCTATACATTTCAACTACAACACTCATAATTCTAAACTTTAACCCCCTAATCTCCATCCACACATCTCTCACTTTCCTCAATTGACTTAATTCTTATAACATATAATACTTATCAATGTTTAATTAATTATAAACTGATTATTTTTCAGACAATATATTAACTAAATCTGAATTGTATAATTTACTAACTATTATGTATATTTTGGAAATCTGCTATCTGTAAACTTCACCCGCCATAATAGGCCAGTGCAATTAGCGCCAAAAAGGGGGTTGCGATCGAAGTAATTCCGGTAGTCCCAATTTTTTATATGTTATATAAACTGATCCCTTGATGTAAAATCTGAGTTTCCGACCTTGGCGCACCTGTGCTCGCGCCGCCATTTTGAAAAAACTGGCCGAAATCGGGCAAAAATCTAGTTTTTCCCAAATATCTCATTTCCAATGCAAATTTCGGTTAAAGTATTTTCACAAGTATAATAGAACCTAAAATAACCTACAACTTTTGTAAGAACAAATTTCTTCTATCTCTTATAGGTACCGAGGTAGAAAGTCGTAAGGGTGCGTATATTTTTGAAAAAACAAGTTTTTTGCGCGACTAGGTTTGGTTTTTTATAAATACCTGGTTTCCAGTGGAATTTCATGAAAATTTTATTGATACCAATTATGTAGAACATAAAATTTCATAAAAAGCTGTGCAGTTTTTATGTTTACATAGTTTTTTTTACCGATATAAAGAATAAACAAATCTAGGTAGGTACGCACAGAAAATCTATCACGGTTTATTATCACGTTATTAGATTTTTGTTTGCATTTTTAAATACATACATCTATAAATTTACTAGAAGGCACTTCCGTATGGGGGGGCTACCCCCCACCCCTCTACTCCTCCCCTCCGCACTACTGCACAAAGTTGTATGGGGTCGTGCTCAACCTTTTTCAGTAATTTTCCAGCAATATGTCAGGTATGTACAAAATCATTATGGATCCAATGCAGTAGTGGTATTCGATGGATACCCAGATTCTATGGAAAAGAAAAGCACTTAAGGGGTGGAAAGAGCATGGCGTGCCAGAGTTACAACTTCTGCTGATGTTTTGTTTTTTGAAAGTATGCACTTACAAGTGCCACAGGAAAAGTTTCTGGGAAATGAGAAGAAAAAGTCTCGTTTTATTTCCCTACTCACAACCTTATTATATTACTTGTGCTCCTGGAGTATACTTGTGCTCCTGATGAAGTGAACTTGGTTCATGAAACATGTTGAGATTTAGTATCGAAATAAAGTGATGTAAACAAAGTTATTTGTGTTTTCATAAAAAATAAAAAAAACTATAGTCAAGGGCTCGTACTTCTGTCTAAACTGATCTACCATTAATTTTATTTTTTGTTATGCTGACAACTTAACTAATAAAGAAAAGAATGTCAATAAATGTTAATTTTACGAAAATACCAATTTTTTATCTTTTTTATGTACCTTATCATCTTAATTGTATTAATAATCTTAAATGTATGTTGTGATTACGTTGATAGGCATGTCAGACCAAGCTGCGAGCACAAATGTTGTGGCTTGGGCAATTTTAGTGGTCTTCCCATTGGGAATGTATGGCGACCGATATGCTGAAATAGTCTATCTACTATATTTATAGCTAGGTCTGACACAGGCATGACGATTGTTGTCAACGTATATGTTCTTAGAATAATAATTGTTAAAGAAAAATAAAATCAAGGAATGCCAAGTTTAAAACCCCTAACCTCTGTTTCAATTTTTGGCCTGGTTTTGGTGGATTAGAGTTTGGATACGTAATAGAGATAAAAAATATAAATTATATACCTATTTCTTTGACGAAATTTTATTTTCTACAAAATTATTATCAATAAATTTTTCACAAAATTGTACTGGAAACGAGGTATTTATAAAAAACCAAACCTAGTCGCGCAAAAAACTTGTTTTTTCAAAAATATACTCACCTTTACGACTTTCTACCTCGGTACCTATTAGAGATAGAAGAAATTTGTTTGCACAAAAGTTGCAGGTTATTTTATGTTCTATTATACTTGTAAAAATACTTTAGCCGAAATTTGCATTGAAAATGAGATATTTGGGAAAAACTAGATTTTGGCCCGATTCCGGCCAGTTTTTTCAAAATGGCGGCGCTAGCACAGGTGCGCCAAGGTCGGAAACTCAGATTTTACATCAGGGGATCAGTTTATATAACATTTAAAAAAATTGGGACTACCGGAATTACTTCGATCGCGAATCGCTAATTGCACTGGCCTATAACACAGGGCATCCCTAGCATGGCGGTTGAAATAACATTCAAAATGTATCATTCAATGTAAATTTTATTTGAAATACAAAAAAATATTTTTATAGTTCTTAGTTTATTTGGACCTTGCACGCATCTTCATGCGTTTACGCTTCAACCTTCACATACGCTTCTTAGCCCTTATATTCTTCTAAATCCAAGTTGTTAGCTTGAAGTCAAAAGAAACCTGCAGTCGAGCTGATGGCGACAATATAAATTTATATTTATTTATCATATATTTAATATTTAATCTAGCTCTTACTTATAAATAACTTATTGCTAATTTATTAAAAAATCTCTTCAAATTATTTGTATTCCGGTTAAAAACGGGACTGCAGGCCTCTAACGAATAAATTGACAGGTTTCATAATAAACTACCAGTAAAACACGAACGTATTATGGCGATATCGGAACACGTGTCCATACAAATTCTAGCATTTTAGCATTTCGCTATTGTGTTTTATCAGGATCATGAACACGTGTTCCGATATTTTATGAATTTACAATTGTTTTTTAAAATACGGCATGCTATCCCGTTTTTATTAAATCTGATTTTAATAAATCAGCAATACTGATTTTTCTCCGTGCAGAGTAAATATTGATAAACAAACGTTGATAAACAACCATTAATGTAGAGTAAATAGTTGATTAGTGGTGTAAAATATTTTGTTTATTATTTTTGTTTTTAACAATAAATATACAATGTTTACAAGTCATACTGTTTTAATTTATACTACACTTCCATTAAAAGCATTTGTTTGTGGATGGAAGAGGAGTGTATATTTGCGAAAACATAATATAACTAGGTTACAAAGTTAAAAAAAATTACAAAATTAGAATCCATACAAATTATTGTATTTGGAAGAAAGAAAAAATATATATTATGGAGGATAAATAGAGTATAGTGGGATAAATTGTGAGATTTTAAAGTGAAACTAGGGGAATCAGTTTTTCCCTAAAATATTTTTTTACATAGTTCAATATTTGTTTTTTTTATCATAAATGCTTCTAATTTCTTCTGGTAATTTATAAAAGAAATGTTTTCCTTGGTGGGTATAATGGTGCTGGGCAAAAGAAGTGCTTAGTTTAGGTCATGCAAATATATATTTAAGTCTGGTTCGATTTTCAGCTATAAATGAGTATTTATCTTTTTCTTTTATAATGTGAATAATAGAATTTTTCATAAATAAGTGTTTAAATGTAGTAACTTTGAATTCTTCGAAAACGCGTTCAGTAGGGAAGTCTGAATGTTTTTTTAGTATTTTTTTTATTATGACTTTTTGAACAATTTCTATGGGGGTCAGGCTAGTTTTGAAAGCTGCTCCCCAACTTATAATGGCATATTGTAGAACAGACTGTACTAATGCATAATTATTGAGTATAGATTTTTCATTGATAAGAAATAATCCAACACCTTTATTAGTAAGGGCGTTCTTTTTAGTGGAGGAACGTTGAAAACATGATCAATGATCATTGAGCAAAACAGTTCGACGAAATGGAGTTACTTTCGATATAGATTTTAGCTAATTCATAAATTATAAAAAATATATTTTTTTAAAACTCATATGCGTCTTGTAATAGAACTATAAATAACATACCATTGATATTGCATGTATCCATGAATTTCTTTGTATTCAAAAAATTCACCAGACTGATTGTTGCAAAAGAATAGTATTATTGTGAAAAATATACTAACTAACCATCACGCCGTTTCCCGCAGGGTTAGGCAGAGAGGACGGACCGCCAAACAACTCGGTCACACCACACACTCCTTGCCTCATTCACATTCATACATCGTCTCATACATACTCTTCTATTATTTTGACTCTTGACATGGCCCGACTCAAGCATCGATTCACTTGGTCGTGCCATGTCTTCCTCGGGCGTCCCCGACTTCTGCTACCATTCACATTTGCGTCATGTATCCTCCTTACACTCATTTCTTCGCTTATTCGCTCTATATGCCTAAAACATCAAAGCGTCCCTCTCTTAATCTTATACATCAGGTTTACATCAGCCTTGCACTCTTTGCGGATCTCCACATTTCTCACGCGATATGAATTTTCATCACTAGATCACTAGATGAATTTTCACACAAACGCCTCAATGATTTCATTTCTACAGCATTCAGTCTACTGTCATCCTTTCTCTGCTAGTTCCTTGTCTCACTTCCATACATCAGGGAAGGTACCAGCACTTAATTGTGGACTACTAGCTTCGCTTCTTAGGACAATTTTTAACTCTATTAATGGAGTTACCTGCATTTACCCTTCTTTCAATATCTCTGTCATCCACCTGCTCCAAGTATTCCTCATCCACAACTGTGTAAAAATACTATGTATATTATGTTTACCCGCGTAACTTGGTCCTTAAAACTTAAAAAATTTTAACTCCTGACATTTCGGACAGCTCTCGCTGTCCATCTTCAGAGGCCTTATGTCCTGAGTTTTTTCTCAAACTGATCGCTTTCGCGTGTCTGTTCGGTCCAAAAATCAAAGCCAAATTATTCTACATCTTACACCCGTGAAAATCTTAACCATAACATAACAAAATCTGACTTAATCTGAACATATCAGAAAAAAAAATGTATTTGAAAAGGTGATAAAATAAGCTTAAAAACATAATTTTTAAATATAAAATTTTTTAAAGCGAAATAAAATTACTGATAACGTAAAATTGCATAAAAATACAGGCAATTTATTGACAGACAGGTATATAACAAACTTTACTGTTTACCTAATTTTCTTGTCGTTTCATATAGAAATAATTTTTTTTAAATATTCACTATGTTACTATTTTTTTTCACATACCATTCGGAACCTTTGGTTTCATAAAGATGCACATGTTAATTTAAATTAAACTGTTGTTAATTTGAATATAAAGCGTGGTGTTTTCTCTTTCTAAGCCCCCTTAGATCATTTTTCTCACCATGACATTAATTGAGATACAACGATATCTATGAGACCATATTATGAGTTGTTCCTAAAAGCGACCAAATTAGCCAAAAAAATATATTTCAAAGTTTTATAGCTCATTACGGAAATGGCTTTCTAAGCTGAAAATGTACGGACTGATTAAACAAATTCCTTATATATAAAGCTACGCACATTTCACATTGCTATGATATTACACTTCAGTTAAACAAAATTCTCCGTTTTATACATAGTTAAGATAACATATTTAAGCACAAATTTTATGTAGGTCTATAAAAAATATCGTAGAATTTTTATGAATGCTTTTGAAATTGTATCAAGTCATTAAAATATATCAACATACACAGAATACCCACATGCCCACATTTTACACGTATTTTCTTTTTCAGCCAAAGTACAGTGTGACATTAATGTAATAGTAGACCAAAAAGGTTTAAAATGAATGATTTTTTAAATGTGAAACTGGTCACCAAATATGGCCGAAGCCATTTCTAGCAACGTTTTAATTCTGAAGGGTTGTCTTTCATCAGTGTGATACTGAGAGTATCTCCTACTCTGAAACGTACCACGAATATACTACATATTATTATAAATTAGTAATTTGTGAAATAAAACAAATTTTAATTATTTTGATCCCGCGACCTCCGCTTGCTAGTCAAGAGCATTAGGTACCCCTTAACCACATTCTAATTGAGATAAAGATTACTTTGATTGGTTTGCAGGAACCTGAAATTTTTTTGTGAAAATTTGTGTTCTTTTCGAAGAGACTCGCGTTATTTTTAGACGGTTTTTTTTACGTACTTACCACAATTTAATTCCAAAATTCGCTAATTAGTATTTATCACAAATTCATTAAATATAGGACTCTATCGATTGGAGAGACATTCAGAATGAAAGGCATAAGCACCCCATCCGATAGTACACTGTAATGTATGAAGTATTGTAGCGGGTGAAAGTCGTACACAATAATGATACTCTTAGGGGATCTACATATGTACTGATATTTATTGGGGAGCTGCTTGTAACAAAAGAGACACAATCCTAGTATGCATCTCCTTTTATAGCATCTCGCTAGCATTCTATCTCGCTTGCACTTACACACATTCATACAGACATCACATACACGGAGAGAAATCATTTTTGCCCTCGCGATAAATTAACAGACCTTATTAACAAAAAAATCTATTTAATGCATGTTTTATCGATTTGCCTTGATAAATTTATCGTGGCGATACAAATAATTTTCGTTGAAATGCTAAAAAATATTCGAATTTTTATGAACAACTATTCTGACATCATGATAATATATTAGTAATTTACTAAAAGTTTATCAGAAATCTTTTAATTCATTTTTATTAACCGGAATTACCAATAATTTTGAAGAGATTCTTAAATATTCCGATATAAAATACTTAAAATAGTTATAATAGATTCCAAACTCAACTTTAACAAACATGCTGAATATACCCAAAAGAAAATTGGAAAAAAGATATCTTTTTTGGGAAGAATTCGCCAAAAACTGTCCGAAAAAACTGCAATCACCATTTATAACTTCATTATTGCTCCACATTTTAATTACTGCTCAACTATCCTTTTCCTGTGTAACGACCGAGAGCAAAATGAATTTCAAATTCTCCAAAATAGGGCAATGAGAACAATACTCAGACGAAATAGATATTCAAAAGTAAATAAAATGTTAAACGAACTAAATTGGCTAACGGTGAAACAGATGTTGACCTTGAACACGATGATATTTATACACAAAATAGTAAACAACCTGCTACCCAAATATTTTTCAAATAAAATTGTATACAACAAGGACATAAACAAACATAAAACTAGGACGTGCAATTAAATCAGGCTACCAAAAAAGGACAAGGCGAATACTCAGAATAGTATATTCTATAAAGGGATGAAATACTATAACGCGCTGCCGGAAAACCTAAAGTCTGTCCCAATTGAAAAGTTCAAGATGTTGTGTAGGAGCCACATCAAGCAAGAAAAAACATAGAATATTTATATGTAACAAATTAAGTAGTCATTTGTAAACTTAAATGTACAAATTACTAAAATAAAATTAATAAATAAAATAAATTATCAATAGTCCTTGGTGTCGCGAAGCTGCGACTCCACTATATATTTTAGAGGTGGTGTGATATGCCACACGCCCAAAGGACCAGTCCCAAACTACTCCGAATGCTAGGTTATGGGACGATTTTATGCATCCGACAAACCCGATGGACAGTGCAATAATCAAAGGTATAAATCTGGGCTTCTGGAGCACAAGATAAGCCCAGATTGGAATGCAGGAAAGATGGACTCACCCGTTGATGACTATCACACGTCTCCAGGATTATTGGTTGATTTCACTTCACAAAATATATGTATTATCGCCCTGTCTGATATTAATTATCACTCTGAACTCTGATAAGCAACTGACACCACTTGTCAGATTTTACATGTGTCGCAACAATATTTTTAATATGGTGACATTTTGGGATGGGTAAGAGGGTAGGTAGGACATTTGCAGGATTTGGTATTGACATTACACTTGTCCATTAAGCCTGTGGATGCATACCTAACAATCCCATATATATTGCGCGAACAGTCCTGTTTTACCTGCCCTATATAAATGTGTAAAAATAAACAACAGTTGCCATTATTTAGAAGAATGTAAATATGTTATGTCAAAGTGAACGGTTGTAAGTTCAAGACGCCCGAAGAAGACATGGCTCATAATCAAATACTTGAGTTAGGTCAAGAGTCAGAACAACATAAAAGTACGGTAGATTGAATGGCATCGATCAGTACAAGTTGACTGTAAACACAGCTGGGTTGCTGGTGACCAATACATTTCAAATATGAAAGCAAATCGATGGAAATGTTTAACGCACGAGGTATTATATAATAGTGCGATAAGTGATTATAAGTTGTCGTATTTATTTATATATTATACGCCCATATGGGCTTTTACAAACATTTGATAATACAGGATATAATATGAGTACCTACATAAAAATATATTTACATTACAAAATATGTTCGCAATCTCACCAATGAAGAAACTTGTTCTTGTGCTTGGTGAGAGAATTACACTAATTATAAGGAAAATAGAATCATTATGCTATAAGTAAGTATATAAATATATGATAGGAACAATATATAAAGAGACAAAATCTAATACAGTGGAGATGAGTATAGACTGATAATAAATATCAACGAAGGGAAAAACAGGCAATTATTTAGTAAATTATTTCTGAAAGAGTAACTTCAGTTTTAGTTTAAGTATGTTAATATCCTTTAATTTCTTTATTTCAATCGGAAGGTTGTTGAAATACTTTATTACGTAATATTTATAGTTATTTTGCATTTGTTTGGTATTACATTTTGGAATTTTGATATATATATACGTACATAATGATTCAGTGGAACAGTAATCAAAAGTAAAGTTTACATTTAAGACTATATAGAACACTTGCAGAAGAAAAGAACATGCTTTTTTATGTGAATACCGCACAAAAGTCCCAACCATCTGGAGCCGGTGAGACTATGACATTTCCAGTTCAGGTATGGTGTGAGGCTGAAAGTTATAGGGCGGTTAAGGAGATGAGAGAGAGGATGGTGGAGAAGTACCTGACTATTCAGATCTGGTCACCAAACACGACCAAAGCCATTTCAAGCAACGTTTCATTTCTGAATTGTGGTCTTACACCAGGGTGATACTGAGAGCATCATCCAATTTGGACCGTGGCGCAAATATACTGTACATATATAATTTTAAATGACTTAAAAAACACAAATTAATTCACTTGCGCACGGCGAGATTTGAACCTGCGACGTTTAATTATGCTAACCTTAACTGTTATTATTATTGAGGTATGGATTTATAGCCTTCTTGTAACTATATTCCTTGCAGTTGAACACATCTACTATTTCTGCGAAAGTGTTGCCAACTGCATTCAATCCACGTACAAACGAGTATTTAAATGGCTCAGTCCTGATATTATTGTTGCAATTAAAAATAATTTTCAATCGATTTGTTGAAGGTTTGAAGACTTTGTAAATCAAAGCTGTCCATAATTCCATTAATAATTTTAAAAATAAATATCTTGTCGGAATTCATTGGTTTGGGCGTGTCAGAGATATCCGTCGGAACCAAAGTATCAACCTTAATAGGGGCCTACAAGTAAGATGATTTACTGACATGTTACAAGGAATATTAATTTAAAAATATAATATTTATAAAAAAACAGTTCCTTTTATATAAAAATTATAAATTTATCTCAATTACTTGTGAATAAATCATTTCGAGAATTCATAATGTCGGCATAAATTAATTAATTGATTAATTCAGTCAATGTATAGTAATAATTTAATGAAAAAAATGTGAAAGATTCACATGTCGTCTGGTAAGCAAATAGAATACATAGGTACAGACTGTAGGCTTTTAGAGAGGTAATTATTACCTACACTCTCGACGTAGTTATTGGAAACGTTGCTTATATTGGCATTAACTCTGTTTGGTGACCAGATATGAATATCCAGGCACTGCCCAACCTTCAATTACTCATCTTCTTCCCTTCAGCCTGACAAAATTTCCAAAATGGGGACGTCATAGTCCCACTGACCCCGGGCGGTTGGATCTTGTGCACAAAATAAGTTAATTTAAAATTCCGACGCCTGAGACCAAAATAGCACTTCAATAGGGTCATTATAGACGGGAAAAAGATATTAAGTCAGAAAATGGCCAAATTGACATAAGTATAGAGTCGCGAAGCCAATTTATTGCCGCATACTTTGGTAAATTTGTCTCAATTCGAGCAAGTTTATTATATCCAGATAAAAAAAATATTAATATTAATCTTACGAACATAGAACAAAACGAACTTATCAGAACTGAAATATATTTTTTTAAATGAAGAATAATAAAAATATTCATAACGTACAAATGAAAATAAAATTTAAAATCGCGGGCTTAGGATCACAGGGGCCTAATTACGAAAAATAGTGTTTTGAGTTAAGCTTGGTTTCGGTATTGTCATTAATCTCTCTATCTCGTACATACAACCATTTAAGAGATACAGTTGGGCATACATAAGCATTCCAATATTTATTTGCGTTAATCTCAAAGCTCAAATATTTTTGTAGATACCCCCACTGTAATCATAAACACTAGAAACAATACTGTTGGTTTTATTGTTTTTTTTTTTAAAGTTGGCATAAGTGGTTTATGTGATATATAATTTTACGATTCCATGACAATAATAATAATACGCCTATATAATTTACAGTTCAGTCAAAAGTACTTCTACAGTGCGTCTTAGATAATATTGATCGAATAATATGACCCAAAAAAATAACAATCACACTGCAATTGACAATAATAATAACTAATATGACATTCAAAATGTACAATACATACAACGCGATGATAAGAGAACTTGTACTTAACAATAACAGTGCTATTATACCACAGGACAATAATAATAACAAATATGACATACAAAATGTAAAGTACATATTATAACGCGATGATAAAAGAACAAATAATTAACAATAACAATGCTATTATACCACAGGACAATAATAATAACTATTATGACATACAAAATGTACTGTACATACAACGCGATGATAAGAGAACAAATAATTAACAATAGCAGTGCTATTATACCACAGGACAATAATAATAATTAATATGACATACAAAATGTAAAGCACATATTATAACGCGATGATAAAAGAACAAATAATTAACAATAACAATGCTATTATACTGCAGGACAATAATAATAAATATTATGACATACAAAATGTACTGTACATACAACGCGTTGATAAGAGAACAAATAATTAACAATATCAGTGCTATTATAGCCTAGGACCAAACAAGAGCATTTAAACTAAAATATATTACAAAACAGGAGGGTAGTTTATGTTCAGAAATAAGAAACATTCGAAGTTCGAACACATTTGGCCCTTTTTGCCTATTGTTACTGAGAACCTTAATTGAAAAATTGTTTTAACATTCTTATCATGATTCATGACCTTGTCCAGTAATTTCTTCGTAGAACTGAGCGCGGTGACTAGTAGGACTAGAAATTGTTCTGACATTCTTATTATGATTCCTGATCTTCTTCAGTAATTTATTTGTACAACTGAGCGCGGTGCATAGTGGGACTAGAAAATCACATTGTAATAATATGTACAAATAATTGAACCATTTTGTTGACAGTTTTTATTGTCAATGTTTTTGAATTAAGTAAAAATGTTATTAAATTATTATATAAGTCGATGGCTAACCCGGTCGTGTATTGTATATAGCTGAATTGATTGAATTTATGACCTCATTAAAATTCCCAGAAAGCATAATGGTATTGAAGTTTATCGAATATAATAAAGATTATATTATATTTTTCGAATATTTGTACTGAACGCAGAAGGCCCTGTCACTTTTTTTTGTTAAACTTTACTAGTTCACAACAAATGTAAACAAAATTTTAAGATTTGAAATAACATATTGTTTATTTTTAATATTTATGAAAATAATAATAGTTCAATGCAATAATTGCATATTTTTTTAAATATTAAATATAAATTATTTAAAATAACAAAACATAGAAAATAATCAGAAAACCAAAGATAAAATAAATTACATTAAAAATGCGGAAAAGAAATGAAAAATGTTTGACACAAGAATGTATGCAAACGTCCGTTTATGGGATATATATACATATGTATATTTATGTATATGCATATTTATATATTATATATTTTTTTTACTTGTATTTTGTAAGACAAATAATAAAAAAAATAATATTTATATACTTATGTAAAAAAATAGCCTTTCCTCACCATAAAGAGACAAGGCTGTTGTGTTTGCATATTATATGCATAATGTTTACATAATATGTCCTTAAATATGTATGTTTAATCAAGGTACATGCTTTTTATTTCACTGGGAACTAAGCTGTACGTTTGAATGCCTACACTTACAATTCAGGTTTTTTAAATTAATTCATTTTTTTAGTCTAATATTTTATTTCTGTCTTATGTGTTATGTGTGAAAGTCTTTATGGAAATGTTGTAGTTGTCTCTAAAGTTGATAGTATATTTTTAATAACTTCGTATAAAATTCTTTGTTTTACTCTCATTGTATGTAAGTACAAGGAATTTTCATCTTTAAGAATACTATGTGGGGATTTATTTTTTCGGAAAGTAAGGAGAGAATCTTTAGGAAGGAGACCATACTGCACGAGGGACAAATTAATCGCATAATTGAATTTCCGAGCTGTTCCATTGCAAGGACGATTCAAACAACGCTCTCTCATGTGAATTATGATGAGAATGAGTTATTACCGTTAGTACTAGTACAGTACCCCACCTGGCGTCTAACCTTTGTGTTGTTTCATGTTTTTTTTTTCAGAAAAAATTATTTTCACTTTGCAATCTACACATAAGTAATTATCAATGGTAATCATTAAATTCAATTACATATTTATAAAAGCGCAAGCCATTAATGCGGTCATCTACCCAAGCATCCGAAAGTAGCTACGAATGTTGATTAACCTTCGATCGTTTGTCGAGTGTTGTGGGAATGTCGCGATGGTTCGACTAGTTTTTATGATTGATTATTTTTTAACGACTACGAACGATTTAAAACGTCTTTGAAGACGGCCAAAGAAGGAACTAGCCCCGACTGAACAGAGTTCTGGAGTTTGATACCAAATATGTGCAAACATAATTAATTATTTAATTACGATGATTTCACCAAAAAAAAACAATCTTTATTAAAGTTCCTGAGAGACAGATTTGACAGTTATTCGTTGTGAAAAATCACAAATCAAATTCTATATTTGACTTGGAATTCTCTAGTAAGTAAGGCTCTCGGTAGCAATATGAAGGTCGCGGGTTTAAATCCCGGCATGCGCAAAGTAAATTTTACTTTTTCTCGCCATTTATTATTTTAAAATAAAAGATGGTGTAGGTACTTGCGCACGTTCCAGAGTGGAAGATACTCTCAGTAAGACCACCATTCAGAATTGATAAGTTGTTTGAAATGGCTTTAGCCATGTTTGGTGACCAGATCTGAATAGCCAGGTACTCTCCCACCTTCCTCTCCCCCACTTACCTCTCCCCCATCTTCCTCTCCCCCATCTCCTTAACCTCTACACTACCTTCAGCCTCACAACATACCCCAATTGGGGATGCCGTATTCTTACTCAACAGTTTGTGCGGTATTCACATAAAATAATTCCCCTCCCTACTCCATGCAACATGCTCCAAATGGGTACGTCATCGTCCTACTGGCACCATGAAGCTAAGACTCTTGTGCAGTATTTAAAAGTTTTAACTCCCCTGTCAATGCGGCTAATATAAACTATAGAATTTACCTATAATATACAACGTATATGCATCCATTGCGAATGAAAAATCCCCCTTTGATCACAACAACCGGCTATTACTTTGATTATCAATGATGAATACAATATGCAGCCATCATTTTACCAGCGCCATCGCGTCGAGGGGGGAAACTATAAGCCTCGCTACTGCCAATACACTCAACACACGTACAAACAATACAGAAAGCATAAAAACCTTAAAATTTTGCGTTATTTTAGTGCTCAAATTTTTCATTTATTTAAATTTTTCTCTTTCCGCCCGGCCGCTAAAACTTCTATTCTCCATAAAATTGGCAATTGCTCTCTTCCAAATTATGTTTTTTTTCGGTAATTTAATTTCTTTGGGCTTATTTTAATAATTACAAAATAACTGTTTTACTATCAAACATATAAAGACTTATTTACATTCATTTTCGCTTCCTTCAATAAAAATGATGACGATGTTTCACATATTCCAGGCGTCCTGTGACGACTATTTATCTAAATAGATATCAGAAAAAAATTATAAATTTTTTTAAAATATTTTCCCACTTAACCATTTTTCCTCTTCTAACAACCATGAAATTCCTTAAATTAACTCCCCCGCTCCTTCATCAATTGTCCTCGTTTGCCCCTCCCCCCTAACTTTAGTATTCGGCTAATGATGAAGAGAATATCGTTTTCGAAATATGTACATTTTGTAACTTATAAAGTTGTGTGAGCAAAGTAATTTGTCTTTAATTACAAATTAGGCCATTTTCTACTTTTCTTAATGCGAATACCGCTCAAAAATCCAAACTGTTCCCGAATGTCCGGAGTTAGTGTGAATCTGACATATATCCTAGGATAGACTTTTTTATGCAAATACCGCACAAGAATTCAAACTGTTCCCGACTGTCCGGAGCCGGTGTGAATCTGACATATATCCTAGGGTTGAGTTTTTTATGCAAATACCGCACAAGAATCCAAACTGTTCAAGACTGTCCGGAGCCGGTGTGAATCTGACATATATCCTAGGATAGAGTTTTTTATGCTAATCGCACAAGAATCCAAACTGTTCAAGACTGTCCGGAGCCGGTGTGAATCTGACATATATCCTAGGATAGAGTTTTTTTATGCGAATCGCACAAGAATCCAAACTGTTCAAGACTGTCCGGAGCCGGTGTGAATCTGACATATATCCTAGGGTAGAGTTTTTTTATGCAAATACCGCACAAGAATACAAACTGTTCAAGACTGTCCGGAGTCAGTGTGAATATGATATAAATCCTAGGATAGAGTTTTTTATGTAAATACCGCACAAGAATCCAAACTGTTCAAGACAGTCCGGAGTCAGTGTGAATATGACATATATCCTAGGATAGAGTTTTTTATGCGAATACCTCACAAGAATTCAAACTGTTCCCGATTGTCCGGAGCCAGTGTGAATCTGACATATATCCTAGGGTAATTTTTTTAATTTAAAATATTACACAAGAATCCCATCTGTGATTGTGAGATATATCTTAGTTTTAACTGCTAAATAGTAAGTAATCCTTGTATATAGTATTCCTCCACGAAGCAATCGGTAGTTTTTTTGGTTTATTTATCATTATTAACCTTGACATTGACATGATAAAAACAATCGGTACTGTTGGTAAATAAGGAAAAGCATGAATAATTTAAGCAGAAACTACTGAGCTTTGCTGCACTTTTAGACATGGAACGTTCAATTTCTGAGAATCAAAGTCGTTAATTTATTTATGTGGTCATTAAACAAGTTATAGTCAAATTGTGCAATTACTAAAATTACTGAAATTTTACGGTTACACGAAATAGACCATGAAGTGGAAAAGATAAAGTCCACAAAAAGAAAATGTCATTGAAATAAATATATTCATACAATATTAAACTGCCAAAATTATGTACATACTTTACCTTTTAAAGTTTTATTATTACACAATCTAGGATGAAATAACACATCGTGGGAATTACATCTACTTAAATTACATCTATTTACTTTACCGCTACTTAAATTACATCTCCTGAAAGAAAAAAAAACTGACAATTCGTGACCTATTTTTTATTCTTATCAACGAAAGGTAATCAATAAAAAATAATTTTACTTCGCTATTGTATATAACCTTAATTTATAATTCTAGGGGGATAAAATTCAATACACTTTTAATCGTTTTCGACTCTCCTTGATGACTTTGAACCCATGACATCTGAGCCCGGGGCCAAGGAAGTTACATAATACTACTAATAAACACTATCATAATAATGTTCGGCTGCAGCCACCTGGCGAGAAAACACGAAACCTTTTTGTAGGCTATTTTGAATAAATTGTTCCATGCGAAGTGCAGTCAAAAATTTTGCTAGTGGCGTTGTTCTGTGATGATTAAAAATTCAATGTACAGATAATAGCAGAGTTTCAAACCTTTTTTATCTTCAATTAAATATTATTATTTTCAGTCGGTTACTGGAAAAAAATCTGCGAGTATTATTGTAGCATATTTAATTTAGAATTTTTGCCAACGACCATACCATGTTGAACACACCGTTTCTCGTCCCATCACCAAAGTTAAGCAACATTAGGCGCGGTCAGTACTTAAATTAGTGACCGCTTGGGAACACCGCGTGCCAGTTGACTTCTGTTTTTGTTTTGTGTGTATAAAGGAATATTATTTTACTTTCGCCTACTTTATATATAGTGTGTTAATCCCTATTTTTATAACTAGATATTAACTGAGTAGTATTAACTGAGCTTAGCGAAGTAATGTTTTGACTGTCTGTAAATTTGTTTTTGTGTTCCGTTTCCGATTTCCAAACGTAGCTAGGTATTTAGTAGGTACCAACATTTTCATTTATTCATTGGTACCTAATTACAAACCTGATGATTTCAGAGAAAATTTTGGTTTTGATTTATTAAATAATATTAGAGTACATAGTTATATCATAGTTTCCACTATGGTGTAGTGTAATATAAATGCAATTATTTATTTAGGTCTAGTTTTTACGTTAAAATATTTTAATTAATAAGACATTATATTTTTTTTAAATTCAAAATTGCGGCGGGGATGTGATTATACAATTAATATTTATATAATTTAAAATTAGACAAGCTACGCACCATTAAGCACGGATTTTCTTGAACCTACAATAATAATAATTTCCCATCATATATAACTATTACTGCCATCTACCAAAATTTTCCAAAGCTTATTTCGTGTTCGAAAACAATAATATTTTAACGTAAATGCAAAAAGATGCAAATTGAACATACCTGATGAATAATGATAAATGAGCATTTACGCTAAAAATTGTTACCATTTTTATACTATAAATTCCGTTACTTTTACATTTCGGTATTTTTTTTCAGCGCAGATATTCTGGGACTAACTACCATAGTAATATGTACTACTCATTGCCCAGAATTACTGATCGATGGTAGTAATGTGGATTCTTCAATGGACAGTTTCAAAAGCCCCTAGAAATGTGTTGAAAGGTGGTTACAGAAATGTTAACTTATCGACTAATTAAATCACTTAGCCACTCAAGTGATTTTCGGCATATTATGCCAAGTTTGCAAAACGTCTTGAGTGATCGTACGCCATAATATGCCATTTTTTACTAGGAGTATTCGCGCATTAACGATTTTTTAATTTTTTTTATAAATTAAAATTGATTCACTCAACTCATATTCCAATTATTAACGCGAGCACTCGAGTGGTTATGTAGCTGAATTATGCACTGCAAGTAGATATAGTGCAAGCGTCATCGTCAAAGCTTGTGTGCACGTTTATAATATAACTATACGAGTAGGTTTAGGCAATTATATAAACATTATGGTTCAACTTCCTTTTGACATATTATTTTATAATTATTCTCACTATTCGTAATTTATATGCATATCTTTATGGGACGTGTGGGATTGTACTAACCTCCCCACATCCTGGAATAAAAAATAAAAATATTTAAAAAAAAATTGTAAACATTATTATTTCTAAAGAAAGTTATAGAGATTTTTTATGTGAGTACTGCACACGAGAGTTCCAACCATCTGGAGCCAGTGAGTCTATGGCGTCCTCTATATGGGTATGTGGGGAGGGGAAGGACTGTGGAAGTTGACGGTAGGGAAGTACCTGGGTATTCAGATCTCGTCACCAAATATGTCTAAAGCCATTTCAACCAACGTTTCGATTCTGAATGGTGTAATTTTACCAGGGAGGTAGGTACTTTGAGTATATACCACTCTCGAACGGTAACCGGACAACTCAGGACAGTGACAAATCAACACAATTTTAATAAATTGATATAAAATCATGAAAAGTGAAAAAAAGGTAAATTGTAAGGTTAGGTTTATAGGCTGTTTTTTCATCACTTTTTAAAGGTGTGTTGGTTTTGTTCCGAGTTGTCACGTAACCTCTGAAATTTACCGAAAAAAATCTAAATATTATTTTTTAATGAATAAATTTGCAAACTACAAAAGTGAATAAAATAAAATGTAGTTTTTTGGGACTTGAACCTGCGACCTCCTATACTTCAATTACTAATTAGTAATTGAGTAACCTTTTCAAGTTAGATAGAATACTACACCATAGACCACAAGTCATTTTTATTATGTACACATATCAGTTTTCATATTCAGTGTAAAACACAATCAAGTCCGAAAAACGCATTATTTTATTAAATAGGTACTTTCACCGAGATTTCGCATAATATTAAAAAAGTGGAATTACAACTTTTCTTTACAAACATTCAAAAGGATGGGGAAAAGTTAAGTAGGTAGTTATTTCTTCGTGAAATTACATGCTTGTCGTACCACATTTGGAACTAAAAATTGGTAAATTTTGTTTTGTAATCAAACTTATTATAAAAATGTCAATGGGCCTATTGGAAATAATGATGAATCACACAAATATAAATACGTATTTACTTCCATTTTCACTTCCTTTGATAAAAAATCAATTTCAACCTTTCATATCTGCCAGGCGTCAAAAACATCGGTTCGATGCAAATTTACATTTTTTTTTTAATTAACCGCATGGGTAGAGTTATGATTAGAAGTATAAATGGGTAAAGGTTTAATTGTTGTTTCTTTCTGTTTGTCGCGTTATGGGCAATTTTTTTTAGTAATGTTGTTTCTTATCATTTGGAGTACATAAAATATTAACAAGACCGAATAACTCCGTTTTACCTAGTGTAAAAAATGCTTCAATTTATAGGATTCCAAACTAACACCAATTTTATAGGATATGCTCAAATTAGGGAGGCAGATACGGGAACATTCATTGGATAACCAACACCCCTGCCACAGGTCACCTCAAGTTGTTCGCTGCATTCGGTGACTTAGAGGTAATAAGACGGAGAGAAATCGGTTTAGGGAGACCCTTTGACATCTCCAATCCTACTCTTTGGACGCATCACATGGCCTTGCACTGCAGTGGAAGGAATGGGTTTATCCGTCCGTCCCTCCTGAAGACGCTGACCCCCAGATATGTAACCATTAACCATCCCTTGAACCTTTTTCCATCCCAAAGTTTCTTCTCCTTAATTTCCTTACAAAACAACTCTACATAGAATCCCAAATAATAACATCGGCCCTGAGAGAATCTATTTATCTCTGTTTGGAGTTAATGTTGGGTAGCTGGCAACAATTCACTGTTATTAAACTGCTTTTATCATATTATTTCTGTTGGTCGGTAGCTCCACGTCTTATCAACAAGCAGAAATAAAAATATGACCAATACAAGCAAATCCGCAGACGGGTTTAACCGCAACGTCCGAACAACCTCGCTCAAACCAGTGGCGTCCATAGTCCGTACCTCGCCTCTCCACTCACACCACTCTGACAGTCTCCAATAGTTACCTAACCCAATACCATCTCTCGAGCAAGTGGCGTCCATAGTATATACCTCGCCCACCCAATGGCAATTATTACCATTTACTTTCTGTTCTGCATATCTAACCTAAACTAACCCAATATCTTTGTTCGAACAAGTGACGTCCGTAGTATATACCTCGCCCATCTAATACCACTTATTACCATTTACTTTCTGTTCTGCATATCTAATCTAACCCAATATCTTCGTTCGAACAAGTGACGTCCGTAGTATGTACCTCGTCCATCCAATCCCACTTATCCCCATATTATACTTTCTGTTCTGCATATCTAATCTAACCCAATATTCTCTCTCCAGCAAATGGCGTCCGTAGTATGTACCTCGCCCATCCAATCCCACTTATTTTTTTTATTTTTTTTTTTTATTGTTGATACATTTTTTTTACAATATTTCATATTTCAATTTAGTAATGTTGGCCTCACTGGGTTGTTTACCCGTGCTGAGGCCCCCATTTTATAATTTAAGAATTTATACATTTAAAAAAATAAAAGAAAAACAACATTAAAATAAAGATAAATTTAAAATAAAAAATAAAGATTAAAAATTAAAATATAATTATAACACTAAAAGAAAAATATCAAAAGAGAATGTAAATCGGCATTTATAATGATATATGTGTTTGTGCGTGTTGCGTGTTTTATATTTTTTTTTTGTGTTGCGTGTATATGTTTTATTCTTTTATGTTATAGTATTTTGGTAATATTGTCTTTTTGTTCTTTAATCCATTTTTTTTATTTTGTGTTTGAATTTATTTTTATTTTCCTCAATTTTTGTTTCAAGTGGAAGACTGTTGAATGCTTTAATAGCGTGGTATTTATGGTGTCTTTGTCCAAAGGTAGTGTTTACCGTCGGAGTTTTTATGTTTTCTTTGTACGCTTGTCTGACCGGTCTATTAGTGATATTTTGTGTTTGTTGGGGTTTGTTTTTTTGGTCGAAAATGTAGTTTAGTAGTGTTTTAACATATAATTGGCGTATATCAAGTACGTCACAGCTTTTAAATATTTGGTCTGTGTCGGTTAGTTTATGTTTTTTGAGTATTACTTTTAATATCGTTTTCTGTGCGATTTCTATTTGAGCGATAGCTGCGTTTGTTGCTCCTCCCCAAGCAATTATTCCATATTCTATTATTGATTGGCATAGTGCATAATACATTGTTTTCAATTGTTTTATTTTATATATGTTTCTTATGTTTAGGAAAATGTGTATTGTTCTGAGGAGTCTATTTGTGATTTGTTTGATGTGATGTGTCCATCTAAGATTATGGTCAATTAGGATTCCTAGATACTTTATTTGTTCTGTTTTTTCTAGAGGGGGGCAATCGCAGATGTTGGTGTTTATGCATTCGTGTATTTTTATGGTGTTTGTATTGTTTTTTGGCTGTCCTGTGTTAGTTATGCTGTACGTTGTGAATTTTGTTTTCGATATGTTTAGTGTGAGTGTATTTGAGTCCAACCATTTTTTCACTTGCGTGATTCCTAGATTCGCTATGTTATAAACCTTATTCCAATCCTTAGATTTAAATAATAAAACTGTGTCGTCTGCGTAACTAATTATTTCTCCATCTATTTCCATGCTGCAGAGTTCATTTATGTAAATTATGAAAAGAACGGGCCCTAGTATGCTTCCTTGTGGAACTCCGTGTGTAATCGGCAGTGGTTTGCTAGTATAGTTATTAATTTTGACTTGTTGTGTTCTGTCGCTCATGTAGCTTTTTAATAGTTGTAGATTATAATTAATTATAATTAATTATTACAATTTAACTTCTGTTCTGCATACCTAATCTGACCCAAAACCTGCGATCCAGTAGCGTCCATAGACCGTATATCTAGTCCCACCATTCACCACATACGTCATTGATTGGTGATCAGAACAATAACATAACAGTCCTGACGCAAAACATGTAATAGTGTGTATTTATTTGTTCACAGACTATTAAACAAGAAATTATGTGCACTTAATCCCGTCAGTCAAAACTCATTAGTCATTAGCTAAATGGCTTCACATAATAACAACAACCTACAACAATAATTGCTGCCAAGGGGTGTGAGAAAATAAATAATATTTTAAAACTTTTAATATCATATATTTTTTTAGGACTTTGAAAATCGTAGGTGTACGGTGTTTCATTTTATTTATTTTCTGAAACATGGATTTGCGGTCTACAGTTCAATAAGTTTCTACAAATTGTATTATTCGAATTGAAAAATAAAAGAAATGGTAGAAACAAGAAATTATATATAGAATTACAGAAATGACACAGAGGACAAGATTCCACGTTACAAGTATATGTTGTTATTACGACGACCTCTGTCTATATAAGTCCAGTATGTATAAATATAAGTACATTTTTATTTTATTATTTTTGTTGTTTCACACTTAATTTATTTAAAAAAATAAGTAATTGTATATTCGCGATATGATCAGGCTCGCCCTTTAGTGAAAGACCACCTTTTTTATTTATTTTTATTTGTTTTTTTTTTGGTACAATTTTTTTTACATTTTAAGTTTTCCAGTAATGTAAGCCTCACTGGGTGGCTTGCCCGTGATGAGGCCTTCATTTTATAATATGAAAATATAATCTACATAATACATTTAAAGATAAAATGATACATTTAAAATTAAAAATACGTAATACATAATAATATATTTAGAATTAAAAAATACATTGAAAATAATCTTGTGTGTTTGTGGTGATGTGTGTTTATATTGGTTTTGTGTGTTACGTGTAGGTTTATTTTTATTTTATGCTATGACATTTTGGTAATATTATCTATTTTATTTAGAAATGAAACGATTTTCAAAGGTGGCTTGAACCCAAAAACATTAAGGTCTTTATTTGAGTTGTCAAGTCTAGTCAATTCAGATAACTGAGAATAGTACAAATAATCTATCCATGATTAGAACACTGTTGATTGAGGAGAAGCGTTTAATTGTTTGTGAGTCTGCGGGAAGAGACATTGAAAGGATTGAGATGCGAAATAGAAAATGAGCCGTAAGTACATTACAGGGTGCCCGGAAACTTATAGTATACTAGTACAAACGGGAAACTGGTGAATCTACATCACATTTGGGATCGATTTAGTGGTATTACTTTCATACATTTTATGTTTCGTTTTCGAGTGAATCAAGTTCAAAGTTTGAATTTTTTTAGGTCAAATTAGAAACAAAAATTAGTCACTAGAGGGTTAAAATTAGCTTTTTAATATTTTTTAAAACTATTTTGGGAACTTTAGTAACTTTAGTTAACAAAAAAAAATATATATATATATTGATATTTTCCTTGTGATTTGAACGACAGTCAATTAAAACTCAATTGAGTTTCTCTGTAATGAAAGAAGAGGTTTATTTTGTTAATCTCACAAGATTTACATAAAGAAAAGCATTCAGTAACAAAAAATTACCTGTAATGAAAGAAACGACATTTAATGTTATTAATTGTTATGTCAATTCCTTAATCACAATCACGATAGCAATTACAAATTATTTAAATTATTCCCATCAATCTGCCTTGTCACAACCCATATATTATTTTTACTATGTTTTAAACCATAGATTACGAAATATCGAGTCGACTATGTAGGTACTGTGGCGCACATCCAGCCAGTCCACGACACACACAGCTACAGTGACGAGACAAGCTCGGCATTGCCTTGAATTAAAGAAAATTATATTTTTCTTTACATATATTTAAAAAACAAAAAATGAAACGTGCAGTGGGAAAAAAAAATTATAGGGTTTTCTATGTGATATAGATTCACCAATTTTCTTGTACTACGAGTTTCTGGACACGTGTATAATAAATATACATAGATAACATGGCATACAATATATCTTCAATCGATTGTTGGGACGGCTTCCTGCTGAAAGTGTCTGTACTTACTTCAAATACATTTCGCGCCATTGTGGTGAAATTATCAAAACATTAATACTTTAGGAAACAACATTTTCACAACAATTACTACGTTTGCTAGTTCACGGCGCACCAGCACTGCACTGTCACAAGCACATCCTTGTCGGTGTCACGCACACACGCACAAACAATCGCGCGCGCTTTAGTATACGCGTGGATTTGTTTGTGAGTGTATATAAAATAAAATTATTTACAGTCGTAAGGACAATAAGGGCCCTCCACTGAAGTCATAACGCTTATATTATTTTCTCGAAACTTTGTTTACATTGTAGATTGCTGTTTTTTTAGAGTCAGGACTTTTACAACTGACTTCATATAGAGCATTTGCGAGGTTTTGCACAAAAAGTCCAAATAGTTTGGTTGCCGTGGTGATTACTGCAATGAAGTGTAATGCGCCTTTACTGAGGTGGTTGGTGTTATTGAGTGGTTACCTCGCACGGCGGAGCTGTGATGGCAAACAAAATATAATAAGTTTTCCGCGTATTGTTCCTCGAAGTCTGTCAGTGATATAATGTTTTAAAAAATATTTCCCTATGAAAAATCCCCCAGATTCAAGGGTACAGGAAAATCATTTAAAAGAGGACTCGTTTCAGTGTATTCGTGTACACCGATAGTATCGAAAGTTTCAAAAAAAGTTTTTCCAACTCGTTTGGAACACCAGTCCCCTACTACACATAAATATTCCAACATTGTGGTTGGTAAGTGCTTGACTTTGAAGTAGAAGAAAAAAAAAACAATTCCGCCGAAATTACCCAAACCGTATATAAGTTTTGAAAAAATATTATTTTAAATTTTCTGTAACCATTTTTATAAAATAATCATGATTTCAAATTTTTATTATAAAAATAGTATTAATTATTGACTCACAAAAAAACGCCAAAGTTGAATTCTTTAATGGCCTATATACCATAATTAACACAGTCGTATTCAATATTTGCCATCCCTTTTGATAAAAAAATAGTTTTTATGTTGGTTTGGGTATTTTGACTTCAAATCCAAATGTAAGTATTCTATCAAAAAGGTCGCGCATCCACTCTTTAAATATTTGGAAAATTTCTATCGAAGAACAGAAAAATTATCTTACTTCGATAACACAGCCACGATCTCACGGTCTATCTCATCAGTTGTTACTGGCAAATATATTTTCCCCAGATGTAGGGATATTTGTCCGCACACGACATCACCGATATCCGCACTTCGCGGCCAGTGTGGCCAGTGTTCCGTGGTGTTAAGTCAGCCGTGGACGTCAGCAAGTGCGCTGTGAAGCAGTGAAGCAGTGATCCGAGTGTCATGTGACCGGTGGAGTGTCAGAGTGCGAATGACGTCATGACGGCCCTGACTCCCGCGGTGAACGAGCGCGCGGAGGTCCCTCCGGACATCGGGGTCCTGTCCAAGGTGCTGGAAGCGCGCGATCCTCCGCCCAACTTCCAAAACGTCGCCGTGTGCAACTCTTCCGATGTGCACTTCGGCCACAAGACTATTATCCACGGGCCTGTGACCATCGTCAAACAGTTCAACGACGTCGAGTCTGGGGAGGCGAGGGCGGAGAGAAATGCGGAAAATGCCGCTGAAGAATCTTCTCCCGAATGGGCCTGGAAGGGTCTGTATTTACCCCACGGTAATCACTACACACGCCCTTTCTCTCACAACAACAAATATGCGTTTTATTAACACATTTAGCACATAATATTTTTTAATAATATGCTCACTTTATGTCTAAGTATAATATTATGATTCGTATTACTCTTCCATAGGAGCGTTTGCTTGCATGCAATAGAAGATACTCTGTGTGTTGTATTTATCAATGTTTTTTTAACCCGCTGCGAAATCTTTTATAGGTACAGATAACATTTCTATTGATTGATGTGTAAGTGTCTTTTGGCGTTTTCTTTGTTACTAATCGTCTACTTAACAACAAATTTGTAAACACATCGCTATGTTTATCATTTCAACACAGAAGCAAGTCTAAATAAACATAATCGATGTTTATATATATATTAAAAAAAACTTTTTTTGTGAAATTGAAAAACATGACCACAGTTATTGCAAAGCCTTTTGATATTTTTAATTCCACTAGCATAGTATAAATTCAGGAAAACAACAAGTGACTAATAATAATACAATAAAATCACTTCAAGGGCGCTAAACCAAAACCTCATAGATCACAAGGCCGGGACACTCATTCAAAGCAGCCCAATAACTTGTACGGGATTTTACAAACATTTGTTTTAAATTTTTTTCAATTCAATTTATTCTTATTTATTAAAACATCTTAAAATGTTTTAGTTACTTTTAAAAAATACTTTTTTTGGAGGTTTTTATACAAGTTAGAAGGCTGATTTGTTTCAGTGTTCCGGCCTTGTGATCTAGGTATAGGCTATACCCCATTATTGAATTTTATTTTTCGATATCACGTCGACATGCGATAGAATTAAATGAAAATGATTTATTTTTACAAACATAATATAATTACAGAATTGTTGATGGTAATGATTTCAAGTCATTTTTTGGGCTTGTGTCTGTCTTGAACTGGTGTATCAACTTGATAAGTATAAGTATACATTATACCTACGAGTGATGAAGTAAAACATAATAATAATACACAAATAACAACCGGTTTGTACTTATCTTCCAACCTGTAACGTGGTTAAGCGAATAATAATATTAATTCTTAGAGAAAATATTAACTAGTTAAGGAAAAATGTGGCATTAATGTGTATCTCACTTTATAGCGTTGTTAGAGAATCCTCTGGGTTTTATGTATTATTGTAGTCACGATGACAAAACGTGTTTTCTTGGTAATATATTCTATATCTTATAATATATTTCGAAATAGACTTGCATTGACTGATCGTAAAGTCATAAATCCAATGGTTATGAGTTGTTGCACATAGAATTTTGCATTGAGTGTGGAGAATCTGATGATTTTTACTACTGAGGAAATTTGTAGAAAATTAGATTTTTATGTATCGGTTTTTAAGTTTAGTGTTCATGGTCTTAAACATTTTTTGTTGATTCTCGTGTTTATACACTGTAGCGATAATGAAGTGTTGTTAGTGATTTTATCAATATAATACAATTTACAATTTTATGCGTAATTAACTCCTTGAAAACTAAATTTTCATGGCATGACTTAACAATCCTTGCGTGGAATATACTAAAAGGAAAAAGAAATTTAATTATTTTTCATTTAATACATTTTTTCTCTTAATATTAAATTATTTTCACTGACTTGAAATTTCTACATAAAAGACTTGATTATTCTAAAATTGCTTGCATAGATAAGATTTCGGATTCCATTACGTAATACTAGAAGTCGGCATTTATTTCAGTGAAGAAATTCTGGGACTAACTACCACATGTATTCGTCATTGCCCAGAATACTTGTATTGGTAAATAATTATAGCGATTCAGTGGACATCTTTAATTTATCACTTAATAAATACAAAATATTGTTACTCAGGCACTTTAGTAATGAAGGATTTTGACTATTTCTTTGTAAAATATTACGCTAGTTTCGTAATATTAAGTAGAAATCTTCAGTTTTGCATATATTATGGGTTTTTCGCACGTCTCCAATTTAATTAATATACAGCGTACATACCTAAAATTTCGTTCTGGAAGTACATATTGAATTTAGAATTGTAGCGCTTCTTTAACAAAGTTTAGTGACTAGATCGGATTATCCAGGTATTTCCAAACATCCTCTTCCCCTCCCCTACTTTCTTGAACCATTGAACCTACTTGTTCAGCTAGTTCCTAAAATGAAGATGGCCACGGTCACTTGGTTTACTTACGTTAAACAAAAACCTTACTTTTTTGAAACTCTGAAATTGGCTGGAAGGGCCAAATACGCTAGCACGAGCCCAAAAGTTAATAAGTCGGTGATGTGCGTTAGTCCTGGGTGAAATCTGGTTCAATGAACTCAAATTGCTTTGAATTAAAGTGTCATATTCAAAATAGGTACTGACAATGTATGAAGATTTCAAACAAGTGATAAGATACCTATTTAATATTTTTTTAAATTGGAACTGATTTTTCACGGATCTGCTAGCCAGCAAACTTGGTTGTCTGGTCTGTGCGTTAGACCTGCGTGGAATCTGGTTCAATGAACCTAAATTTGCTTTGAATTTAAGTGTTATATTCAAAATTGGAACTGTTTGTGTGAACAGACAAGCGATACAGTAGGTACCTACTGCCTACCTATATAATATATATATCAACACTTATTTGTCAAGAATTCAGACTATTTATTTGACATTTCAAATATGCAAAATCTTTCTTGAGCAGATCTGATGATCAAATTCACTGGCCTGTCTGGAATATAATGGGCGCTTTACACTATGCTTTTTTTGTCCAATTTTCATAAACAATAAAGAATAATAATAAGAAGTGCCTTTGGGCGTGTTTAATTTTCAAAATATTTGCCTAATCTAGGCTTAAATTTACAATACAAAATTGTGAAGTGTCTTCCATACAAATTTGAGTGGATTCAATTTTGCCCATCAGCCAAGCGCTCTGTCACACTTACACTCGCCTAATGTTGTAGATCTCCATTTCATTGGCATTTCGTTAATACACGGAGTAAAATTCGTATTGCTGAATTATTAAAATCCGGTTAAAAACGGGATTCCTGTTAAACTTCTAATATAACGGAACAATATTCTATCACTTGTATATTCAACACGTGCTTCGAAATCGCAATAGTAATTTTTTACTAAAAGTTTAACAGGAAACCTATCAATTCATTTGTTGGACGCGCTGTTTCGTTTTTAACTGGATTACGAATAATTTAAAGAAATTCTTAATAAGTTAGCAATGTTTAAATTAATTAGGTTTTCTGAGTAATGTTTCTTTTAATTTGGCGACATCAGTGTTCTTTCAAATCGGTATAAATCACACATCCAGGTGCTTTCTAGTCAGTGATAATATGTATGTATTGTTGTGTATATGATGGTTGCCCTCAAAGCGCATGTATTATGTTGTCAGCGAGCGTTTGAAATTTTGCGAAAGCATGCAAATAAGGTTATCGTACATTCTGCCCCGGACGATAGCAACTGCGACTGATATCAATATATTCTTCATAACTACGTATATGTGTGTATTACGGGTAACTACATATTAAACCATCAGTGTTGATTCAAAATACAAACATTTATTATTTCAGAAACTGCTATATTGTTTAATCTGGCAGTAATTCCACGAATATATATATTTATATTAGTTGCCGCGTGAAACGTTTTTGCAAATCTAAAACACAAGACAAAATGTATTTGTTTTCTATTGTCACAATTGATTTCTCAGTAGATCGGCTTAACCGGTAATAAATCATTTTAGACATCATAAAAATTGAAATCTTGAATAGGCAGGTGAAAATTATAAATAAATTGCAATATTTATGTATACGTTCCGAGATTTTAACCCGCGACATCCAGCTTGCTAGTCGAGAGCCTTATCATTCAATATATTAATTTCGGTTGTCAGTGTTCCCGTGATTTTTCAATGGTGCTAGTTCATCTCTCAATGAAATATGAAAATAGAGTTATTCTTGTACACACGCCGTATAATATATGTAAATATTTCTGGGCGTGACCATACATTCACATACAGTCACATATATATATCATGTAACTCGTCTGTAACAATTGAATTTAAAATATATAGGTGTGTGTGTATTACAGATTTACATAATCATATTGCAATACACATGACATAATTTACATAACTTTAAATATTTACAATAACATATTTTAGATTTCTTCCCTAAAATAACTCTTGAAACCTTAGAAGCCAATATTGATAATGTCAAGAGACATAGATTTCATTTAGCAGCACAATACCTCCTGTCATTAGAGACAGGCCACGCCCACATATATTTTTAAATTATATCCGTCGTCTGTAACGGTCTTAAATAAAGCTGCAAGTATTACATTGATTACCCAGAATACTTTTAAAATCAATATGATCAAAATGAATATTTCCAACGAATTTATAAATTATAATAGCTTACGTACCGAAACCAAACTTCTCAAATTTAACAGATAGAAGAATTTTAACTGATATATTATTTTAATAAAAATTATTAAATCTCTGATTGATAACCTTGAATTACAAACTCGAAGCAAAGACACTTTTAAATGTAACAATAACCTCAATACTAACTACTCTATTTATTCACCAATTCCAAGAATTCATCACCGCGCAAACAAACGCTGTTAAGGCGATGCCATACGTAGTAATGCAAAATCATGTGTTTTTGGTTTGAAAATTTGGTCGCCTAGAAATGTTTCAGATGCTTTAATTAAATACTGCGAGTAGAATACATCTTGGCCTTTGAAATAATCGAGTATTTTTTAGATAAATCTTTTTATAAGCCAAGAAAAAAATAGTATAAAGGCATATGAAAACTGCTTTAAAGTTCGAAATCTCCTACTTACGAACCCATTTTCGGTTATGATTTTATTGTATAATGTGGCAAATTAAGTTATTTATAAAATGATAAAAACAAAAATTAATATTTATGCCTGAACATCCACAAAATAAAATAAAAGGCTCTTTTTGGCCATGTTTTTTTCTTGCATAAATCAAAACAGGCGGATGGTGTTAAGCGGGAATTTAAACCTTATCGCCATCTACATAAGGGTTGTTATTGATAGCGGCTTAATTTAAAATATTACACGACGTAGTGCATCGCCAGTCATGGCGTTTAAATTAATAAATAAATATATATTATAAAAGTAATTTTACAATGTGCGTGCCGCTAACACTTAGATATGAGTCCCGGTACGATCACAGGAGTTATATGGTGTGGTAGTCCTCTGTCCCCTACCCATGAAGAAGATTCCCGTTTTTACCTAAAAGGCTCGCTTTTGAAGATTTCTAGTTTCAACCTCTAGAAATTTCTAGAACAGTCCAGAAGATTCAAAAGTATTTGAGAGCATTCCACAACATTCCATAACATCCCAGAACATTTTGTGGAATGTTCGGGAATAGTCTGGAACGTTCGGAAATATCCCAGAACATCCCCATTCATAATGAACTGAAAACGGTATTACGGAAGTAATAAACTTTTAGTAAATTCATAATTCGTAACAGTCCTCCACAACTCCTAGCGTGGAAGACAATATACTATACCATTGTAATACAAATATATAATAATCGTGACAATACATCTGAAATCCAGATATTTTTAATAAACATACGGTCTGAAAGGGTTAAAGTCAAACAACGGTGTTCAAAATATGTATAGTTTTTACCTGTGCATTTTATATATCATAAAACTTCGGATGGTTGAACATGACTTTTACTTGTACCGTGTAGAATCACCTCCCGAAGTTTGTGCACTTTATCCCTGGATATATTTTCCTTAATACAACGTCAAAATGACAACCACATCAACCTATTCTCTTTTTCCCAACACCCTCAAAGTTAATACGTTGGAAAATGAACATACTTAAGTTACAGTTCAAAATCAATAAGACATAATTCTTTATTTTACATGGCAACAAAAATTTAAACGAACAAGTTAAAATTTCCTTGATTAGAACTAGCGTTTAAATGGTACTCTTTACTAAGCATACGAGAGGTATAATAAATTAGAATTAATATGTCATGAATGTATTCTTAGCTTTTAAGCTATTTGTCAACATTTTGTTTTTTTCTTTCTGTCATTGCATGCCTTGTGCACACTGTTTCCAACTTGAGATTGCTAAATAACAGGAATTACAGAACAGGGCTAAAGTGTTCTTACTTCGGGAGGTGACTCTGCATGTTGGTAGATGTAAAAATATTTTATAATATTTTTTTTCAAATTATAATTGTTTTTTTATTCATCCCCCGAACACATTGTACATTAAAACAGCATCAAATTTTTGTCGGTAATGGGTTACATTGGAATTGATAGTTTAAAAAGATGAACCGGTAGAAGTGTACTGTATTGTACCGATGTGTCTGAAGTAAGCTCAATTTTCCTTTAATTCGATGGAAACTTTTGAAAAATAATTATAATATTTAAATTTTTCTTCATCGATCATAAATAAATAAATTAGCGACATCCGATTTCTTTTAAATCGGTGTAGATCTCCCATAAATTTTCATTTTAATTTATTATTGTTACAAAAATATATTTCCTTTTGACAATCTCACTATTGTCTTAGTAATTATTAATTGAACAAATTGACAGATTCCCAAAACTTATTCCAACATTTAACCATACTACAAAATAATTCGATTAACTGTAAATAAAGTTATTTGTTAATACACTTTGGCAGCAGTCGTGCTAAGTCTTCTATATGTGCCTAGCACTTAAAGTGTAAAAGATAACGCGTCGACTGTTTACAAAAACGCAAATAAGACATACACAGTGACGCAGTTGTACAAACAAAACTTGAACATTTTATTAAAAAATATAATTTTTGCCGGAATTAGAGTTCACAAATATATTATGTATTTGAATCACTCTCTTCGTAAAATTTGCTTACCAAAGTCACATTCGTAGAGTAAAACCAGATAATCATTGGTTATTAAAGGTTTTTTGATGATCCCTCGTTTATTATTTTGAACCTTTCAGGCTAATTTGATCGCTTCTCAGAACAACTAATATGGTCTCGCAGAAATCCTGTATTTCCCTTACTGTCATGGTGAGAAATATATATATATAAATTTTTTTTTTTTAAAAGAAAGACAAACATTCCCAGGTTACGAATAACCCAACAATGTTTGAAAATCTCCTACTACCACCACAGAAAGCCGAAAATGTTGCTTGTGTTGTGATGGAGGACTTAGCCAGCCGAGGAATCGAACACGCGACGCTCGGGTGAGACCCAAGCGCTATGCCCACTCAACCACTGACCGGTCGAATGATCCAAACGGTGTTAGAAAGAAAAATATATTACGCTTTATATTCAAATTCCGATCCCAATTTGAAAAAACTTAACTTTTTATTCATTCTTTTTATATAAAACGACAGAGAGGTGATACGAAAATAACTTTTATAAAACATTTGTCTAATAAAATGGACATGTTTTTATATATGTTTTTGTTATCAGTAATTTTAGTTACAAAAAACGTTAAGTGTGTCTATTTTTATTTATTTATTAAGTTTGCATTAAAGTTTATAAAAATATATATGTGTTTATTTCTAATAATATAATTAAAAAGCGCATTTTATCGACTTTCAAAAATAGTTTTTGTTTTAGGATACGTTCAGAAATATTCCATTTATTAGGATTCCTTTCCAAACACTAGGACATTCAAACAGAATATACGTTAGAACTTATGAGTTTGAAATTCTTAAAACAAAAAACGTAAAAGAAAGACAAACGTTCCCAAGGTGTGAATAATATAAGAATATTTAAAATACTCCTACCACCACCATCTCAACTTATAACCTTTAAAAGATTTAAATTGTAACCCCCGTTCTCAGTCCCGTCTTATTCCACAAATGACCAAAGATACCCTAGGTACAAAAAAGACTTTTGTCGATTCCGTTTAAATTTAGACTCGCGATTCAATTCGACAATGTTCTAAGTTTTTTGTTTCATTCTTCAGTTTCTCAATAAAACCAAAATTACTATAAAATTATTTTTCGGTCAATTAAGTACACCATTCAATACACAAGCAAGGGTGTCTTCGAAATGATTTACCTATAAAACAATATTTACGCATATATTTTATTTTCGTCCGCTTTTACACCTTTCGAGGGCACTGCAATGGCTCAACGACCGTCATTATTCTTAATTGGTTACAATGTTTATATATAGGCACCCACATATTTACTGAACAAAATAAACAATGGCATATCGTCAATGGATTTTAATACATAAACAAACCACTTATTTAATTTAGGGACACGGATCAGATAAGCAATGAACGAGCGCGTTTAAATTAACTAGGCAATAAACTTTTAGAATTTTTAATTAATTATAAAAATATTTCCATTTATAGATTTTAGTTCCTCTTCGAACAGTCAAAACACTTTTCTTAAAAATATTGGGTAAAATATGTTTTCTGCGCTGCTAACTAAATAATTAAAAATACATATAATTAATTCGAATATAAATTTGTCCAGACCAACGAAGCCAGACGTTTGTGTTTATTTTATTTTATTAATTAATTGATTTGTTTTTTTTTTTTTATATATTTTAAATGTACATTAACGGTTATAACCAATAATAAATACACATTGTAATATATAGTTAACAAATGATGCGATTTTTACATGTGTTAATGTTGAAATAAATCTATCTATGTTAGGGGACAAGTTTTAGCAGAATCATTATTCAGAGCGGCAATACCAATTTTAGGTTAGTTCTGCATCTCGGAACAACAAAAGTCTTGTGCTTTTGAACTCTTATGAAGTTGTCGGGAGCATAAAACTCGTTTTTTGTACAGGGTTTTCCAATAAGAGGTGTTATTTTGATATTCAATCGTAAAAGATCAATGGTTTCGTTGCTTGTGTGGCACGTAGCGCCGTCTTGTTGAAAGTAAACGTTGTCTAGATCAATACAATCCAATTCCGGCCATAAAAAATCATTAATCATATCTCGATAGTGCAATTCATTCACCGTAACTGTTGCTCCAGTCTTTTTTTCGAAAAGGTAAGGTCCAATGACTCCGCCGGACCATAAACCGCACCAAACAGTCACACGTTGAGGATAGAGAGGCTTTTCAACAATAACTCTTGGGTTTTCCGAGCCCCAGATGCGACAATTTTGCTTGTTGACGAAGCCACCGATGTGGAAATGGGCCTCATCACTCAAAATGATTTGCATTTGATTCACTCAAGTGAATTTTAATAATTTATATGCGTTGTTGAAGTATGTATGGTTCCATTTTTATTAATAATGTAGTTTCTACTTGTCAAGTGTCAAAAAATGACAGCTTCAAAAGTAACATCTACTGAAATAGCGGGCTATTCAAAATAACACCTCTTATTGGAAAACCTTGTATCATATCAGGAATACAGATATGACCGTTAAAAAGATTATGTGCCATTATCATTAAAGCAGTTTTCCTTCTTTCGGCGAGGCTATTTATACTCAGCATACCGGATAAAAGGACTGATGGATATAAGCAGAAATAACACCCGAAGTCTCTAAGACAATAAGTATCTCAGAAACTTCTTTTGTACTTTATCTACCATTAAATAGTAAGTAAAATCCACCGTTCCCTATATTATTCAGCCGCTTTCCAAAATGCTGTTTACTTAACTGTAGTACACAATGAAAAAATATATGAAGTTGCTTAGCATGAATCCCAACACTCTAAAAGCTTTGCTACATATCGTTTCTATGTGGACATGAAATGTTAGGTGCGTATCAAAAGTGATTCCCAAATCTTTCAAAATTACAATGTGCTTATGAAACGAATATGAAGATTATGAAGACATATTTTAGTTATGTTACAACGTTTTGTTTCCTTTGGTGTAACACATAATGGAACATTTCCCCATTTTTTTGGTGTGACTCCATTCGACCATAGAATTTATATCACTTTGTAGCTGCGAGCAATTTTCCAATATTTTTTTAAAGAAATATTTAATGTCGTACGCAAATAAGAAAAAGAAACTTAGCATATTTTATGCATTGGTAAATGTCGTTGATAAATAACGAGAGTAAAAAAGGTCTAAGATTCGACCCCTGTGGTACTCCAGAGTTTGTGATTTTTTTTTTTTTATATTTACTCCACACAGGAGGCCCTGAAGAAAATAATTTCCCTCGGGGCCTATGTCATCTTTGGGGATGCTGTGTGGAGGGTCTTTTTTTGGAGAGGAAGGAGTGAACATGGGTCTTGAAGAGTCCCATGTTGTAGGAGGGAGGAAACACAGAGGCCGGCAGTTCGTTCCACAGCCGAGCTGTTGAACTTAAGAACGAATCGTAGAAGCGACCCGTTCTCATGTGACAAGTGTCAACTGTGTACAAATGTTGGGCGCGCGTTTGGCGTGTATCCCGACTACGCACCGGTGCCGAAGGGATCAATGACGCTAGTTCCTCAGAGCATCTTCCATTGTAATACCGATAGAACAAGGACAGCATACCTACCTGACGCCTGTGCTCTAAAGATTGCAGTCCGTTTGTTAAGATTGGGGAATCTATCAAACGGACCGCCCGTTTCTGCACAGAGTCAAGGGTTTTTTTCAGGTATTTTGGGGCTCCAGACCAGAGATGGCTGCCAAATTCGACAGTAGGGCGCACTTGCGATTTGTACAGGGTGAGCAGTTGTGTACTATTAAAGTATCTGCGGGCCCTGTACAGTACGCCCAGCTTCTGAGAGGCCAACTTTACTCTGGCTTCGATGGAGCCCCCGTACCTGAGCTGGTCACTTATAGTTACACCAAGCATATCAATGGAAGGCCTGTTCGGAAGATTGCTTCCGTTGAAGGAGACTAGATTATCATTTGGATCCCTTTTAGACGTAATCAGACAGGATTGGGTCTTTGAAACATTAAATTCGACGAGATTATTTTTACCCCAGGAGGAAATACTCTCGAGATAACCGTCCATTCTCTGCTTCAAAGCCCTCCGAGCCGTTGGAGTTTGTGTGCCCTTTGGGGGCTTGTCAAACAAAAAGCTATCATGAACTGTACTATCATCCGCGTAACAATGAATCGGTGCACATGTCAAAAGGTCATTGATGTGCAACAAAAACAAAGTCGGAGACAGAACGGATCCCTGTGGGACGCCAGCATTTATGGAGTGCGAGGAAGAGGTGAAACCGTCAGCAACCGCCTGAATCGACCTATCCCTTAAAAAGTCAGCAATCCACGTACACAGGGATGCGGGAAGTCCGTAAGATTGCAATTTGTTGAGAAGTCCTTGGTGCCAGACCCGGTCAAAGGCCTTGGATATGTCTAGTGCGACCGTTTGGGTCTCACCGTGACGTTCCAGGCACCGCCCCCAAACATGCGTCACATACGCGAGAAGATCACCGCACGAGCGGTTCCGCCGGAATCCGTATTGACGGTCGTTGATAATTTTGTTCTTCTCGAGGTATGTGAGTAGTTTGTCGTTGATCACACGTTCCATCACTTTGGACAGAACTGATGTGATCGCTATGGGGCGGTAGTTGGCCGGGTTGGAGCGGTCACTTTTCTTGGGAATAGGGTGAATTACCGCTTTTTTCCAACCAGAGGGCACAGTGCCACACTTCAGGGACATTTTGAAGAGCTTTGTCAAAACTGGAACTATTTCCGCAGCACACCTCTGCAATACCAGGGCAGGTATTCCATCAGGTCCACTAGCTTTGTTAACATCGAGCCCCCGTATGACGTGGAGTACATCCCGATGCCGGACCCTCAGCTTTTTCATATAGAAGCCGCAGTGAGGAACCGACGGCGGAACAGCACCCCCGTCGTCGAGGGTCGAGTTTTCCGCAAAAATTTTCCCTAATAAGTTAGCCTTTTCGGTGGCGGTGTTTGCTAGTGAGCCGTCAGGTCTGGTAAGAGGTGGCAAACTGGGTTTGCAAAAATTTCGACCTATTGAGCCCGCAAGCGACCAGAATGCTCTGCTGCCATGCGGGCAGGCAGCCAGCTTTTTGCTGATCTGCAGGTCGTGTTCGAATTTTGACCTATTGATGATTCTCTTGCATTCCTTTGCCGATTTGTTGTATGCTGATCTGCTTTCGGGCGTTCGAGATGTGTTGTAGGCTCGGTAAGCCGCGTTTTTTCGTCGGACTGCTTCGGAGCATTGTCGACTGAACCACGGCTTTGAGCCCACACCAGTTTCTTTAGTAGTCGATTGTATGAAGCCATCCATCGCCGATTTGATGACTTCACCAATCTCCTGGGCACATCTTGAAGGGTACGAAGTCCGAAAACAAACAGCTGACCACGGAAAAGCGTTGAAATGGGCCCGCATACCGAACCAATCTGCTGACCTATAGTGCCACACTTTTCTCCTCAGCCTCTCATTGTGATAAAGTTGGTAGAGTGGAAAATACCACACATGACTTATTGTTGTCTATTTGAGAAATAATTTAAAGAAAATCCAAATTGATCGAGTTTATTTAGAAGACTAAGCGGATCTACCCAGTCAAAGTCCCTTTCGAAGTCGTTCTATGATACGTCTACATGGTTGTTACTCTCAAGAGCTTGATATAGGTACTCTTAAAAACCATTAGATAAACCATAAAATTGTAAAAGTTATGATAATAGCAAAACATATATATATTTCATAAAAACATCCTAATTGTCTGCGAGGCTGTTAACTAGCATCATCTGGCATCAGCAATGATAATTTAGTTCTACACCTAGAAATAATAAGAAGCCCGTGTTATTTTAAATTTTATTGTGAATAATGCACAGTAGTCCCAACTGCTCCCAACCGTCTGGAGTCAGTGAGACTATGGTATCCCCAATTGGGGTATACTTATTCTAAATGCACATTTACAGCAAGTATAACCAATAATAAACATACACCATACAAAGTTAAATAAAATAATTTTATTCAAATTTTCAACTTCAATTTTTTTTATTTATTTTTTTTATTGATACATTATTTTACAGTATTTCATATCTTAATTCAGTAATGTTGGCCTCACTGGGTTATTTACCCGTGCTGAGGCCCCCATTTTAAAATATACGAATTTATACAATTAAACAAAAAACAACATTAAAATAAAGATAAATTTAAACTAAGAATAAAGATTAGAAATTAAAATTTAATTTTCACACTAAAATAAAAATATTAAAAGAGAATGGAAATCGGCATTTATAATGATTTATGTGTTAGAACGTGTTGCGTGTTTTATATATTTTTTTTGTGTTGCGTGTATATGTTTTATTCTTTTATGTTATAGAATTTTGGAAATATTGTCTTTTTTGTTCTTTAATCCATTTTTTTTATTTTGTGTTTGAATTTATCTTTATTTTCCTCAATTTTTGTTTAGACTGTTGAATGCTTTAATAGCGTGGTATTTATGGTATTTATTGAATAATGTCATTTGAATATGAATAATGACAGTTATTTAACAGTACAATCATTTTTCTAAACAACAAAAAACCTATGCCTGGGCGCTCTTTTGAAATTTTCAGGAAAGTGAAACTCAGTTGTTGTATTTTTTTTTAAAAGAAAGACAAACATTCCCGGGTTACGAATAATTTCACAATAAATGAAAATCTCCTACTACCAGCACAGTAAGCTGAAAATGTTGCTTGTGTTGTGATGGAGGACTTACTTACACACTACGCCTGGGTGGGACCCAAACGCGATGTCAACTCGACCACCGACCGGTCATTATATAAGGAATACAGTTATGGCCGTTCAGAAGGTAACGTGCTGTTTTCACTAAAGCAGTTTTTCTCCTATCGGTGGGACTACTAATTCCCAGCAAACCAGACAGAAAATCTGATGGATAAAACCAGGGATAATTTCTGAATTCTAGATATAAATATCTCAGATACTTTTGTACTTCCTCTGCCATTGTAATGAGGCTGAAGGTAGTGAGGAGGAGAAGAATATGGCATGGAGGAAGGTGGAAAAGTACCTGAACGGTGTGTTAGCGACTCGTGTGAAATTATCCGGGTCTTATAAGCCTATATCAGCCAGGACAGCAGGAAATAGGTTACAATAAACCGTTTAGAATGTAATATACACCGTAGCAGATACCTAGCAATCCCATTGTTATAGCAGACAACTTTTTTAGTTCGATAAAGATTAAATACATTTTAGCGAAGAATATTAAATATCTGATTTGTTGTCCGTGATCTCGTAATTCTAAAAAACGCTGCACGTCTCTGTGAGAAAACAACTTCATCAAGGAAAATCTTTATATAGTATGCAGACCGTGAAAAATACTTGCTTCAACGATTAGTATTGCAAGCAACGCTCGTCATAAAAACTTTATTCGAATCAAGGTCTTTATATTAATCATTTAGTTGTATCTTATTCTATTCACTTTATTTATCTTATCTAAAAATGTTTGAGGTAGAATAACATAGTGTTTACGGTTGTTGATGAGTTTCATTTGAAAATCATTTGGGGAGAGCAATTTGAAACAAGAGTTATGCCGATTTATAGTGTTTTGCCAATTCATAGTGTTTTGCCGATTCATAGAGTTTTGCCGAATTATAGTTTTATACCGATTTATAGATATTTGCCGATTTATAGATTTTTGCCGATTTATAGATTTCTGCCGATTTATAGATATTTGCCGATTTATAGATTTTTGCCGATTTATAGATTTCTGCCGATTTATAGATATTTGCCGATTTATAGATATTTGCCGATTTATAGATTTTTGCCGATTTATAGATATTTGCTGATTTATAGATTTTTGCCGATTTATATAGTTCTATTTATAATTTAAGTACGCCCGATGGCTGTTTTGCCTTCCTTTGCGTTCCTTTGCCTAACTAAGGTGAAATCAGTGTTAAAGAATTCCAGTTGAAGGGAGAGTTGTTGTCAAGAATACTTTCAATATATTTTTTTTAATTTTCAATAAAATCTGTTGGTTTGATATTATAACTTAAATTGAAAATTTATTAGAATTTCATTAATATGTTGACAAAATCATTGCGAGTTCAATGAACGGCCTCAGTGTACGAGGAGTAAGGCTCTCTACTACGATCGCGGTTTGGAAATTTGACTTAATAAATTTGTGTGTTTTTCAAATAATTAACTAAAAATAATATACTTGGTATACTTGGTACTTCCTTACCTTCATCTTCCTTGTCTCCTTCCCGTCTCCAATAACCTAAGCTTCACAATGTATCCCAATTGAGGATGGCACTTAACAGGGCCGGAATAAGCGAGCGCAATTGGAGCAGGCCGCTCCAGGCGCCGAAGTATCAAGGCGCTGTTACAACCTAACAGTACTAACGCAATTAAAAAAAAAATTTTCATTAAAACGTCCCTACACAAAAATACAAATAATCCTAATATTATTGCGATTCCGGTGATTATCTACCTAGACGTCTATTGGTTTTGACCAGGGGCGCCAAAATTTTACTCGCGCCAGGCGCCGTTTGGCTCAGGGTCGGCCCTGACATATGGGAACGTTGGGACTCTCTCCGGACGTTGGGAGCAGTTGTGACTCTTGTGCGGTATTCACATAAAAAATTATATTTTATGTAGGTACGATAAACGTAATCTTTTTTTGGTGCAATGGAAATTTGCTCAGAATGTGACCGCAGATTTCCGCACAACTCAGAGCTCAGTAACCGCAGACACTTGGCTTACCTAACTTCTATAACCTCTCGATGCACTTCTTAAACTACACTTACTTACATGGCATTACAGTATTTAGACTAAATATGATAAATGGCGTGATTTGAATCAAATATTTCCATTATTTCTCAATCAAAACGACATCTCATCCTATTCGTAGCGCCATTGCGAAGCAATGTGGAGAGAATAACAACTATTATTATTATTATTTTTTTATATATACAATATAGTTTGATAATGCCTTTAGAGGGCGAAACAGCTGTCACGCGTAATAATAATTACACAGCAGAACTTGTTTAAAAATAAACTGTTTTTATAAACCCAATAATAATATTATTGTACATATAACAAAAAAATAAATAAAATGGAGTTCTACAAATTAAACTTAATAACAATAAACAACTATTAAGACGTCATCTGATTCAAAATCGCATTTTAACTCTTAACACCTTAAATCAGGCCCTTTTTATTTATTTATTTATTTATTTATTTATTATTACACGCCCTAATGGGCTTTTACACACTACAAAGTTTAATAGTAGAGTATCACAGTTATTATAAATTCTTCAAAATTAAAACTAGCCTTAATTAACATTAGCCTCGTACACTCACATTTAAACTACTTGGTTGAAATCTGGGGAAATACATGTGAAACATATATAAACAAACTACAGGTAACACAAAACAAAGTAATCAAAAAGCTATTTCACTTCAAACCTAGAACATCAACAAAAAAATTATATATTGAAACAAAACTATTAAAATTAAAAAAATATATATGAATATAATACATGTCTTCTTATTTACAAAATAAATAATAAACTCATACATACAAATACAGAACTCATTAAAACGTCCCAAGTACACACACACTTTACACGGCAACACGATAAAATACATTTAAACACCATATATACTCATTATGGCAAGCAATCCATTGGTTAAGAGGGAAGCAACATATATAATTGCCTCCCAGACGAAATTAAAAATGAAAAAAGTATAGGTACATTTAAAAAAAATTGTTCAGTTTTATGCTCAATCAACAAAACAATGAAAGTGAATAATATCGGTGTGTAATATATATTAGCAGGAGTGAAAGAGGTCGAAAAAATTTTTTCTTCGAATTTCAAAAACCCTATATCATTTAATGTTGCTGTAGATAAATAGCTGTTGAAAAATATTTTTTATTTTTTTTTATATATGATCTTCAGGTGGCGCAGAGGATCTGAAATTTTGAAAAAATGATCGATTCTAGAAATTTTTTAAAAATTTAAAACAAAATTATTATCATATTTAACTTTATTATTTGCATTAACATATAAGGAACATTAAGAATATATATATATTTTAATCATTTCAGCCTTCAGTCGTGTCATATGCGTATGGGGTAGCTCCCTGAATTCCAGAGGAAAGGTGTAATTTTGTTTCGAATTTCGGCATTTCTTTTCTCGATTTTATTGTTACTCGAATATATCCATCGCGTGCTGTACTTCCGCAAACAGCCAAGCTAGCTTCAGTGACCAGCTTCACACATCTCTCCACAGCCTGTTTTGGAGGTTTTGTTTTTATGGTGAACCATATTGGCGCATACACTTTTATCACAAACGTAGCAATCTCAACCAGACTATGAGTTGGATACTTTGTTGCTAAATATAGTCTCAATATTCCATTTGCACAGGTTAGCCAACGAGAGTGTGCCAGCTTTTCTGGTTGCTTATTAGCCAAATCAGTTTTTACGCTGCCTTGTGTTACAGCTTGACAAATTTCATACAGATACTTTTGATCATTGCTTAGAATTTTCACGTCGATATCGGGTAAGACTGTCGCAATTTTATCAAATTTTACCACAGGGAGGTCTTCACAGTGCTGTAACATCTTGCCAATGACTCCTGCGAACGTATTGGGACCTGAAGTACTGCCATCCAAAGTATTAAAAAGATGACGCAGTGGTAATTCGTTGGCATGCAACAAACATATAAACCAGTGTAATGGTCTATTTAAATGTCTTTCAATCAATGCGATTGCTCCATTCTTGAAGCCCGTGTTTACAGCCGTTCCATCGCATCTAATTGCTACAATGGTTGATAAATCTCCGAAGTGCAAATTTAAAAATTCTACAATTGAATCCTTGATAGAATTAGCGGTTCCAGAAGGAGGCGCGACGTGGCCAATGTACTGAGAATCTGGCTCGGAGAGCAAAACAATATGTTCTTCAGTAATGGCTCTCCTGTGGTACTTGTTATCATGTTTTTCCTGCACAATGGTCTTGTCTTTCCGACCATCAAAATATAACCCACTTGTTTTACCGTCAGAACTTCCGAAGCTCGAAATCTGCCTTCTTTGCAACTCTTCTCGAACTTTTCGGCGCTCGCGTCGTAATTTACTTCTATCTATTACTTTTGAGAAATCTTGTTTAGAAATAAAACCAATATCTTGAAGAACTGCACTGGCGATGGTTGATGCTGATCTGTCGGAGACACCAGTCCTGTCACAGGCTGTGGCAAGATTTTTCAATCAATGCCTCATCTGATTTGTTTGTGATTTTGATGTGGATGGCGTGGAGTATGCCGGAAAAAGTGTATAAAAGTCTGGATCTTGATTGCTGTCTGATAATCTTACACTATCATCCGAGGTCTCTGAAGTCTCTGGTGAGGGGCTCAGAGGTTTCTCAACAGTCTGTTTTTGAAGGAATTTATTTTGCCTCATCAGTCGTGATTGCCTACGCTCCAAAGCCTTGGTTGCCACTATATCTTTTGAGCCGATATACATTTTGCGGCTACTTCTCTGATCTTGCAGGAATTCTAGCTCCTTCTTGGGTATTTTCACTAAACATTTACAAAAATCGACACAAATGCACTTGCAAACAGCAATATCAAAGAGTTTTTTTTGTTGCATCTTCATAAAATTCAGTTTTCTTTTTAGGTACTCTACATTTCTTTAAGCATTTGTACTTGTGATAGTTTAGTTACAATTTGACGTTCAGTTACAATAGGAATAGACTCTTTATTCCACAACGTAATTAGATCAATTGCAATTATTTCACATATATCTTTCACAGAAGGATCTTTTCCATTTGATAACCACTGCAAGTCATTTCTAATCCACAAATAATACTTCATTACATCCGAATAAGTTGGCAACACATTGTCTTTTAATTTTTCTGGGCCACCAAACATAGAACACATAGAAATTTTTCTTGTTTTAGGCATATTACAAAGAAATCACAATCAAGTTTTCGCAGCTGTTCCAACGAACGTGCACTCCGCACTAATGTCTGTTAATTACTGATTGACTGCAACTGTTGTTACGCAAAATAGTGTCAAAAGGTGGGGGGAAGAGGGGTAAGTTAGATGGCTAAAACTAAAATACATTTTGTGACGTTTAAGCTGGATTATATGATGTGCTTGTTTACTAACAAAATCTGAAAAAACACAATTTTTTGTAGAACTTTAGGGTCAGTGCGCCACCTGAAGATGAAGTTGGAATTTGATGATATTTTGTGTACTTTATAGGGTACTACCAAGGCACCCATTGGTAGTATAGGAAACACGAAATTTGAAAAAAAGTTTTTTCACTCCGCCCTAATATATATGTTATTTCTAGTTAAATAAGTGAAAATGTAATTTTCTTTTATCTAGAATAAAAAAATAAAAAAAAAACAATAAAGGAAACATAATACAACGAAAAAAGAAAAAATATTAAATGTTACAACAAAAGCATATATTAAAATAAGATACATTAGTAAAAATGATAAGAAGTCTCACATAAATAGATATTCAAAATAAAAATATATATATTGCGAAAATTATAGATGTCTATTTGTGTCTCGATATATAAAAGAATTGAAATAAACAATATTTATATTGATTATTTTTAAGATGAAATATATATCCCAGATCAGAGTATTTATTTCCGAGACTGTGAAGTCTTGGAATCGGGGAATTTTGATAAGACTAGTAGTTTATGTTAAAATGAAATATATATATTTATAATATATATATTAAGTTTACAGTTGTTCCAAATTCTAACAACAAGATATCCGCATTTTTTATACTTTATATGGACGGTAACAATCCCCGCTACAAGATGACTTCAGTATTAATTCTCGATAACGGTTACTTTATCGGTAAATGACCCGAGATGACATCTTATCTTTGTCCATTCATTACATTAAAATGGTATTACGGAAAAAATAACCTTTTTACGGTAAAATTTTTAACTTTATTTCAATTTTGAAATTTTATTAGCTAACCTGATAACATACAATGACCAAATGCGAAATTATATGAAATTTTATTAACACGTGTTCTGACATCACGATAACACATTCGTCTTTTACTGAAAACTTTTTAGGGAAACCTATCAATTCATTTGTTAATGGCCTACACAATCCCGCTTCACAGATTCTTAATAAATTATCATCATTTTATTTCAGTTAGTTTTCTCCGTACGTGTTTAATCTTATTAGTGTCTTTAGTATGATGTGTTCTATAGGCTGCATTATCTGATGTCATTTGGATAAAATGTATCCAAATACAAAAATGTATTAACTGAAAACGGAAAAAATTGAGTTTTTATTTTTAAATAACAATTTCAGTTGGTACATTATTTCATCTCTCCCCCCCCCCACGTTAATAGTTGTTTCTTATTATAATTTATTTTTAAGCGAAATGTTATTTCAATAATCTATGCGAAAGGTGGAAATTCGATCAAAGCTATAGAAGCTAGGTAACGCAAGTTGACATCTTGGGTTAGAGAAGGTTTAAAAAGAAGACCAAAGAAAGGAACGTACATCTTACCACTAATTGTCTAAGCAATATTCATATTCAAGTTCCTAATAGACATAATTTAAGGAGCCAAAATATATTCCATATTGAAATATTTAATAACTAACTAACTAACCATCACGCCGTTTCCCCGCAGGGGTAGGCAGAGAGGACGGACCGCCAAACAACTCGGTCTTGGCACACACTTCTTGCCTCATTCACATTCATACATCGTCTCATACATACTCTTCTATTATTCTGACTCTTGACATGGCCCGACTCGAGTATCCGATTCACTTGATCGTGCCATGTCTTCCTCGGGCGTTTAATAACAATATTGCATATTTCAATCCACTGTCTCGAATGTGTCGTCTGTACAATACAGTTGAATGCGACCTTATAGATATATTCGCAAACAGTCTCGCATATTTAAAAAAACAAATAAACAATCTTCTACCATGGTATGTTATGGAGAACAGTTAAGAGATATAATTGCTTTATTATTTTCTTTACTTTTTTCCTTATCCTTTCTCTGTACATTTACTATATTTTATATTTCATATTTAATATTCATGTTTTATATTTCTTTTTAATTATTTTTTTTTCTTTCACTACTAGCATCTCCGCCTAATATCAACTAAACCTTGTTTACGCATGCTGTGAACATTTTTAATTGGAGTGTTAATATCTGTGCACATTCCCACGCAAATAATATAAATGTAATAATTGTTAACACTCTGTAAATGTTTCAAACAATAAATTCATAAAAATGCACACTGTGACCCGGATAATAGATACTCGACGCGTCAATGCGTTTCTAGTGAATATATTATAATGTGATGCAGAGCTAGTAGCGCGAACAACAGCGTTAGGTACCCATGACTCGCTGGAAAAACCTGTTGCCTCCTTCTCTCGGGCTAACCCCGGCCGACTGAGGCTATCGCTGCCTACATTAGCGTTTGCATATCGCATTCAACTGCGATTACCACAAAATACATATCCTTAATTGAATTATTATTCTTATGCACAAGTATGTTGTAGATATGCACATTTATTATAAGACGCAGCGGAAGTTTTCTCTAAACCACGTTTATACCCGACGTTACTCGAGGACTTAAAATGGTTTGGGGTAAAGTTTTGAGGTAGTGAATTTTAAACTACCTGACAACTGTTTGCATTCTTTAAGGTGGAAATAATAATAAAATTATTTATTTATTAATTTTTACGGTTTACACTTATTTCAGTTTGTACATAAGTATTATATGGTCAAAATAAAACCCATGATGGATTTCCTCCTTGTGACTTTACCTCTACTGAGGCAGCATAATAAGGAATAAATAAATAAAATTTGTAAGAAATGAATATGAAATCAAAAATTTATACAAAACAAAAGATTATATAAAAATAAAAATTTTACAAAAAAAACATTTATCAATACATTTATAGCCATAAATGTTGTAGATATAAATCAAATCTTAGTATAAATGTTTTATATATTTAAATCATCCAAATATTGTTATTATTATTTAAATATAACCAATAGAGACATAACATTATTCACAAACTATTAGGAAAATATTATTTTATGGACCTCTTGTATTTGGTAAGTTCGCAACTGAAAATATCCACCTTGGATAATACGCTATAGTAATTATTGCATAGTTTGTTCAGGCAAGAATTCTGCTTAGAGTAATAATATATTGTTATAAGTATTTGCTTCACTTAATCGTGCCACTTCTTCCTCATCAACCATTCTCTTCCAAGTCATAAATTTTCCTCACAGCTCTTTCTTTCTTTCTTAATTCATTACTTACGTCTCATTTTAACACAAATAATTATTTCATTCATGTCTTCCTCGGGCATCCCCAGCTTTTTTACCATTCACTTCATGTAGTATCATAACTTCGTATCGCATTCCAATGCAGAGAAAACACTGCAGGCACTAATAAGAACAAATTTTGAAATTTTCAACGAAATCGGATGAATGGTATGGAAACGCATACGGGACAAACAAACAAAAATATTTATTATTATTATATTATTTTTTATACATTCTATTTAAAAAAAACTTTTTTTGGTTTGACTTGAGAATTGAACCTTCCTCCCAGAAAACTGGAGTCAACCGCGCTAACAACTGAGCCCAATTCCGATTGGGTAATTTGGGACCGACATGAAATGCGTACACGTCCGCGTGTTTATTCGTAATTGCTTCCATTCGACCGAAAAGTCTATTTTCCGAGTTACAGCTCGATCGTGTGTCGGGAATTAGTCAATTTCGACCATTTGGCTTGTTTCATTTGCCTGAAAAAAATATTTTGTTGCAGCTTAAGATGGTGGCCGTTTTAATGTTTCAGAAAAAAAGGTTTTATTATTGATTAAATATTCAAATACCTACTCACTAATCTTATGGTTTTAAGGGGAATTTTGGTTTTTATTTATCAAATGAGAGACAATTAGAATCTTATTTTTTTTGACTCGAGGTCTATTTTTCACAAAATTAAGATTGAAAAACACGACATCAATGACGTTGTAGCTGAAAATGTGCATTTTTTGTTATTTTTTTACGACTGCTACTTCCATCAATAAATTATTCTAAATGTCACTGAGGGAATGTGAACAGGTTTATTATACAGGGTGTCCGGGATTAAGTGCACTAACTTCGGGAGGTGATTCTACACGATTGTTATTAACTAATTCCACCATGATAAGTAAAAATGATATTTATCTTATTATTTTTTGGTAAACAAAAGATAATAAGATAAATATAAGATAAATATATATAAATAATTCTTGTCTAAGACAAGATTTTTTATGCATAGCACAAAGGGTAACAATTATTTTACAAGCAATAATTATTCGCCTGAAACACTCATCCACATTGAAAAATCTCCTGATAAAAGATACATGACGCCAACGGGACTCGAACTCGTGTCCCTTCGATTTCCGGTCGACAGCTCTGACCACTGAGCTATGGCGGCTTATCTCTTATCCGCGAAATAATTCCATATATACTAGTGTTTAATTCATTCAAATTGATATTTATCTTATTTACTTTTAAAGTCATGTGGAATCACCCCACGAAGTTAGCGCACATTACTCCAGACACCCTGTAATTTATAATTATATAATAATCACTTTGAATTAATCTGTTCATTCAACTCAAATGATGAGCTCTGGCATCATGAAATTTGCACACCTTTTTCAGTCTGGAATTATTTGTTGTGAGCTATTGGGATTTTAAATATCCGTTCAAAAATTTTTTGTACGCGGCGAAGTTTAGAAACCGGTTTGTAAGCTATATTACTATTATTATTATAACCTACCTACTTACGAAAATATAATGTTTTATTTCATTAAAAAGGTGATATTATTGTAAATATCTTTATTCGAGCGGCTGCAATTCGCTTTTCCAGATTTTTACTGACGATAACACAATGTCAATACATATATATCCAGTGCCAATTATATTACTCAGCTTTGTCCTTGACGGCACATCGCCCGGCGATATCAGCAACACAAACACAGACATGCTTATTATAATGCTCATCTACTCACTCTTTCCTTGTAGCAGTTAAATATTATAATGTTCATCTATTCACTCTTTCCTTGTAGCAGTTAAGTATTATAATGCTCATCTATTCACTCTGTCCTTGCAGCAGTTAAGTATTATATGCTCATCTATTCACTCTTTCCTTGTAGCAGTTAAGTATTTTTGATTCCAACATAGTGAATTATACAGAAAATAATTGTAAAAAATAATGTCATCCAATTTCAGAGAAATGCATATATGTCATGTAACGAGTCTATCTGTCGAGTTTCAGCTCAATCAGATGTCGGGATGTTATTTCCGTTTTCGAGATTTACATATATTAATTCTGAAAGCGATAGTGATATTCAAGTAGATGTTATTTTTAATGATAAATTAATGTTTACGAGACAAGGTTTTTATGTATAGCACAAAGGATAAAATATTATTTTTAAGCAATAATTATTAGCCCGAAACACCTATATAAATGGAAAAATCTTCCGAGAAAAAATAAATGCCGCCGACGGGAATTGAACACGCAGTTTTTCTGGTTGCCGGTCAGGTGCTCTACGGGATAAAAAAAATTGCTACGACAATATCAATGCAGTCTTATTTTTCATTGAAGACCATATTAGAGATTCTCAAATGACAATTTGAAACGGAAAAATCTGAAAAAAATATACAGTCGCATCTAGGAATTGAACCCAGGACCTCAGACTTGCCGGGCGGTGCTCTACCACTTGGCTAATCCGACCCTATTTCCTTCGGTCATATTTAAATGTATCATACTTCGACTAAGAACTACCAACACTCTTTTCATTTTCTTAACCCTTTCACACCCGCATTATTGTTTCCATATGTGTAAAATATGTAATGCTTGATAATACCTCAGAAAATTTTTCGGTATTTAATTTTTTTTTTAATTATTCTATGTTAATTTGGCTTAACATTGGACGTCAGAGAGTATTTTTTAAATAGTGGGGTAAAATAAACATAATACAAAAGTAATATAAATAACTGTTTTATTTCTAAAATGCACATTTACAATGTAGTAATAATCTCTAAGATTTGAAACAAATAACATTTTAACTAAAATTCATTCAGAAATAAAGAAATAATCTATAAAAATTCGCCATACTAGTCGAAAATATGTCCGTCACTACAAGTGTTAATTTGAATGAACATTGAAATTCATTTCCAATATTTTGGCAAATGACTGTGAACAGTGATTTGAACTGATGTTATCATTATAGAACACATCTTTGAGCGTTAAAATGTTTGTAATTCGAGTAGAAAATATTTATTTCTCATCTTAATGAAATAATCAATGACGGCGGAAATTCGATGAAACTCAAAATAAGCAGATGATGTTAAAATATTTATCGTTTTTGTGGCGAGAATAAGGATTTCAACCAAGCGAAAAAAATAGACGCCACAGATTACAAGCTATAAGAAAACAAAAACATGGCTTTTTTAAATCGCTACCGTTTCGGTAAAAAAATTACAAAGTTCGTGATAATTAACACTTGGGATGAAAGGGTTAACGAATATTTTTATTGGATGCTGTCTTGGATGAACATGTCCGTTTTTATTTTAATGTGCGACATCTATTGGGTTTTCTTAATATTTTTATTTTTCGGATAACAAGAAGATTTATGTATCAATAGTCTTATTTTTCATTATTAGCACTCTACCTCACTTAAAAGTCACCTAAACATAATATATTCCATTATGGATATGACGTTATTTGACGTGCGGTTAGAAATTTTTCAAATATCAACATTGTAACTGGGAGTAGAATAATAGCCCATCACCAATTTATTTACGCTGGAAAAGTGCCACGAGCACGTCCGGTTGCATACGTAGGTCGCTTGAGGTAATATGTAGGTGAAATAATGAAGGGCTGTAGTGCCACGCCCACAACGGTCGCATACGTAGGTCGCTTGAGGTAAGATGAAGGTAAAGGAATGAAGAGCTGTAGTGCCACGTGCTGGAAGATAATTACTAGGATAGAATAATTGGTCCAGTTCGTCAGCACCATGTGTATAAATACATTACTCTAATACGAATTAATTGTGACCTTTTCTGTGACAGGTCAAACAATTTTAGTACACTCAACCTGTTGTTGTCCTTGGCGTGTTTGATGATGTCCTCTACTTTAGCAAAATCCAAGTTAATTTGCATTTTGACTATTCTTACTTTTCCTTGAAAGGATATTCTTACTCATTCCCTTGTTCCTCTCACACGTGGATTTGACACATCAACACTTTGGTTGACACATCGTGTTAGAACTCGGAACCTTAATTAGTATTTGGATGGTGAATTGAATAATAATTTTGACTATTTTTATCAATTAGATTCATTAATCATAATTGGATCTTCACCGCTGCACAAATGTATTATTAACAAATATTATTTTTCACTGAGCGTAGCGGGATCTTGTTTTAACTCAACCGTTTTGCATTCTGAAATCGCCATGTTTTATACTTTCTTATTCGCATTTTTTTCCAACATTATGGTACCCATATTGTACCTACGACTTCAACAGACGTAAATGTAATTCCTTATTTAATATAATATATATTATGCTTTATAATTAAATAGGTGGCTATTATATCAGGTACCTACAAACAAAACTTATGATTTGAGGAGAGAATTTTGAATTTGATTTATAAAATAATAGAAATTAGACACATACTTTTTGTATGCAAGATCTACTGTTCAAAGAACTCCTAGATAAAAAGAAATATTTTTGTAGTAAGTAATTGGGTGATTTATTTTAACATGTGGCAAAAGATGTTACCATCATAACTCAACACAATGACAATTCAACACACATTTAAAAAGTGATAAAAAGTCAAACCAAACCTATTTCACCTGGTTTTTGTTTCATCACTTTTTATAATTTTATATCACTTTTTAAAGGTGTTTTGAATTGTCATTTTGACGTGTTATCCGGTCACCATTTGATAGCTAGAGAACTTTGCGTTTAATTATTCACCTTGCCAAATCAATCAACATAATTTCAATGAAATTGTTTATTTACATATTGTTCGTTGTAAGAAATGCAAATCCGTTGGTGGGTGTCTAAGATCTAACAAACTTAACAATCTATATTAAAATACTTAATGTTTGAGTTTCCACCAGCATCCGTGATCTATTAAATTTAAAAATTCTCTTCGCTGCGACGGTAAACAAACCTGATACCTTTCGACTCTGAATAGAAGGTCATTTGTAGTTAATCATTCATATGTATCTTCGCCGTAAGTAGCTGTAAACTACCCTGTAAAGCTGACCTTAAATACATAAAGTTGAAAGAAAAGTAAGCCATTTTTGACTAAGCAGTAACGAGTCGATTAGGTTAATTTAATGAATACTTTTTGACAAAGATAATATTTAGATATTTTTTCAAGATATTCATTAGATGTATAAATATTATTTAGTGCAGTGCTGAAAGGGTTAAGATTTTATCAGGTTTTTTGTGCATTTAGATGGATGTCAGGTTTGGGTACCTGTACAGTTGATACACTGCGTGTATTAAATTTGCAGTAGGTATAACGGGTAAAATCGCACATAGGAGCTTAGGTAACTCCTGATGAATATATGGATGTCCAATGATTTGAACTGATGTTATCATTATAGAACACATCTTTGAGCGTTAAAATATTTGTAATTCGTGTAGAAAATATTTATTTCTCACCTTAAATGAAATAATCTATGACGGCAGAAATTCGATGAAACTCAAAATCAGCAGATGTCAAAATATTTATCGTTTTTGTGGCGAGAATAAGGATTTCAACCAAGCGGATAAAATAGACGCCACAGAAAAGACTACAAACTATAAGAAAACAAAAACATGGCTGTTTTAAAAAGGCTACCGTTACGGTAAAAAAATTACAAAGTTCGTGATAAATAACACTTGGGATGAAAGGGTTAACGAATATTTTTATTGGATGCTGTCTTGGATGAACATATCCGTTTTTATTTTAATGTGCGACATGTATTGGCCTTTCGTAATATTTTTATTTTTCGGATAGCAATAAGATTTATGTATCAATAGTCTTATTTTTCATACGATCACTTTCGAGGTTTGGGTATGTGACAGTTGATGCGCCACTGCGTTTATTATGGTACGTATATTATAACGCCGCTTTGCAGTTGCTTCGTTCGCATATGTATACGTAGCATTAGATTTGAAGTAGGTATAACGGGTAAAATCATACCGAGGAGCTTAGGTAACTCCTGATCAATGTATGGATGTCCAAATAGATCACTTTCGAGGTTTGGGTACCTGTTCAGTCGATGCGCCACTGCGCGTATTAGATTTGCAGTAGGTATAACGGGTAAAATCACCCCTTGGAACCTGATGAATAATATGTATATATGTATCTATAAATATATAAAAATGCATCTGTATGTATGTATTTATAAAATTATGCATATTGATGACTCCTGGCTCTGGGTAAACCCGTTTTGTTTAGATCTGATTTCCCCAAGATGTGTTACGTCTATACCTATCACGAGTATCGTTTTGTGTGTAAATATCTTATCTGTTACCATCCCGCTAAATTTTTGTGCCTACTTGGTTAAAAAATGTGTCCAAAAACCGAATCTTTTATTCACTTACATCAAACATACTTAGGACTTGTTGTTTCACAGAATTTGCAATTCATCAAATTTTAAAGTTGATTTTTTAATTTTTTTTATTAAAATTAAGTTTTTTCTTTTACAAATTCAATAATATTATCAATCAACTCACGAAAAAAAAGGTTTTTTTTCTACTTCCGATTTTATGTCCGGGTTAAATCTTCCCCACAGGAAAAACTAAACCCTTCCACACACTTTTCCACAAATGATCATCTAGTCAATCAACACTATGCAAGTGCATTATATAAGCAAAATAAATACAAAACAATACAAGAACAACACGTCAACTCATCAGAGATCAAATGGGAAAATAATTCACCGACTCCAGATATTTTCATATCAGAGGGTTCGGCTCGGTAGAACTCCTAACAAGGCCAAATTTTTATAAACAAGTTCTGCTGTGTAGTTATTATTATTACTAAGCGTGACAGCAGTTTCGCCTTCTGAAGATATTGGGGATCAATCTGAATTTTACTTTCATTTTGTTTTACTCGGAAATCAATAAGATGGAAAAATGTTGACGAATGAGGAAGAAATAAAAGAGAGATGGATGCAGTATTTTGAGGAAGTCTTCGAAAGTAACCCGAGTGATGGTTTTTCCAGCGGCGAATCAGATATGAATGATGATGGGGCGAATGTTAATGAAATTAGCATGGATGAGATAACAAGATCGATTAAATGTATGAAGAATGGAAAGGCTGTCGGTTTCGAAAAAATACTGCTGAATATTTTAATGGAGATAGCCAAATAATTCTCACATGGTTGTGCAATCTTTTTAACCAATGTTTAAAGGGGGTTACAGGCCTTTAGATTGGAGAAGGGCTGTGATCATGTCGTTATACAAAGGTAAAGGTTCACGTATGGAATATGGGAATCATAGGGCTATTAGCTTGCTAAGTTCAGTTGGCAAGCTGTATGGTAGAATTTTGATTGAAAGGTAAGAAAGGATAAAATATGGGATGTGCCAGGTGCTTTTATGAGTGGAAGGGGATGCATGGACCAGATCTTCTCATTGCGTATGCTCACTGAGAAGTTTCTGGCAAAAAAACAGAAACCGAATCTCACACAGGCAATTGCGTGTCTCTGTATTTTTTTTTATTGTTGATACATTATTTTACAATATTTCATATTCTAATTCAGTAATGTTGGCCTCACTGGGTTTGTATGAGGGAAGTGTTGCATGTTTTAGGGTGAACGGTGGTTTTACGGGTTGGTTTGATATCAAAAAGGCTTCGTAATGTCACCATGGTTATTCAATCTATACATAGATGTAATAATAATAATAATCTATACGTATAACGATTTCTCAAATTCCTCAATTTTAAATCATTTAACATATACAACTCTTACGACGAAATCGAGAAACATTTTCGAATCACGATACTACTCAACAGGAGGATTGTCGCTGATCAGATGCTCTTGTATAAAATTATTAACTCTAAAGTTGACTGCCCGGAGTTGCTGAACAAAATAAATTTCCATGCGCCAATTCGATACAGCTAGGGAATGCAATCCCGCAAGAAAATGTCAATCCAGGTATTTGCGGGACTGAACAATCTTAGTCCCGCTGGATCCAGGTATTTTCGGGATCCAGCAGAGTGGACTTAGATATCTAATCAATAGTATAATAAAGACCTAATACCTCGATCTACCAACCTTGTTTTTAGACTTTTAAATGTATACCTTAACCACTTTAACCAAGTTCTTTGGGACATTTTAAATGATTTATTAATAGGTATACCTTTAGTTAGACATACGTAAAGTTTAAGTCATAAATTGGCAAAGAATAAGATAAGACATAAATTTACATAACATACCCGCCTCGGAACAGACTTTGTCTAGTGAGGTGGGTAAAAGAAATCTATGTACACAAATGAAAATAAAATAAACGCCCGGATTGCCGGCACTGAAACCGAAACTGAAACTTAAATTTAAATAATAACGTTCACACGATAAACAATATTCTTGTACAATGAGCATCATAAGTTTAATTAGACATTATTTTGGAAATAGCTTCGTAAAAAAGTTAAAGTATTAATTGTGTCATCTGATAAACGGCTTCTGATATTGGACGCAAGGTAGCCAGCGGCTGAAAAAGCTCGTTCAGCTTACACGCTGGTTGGCACAATAGTCATTAGCGCATTGTAAGTGAATTGAAGGTATGTGCCTTTTAATCCACCGGACTCGAAGTAATTCAGAGTAAGTTAGGGTAAATCTGTAGTTGCTCTCATTCAGCTTTAAAAGATCTTGAATAACCATCATTTTTAGTGTCTTGCCGTAATTCATAACCATTAATTTGATTGAATTAGACGATGTTGGTAAGTTAAAACCCCCGGCTTTAAAAAGATCTCGCAAATCCGACGAGGTACAAACTCGGAATGGTAAACCATCTTTAGACACCATTTATAATACCCTCTTTTCGACGGTATTGTTTTCGCTTGAAAAATGGTCAGTGATTTTATTTGTTGATAGTTGAGGTTCACAGTGAGCCGATGTGGAAGAACTGGACGTCGATGCAGTTGTAGAAGCTTCTCTGTGATCTCGCCAGTCCAGCGGGATCCCGCAAAATTTTCGACCGAGATTAGTCCCGCAAAATGTCTGCGGGATCTCGGTATTTCGGGATCCCGGTATACCGGGATTGCATTCCCTAGATACAGAAGACAAAATACCCTTTTCTACATTGATGGATGCAATACCAATTCCAATCAAAATGAATTTAGGCAAAGGACATGTAACTACTACAATAATAAATTTGCAAATATAGACACTCATGCTGACATATTAACTGCTAGTTACTATCACTACAGAATTTCATCGTATCACATTCTAACTCATATTCACGACTGTTAAATTGATTGTACCTAATATTTTAATATTACTTGCGTGGCAACTTTTCCTTATCCCTCTCCTCAGCTTTCCCGTTCCAACCTAAGTATATTTAGTATAGTTATAATCACTTTTATTTATTGCTGTTTATGGCAGACATATTATAGGTTTATCGTTTGTTGAATTTACATTCGTATTATTATTTTTCTTATTTGCTGCTTTATCCTGTTTTTTTTCTTTCTATTTTTATTAAATATTCTAGTTTACAGGTTATTTTTATGTTTCTGAATATCTATCTGTGAGCATTAATAATTGGTCTGTTTTTTTCTTATCCTCTTATATATATTGTATTACTAAGACTGTTTATGTTCCTCAAATAAATAAATACCTGACTGTATGCAAGAATTGAAAGAGGTGGGATTGGGCGCGAATTTGAGTAATCCGAAAGTATGTTGCCTATTGTGTGCTGATGATGCGGTGCTGATTGCAGGAATATGAATATGAATAAGAATATTCGTAATTGGCTTCACCCAAAACCTCCTAGATCAAAATAACATCAACATCTCCCATCAACATCTCCCATCAACATCTCAATCAATGTAACAGTCCATACTGATAAAATTATGCAATTTACATATATTTCTGTGAGATTGAAGTACTTAAATAGTTACTGAAACGTCATATTTGACATTTGTTACCACTAGCCCCTCGGTGTCTAAAGAGGGAACTATTCTGCGGCTTACCTTGGCTTAAGCGGCCGATTTAGTCCGCTTAAATTTGCACGAGGAATGTAGCACATAGCGAGGATATTAGGAGTGTTTCACACGTTGCTTTTTTTCGTCCAGTTTTCACATGGGTCGTCTGGTCACACATGGATTCGGAGTGAAAAAAATTACGTGTTTTATTTTGGTACCAATTTTCGTACAGCTTAAGTGTGTGTTACTATTCGGTATGTGTGAGTATCGAACTGGTTTAATATGAATTTCACGTGTATTTTTGATGATTTGTTTGTGGCAATGTGTTGAAAAAATGCTTTGACGTGATCTATGGTTGTATTAAAGGTGTTACCATTTTTTGACGATTTAGCGCCTTATCAAAGTATTATTTCTTCTCTAAAAGTGACAAATCAACTCGTGTTTGAAAGAGATATCAAGTCATTACTAGTACATCAAACTAGTCTACAAACCTAACCTAACGTAACCTACCTAAGCTGTTTTTAACCACTTTTCATGATTTTATATCACTTTTCAAAAAAATATTGACCGTATAAAGCCTGCCCTAATGCTTCATGTTTGCACAAACATGAAGCACTAGGGCAGGCCACATTGTTTGTGTTTTCCGTGGCCGATGGAAAACAAAATATGTTGTGGCCGCCACCCAATGTTCTTATTTTTGTACGATGTTTTGAAAACATTTGGTTGATGGAAATCCAATATAAAACAAAGATTTTTCATATGGGTTCCAAAGCTTACATATTTTTATCATGTTCTGTTTTTTCATTGTTCTATTCTGTCAATGTTATATTGCGTAACTGTTCTTTTGAAAACACCTACCTACATCATTATGAAAAGTGTAATTTGTCCTTATTGCAGGAGTGAAATGGGTACACAACCGGCCCGGCGTGAAGCTGACGGGCGCGGCTCTGCTGGGCGGCACGCTGCTGGTGTGCCTGTTGCTGGCGCTGCTGCTGCCCGGCGCGACCAGCGTAGAAGGTGGGGCCAGAAGCGGGGCGGGAGAGGGGACCGAGAACCTCAGCAAGAACATACCTATTCATACAGACATAGGTACGGTCTGGCAAACAAATGGAAAAAAAATAATTTCTTACTGTGGTAACACCGAGTTGCTCAATTGCTTACGACGATTTTGAAACAATTCTCACATTAATGAATTTGACTGTGTGACTCAATTTTCAAAAGTTTTTTTAAAATCTAAAACCGCACAAGAGTTCCAACTGCTCCCAACCGTCTGGAGCCAGTGATGCCATGGCCATCCCCAATCGGGGTATGTTGTGAGGCTGAAGGTAGTGGGTAGGGAAGGAGACGGGGAAGTGGTAGGTGTAGGCCAAAGTCATTTCATGTAAAATTTCAAATCTGAATCGTGGTCTCTTATGCCAGGGCGATACTGAGAGTATCTTCTAATCTAGAACGTGCTCAAGAATACTATCTTTTAATTTAAAATGATAAATTGTTAAATAAATTCATCAAGTAAAAATCACTTTGCGCATGCCGGGATTTGAACCCGCGACTTTCGTACGGCTACTCGAGAGCCTAACCCCTCGACCACGGAGACCGTCAGTGGCTTATTGCCTTAAACATAGATTTATTTTGATTTTACTTGCCCTTTGAGAATTGGACATTGTTGTTCTGTTCCCTCTCATCTTTTTAAAATTCGTGTGTTGAACTTCCCATATTGTACTTTTTATGATCTTGATAGTAGGATCTTTAGATTACAAATTTGTTTTAGTTTTTCTTCACTAAACTAATATCCTATATTCTATCAAGTCTCACTATCTGAAATTGCATCTCCTCTCTTCAACTAAGTCTGAACTCGACTCCAATCTTCCATTTAATTATGAAATTTGCTCATTTAAATAAAATTAATATATAAATTCACCTTCTCTCCTTCCACAATTTGAAATTATAGCCTAACACCCTTGAAGGGTGAATCCAAGAAAAATGGTTTGTTATATTGGTGGCCGGGTATCTTATCAAAATGACAGTTCAACACACCTACAAAAAGTGATATAAAGTTATAAAATGACTCTATATCACTTTTTAAAGGTGTGTTTAATTGTCATTTTGTTGATATATCATGGAACCATTATAATTAAACAACAGAAAAACAAAATTATTCATTTCGAAAAACTTATATGGTGAAAATTCATCTTTTTTTTACCTTTTACCCTTGAAGCATCTTGGTGTTACCATTAAAAGCAATTTATACTATTGCAGCGCCCTTCTTTTTTCTACATTTTTTTGCCACTCTGTAACTCTATGACTTGCATGGTGTTTATTATACGGTTCAAGAAGTCGGAGACCGCTAAATGTATATAAAACATTGAAGAAGGAATTCAATTTGGCCATGGACTGAAAAGAGGTAGTGAAAGGGAAAATGGACTTTAAATATTGTAACATGTCTCACAATTCTAGGCAAATTTTGTTCATAAGTGACATTCGCCACATGAGAAAGGGTCGCTTCTTTGAGTCGTTCTTATGTTCAACAGCTCGGCAGTGGGTGGAATGATTTACCAACTTTTATTTCCACCCCCTTTTCTCAAAAAGACTCCTTATTCAGCGTTCCCAAAGATGACATAGGACAATTTGGCAATGGGAACCATTTATCGGATAACCAACACCTCTGCCATAGGTCACTCCAAGTGGTTCGCTACGTTAGGTGACGTAGCAGGGATGCCGGGGTTCATGCCCCTGTCTACCAGCTGCGGATCAGGAGAGGCCGAAGGAGGGAGGCCCTTTGAGCTCTCTGGCCCTGGACATTCTCAACCCGTCGCCTTGCACTCCAGCAGGAGGGATGCATTTATACATCCGTCACTCCTGGATACACAGACACCCAGAAACCTACCCGCTGTTCGACTCCACAAAAGATTCCTAGAGATGGCAAAATTTCGTTTTAACTAAAAACGCGAAAACATATTTATGTTTCGAAAATATAGCATTTATAAGTTTTCTTTGCTTTTCAAGGCATTTGAAAGTGTTTCCAGTGATTTCTATTTCGCGAATTAACGTGAAAAACGTGATTTTGGCCGTATTTCAGCTAAATTATTCTATTTAGCGAAATAGGCGCGAATTTCCCGAAAATACCGGGTATTAAAATAATATGTGAGAATTTCAAAAATCGAAATTTATATTACGATTTTTTATAATTTTTTTACTATTTTATGTGTAAATATTTAATATTTTTGTACTGTAGGCTAAAATTGCTTTTTGACATTACACAAATTGTGCGAAACAAATTAGGCCTATTGATGTTAATCGCAATCTGCATTTGTTGTGTTTGTGTTCGACCCGTACTTAGAGTTTCCTTCCTTATTAATTTAATATTAAAATTAATTATTTATAATCTTTCACATGGAAATACTTGCAAATGAAGGTTAAACATATATTTTACAAAAAATACTTGAAATATGCGCTAAAAACATTCACGAAATACATTTTTTTCTATTTTGCTACAAAAGGCTAAATTATGCCTCAAAATGCTATAAAACGCTAAATTTCCAATTGTTAATGCTAAAAAATCTGAAAATTAATGCTAAATTTTGCCATCTCTAAGTATTCCCAAAGGTGGCGCAAGCCCTGAAGGAAAAAAAACTTCCACGGGGCCTCGGTGGAGTTAATGCAAAAAAAGGCCCCTAAGAAATAATAAATCACTCGAGACCTCTTAGGAGTTCATATTATTATAATTTATCTATACATTGTGTCCGGAAATTAGTGATACAAGCAAGAAAGTGGTGAATCTACATCATATTTAAAGTCTACTTTGTGATATAACTTTTTTGATTTGAGTTTTCGTATTCAAGTAATTCGATTCCAAAGATGGATTTTTTAAGTCAAATTTGAAAAAAATCAGTCAGTACTGTTGAAGCGGTAGACTGCTCAAAATTTATAAAAATAGAAAATCAAAAAAAAAAGGCTCAGTACAATAAAAAACTGATCTTTGGGTTCTTGATATAGATGTATCAGTTTCCCGCTTGTACCACTAGTTTCCAGACACCGTCTATGCAATACATACTGTCATAATAACATAACATCTACATAATATATGTGGTGAAACAACATCTTATAAATGTTCCAGATAATGTCCTCTTATCGCCGAGCCACCTGCGCATGATCGCCAGGCAGGAGTGGCTGGCACAGCCCGCAGCGGGGCTGGTGGACCCCATGGAGTCCCCGGTGCCGATGGTCATCATCACCCACACCGCCACCGAGAACTGCAGCAGTCAGGTAATACAGATTTACCCCTGAAAGCCCCACTACATCTGGAAGCTTCGTGGTAACTTCTCTGTCTTTATCATGATGATACATATAACAGAAAGAGAAGATACGGTTGATAGCCCCATTGATAGCTGTAACTTCTGCGAATGTGAGAGGATTCGGTTGAAGTCCCATTGTAATATAACCTCTTTTCTTCGCTACTTGCTTCTCTGTAACTTATGCGTCTTTATCATGATGATACATTTAACAGCCAGAAAGGATACGGTTGATAGCCTCATTGTAATATATCCACTTTTCTCACAATCAATGCATAACTTCGCTGTTACCTCTACGTCTTTATTATGATGATACATGTTACAGAAAGAGATGTTACGGCTGATAGTCCTGTTGTAATCTATCCATTTTTCTTACAAACAATGCACGCAACAGAAAGAGTGATTACATCCGATAGCTCCATCGTAACCCCTCTATCTTTGTCATGATGATTCATGTAACAGTAATAGAGGTTAAGGCAGAAAGCTCCCTGTAATCTATCTCTTTTACTCAGCCAATGCTTGTAACAGAAAGGGTGGTTACATCCGAAAGCTTGATGGAATCCTTTCTTTCTTCATCATGATATATGTAACAGTATTACAAGTTATGGCAGATAGTCCCTTGAAATCAATTGCTTTTTCTCACAAACAATACTTGTAGCAGGATGACAGATTCCCTTAGTATCGTCCTGGTGAAAGACCACCAGAATCACCATGTTGTTCGAAATGACTTTTACCATGTTTGGTGACGAGATCTGAATAGCCAGATACTCATCCACCATCCTCTTTCACATATCCTTCCCTTTCCGATTCACTTCGGCCTCACAATATACCCCAATTGGGGACACCATTATCTCACTGGCTCCCGATGTTTGGGAGCACTCAGGACTCTTTTGCGGTAGGTACAGATTAAAAAAAAAAAATTACCATTGTAACAACTACAACAACGGAATTTAATAATTGGTTCAAAACTATTATTTGTTGAAAGTATAGATAAATTCACTGTTGACATTATTGATAATAATTTTTTTATCGAAGGAAGCAAACACTTTGTGATGTGACATTATATATCAAATGAAAAAAACACTTTGTAAAACACCACTTTTATTTTGAATTAATATTAACAGCCAACCAGGTTTCGCTTAGCTCAAGCTTCATCAGGGCTTATTATATCAACTTTGATAATCAACAGTTGATATAATAAGCCCTGATGAAGCTTGAGCTAAGCGAAACCTGGTTGGCTGTTAATATTAATTCAAAATAAAAGTGGTGTATTACAAAGTGTATTTTTCATTTGATAGATAATAATTTTGTTTACTCTGGGAAAATTTTAAACACAAAGAGATTCATATAAGCCAATATTTGTGTTGCACTCTTCTATATTATTTTACAAATTTTATATAGCAGCAAGTAACGCAATAATAATAAAACTCTATAATTAAGTATGACTTGGGAAAAACAATTTATTGGAAGTAATTACATAATGTAGATACCAATAATTTAATGTTGAGAACATAATGATACTTCATTGTGGGAGTTGCTTTTTCTAATATTGCTATCAAATATTTAATAACAGAGAACATAACTTTTTTATGTTATCCTCTAAGTTCATGACATTGAGTTATCATTATGTTTATCCAATTTATTTTTTTACAGGGATTAGGTCACTTCGGCAACTTTGCAGTGCTTTTCCATATATTTAACCTTTAACTTTGATATGTTTTGAAGGCCCAAAACACATCAAGCGCGCCTAATCAACTGAAATCCACAAAAAATCTCATAAACAATAGGGACAACAGGGTTAAGAGGAAGCTACAAGCCAAAACTGTGTATATTCTTGATATACCTTATATTGTAGGTAATAGGCATTGAAATCGCTTGACAAACGTCTAGAAACTTTCGATTTCAAGCACAAAACTGGTTTTTATTTATTTTTCGGAATAACTTTATTGAGTAAAACCTCAAATTGTAATAATATTGAAGACAATATTAGTGATTTCTAAACGAAAATCTGAAACAGAGCACTGTCCCGGAAAGACAAGGGTCCTGGGTTCGAGTCCCAGATGTGACCGTTTCCTTTTCTGATTTTTCTGTTTCAGATTTTCGTTTAGAAATCGCTAATATTGTCTTCAATAATTAAATATTACAATTTGAGGTTTTACTCAATAAAGTTATTCTGAAAAATAAAATATTCATTCTAGACTTGCAGAAAAGTCAATAGATGTCGCACATTAAAAATAAAAAAATAAGATAGGTTTATCTAAAAAGACGCTGTCTAGATTGCATTTAGTTCGGGTTGAATCTTGCGATCATACATAAAGATAGTTGCCAATAAAAATGTGCGGTGAAAAAATGAAGACAATGTTGGTAGTTCTTATTCGAAGTATGATATCGTTAAAAGTGACCGAGGGGGATAGGGTCCCATTAGCTCAGTTGGTAGAGCAGTGTCCCGGGAAGACAAGGGTCCTGGGTTCGAGTCCTAGATGTGACCGTATCCTTTTCTGATTTTTCTGTTTCAAATTTTTGTTAAGAAATCGCTAATATTGTCTTCAATAATAAAATATTATTTATTATTTTTTGGTAAACTAATGTTTAAGACAAGATTTTTTATGCATAGCACAAAGGGTAACAATTATTTTTATAAGCAATAATTATTAGCCTGAAACACTCATCCACATTGAAATCCCGTCCCGTTGGCGTCATGTATCTTTTATCAGGAGATTTTTCAATGCGGATGAGTGTTTCAGGCTAATAATTATTGCTTATAAAAATAAAAATAAAATATTATTTAATTTAAGATTATTTATCTAATTAACTAATAAATGTTTTTTTTTCTTTTGAAAGATCTTTTCCTCCTAAAAGTTTTTTAATCACTAATTCCAATCTCAGTCCATTGTTTATATGTAGATTTCAAAAGTAAACAATGAAAGCAAAAGCACCAATACATTAATTTTATTGCACACGCAAAACCACTTAAAAAAATTATTAATTTTCATTTTTAACCTTTCCCTTACTGTGCTAAAAAAATCCACGCATTCCGGTGCTGTGTAGTCAATACACATCTCTAAATAAGCAATTTAATATCGGAAAAATATGAATATTCATAGCTAATCGCTTGTGTTTATTATATTTTATATCAAAAGTGATAATAATTGTAATTTAATTGCTGTAAACATGAAAAAAACATTGGCAAATGCTAAAAAAACGTGCGAGGGGTCCACATCTAATGACGGTCCGCGACCGACTAACGGCCGGCTGGCACAACAGGCGCTGGACTGCACACACACAGCTATGCGGTCGTAGGTATCGATGGTCTAAATCAAAATACAACTGCGGATGTGTGGATTTCTCATGTTCTCGCATAGCGAACTAAAGCGGGTCAGTCTCCCCCAGTCCCAAAATCCGATTTTGAAAATGACCCTTTAATTCAAAGCAAATTCGATTTCACTGAAACAGAGTTAAGTTTCTTTCTTGAATATGAAATCAATTTGATTGGCTTGTCTGAGGGCTAGGAATCAAACTGTCATATGTAAATTAGTCACTTAGTTTATATAGATTAGTCACTTAGGTTCATTTTTTTTTTTTATTATTTATTGAGTTAGTTTATACATTTGAATATAAACTAATATAAACAAGATCATATTTCATTTTGTAAATTTACATATTTTTACAGTAAATATAACATTTATTTTTAAATACATTCATTCTTCAGACTTTCAGGTATTTCATCATACATTTTTAGTCCTTTGTACATTAGGCAGTTCTGTGATTTTGTTTTTTTCATATGTGGCAATCTAATCCTATTTACATTTCTGGTTTCGTAATTATGAACATCTCTATTAAAAACAATTTCATCCTTAAAATATTTTGGCATTTGGTTGTTCATGATTTTATGTACAAAAATTAACACATTATATAATAGTCTCTTTTTTATAGAAATCCAATTTAGCTGTTCTCTCATTTGATCTATGCTTGCGTATTTTCCTTTTCCTAGTATACATCTCACTTATTATATGAATTGCTTTCTAAATGCTCATGGCAACCGGTCTGCCAAAGTTCAACAGACATAAATGCATTATGTACAAATTTTTACAATTCAATTTACAATATATTCGACAAGTGTATACCCATTTCCACACCTCGCACTACGACACACAGAGTATATCCTAAGTGGTACACAAATAGTATCATTTCAAATATTAAAATTAAACATATTTTTCATAAGCAATGGAAAAAAACACGTCACAACTTGGACTATGCTAATTTTTCAGCCTATCGCTCCATCGTAAAACATGAAATCAGTGAAGCTTTTAAAAATCATTTAACTTCAATGGAAGAAAAATTATCTATCGATCCCAAACAGTTTTGGAAGTACATTAAGGATCTAAAAAAATCCAACAACTCATTTAAGTCTATGATTCTTGACGGAGAGGAATTGACTACTGATGATAAAATCGCTAATAGTTTTGCAACCTTTTTTTCATCTGTTTACAAAAATGTCCAACCAACTCTCAATATTGACTCTACCCTTCACACTGTACAGATTGGGCCCTCATTCGACCTGGTCAGTATTTCAGAAAAAGATGTTAAGGAGGCACTCTCAAATTTAAAGAAACCTCACTCCATCGGTCCTGACAATATTCCAACATTTATACTAAAGGGTTGTTCCGACCTTTTAATACCACCATTATGTCATCTCTTCAATGTATGCCTAAAAAACGGGATTCTCCCAGACATCTGGAGATTAACTAAAATAACCCCTATCTACAAGAAGGGAGACAAACGCGATATCCGGAATTATCGACCAGTTGCCGTTCTATGTTCCATCATGAAAATATTCGAGAAAATTCTACATAAATATATACTTAATCACGTTAATCCAATTCTTGATGACCGTCAATATGGTTTTAGACCCCAGATGTCAGTAACATCAAACCTCTTATGCATCTCAGATTTCTTATCACAAACTCTCGACAATCGGGGACAGGTGGATGTTGCTTATTTTGACCTGGAAAAAGCATTCGACAAGGTTGACATCGACATTCTTCTAAATAAGCTAGCTTCATTTGGTTTTTCCAAAAGACTACTCTGTTTTTTTGCTTCATATTTTCGAAATCGTAGACAGTTTGTTTATTATAATGGTTCCAGTTCTTTGGAATTCATAGTTTTTTCTGGAGTTCCTCAGGGGTCCATCCTTGGACCACTTCTGTTTCTGATTTTTATTAACGATATTGGTTCAGTCATCACACATTCGCTGTATTTACTATTTGCAGATGACTTGAAACTATATCGCTCAATAAAAAATCATCTTGACTGTATTCTCCTTCAATGTGATATTGACTGCGTCTCAAACTGGGCCAAAATAAATGGCTTGAACTTCAGTACACCCAAGTGCAATATCGTCTCGTATACAAGATCAAAGAAACCGCATGTATTTGAATATACAATCAATGAAATTATTCTCCAACACCTAAACCAAATCAAAGACCTAGGAGTTATTTACGACAGCAAACTAACTTTTCACCAACACATCGATGATTTAATAAGCAGAGCATACAGGCTTCTCGGCTTCGTAATTAGAAACTCATATCCGTTTCGTAACACAAAAACACTGACGTTATTATATAACACACTAGTCCTAAGTGTACTTGAATCAAACTCGATCATCTGGGCTCCACATGAATTAACATACACTTTACGCATTGAAAGAGTCCATAAAAATTTTTTAAGGTTTTTATTCTCGCGGCTCTATGGACGTTACCCTTGGCTTTACCCATCGATTTATATATTAGGCATGACCAATTACCACTCCCTAGAGACACGTAGAGGTATTGCTTTGCTTAAATATTTTTTCCAACTAATAAACGGTCACTTATCTAATAATGAGATACTGGCCCAATTAAATTTTTTTGTACCAGAGTCTCACTCTCGAGGACGTCATCACAATCTTCTATATAGTAGAGCAAGCCGCACTAATTTATTAATGAACTCACCTGTAGGGAGAGCTACGTACTTTTTGAATGCGGTAGATAAAAAATTAGATTTTTTTTTTGTGTCCTATAGCGCATTTGCGAGATTTTTGGCATTGCATATACACTGCATAAATGGTACAATTATAACGTCTTAGGCTTTATTACCTGTAATTGTTATAAATAAATGTACAAATTATATATAAATAAATAAATAAATAAATAGCTCTATTCTGTATAACATCTAGCTTGTTCAAGTTTCCTTCATTGGCCAAATACAACATAGTAGAGCAATAATCTAAATGTGGAGCAACTATAGTTTTATAAATCAGCTCTGTAGTGTTTCCATTTAGTTTATTTCTTAATCTTCTAAGAAAATTGACTTTTTTAGATACCTTCTTTAGCACATATTCAAAATTTGCTGCGAAAGTTAGTTTTGAATCTAGTATCACACCTAGGTACTTAATTTCATTTACTTTTTCAATTTTTTCGTCATTAATTGTCAATTTTAACTCTGTGTTATACGTTTTGTTGCCTATTTCCATATATTTTGTTTTGTTGACATTCAGTTTTAATTGGTTTAATTTCAGTTAATTAATTAATGGTTATAGGCTTTTGAAAATAAAATAAAACATAGCATATTCAGTTATATACCAATGGTACAAAGTTTTTCTCATTAGTTTGTGGTGTCATTACAGGCGGCGTGCACCTTCCAAGTGCGCACCATGCAGACATACCACATTGAGTCCCGCAGCTGGTCGGACATCGGCTACAACTTCCTAGTTGGCGGGGACGGCGCGGCCTACGAAGGCCGAGGTTGGAACGGCGTGGGTGCGCACACCAAGGGCTACAACCTGCGCAGTGTGGGCATCGCCTTCATAGGCACTTTCAATGACGTCCTCCCTCCGGCTCGCCAGCTCGAGGCCTGCAAATATCTGTTGCAGCTGGGCGTGGAGCAAGGGAAGCTCACTGAGGACTATAAGCTCTATGGCCATCGCCAGCTCATCCCTTCGCTAAGTCCCGGCGACGCTTTGTATAATGAAATCACAAAATGGCCACATTTTTCAAAAAAAATCTAATGAACCTTATACTCAAACTAAGTTCGACCAAAAACAAAATCCTCTTCCCTAGTGTTGTCCAAAATGAAGGGAGGTGACCAACGAGAGCTAGCGAACTAGTAATAAACCATTTCCTTTCTATGCATGGCAAAAGTAATGTAATAACTGATTTATATTATATTATGTTACAATGAAAACTCACTTAAGACTAAAGTTATAAACTTCCAAAGACTTGGTTTTAAACTATGTTTGTGTTTTTTTTTTAGTAAAATGTGAATTACATACAAGTGAAAAGGTGCAAATCCGAACAATCAATGACAGTGTGATCATATTTTATGTAGGCTAGTGTATATATTATGATTATAACCAAAATATATTAAATGTTTTAAAACAGCCTTTTTTTATTATTGTTGACTGGCATAAAAAATCCTGCAATATCTTTCAAGTGAAGAAAATCAAAGATTACATTGGTGGTTTATGACAGCAAGCAAGTGGTGAGCAACTTTCCAATTCTACATATTCTGGTGTTTCTATAAAAAATAATTTATTAAATCTTAATGCAGACTCGACACTATGCGCTTGCATCCCACGGCAATTCTCTTCACCACACACTCAAAAATGGACATGGCGTTCGACCCATGTCAGTTTTTGAAACCTTATCAAGTAACGCAACAGCCACCATTACACAACCAATAAAAATCCAACCAACAATTACGCAATACGAAATGAGAAAGCAGCACTCTGGTAAGGTCTCGCCAAGAGTAATAATCCAGTATAACATTACACAACCAATAAAAATCCAACCAACAATTACGCAATACAAGAATGAGAAAGCAGCACTCTGGTAAGGTCTCGCCAAGAGTAATAATCCAGTATAACATTACACAACCAATAAAAATCCAACCAACAATTACGCAATACGAAATGAGAAAGCAGCACTCTGGTAAGGTCTCGCCAAGAGTAATAATCCAGTATAACATTACACAACCAATAAAAATCCAACCAACAATTACGCAATACAAGAATGAGAAAGCAGCACTCTGGTAAGGTCTCGCCAAGAGTAATAATCCAGTATAACATTACACAACCAATAAAAATCCAACCAACAATTACGCAATACAAGAATGAGAAAGCAGCACTCTGGTAAGGTCTCGCCAAGAGTAATAATCCAGTATAACATTACACAACCAATAAAAATCCAACCAACAATTACGCAATACAAGAATGAGAAAGTAGCACTCTCATAAGGTCTCGCCAAGAGTAAAAATCTGGTATAACATTTTACCCATCTATTTTCTATTCTTATTGTAAAATTGTTGAATTATTTTTCACCCACAATGGTACTTTATGAAATCACAATAAGTCTGTAATATGCTGTATTTAAACTGTTTCGGTTCACTAAACCCAGGATATGAAAAATCCTTTCTTGTGATGCATCAAGAAATCGATGCGCGGGAGCAATTATGAGTTTCATACGCTTCGCGTCTAAGACAACTTGCGACTGTTTGATTTAACGGAAGTCACTAGAAAGAGTTGCAAGAGTAGTATTGTGTAAATTTAAGGTTAAACACGCCGCCGGAAGATGTCATCGCAGGTTAATAAAATTTTGTGATTTTTCTCATATAGTATAGGATCAATCATTAAACATTTAGGGATTTTTAAAACAAAAAAATTCACTCCGCCCTACTGAGGGCCTCATCAATCACTATAGGGAATGAATGGAGCGGGCATTCATTGAACACCTTCGCTGGTCTGTACCGATCCACATTCACACATCGCCCGCTCTTCAAGGACTATTTTACACATCGGGAGAAAGATATAAAGCAAGTACTCGCAACTTCTGGTTATTAGTGCTTTATTAAAGTAAATAAATCATGATATTGACAAACTGGATTCATCAGAATTCTTATATCTATGCCAATCTGCATTAAACAGAACATTAGTAGACAAATATTTCATTGTTTTAGTAAAAATTAAATATGTTTTATACACGTCATTATAATCAATTACAACAAAAATACGCTCTAGATAATATTAATATAAACTGATCATCATAAACATTGCACATCTATGGGATTCAGCTACAAAGATTAACTTTTGACATTTTAAATATAATTAACCCTTTCGTACATTACGTATATTTGAAAGATTTCAGAAGTTTTCCTCCCTATTTAAAGAGAGAAAAAATTGACGGTTACGTTTTCCAATTTATTGCTGACATTACTGGCTTTTTTAATTGGATTTAAGCTACTTGTTCAGGCGGTAGCCATTTTTATATTTAGAAAGATGATTTTGAGTTGAATCTTTTAAGAAAATTTTTAATGTTAATTTTGAAGGTATTTTTTGTTTAATTTTTAAGTCACTTTTAAAAATTAACATTTTGTAAACGATCCCTCTGAGACCTAATTTAGGTCTCAGACTTTGTAAAGAAATAAGTTTGAAAGAGCAAATTTTAAACAAGTCGTCAATTGTCGTCAAGTCCCAGATAGTTTCTACTAATGCCAGTTTTAATTCAGTTTTGAAAGGGTTATGTTAAAGATGTATATTTTTTATTTTCAATGCATCCCATACAGGCTCTAGTGCTAAAAACCAGCAAAATTCGCAAGCCTAATACATACATAATGTCATCAGAACAATAATCGCACAAGAAAATATAAAATTCGCAAAAATAAACAATATTTCCAAACCATAAATAATAAATCATTGAAGAATCAAATACATCCAGACAAGGTTTAAAATTTTTCCAGTACATCTCACAGTAACAAAAAAATAACAGAAATTGCCTGAAAAATCTCTTAACAACAATTTGATTAGGGCGGTATTGTAATTTATTGACAATACATCTCTTAAGTGATCTTCGATATTAATTTATGATTAATACATTAAACTAACTCATAATATTCACTACAGAATAATAATTAATAATGTATAAATTGTGTGTGAAAAACTATAAAATGATTAGTTATTCCTTTCGATATTACATATTACAATAAGTCGTTATTTGAATATTAATTAATTCTTTTATTTTTCAGACATGAACATGTTTGAAAAAAGACTTATCTAGAAAAGAATTGAACCAAAAAATATTAGATCATTATAAATCGCAAATCGCATTATGTAAATGTTCAATTCTCTCTGATGGTAATAATAATAAGATTTTATTGCAGTATTTAAAATAATTAATCAAAGATAAACAATTCTTTACCAACAGTTGAATCAACCAAATACATACAAATGTAATAAAATATTAAATAGCATTATATTTTAAAAAAATCAGTATTAAAATAACATAGCAACAGAAAATCGCAAAATATACGCACACATATGGTTAAACTAATAGCTTACATATACGTATTAAAGCCTAATACACATTTCCAGTTTATATATCAGATTAGCTATGCATATTTATTATAATAAATTGAATGGTTCCAACGCCGGTTGAACAAAACATTCCAACACATAAATAGAAAACTTACAAGGCAAAAATTTAAACATAACTTATTTTAATTTTACAGATAATGTTAGATAAAAACACGAAGAACAAAACAGTTTCTTTTTAAATATTAATAATGTTATTATTACATTATTAATTATCCTAACAAAACCTTGGAATTAAGTTAAATTAAAAAAAAAAACAATAAAGAACAACACTTTTTATATAAATACATTTTATTTGTGAATCATCCTTTCATTTGTCATATAAAATGTTAAACCATATTTTGTTGGCTTCTGTTATTTACAAGTTTTATTATTTTAAGTTTTTTATAGTAAAGCACTAAGAAAGTTAGATTACTAAAGAAAATATTAATAATATCTGTCAAAAATATAGCAACGTAATAAATTGGAACAAAATAAGATAGTACAAAAAAAAATTAAATGCAGCTTTAATATTTTTGACTTCATACTATTTCTACACATGAATTGCAATCCACCAAAAGAAAAAACACAAATGGCCTTACTAATAAATATGTTTTAAATTTTACACAACTGATAAATACTTAACAATGTGTGGTAAATGGTTGTTTATCAGTTATATAAAATTCAAAACATGTTTATTAGTAAGGGGGTTAGTGTAAAAATGATAAGATGTACTTACTAATATGTAATTCGATTGAAAAATAATTTTATTTTACGCTTTTTTAATACTCAATTAAAATATCTTAGATAACACCTTTTAAAGATATTTGTTATTTGATCAAAATTATTAAAAAATAGAGCGAGTTACAAAGTTATCATCACATGACTTTAAAATAGAACTTTAAACTTAAAAAATAACTAAATAAAGAAGTAATAAATAATATTGCAAAAACAATGATAATACTATTATGTTCACGTAAGCACATTATATTAGTTTGTAAATACAGAGCACAGTGAATACGAATTTATGAACACAGAGTTCCTTTATTGTGCTGAAGACACCATTACAGAAATAAACAAATTTGTGAAGAACAAAAATACGACAGGAAATAGATTATGGCACGAATTATTAAATTTACCATCAAGCGTAAAATAAACTTAAATAGTTATTAGATTGCATTTTTTTATTTCCCTTTGATAAGGCAAACTAGACTGTGACTTTATTTACGTTTTTCCAGAACAAAAACTACAAGATTCGTATATGTTTGACAAAAACAATGTCTATACAAAAAACATAATTTACCAAAACTTCATTTTTTTCAAACTAGTAATTTTTTTAAATAATACAAAAAGTCAAAAATCTTTTTTTTATCCAAAATTTGTTCTTGAAAATTGCAAAAATTAAGTCACTGACTACTCCTGAGTCAATCAAATTTATGTTAAATTTATGATAAAAATAGATTATTTATTAAACTTCTTTTCAATTTTATAAAAACATTGCGCATATAATCTATTTATTGTTAATAAAAAAAATTTAAAGTAAAGACAGGTCATTTCACAGAAATTCAAATGTAAAATTGTCATCAAACAGCCATTCAGCGTCAGTTTGTTTCAAATGTCAAAAAAAAAAACAAAATGGCTATTTGATGACATTGTTACATGTGAAATTCTGCGAAACAACTAGGCCTAATTGACAATATTAATTTTGAATTCATAAATAAATTAAAATGTGTAATATTCTAGAGGGTAAAAGTTCTAATTGAAGTTAATTATATTTTAATACAAAACAAGTTCGTTGTCAGAGATGCAAAATATATATTTTTTAATAAATTTAAACATAATACTTTTAAATTTGTTATTTCATGTGCATTAACAACAGCAATTGTAACTATCTAATTAATTTTTGATATTTGATAGTACCTACCTATTCAATTTTTCAAGAGTTTGAATGTTTTAAGAAATGTAAATAAATGACCAAATAATAATACAGAACGCAAAATACATAAATCGACATAAAGTTAAAATTTATTTATCATTATGCAATTTGTTAATTAAGTAAAAATTAAAGTAACCATTAATTTAATTTTTCTTCTCTCAAATATCACAAAACTAACTAATTGAGAAGTTAACCCATAAAGCTGTGCCAAATACTTTTAATAAAAGAGGCTGTTTGTTTTTTAAATACTTTTTTTAGCTTGTAATAAAAATTATGCTTTTAAACAAGTTTCTATGAACAAATAAATTTTTGTTAAACTTCATTTTATTTATAGCATAAATATATAGAAAACTCATTTATATTCACATTTCATAAATAAATATGTACATCAACCGACAAAAATATAGTCAGTTACCTCGCTTACATGCAGTGGCGGTCCATAATTTTTCAGTGAGTTAGAGAAAAGTCACGGACTGCCACTGGTACCTATCCCAAATATTATGTTGTGACATATTTTTTAATACAGCATTCAAATTAAGTTTTGTATATTTACAACAACAAGATTAGAGATCAAATTAATAAACAACATTCAAGGAACATTCACAGATTTATGCATACATACACAAAAATATTTGGTGAAAAAATTCAAACATTCAACAATAATTAACTATTAATGTCAGGGCTGCAGCTCTCAAGAATTCCTTAATGTGTGTCTAATCTCGAGTGGCAGAATAGAAATTAAACAATGTTAACTAGCACTACGGGGTGCCGGCCCTTAAATTTAAAACGAATTAATGTTACATTGGACATTAGTGGTTACAAAGCTTATTAAGTGAATTACTTGAATTAGCGACTAAGCAATTAGGAAAGATAGCTTTGAGAATTCTGTGGTGTATCTTTCTACATGCTTAGAGTTAACATACAATTCATTACAATAATAAAGTTTTTATTATTACGATTATCCGTCAAATAAACGGTTTAAAACATACAACAAAATAACTTCCACTTCAGTCTTTCTAACACCTTCAAAACAAAAACTTCTGACACTTCAACCGGTAGCGAAGAAACGGAACCCCATCAATTTGGAATGAAAGCGAAAAGTAAAGGAAAATTATTATTTTAAATATTTGGTAAAACTTTCGTCATAAACTTAACTTTATTTTTTTTTAATAACATACACAGTAAGCTCTCTCATTTTAAGATTTAAATATGCTTAACATAATATTTATATTAATATATCCCACAATCATCACATTCTTCATTAAATAAATGAGGTTCTATTACAGCACTGCAGGAATAATAAAACAATTGAAACATTAACTTACTTTGTGTATGACACATTATTATAACAAAATGACAACCGGTTTCGAAAATTGATTTTTGGCGATGGCGGATAATCGCACTCATATAATGATACGCGTGATATATTTTATAATTTAACGACCCAAATGCAGTGACAGCCATGTTCATTGCATTACAAGAAGCAAGCTGTGGCATGTATGGACTATGTATAAACATACTAGAACTAATTCAGAAAAAAATATCCTAATATATAAGCACCCTTGAGGTGATTTTTCACAAAAACGGCGCTATATAAATTAGCCAGATATTATTATTATGCGGACGCATGCAACTTTTCCACGGTTCATGCGCCATGTTGACTTACTTGAGGCAACAAATTAAGCGAAACTAGACAATACGCAAATCTTGCAATACTTAGTTTTAATATAATAATAATATTCCCATTCCTCTTGAAATGCTATAGCTTATATGTGCCTTAAAACTTCAGCCGTAGTCGTCAACCATGACTTGTTCAAGATAACACCACATTCAATACTGTGACGATGGCATTGTTCTGTAGAAAACCGGTTAACATTTTGTTAAAAATAAAGTTACATAGCTAGAGTGTTTCACTTTAAAGTTGTTAATTTATAAAAAAAACTAAATCAGCGTCAATTGAATGCCGAGTATTTTTTTTCACAGGGAGTCGGGTGTCAGGGTGTCTTGAGTAGAAGTGGTTAGGCGCTAGGCGGGCGGCAGGGCCCAGAGGGTGGCGGTGCGGTCGGCAGATGTGGACAGGAAGGAGAAGTCCCGCGGGTGCCAGCGCCCCGAGATGGCCTTGTCCGAGTGGCGGCCCACCACCACGCTCGGGAGCGCCACCGTCAGGTCACCTGCAATTCACAAGGACAGCATTTATATTGGGAAATACGTACATTCAATAAGGCTTGGTACTGAAGAGCAGATGCTTTCGTATCATGCCAAAACAGAACATTTAAGAAAAGTGAAGAAATAGGGCCAACTAACAATAAACCAAACCTAACATAACACAGATTACTCTTTGATCTTTTACAATAATTTCACTCAAATACGGTCCAAAATCATTCCAATCCTTGATATTTCGTTATATCTTCTAAACAAGTCATCAAAAAAGATTTTCTTTGCGGATATTATCTTTGGACTATATAGCTGTGTTATGAAGTATGTATACAATTGTGGTCCATCAAATATTTCGCTAAATAAAGGATCATAATTGAGAGCATGTTAGTAAAAGTTAAAGTTACCTGCACTGACCGTTGACAAGTGAATAAATATGGTGGAATAAGGGTATTCCCAAACTATAACAATATCATTTAGTGTAAAAAACAGTTAAGTAGATGTGAGCCATGTTTCAAATATAGATGTTTAGACCATAGGTGTGGCGTAGGACTACAGTTGTGTGAAATTATAGTACTGATGTTTTTGTACATACATAAAAAATAAGTAAAATAAGAAAACTGCTGATTTACAAAACTAAAAGTGACCAATTGACACGATGCTTAACCCAAAGCGAATAAATTAGCAGTTGATGAATGCAAAAAACCTACTTTGAAAAATTCTTAGACATTTGCTAAAAAATAGATCGTACAGACTTAAAATTAAACATTTACTGGAAAGAAAAAGATACCATTGTAAGATTCTGTAGGTTACAAAGACTGCGCTGGGCTGAACATTTCGAAAGAATGCAAGATGACAGGTAATCGATGACTCATGTCCAAGCGGGTGCCCCAGTGGAAGCGACTCTTGACTCTTGATCAGAATGAAGATGAGTTATCAAGAAATTCTACGAAGTGATGTTGGCCTACCTTGCAGATCGGTCAGTATCAGCTTGGAGTCGTAGCTGGCGGTGAGCAGGTAATAGGCGGCCGGGGAGAAGCGCACTGAGCGCACGTCCTGCGAGTGCGGCCTGAAACTCTGCAGAGTGCGTGCACCGCGCACATCGTACAGCACGCACGCTGCGTCCTCGTGGCCCGACACCAGCAGGCGGCCCGATGGCTCCACGCTCACGCTGCCCACGGGGGACCCCTGCAAACACACAATACGGTAAAACCAAAATACCCTAAATCACCAAACAGAAAATCTTATGTGCGATCTATACCGTTTTGAAAGAAAGCTGATGCCACCAAATTGCACAATGAAATTGGTTATCTGTTCAAAACAGGATTTCGACGTTTGAAAATGTAAAGAAAGGGTCAATTGACGTTACTACAAGCACACTGGAAATGAACGCAAAACACTATTATCAGTTTATATTTTCAGTGAAGAGCAGTCAACAATGTTATACTATATGTATAAATAAAGCATTAAATATAAAATATATAGACATTAATTTTTTGTAAAGAAATGTGATATGAATAATTTGCCAATAATTAAAATTTCCTTCTACCATCACAGTAAGCGAGAAATTTTGCTAGTGTATTTAAATATATTTCTTACCCTGGGTCCAATGGCAGTAGGCGGTGTGAAGAGAGCTATGCAGGCGGCAGAGCGAAGATCCCACAGACGCACGCTGCGGTCCTGCGAACCTGATGCAAACAGCGCTCCACCCCAACTGCAAAGGGAGAGCACGGGGCCCGAATGACCGCTCAGGGCCTGGAAACAAGTTCAAACACATGGCTGTAAAATAAGGTACCACTGGAGGTGCTAACAATGCAACCCAGTGACAGATTTACTAACATAATTGCAAGAGAAGATTATCTCGAAATACCGTAAAAGGTTTCTACTTCTGGTGCCCTTTCACGTAGGAGGTTGACTATCATCATGGCAATATGCATCCTACAGGACTAACTCTGCGGAACTGCACTCATCGAGTAAAAAAGATAACTCCAGGAGCAACAGAAAAAAGACAATATAATGTGTAAGAACAATTTTCTATTTCTAAAGTTTATCATGACACCTCAACACAGTTGTTGTTTCCTCTTTTACTGAGGATCTAGAACCTATCTAGTCAGTAAAGGAATACAAAATGCCTTCGTACTGGCAAGATTTGTCAGCGTTTTGGTGGCGTACCGATGCGCAGGTTTGTTGTTGATTACATTTCGTTTTCACCTCTTCTCAGGCTGTATTCTGGGTCGCTTCTTTTCAGTATACTAACTTTGTAACTCTTATAACTTCTTTCTGATGAAATATTGATTTTATACTGTGGATAAATTGTATTAATAAACTACGAATTCTACGGAATGACAGTCCCAGGCCCTCTACTCCGTATATTCGTATTTGAGTAGCAGTTTACTAATTTCTGACAAGTAACTCTTTGTACTGAAGACCATTTTAATGTGAAATAAGAGAATATGGGGTATTTACCTGGAAGGGATTTCCTGTAGCACAATCTGTGACATATATTTTACAGTCGCCTGCGCCGGCGCTGATCAGGAGGCTGGACTTGTTGCTGGTGTCCTCTATGAAGCAGAGGTCGCGGACTGTGCCGTCGTGCATCATCAATTCCACCTGATAACATTACACAAGGTAAAGTGGGTGAATAATAGCTGCAGTAACACATTAGATCTCTTAGTTTCAATATCGATACACAGATAGCTCCACAAATCATTGTCAGTCTTCCATCAAATCAAGTGTGTTTGTGGTTGTCATTGTGTTGTATAATTTTGTGGAATAGAATGCATGAATATAGAATGAATATATTTTTTTATTTTATTTTATTTTATTTTTTTTTTTTTTCTTAGGTTTGTCAACAGTGATTCATATCAAAGCTCTCGAAATACAATTACATTAATTAAACTTGGTTGATACTATCACTAATTATAGACAAACACAACATTGATGAACACAACACTGTAAGTAAAGAACATACATACACTTACATATACATTTCATAACAGCAACAGTAATTATTTTTTAGATCAACACGATAGGTAGCTTTAAGTCTTGTTTACGTTTGATTTGAAGGTGGCCAATGATGACATTGACAAATCAATGGAATGACTTTTATATGTCTCATTAAAATAACGGCACATTCTCGGTAAAGGTGAGTCATACCCCAGCTTAGTTTTATATTTTTTAATATGTAACGGAATATAATGTATAAGTCGGGAACAAAATTCTAGGAACGTTGAACATAATTTGATAGAGTAAAAAAGGGCAGTTTATTAGAGCAATAACAATTTTGAAAAGAAAATTTAAATCAATATTTAGTCTTCTCTGTTCAAGGGTGCGTACATTGTAGAAATTTAGTCTATCGGTGTAGTGAGGAAGTGATTGAGCTCGCTTATCACAATACGCTAGGTGGTACATAACATGTTTTTGAACCCGCTCTATTCGCTGAATATGAACTTTGTAGGTTGGACTCCATATAGAACTTGCGTACTCCAACACGTTGTAAATAAATATATCACCATAACAGCATTTTACGGTTTTTCAATGATAACTTTGCACTCAGTGGTGTAGTCAGATATTGGGGGAGTCAGTCAGTGATGTGATGTCTGAGTAAAACTCCCTAGATCTAGGGAGAAAAAAATTTTATAGGGAAAAAAGTTTAAAGCATTTGACAACATAAAGTAAAAATGTGAATATTTCTAGCTGCCTTTTTGTTTACGATGGCAGTATTGTGCTTACCTCATCTTGACCTTCAAGGCTGGCCGTGTCCACGTTGAACCGCATGAGCTTGACGGTCTTGTCATTGGAGCCGGTGGCCAACAGGTCCCCCGCGGGGCTCCACGATAGGCAGTACAGCGAGCCCTTGTGGTGCTTGGTGCGCTTCAGCACCACGGTCGGCTGGTACGCCTTGTGGTCCTCTCTGAAACGTGGACAAGGATTATTTATTTATGTTAGACTAGCTAAAGTCCCCGAATTTTTCCGAAATCAGACATAAACAATATTTTTTTACTTATTTTGATCATGCAAATTCATTAAGAAATATAGAAATTCTGATTTAAGGGTGGGAAAGGTGAATCAATAGTAACTATCAATAGGAGTATAAATTATAGAGAAAATGTGATAAAAATACCACCACAGAATATGAAATCTATTGTCACAATTATTTTATCAGTAAATCGGTTGAACTGGTAATAAATCATTTTAAATTTGGAGGGGGTAAAATAGAATCATATAAATAAGTCGTCTAAACGTGGCTAAAACCACAGTTCGAAAATGGCCTTGGAAGCCGAAACAGCTGTAACAATAACAAAAACCAAAAAATAATGGCAGAGCTTAATAATTATACAGGGTTTTCCAATAAGAGGTGTTATTTTGAATAGCCCACTATTTCGGTAGGTGTTACTTTTGAAGCTGTCATTTTTGAAGTGAAACTTCTTTAGGCGCGTAATGGTTTGGGGACGGAGTAAAACCGAGTCAGGATCGACACGAAAATGCGGGTACCCCCACCACCGCTCACCGTTCACTGTCCCTCTCTCACCATATGCGCTTGTTGAGGTGGGGGAGCCGCTCACGAACGTTCTCTCTCTTCTCTTCTTTCCTCTCTCTCAGACACCAGCGAACTGCGCCACGCCAAGCATCAGCTGCTTGGTTAGTATACTGCGTCGTGAGTGTAATACGAGTGAAATACGTAATTGATTGTGGTTCATACGGTTTAACAAAAGAAGTTTCACTTCTGTCTTGCGTAGGCTTGACACACCCACTTTTTTGACATTTAACAAGTAGAAACTACGCCATTAATAAAAATGGAACGATACACGCTTCAACAACGCATTAAAATTATTAAAATTCACTTGAGTGAATCAAATGCAAATCATCTTGAGTAATGAGGCCCATTTCCACCTCGGTGGCTTAGTCAACAAGCAAAATTGTCGCATCTGGGGCTCGGAAAACCCAAGAGTTATTGTTGAAAAGCCTCTCTATCCTCAAAGTGTGACTGTTTGGTGCGGCGGAGTCATTGGACCTTACTTTTTCAAAAATGAGGCTGGAGCAACAGTTACGGTGAATGGATCGCTATCGAGATATGATTAATGATTTTTATGGTCGAAATTGGATGGTATTGATCGGGACAACGTTTACTTTCAACAAGACGGCGCTACGTGCCACACAAGCAACGAAACCACTGATCTTTTACGATTGAATTTCAAAATAACACCTCTTATTGGAAAACCCCGTTTTATTAAAATTGATTTTAATTAAATTTTATTAAAAAAATTAAATGGAGTTCTACGAATTAAACACAAAAACAATAAATAAAATGTGATCTGTTCGGTTTCACATTTATTGAAAGTGGTTAGAAACCCACATTCGAAATTTCTACCGATTTATAACATATTTCTCTTAAACACTTATTTTTTATGTTCCTAAAAAAATATACATATTTTATTTTTTAAGATAATAGTTTTTATAACTGCCTTAATTTTTTTGATTTTCACTACTTTACTTTATTTGTTTTAATTTTATATCTTAATATTTAATATAAATTTGTTTAGTTTAACATAATTTCAATACAGTCCATCTTATTTACACATGTGATTTGTCACATAAATATGCAAAATGAAGACCCCAGCACAAGGAAAGCCTACAGTGAGGCTCACATTACCAAATGATATTTTAACAAAAAATACTTGCAATGTATGAATAAAAAAAGAATAAATGATTACGGAGGGTGTAATTCATGTACATAACTAACTAACTAACTAACCATCACGCCGTTTCCCCGCAGGGGTAGGCAGAGAGGACGGACCGCCAAACAACTCGGTCTTGGCACACACTCCTTGCCTCATTCACATTCATACATCGTCTCATACATACTCTTCTATTATTCTGACTCTTGACATGGCCCGACTCGAGTATCTGATTCACTTGATCGTGCCATGTCTTCCTCGGGCGTCCCCGACTTCTGCTACCATTCACATTTGCATCATATATCCTCCTTACACTCCTATCTTCGCTCATTCGCTCTACATGCCCAAACCATCTAAGCGTCCCTTTCTTAATCTTACTCATTACGCTTACATCAGCCTTGCACTCTTTGCGGATCTCCACATTCCTCACACGATCAAACATGGTTTTACCACACATACGCCTCAGGGATCTCATTTCAACAGCATTTAATCTACTTTCATCCTTTCTTTGCCAGTTCCATGCCTCACTTCCATACATCAAGGTAGGTACCAGCACTCCGTTGTGGACTGCTAACTTCGCTTCTTTGGACAATTTTTTGTTAGCGCCTACGGCGTTTAGTCCTCCATTAACGGAATTACCTGCATTTACCCTTCTTTCGATATCTCTGTCAGCCTTCCCATCTCTCGTAAACATACTTCCTAAATACACAAACTCATCCACCTGCTCCAAGTATTCCCCATTCACAATTATATTGCACACTGTTTTCGTACTCTCTCTTTCAAACACCATTACTTTAGACTTACTTACATTCATCATTAACTCATTCTTCATGCATACTTCGTTCATCCTAGACACGAGAGACTGTAGATCATCTATACTATTAGCAATCAGCACCGCATCATCAGCATACAACAGGCAACATACTTTCAAATTATTCAAATTCGCGCCCAATCCCACCTCTTTCAATTCTTGCATACAATTATCCATGTATAGATTGAATAACCACGGTGACATTACGCAGCCTTGTTTAACACCTTTTGTGATATCAAACCACCCCGTAAAACCACCGTTTACCCTAACACATGCAACGCTTCCCTCATACAGAGACGCAATTGCCTGAATCAGATTCGTATTCACTCCATACTTGGACAACACCTTCCATAGCTTTTTCCTGTCGACTCGGTCGTATGCTTTTTGTAAATCTACAAAGGCACAGAAAAGTTTCTGGTTTTTTGCCAGAAACTTCTCAGTGAGCATACGCAATGAGAAGATCTGGTCCATGCACCCCCTTCCACTCATGAAAGCACCTTGCACATCCCATATTTTATCCTTTGTTTCCTTTCTTACTCTTTCAATCAAAATTCTACCATACAGCTTGCCAACTGAACTAAGCAGGCTAATAGCCCTATGATTCCCACATTCCATACGTGACCCTTTACCTTTGTATAATGGCATGATCACAGCCCTTCTCCAATCTAAAGGCGTGTAACCTTCCTTTAAACATTGGTTAAAAAGATTGCACAACCATGTGAGAATTACACGGCTACCTCCTTTAAAATATTCAGCAGCAATATTGTCAAACCCAACAGCCTTACCATTCTTCATACATTTAATCGAGCTTTCTATCTCATCCCTGCTAATTTCGGTAACATTCACTCCATCGTCATTCATATCTGATTCGCCACTGGAATCACTGTCATTCACTTCGCTTTCGAAGACTTCCTCGAAATAATTCATCCATCTCTCTTTTATTTTTTCCTCATTCGTCAACATTTTTCCATCTTTTGATTTTATCACTTTCATGCTTCCGTTTTCTGGGCCACTCCGGGACCTTTTGACTTCTTTCCAAAACAACTTAACGTTTTCTTGGAAATGGTTTGTCATTTTCATTCCTTCTTCCTCTTCCAGGCGTTTCTTTCGTTCTTTCACTCCAACTCTTACTTTTTTCTTACATTCCTTATATACTTCTTTCGCTCGATACTTCTCTTCGCTGGAAGCACTGCCAGCCGCAATCAGACACAACCATGCTTTCTTCTTTTCTGAGACCAGTGCTTTAATCTCATCATCCCACCATGCATCACCTTTCTTCCTACCTTGCGTACTTATTCCACAAACCTCCCTAGCAGATTCACAAAGACACACTTTTATGTGGTTCCATGTTTCGTCTATGCTTAGACCATCCATTTCCTTCGCATTCAATCTTATCTCTGCACAATTCACATACTTACTTCTCACATTATCGTTTTGCAGTTTTTCTATTTTGACTCTTGTCGGAGCTGGTACCGTTTTCACTTTAGAGCGCCAACCGCGAAAGAGGTTTACTCTCGACACTACAAGAAAGTGGTCAGTTTCGACCTCAGCCCCTCTGAAAACTCTTGTGTCCTCGGTAACAGCTCTCAACCTAGAGTCAATTACTACAAAATCAATAATTGACCTCTCATTTCCTCTTTCCCACGTATATTGGTGGATACCTTTATGATCGAAGAAAGTATTCGACACAAACAGGTTCCACTCTAAACATACTTCAAGCATTCTGTTCCCGTTGTCATTCGTTCTTTTATCCCCAAACATACCTAAGACCGAATCAAATCCGTCACGTCTAATTCCCACCCACCCATTCAAATCGCCTGCCATTATAATCCTTTCGTTCATATTTTTTAGTCTCATTACAACATTCACACCAGTCCAAAAATCATCTTTCACTTCATCGCTTTCAGAATTAACAGGGGCGTAGCAAATAACAAGAAACACCCTTGTCAAACCGATTTTAAATCTGATCCACATTATTCTCGGACTTACACATTCATACTGCAACATACATTCAATCATTCTGGGAGACAGTAGCGCTGCAACACCTTGACAAGCCCTCTCCGTATCTGGTCTCCCAGACCAAATGACGAGCCTATCATTATGCTGCATTGTACCGCTACCTTTTTTCATACTCTCTGTTATACAAAGTACGTCCAAACATTTGCTCACCATAGTATCACACAGTTCGTTCATCTTTCTTTCCATTCCTCCTCTAATGTTCCATGTACCAATTCGACATTGATCACGTTCCGTCCTCCTCTTTGCGCCACCGAAGGGTTGGCGATGTGATGGATAGCGAACCTCATCGACATCTTTGTCGGCCATTCCCTTCCAAGTACTACTTAAACATCTTAATTATACAACTTATCATATCGTTACACACATAAAACAAATAATACATATTTATACGCTTAATATAACATTTAACTTAACAAATAAACTACCACTAAAAATAGTTATTTTATCACTATATAATTGTTTTAAAACACTCCATGTAGACAGCAAACCAAAGAGCGCGGGTTCATTCCGATTTCATCCTTCATTTCCGATGTCATTATTCCACGCGCGGAAGGGCACGAGCGGTGGGGAGCGGAGGTTGCGGCAGGTTATTTGATTGAATCGATATTCATAGACAAATTTTCTAAACTTGTTTTAATTATCGTAATTAAATATTTTAAAAAAAATATCTTAATGAAATACCAGCTAGGTGGAAGTGCATTACTTGGTGACTACCTTCCGATCAAACATTCTGCTCAGACAGACATTGTCACAGTGGATGATTCACAGATTCACCTTTTTAATTTTAAATTAATCCTACATAGGAGGCCCCACAGAAAATTATTTCCCTCAGGGCCTATGTCATCTTTTGGATTGCTGTGTGGAGAGTGACCTAGTGAAGGGTGACGAAAAAAGATTGAAATTTTAAATTACGTGTAAAATAAATGCCGGAAAGTCCAATTATGTCCTGTGCGTGCGAACCGTACCTAAATTTCTCTAATAAACAATAAACAGTAAGTATGGTACTGTGTATTATCTGCATGTACAAAATATAAATAAATAAGAATAATAACATATGCACATTCTAGGATCACATATGTACATATAGCTTTACATTAGTGATCGACGAACCAGTGGATGCAATCTGTTATACATAAGTTGATAATAGTTAGACTAGTCAGTAATAACATAGATCATTGTAGAAATGTTTTATATATTTGTACAGCGCCCTTGAGGTGATTTTGCACAGAAATGGCGCTATAAAAATCATCAAAATATTATTAAAGTGGTCTAACAATGAAGAGAAATTGATCTGAAAAATTAAAGTTTTTCTAGCTCTCGACTAGCAATCTGGAGGATGCGATTCCCAATCCCGACGTGTTTCTAGCTCTCGACTAGCAATCCGGAAGATGTGATTCCCAATCCCGACCTTTTTAAGAAAATTTTATTTTATTTAACAATTTTTTACTTAAAAATAATTTTAATATAATTAGCGGCATGTTTCAGAGTTAAAGATACTCCCAGTATCGCCATGGTTTAAGAAAACCATTCAGAATTGAAACGTTTTTCAAATGGCTTTAGCCATGTTTGGTGACCAGATCTGAATAGCCAGGTACTTCCCCACTTCTCTCTTCCCTATCTCCTTACCTTCCTCACTAACTTCAACCTCACAACATACCCCGATTGGAGATGCCATAGTCTCACTGGCTTCAAACGGTTGAAAGCAGTTAGGACTACTGTGCATTATGTACATAAAAATAACAAAGCTATGACAATATTATATACCAACTTTTTTATTAGTAAAAAAAAACATCGTTTATCTTATAGTAAGTTCAAATAGGCGTAAATGAGATTAACAACTCGATTACTCTAAAAGCGATGTTAAGATCATAGATGAATTATTACAGGAAGATACGTTATTGAGACAAGGCGCGCGGTGTCACTGAACTGAGTCCAGTGGACATACTTCATTCATACATACGTATTCTTTGAATAGCTACCTTTTTAATAAGGGCTGCTACATTATTTGTTAGATTAGCACGAATCTAACGTGTCTTCTTGTAGTGTCATTAGTTTAGATCCCTCTTGCCCTAGTGTCCTCATAATAGCATGCTATGTAAATGTAAAATTTATTTTCCGTAAATAAATATGCCATGCATTACCGGAGCACGTACCCGTGCCTCTGACACTGAGTTTAATCTCCATATTCTAAGCGATAACAATATGCACGCATGTTATAACAATAACAAAATTATTTTGCAAGTATTCTGAAAGGTCGGAGAGATTCGTCACGGTTCAATTTCGCAGTGAGAAAGGGGGTTCGTGTTGAAAGCAAATTCTTTTGTTTGGGTCAAATTATTGCAGACTATTATCCGCTGCCTCGGCACGCACGCGCTTTAGGCACATTGTCGCCGTTTTTCCCATGGGTAAATAATACCCGATTCTTTCGGTTGAACGAGCAACTTTCTGATCAGCAGCGTTCAGTTTTACACAAAACCCAATTAATACACACCAAAAGCGTCTGGCTGTTCCATTGATCTGCAATGGTAATTGTCTCGTTACTATATTTTTAAAACAGTGAGAAAATTTAAATTCAATGGAATCGAGAAATATGCAATACATTATAAACATGTACACACGTAGGTAGGTGCATTGACCATTAATATTGTTATTTGTTGTGTGAAACATCTTTTGGCGCTTGGCGTGGCAAGACGGAACGACAATCTTGTACGGAACGACGCTTTATTAGGCCAGTCTCGTGATTCGTCGGCTCTTTCCGCCCGGCCGCCAAAACCCTGTGCGTAATAATATTTGATCCATTCTAAGCGATGATGAATTTTTAATTTGTAAGTAATATATTTATTTGTGTATATTTTAATAACAATAAAAATTGTTTTATTATCAAAAATATTAAAAAAAGACTTGTTCACTTAAGGCGATGCACTACATCGTGTAATATTTTAAATTGAGCCGCTATCAATAACAACCCTTACGTAGATGGCGATAAGGTTTAAATTCCCGATTAACACCATCCGCCTGTTTTGATTTATGCAAGAAAAAAACATGGCCAAAAAGTCACTTTTATTTTATTTTGTGGAAGTTCAGGCATAAATATTTAATTTTTTTTCGATCATTTTATAAATAACTTAATTTGCCACATTATACAATAAAATCATAACCGAAAATGGGTTCGTAAGATGGAGATTTTGAACTTTAAAGCAGTTTTCATAGGCCTTTACATTATTTTTTTCTAGGCTTATAAAAAGACATCAAAAAAATACTCGATTATTTCAAAGGCCAAGATGTATTCTACTCGCAGTATTTAATTAAAGCATCTGAAAAATTTCTAGGCGACCAAATTTTCAAACCAAAAACACATGATTTTGCATTACTACGTATGGCATCGCCATAAATTTTCACTTCCTTCAGTAAAAATTAATTTCGATGTTGCATATTTGCCAGGCGTCCCGCATTGATTATTTGTTTTTTTTTTTAATTTGATTTATTATACGACAATTATTATTACATCCATTTACAGTACAACTTTTTTATTTTTCACATATTCAACATTTGCGTATTTATTTTTTAAATATTTTTAGTCTGACCGAGACTGACGCCTCTACAAATTGAACTATATCCACCTGATTAAATCCCGTTATTTACTTTCATTTTTGAATTATTAGCATTATCTTAAATTTTTTCCCATATTATAAATATTGTATGGCTGCCATCTTTATGGTGTGATTGCAAAGTTCTACCCGATTTTTTTACAACTTAGATGGTGTCTAATATAAACGGGATAAATAAACCATCCAATTTTATTGCCAATAAATTGAATATTCATTCTAGACTCATAGAAAAGTCTAAAAGTATCCCATGCAAATAAAATTATTGTTAGTAATTCAATAATTGATACGAGATTGATAAAAATAACGGAATGTAATAATATAGTAATAGATCAAATGGTAGTGACGTCAGTCCCGAAGATCTGGGTTGGGTTCCAATTGCGACCGTTAGATGCGTTTTTTTTCTGTCATTTTTTAAATATTTTTATTTTTATACATTGACTCCAAAAAATAATTTCCCATATTAAAATAATTAGTCGTAGAAATTCTCTATAGAAAAACCTCAACCGTGTACAAATGTTGGGCGTGTATTTGTCGTTTTTTCCGACTATTTACCAATACCGAAGGGATCAATTAAACCTGTTCTTATGAGCATTTTCCATTGAAATACCGGTAGAATAAGGACACCTCTCCCAACTGACGCTTGTGTTAACAACTAAGATTCGAACCCAGGATTTCTTGTCTGGGACAGCGTCTTAACCACTTGACCATTGTGACCTAGTTATTAAACGTCATTTGTAGATCTCATATTTAAAATTTAGAATTAACAATATTCTCTTGCAAATAATTTTTCCAATATTTTTGTCAGCTACCTTTTTAAATGCTCACAAATTTCTAATGAATTGTTTTATAACCTCGTTTAGTGTCTCGGATAAACATATTCGAATTTTGGTTATAAAATTTCGAATTTCAATTAGTTTTATTTTTTTATTAAATACTAGCTGTAGTTAGTACCGGAATTTCTGGGGGTTATCCTCAGGAGATAGACATATATCTTCACAGACTTTTCTGTAGGCCTTTTTAAGATATATAATTCCGTAGTACATTTTTTGATGTATCTTATGAGGTTTAGTCAGCGTTAGCAATGTCTTGACTATAAAACATCGACTTTTCTCTACTTTCTATAAATATAATATGCATGTGTTATATATGTAAACCTTCCGGAAGAAATTCTCTAAATGACAGTGAAAACCCTATCAAAATCCGTTGCGTAGTTTAGAAGAACTAAGCGCACAAACAGACAGACGGGGATAGCGACATTAGTTTACACTATTTAGAGATTAGAAATAACCTTCAACTAAAATACCCAAAACGATGTTGGTGGAGGAATAAAAATAATCCTGTTAAAAAAGTGATAGCGTGCCAAATTCCTGATAAAATATTAGTCATTCAGAATATATCGAAACACTTGTTCACGCACGTGATTTTTTAATAAATATCGTGACGCAACGCGACAATATCAGTATTTGTATGAACACATGTTCCGCCTTCCTCATAAAACATTGGCTTTTAACTGACTTTGTTAGGAACTTTGTCAATCCATTCGTTATAGACCTGCAGTCCTTTTTTAACAGAAAAACGAATAATTTAATCAGATTTTTATAAAATACTAATTAAAATTTTAAATCATTAAGTTTTCTCCGTGTGTTATTAAATTTTACCTGAGTCTGGAAGTATCCGGATACGCGCAGATCCTCAGCGTCTTTGAGTTGGATCCGACGGCGTACAAGCGCCCCGAGGGATGGAAGTCCGCACAGCGTATGGCCTGCGCGTCCTCGAGCGTCGTGACGGCCACAAAGCGTGGTCGAGCCTCTCCCACCGGGTCCGGCTGCCGAAGCGCGCTGCCCGTGACAGGCTGCAAAAAACAAAAACAACCAAATATTTCGTTAACATGTTCTTCTCCATATTATACTAAATTTAATTAAAAACATTCGTACAGTGAGGATTCTAGTTCACTGTTGTTTCAATTTGGATTACAATGGAAACTGTCTAACTTCAACTTTTAAGGCGCCGGCAAACGCGAGACAAAACACTAAAATATCACGTATGCATGGGTAGTAATTACTTAGAGGAAATATGGCCGTATGTGTAAAATTTGGATTCGGAACAGTCTCCGAAGACTCCGAAGATATAACCGTTCAGCAGCGGAGAAAGTTCCGGTTGCCGGCAGTCGCAACTAAAAAGTCTCTCATGTAAGTCTTTATAAAAGCAATACATTATAAACTTGTGATGTTGCTCATAGAATTTACCTTCGAAGCGCTGAAAAAACTACATATTTGTGTTATTTAAAAAATAATACACCTGTAAGTTTTTTTTTTCATAGCATTAGTACCTAAGTATTACCATGTTGATTACATGGCTGCATGTCGTGTGGAAACATTCGTGTTGTTATGCGGGTTCAAAACAAATGATTCAAGACAATGTCTACGTATTAAATAGATTGTCGACTTTTCTACTGTAATAGTTATTGAATTGTGATTTTTTAATGGTTTGATTTTGACATGTGACTGGAGAATCACAATAATAATTGATATTACTAAGAAATAATAGTGACAAGACTGACAAGTAGATACATTGTTTGGAAATTATAATGGCCTGTGAATTAAAACGAGGAATCAACTACCTACCAACAGATGAGTAGACGTACTACTGATAGGTTTGTAACCTCCCTTAAGGCATAAATTGGGCGTGGCACGTACGTATTATATGTTGGACTGACACACTACGCTATAATCTTCCTCAAGAGAGAGGGTCACATCAATTGGGTAACTGCCGCGGAATATCATTTCTTTGTATGGGATCTGTCACATTGACAGATGACAGCCGCGTCATTACAGCGCTCCGTAAATTGTTCTGACCCTACTATTCGTAGGTAGGAGAGGGGGTCGCATAATTTTCAAATATAGCCTGGCTAGCAGATCACAGCGCATATCGTCGCCACTTATAGCACATCGTCTTTTTAGGTGTGAAAGTTCTGTATGGGATTGTATGGCGAGCAATATGGAGTTCTATAAAACGCTTTGAACTTATGGCCGTAATATTTATTCTTATAAACGACGCATGTACTAGAGAAAGGGGTTGCGGTGGAGGACTATAGACGACCACTGATAGCTTTTAACCTATCTCCATTTCTCTCGAATAAGGTAAGGCTCTCGGATAACAAACAGGTGGTCGCGGGTTTAAATCCCAGGACGCACAATTTTTTTTTTTCATTTTGTGTTATTTCACAAATTACTAATTAAAAATATAATATATGGCACGATCAAGAGTGGAAGATACTCTCAATACCGTCCTGGTGTAAGAACACCATTCAGAATAGAAACATTGCTTGAAATGGCTTTGGCCGTGTTTGGTAGCATAGCCAGATACTTCCCCATCTCTTTCCCATGGCGCTACCTTAAGCCTCACGACGTACCCCAATTGGGGATGCCATGGTCTCACTGGCTTCAGACGGTTGGGGGCAGATGGGACTGTTGTGCATTCGCATTATAGAGATTACAATGGAGCATTGAGATGATGATAGCTCAGTTTTAACCCACGAGACATATTACAGAAATCTCTCAGTGGCAGAACCATAATAAATACGCCCACTTACTGAAGTCACGTCTTAACTTGCATACGCTCAATCAAAGTTCCCCATCGAGCTCACTCAGTCGGGACATATTCCAGATAAGAGTGAGCCCGGTTCAAGTACCGGACGTAACTTAAGAAACGACGCATCTAACTGAAAGTCAAGTTAAAACGGAGCTCTCCGTGGCTTGACCGTAATATATGCGCGTAAGTCACAACGTAACTTGCATACGATCAATCAAGGTTCGCCATCGAGTTTACTCAGTCGGGCCATTTTCCAGATAAGCGTGAGCCAGTTGCCGTTACGGTTACGATACACCGTAATGATTTACGTGATGGAACGGAGATATTCCGATTAATCACTACACTACACGCCTGAACAGTGCACGCGACGGCATTACCATTCTGCCAGACTTGTTGAAATCATCAAACTATTACTATCATTTCGACGTAGCGCCACGCACCAAGAAATAAAAAAGTACTTAGATCAGCGGTCGGCGACCTTTGGTTAATTTTTATCAATCCCAAAGGAATTAACACAATCATTTCGAATTTCGAAAGAGAATTTTTCGATTAGGAAGGTACACGGAGAAAAATTATAATTGCTAGTTAATAAGTAATGTCTTCAAATGATTGGTAATTCCGAATAAAAACGGGATTGAACCCCTACGAATGAATTCACAGGTTTCCCTATAAACTTTTAGCAAATTACTAATACATTTTTTATTTATTTTATTTATTTATTTAACGCCCATAGGGCTTTTATATGGTTGGTAGTATAATTTTAATTTGACAGATACTTTGACACATAATAAATAAGAATAAAATTACATTTGATAAAAGCTATGTAACAAGTCATACAAACACAAGAAACAAAAACAGAAAATTACAGCTATTTGTAGGTTTACATGATGTGTTTAGGAGTATTGTTGAAATAAATGTTTTAAATGATCCACAAAACTTGCCAAGTTGGTATTGAATATGTCAACATCACCCAAGTAATGATTTCCCATGGTGTGAAGTCGTTGTATCGGAGAGTGGGCAATGTAGTTACGCTTATGTGTGCTGCTGTAGAATATTGTATTTTGTCGTGTTGTTACTGTGGGTGTATGTATGTTTATAAGTTGCAGGAATTCACAACAGTCGAATTTAGAGTTAAGTATTTTGAATAAGAACGTTAAATCGTTATTATATTATCATGATGTCGGAAGAGCTGTTCATAAAAATCACAATATATTTGCTTTACAACGAAAATTCTTTGTATCATCAAAATATATTATCATGGCAAATCGATAAAACATCATAAGGCCTGTTAATTTATCGTGAGGGTAATAATCGATATCTCTCCGTGTATTAATTAACATTAATAAACCATATATCAAATATAGCTTATATTAAATAAAATTTATCGTGGGGGTAATAATCGATATCTCTCCGTGTATTAATTAACATTAATAAACCATACATCAAATATAGCTAATATTAAATAAAATTTATCGTGAGGGTAATAATCGATATCTCTCCGTGTATTAATTAACATATATAGCTTATATTAAATAAAAAACATTTTTACTGTACCTGTATCTGTACAGAAAACTGGAGAGTAAACATAACATAGAGCATCTGAGCATTTCGATTATTTTAAAAGTTTTTTCAATTTTTTTCGCAAATAAAAAGGTTAAAAAAAGCTTTTTAAGCCAGGTCAATTTAAAAAGACATGAAACAGCTGATATTAACCCCTAGCGACCAATTTATTTCGAATTTGACCTTAAAATCTATATTTACTCGAAAACAAAATCGACTTCAAAATGTGATGTAAATTCACCAATTTTCCGCTTTACTACGAGCTTCCGGACACCATGAATGTGAATGTAGGTACCCACTGATTTTATAATGTTTACATTATTGTTAATTATATTATATAAGTAACAAACATTTAAATGTTGAAAGTTAATTTGTAAAAGGTTTCATCAAAGGCAATGTATTTCATATTTGAAGGCGTTTTGTGTTTTCCGAATATCGTTCATAAGATTATGGTGCTGTTATACATATACACACGCAGAAAACTTACAGATATAAAATATTGGTAATTTATTAGAAACTTTACAAATTAATCGTAATCCGATTAAAAACAGGCTATTAAACAGATGAATGATACATTTCCTAATAAACTTTCAGGAATGTTTTATAGCGATGTCGGAACACGTGTTCATAAAAATCTTCCACTCTGGAACTATCGTTTTTTTTTATAAACTTGCGAACGCCGGGATTGGAAGCCGTAACCTTTAGGTTGCTTTACCCGTCAACCACGGAAGCCGCTAGGTTTCGTAGTGTTATTTATTTCGTAAGTAAGTTTGTCATCAAACATTATAATCAAATGGAAACGCCCAAATACAGGAAAGTTGAAAATTTCTAGTCATAAAATACCAACGAAAATAAGCATCACGAGAAAAAGCTATCCAATCTTCTACAGTCCTAAAAAAACGCCATTTGCCTAAAGTGCAAGGCTAATTGACAAGGTCATTAAGATTAAATTATTCATATCATAACGTCATCGAAACAAATCCTGAACGATCAAATATTAAAAAAAAACACAGAAGTAGGTAGGTACTTTCACAAAATGTACATATTGTCCCATTATTATGGGTCTCCCTAATAATTTTGTAATATTGTAGCCAACTTCACTCTTTACAGGTCCAAAATAAAGACATCAAAAATGGAATAAAAAATGAACTCTAAAGTTTTTCAAGTACAAGCGATTCTGTTAAAAATTTGTATGCACTTTCTCATGATATAAAGGTTTAAATCGCATATCAAAAAATTCCAGTTGGGGCGAAATTCCAATGCCAGCAGCGCATGAACGGTTTGTCGGCGGGAAAAAATTATTGTCACTGGTGCACGAACGGTTTTCCAGAGGTTAACATAAGTTTACCAGTATTTAAGAGATAACAAAATGACTTTTTTTATTTTTTATTTTTTATATAGCATACTATTATTATTATTTAGGAGTAACCCATAGGAGCGATTGCATGTTTTTTTTTTAATATATTCTACTTAAGTTCACTTGTAAATTATGTATTGTGAACCCATATTCCTATATTTATGTCGTCAGAAATATAAAAATTGATTTCTAATGAAACATTTAAACCTCTTGTTATTTCTGTATCACACAGTAAATCACGTAAAACATAAAATAATGTAAAATCCCACCAGGGCGTTTATAATTGATAAATAAGGTAAAATAGCTCTTAAGGTGTAGAAAAGGCAATACCATATAGTGTTTGATGTAAGTCCTTGAAGTCCTTCATTGCTTTCAATGGAAGTACCTAATGTATAATATCTCCCTTTTGAATAGTCGTGGGCGAAGCCGGTTAGAAAAGCCAATCTTCCATAACCAAAAAACCGGTTCCCAAACGTCCCAAAGGGCACGCCCGTCGCATTTAATAACGCGCCATCAATCGGAAAGTGCCCCCGATTCGATAGGTGAGCAAAGAAAGTGAATATAAGGTTCTGCGTGTTGGTTGGCGGAGCAGATAACCACCCGATAAAATAATCACACCTGACACTGTACACCGCACACCGCGCGCATCATGACCGCTGAACAGCGTCGCCGTTGCCGAGCGTGACCGCTGAAAACTATTGTAATGAGCGTGACTAGAGACACATTGGAGCAAAATGGTATTCTGCGAATGTTGCAAAGAGGACAGAGACGAATGACTAGAGACCGCAGCCAGTGGATAACATTATTTGTGGATGATAAGCCAAATCCATTAAGAGATGTGAAGCGACGTTATGATGACGAAGATCAATAATTGCAAACTGAAGGATACCGTTGATGCTCCCAATGTAACCTGTCATTCAAAGTGCCAAGCGTACGTCAGTCGCTTGCGGTAATATGTAGATGAATACATAAAGATCTGTAGTGCCACGTGATTTATTATTTCCGTGCAACGTCGTCGGTTGACCGACGCACGGTACGCGTGGCACTATTTCCAGCCTTACAGAGTGGTTAAAACGGAGCTATCCATGGAAAGACCATAACTACATATTTGTAAAGCATACAACTCAAATTTCAATGTCTTGATAGGTATCTAAACTTGTTGAATAAATAAAAGTATTAATAATCTTTCAAAGAAAAAAGTATTACAGACGAGAGACGAATTGTTTTAGCTATTCGATTATTAGAATCCTTCAGTATCCTTTCTAAGCCCCATGGATCCCTGAATGCAAATTCGGTATTAAAGACGCGGTCAATATTTGTAATATTTCATGTTTAAAATTAACTTTCCAGTAACTAGTTCCAGAGACTTCCTTCTCACGCGTCTTGTATGAAACCGAAAAATACAGAAGATACTAGAACATGAAGTAACCTACGAACTTTCTCAAGAACTACATAAACATGTATTCGAAAACGCGAAGAAATATACACAGCTATGTAGGTACAAACGTCACCCCTTTGAAAAATCACTAAGCTATTCCTAACATTTAAAAATAACTGCCATTACGCAATTGTGACAGCTCTAAGATAAGCTGAAAAGTGTTCCGCAGACAGTGAAAGTAAGGCATACCTACATATCTACTTGGAATATTCGTCGTTTGAACATACCAAGTACGTAAAAACTTTACCACGGTGAACATAAAACTCATTTTAGTCATAACTTAGAATCTTAGAAGACAGCGTTATTTTATGAATTACACACAGCTGTCTCATTGCACGCTTAACGGCCTTATTAATAACATGTTATTGTACTCATATATTGCAGTAATGTGTGGGACTAGAAACTGAAACGAGATAATCTGCTTTAGGTACGGGAATTCGTTCAACCAGCAAAATGCATACACATAGAAGGTAAGATTTTCCACACGTTGGCAGATATAGTTTTTGGTTGCATTGAAATAAATTGCAATAAAAACGATATTACTTTTGATATTATTACCTATTAAAGCATTTCTTCTTGATATATCCAGAATATATATAGACAAATATCTTTCTTTCATCTATCATCGTCAAATAACGTCTATTTCGGTTGGGCGGGCGCGTTACATTGATTTTGTTTGATTTTTATACAAATCTACAGTTTGATTCCGAGGTTGATGAAATTTTGCACACTGGACCTTCGAAACAAGAGAAATGTCATTGTACCACCCTCATACCTTTTCCCCACTCTTTAAAGCATTATTTTGAAACTTTTTGATGAAATTTTGCGCACTTGACGTTCCAAATTAGAGGAAAATTACTGCTTTCTCCGAAACTCTTCAGCTCTTAATCAATAATCATCGTGTCAACCATTTTTTTAGTAAATGTATAGATTAGTGTTTTCGTATATAAACCTAAATACCTACTCATATGTGCATAGTGCATACAAACTTAGTGTTACAAGGGGGTAGGCAGTAGGATGTTTGAGACTTGATCAAATTTTTTAGCACAAGATTACATTGATTTTACAGATATTTATTAATGTTCTCCATACAACGGTTATGCACCAACATGTTACGGAGAAGATTACAAAGTTGAGGTAAATGTAAGTATAAAAGGTAATGGGGGCAGTTTTACTATTTGGTGACACGCGTCAAAAGATAGTTGCGTTACTGTCTAAGTGACGTTGAAAACGTCGATGGTCAATGCAGAATCTTTAAGCAAAAGATCTCCCACGAGTATACTTATTAGACACATATAATTGGAATTAACTTTCCAAACCAAACTAATTCCAAATGTTTATGTTAATTTTTATAGTAATGTTAAGCTATATTTTGTATAGTACCCTATCTGGCATTATAAAGGTTTGCTAAATACTAACATGCTTAACAATAAACATTTCATTTTTATTTTACTAAATTTCAACAAAGTTACTAAATATTGTTCCGTTACTGCTTTCATAGTCCCTTAAGAACCTATCTTGTACTCTTATTATTATTATAAATTATTTATTAAACAACTATTACTTGAATGTACAGCATCTCTCAATGATAACTTGTATTGTACCTGCTTATATTGTCCATACTCGACCTATTACATTATGTAATATAAACTCATTATTGTACTTCTGAGCAGCTTACCTTAAACATTGTATACATGTAAAAGCCTTCATGGAGTGAATACATAGATTTATTTCGAGTATATTTTGTGAATGTATAAAAATAAGCAGTATTTTCCAGAACGGGTTTAGCGTTCCACGACTCCATTAGGTAGAAAAAATGTTTACCAAAAAATTACCAAGCCCAGAGCATAATAATAATAATAATTGGATGACTTGTATATCGCCGTTTTTGTGCAAAATCACCTCAAGGGCGCTGTACAAATTTATAATACATTTCTACAGTGATCTATGTTATTACAAACTATTTATGGAGATAATATACAGTACAATACTTACCTGGTAGGTCACTTGAGATTAACACCTTATTAAAATTATATAATTGTTTATTAGCGAAATTTAGATAAAGGATTTAGGACATAATTAGAAAATTGGATATAACTGGACATTCTCTCAGGAATGGTATATTTAATTTAAGGGTATGACAGCTTAAAAAGGTAAGTTTTTAGTTTAGACCTGCATTCTGTTGGACTTGTTATGGATCTTAGTTCCGGAGGGAGTTTATTCCAAGCTTTCCCAGATACTCCGAAAGCGCGGCATACCCTTGTTTAGACAGCAAGCATATAAAATATGCAACTTTCAGAGAGTGCAGTGGAGACATACTACAGGTATTATTATCATAACCCAGAGTTAAACTTGTTTCGCAAAATAATATAGGTACAGCGTGTGCATTTTGAAATTTTATATACAACATTGCGGATGGTTATTTGAATCATGTAGGTATTAGACGCACTTAGTCATAAATTTGTATCATTTTTTGACAATATTTTTAGTGGTTATAAGTCAGTTATTAGTTATAAGTTAAATAATTAAAATTTCCCACGAAAACGGTGCTATATAAATAATCGTATCAGTATTATTATCATTGAAGAAGATAATGCTAATATATCTAAACGAAACATGAAACAGAACAATATACATAAATTAACAAGATAACCCAGGATCACTGCGTCCTAATCCTATATAACCTAATCTAGGTTACAAACCAATTTTACTAGAAACTTTGTGACCATTCAAAAAAGGTAGCTGCCAAAAGTATGGGAAAAATTAGTTGAAAGATCGACAAATATGATATTAAATAAATAGGTTAAAAGGACAAGTGGACGTCTAAAGTGGACGTCTAAAGGACAAGTGGACGTCTTAAGACGTCTGTTTTTTTTCTGTGTCTTATTCCGTTTCACGTTTTGTTTAGATTTATTAGTATTATCTTCTTCTTCAGTTATATAATGTCATGATATAAAACGTTGATGGATATTACCTTCAAAATGAGTAAAAGAAAAAGCTGTTCCTAAATATAACTGTCATTAATAAACAAAGTGCTTACATTCACTGTAAGGTATCCCTGTCTTCTAGTCTTCCAAGTTCCAAGTAAATGCGGCAATGTGGATTGCCAACTCTTTCCTCCGCACTTTTTATGTACAATGCCAACGGTTTTCTAACCGGGTTTTAATACCTGTTACGAGATATGTTTTTAATAATGCCACTTCTGCAGCTTTCAGTAATTCAATATAGTTTACGGCGTTTGTGTTAAAGTTGTAGAAAACTTTATATTATATGTACGACAAAACGTCGATTATCAGAGGCTGCGGTAAGGAGATATTACTAATATATTCCATAACTAAAAACGAGATTGCAAGCCTTAACGAATCGACCGGTCGGTGGCCGAGTTGACATCGGGAATCGTTTATCGGGAATCGGTCTGAAATCCCGTTTTTAACCCGAGTACCAATAATTTTAAGAGAGTTGTAAAATTAGCAAAACTCATTTTTCTTCGTGTGGACCGGTATTTCAATTGTTTTTTTAGCTCGGTTTGATAGATATTTACACGAAGAAAACTTACGGACATAAAATATTGCTAATTCATTAAGAATCTCTTCAAATTATTCGTAAAATAGTCAAAAACGGGATTGTAGGCCTTTAAAGAATGAATTGACAGGTTTTCTAATAAACTTTCAGTAAAACACGAATGTTTCGTCGCGACGTCGAAATACGCGTTCATAGAAATTCTAATATTATCGCATTTCGTCATTGTAGATTATCAGGACAAACGCAGATGCATGAACACGAGTTATGACATATTAGTAATATACTAAAAGTTATAAGGGAACGGAAACCAATCTCATTCTTAACAGGATTTTAATAAATCAGCAAAACTCATTTTTATCTGAGTAGGTAGGTATGTTCGTCAAGTTACTATCTGGTAGTAATCCTGTACCAGATAGGAACTTGAAGAACATAAACATCTCTCAAGTCGACCAAATAAACTAAAATACCGGCCCTCAATTATCCAAGAATTCACAGTAGGTATATGAAGTGCAAACCTTTTTTTCGTTACAACGAAACATTGTTTATGTTTTTAAATAGATGTCGATTATATCAAATTTTTAATGTTAATTTAAAAAATCGTAATTTCGGTTGTGTATCTGTGTCTGTGTGTAACTTTGGTATAATGACCTCTAAATCTTGGATTAGCTTTGATTTTTAACATTGAACCTAGGGTTGCCATCCGTCCGGGTTTCCCCGGATTTGTCCTAGTTTAGAAGGCGTCCGGGGAGCGTCCGGGCGGGGTTTCATTTGTAGTCCGGGTTTAAAAATTTAAAGTCTTGGGCCGGCCAGCATGACCTCTTGACTAAATGTATTGCTTTTGCTGGAGATAATTGCAATACAAACTTCGGTGGAATAGAACGAAATGGAACCAACAATGTTTTCCACAAGCTGAAAGAAAATCTAAACCCAAACATGGTTGGTGTGGGATGCTCTGTCCATGTCATTAACAACGCAGTGCACCACGGATGTGATTTTATGCCAGTAGACGTGGAATCCATCATCTTGAACATTTATATTTTTTTTGCCACTTATACAGTACGAACCGAAGCTCTTAAAGAATTCTGTGAAACAGCTGAGGTCGAATATAAACAGCTTCTGTATCATTCCAAGACGCGTTGGCTAAGCCTGTTTCCAGCTGTCGAGCGACTCCTGAAGCTTTACCGTCCATTAAAAGATTATTTTGAAAGCATAGAAAGGCCACCTGTTTTAATTAAATGGTTTTTTGAAAATCCTCTCTCGGAGGCATACTAATTTCTCATACACTCAATTATGCACACCGTTCACTCAAAAATACAGAAATTAGAGAAAAGTGATAATTCAGTCCTTGAAACCAGAAGCATACTTGTATTCATAACAAAAAGCTTAGATGACCGAATTAAGGAAAGTTTCGTGCCGTTGAATGTTCAGAGTATTATAAATAAAGATGAAAACACGAAACAAGGGTTTATAAAATGCTCGTATGACTTCTACTAAGAAATCAATGGACAAAATGAAGAAATATACTAAACGTCGAAACACTCTCGTTAGTAATTAAAATTAAATCCAATTTCCAAGAATACAGCAGCATTGATTTTTAAAAATTCCTTTTAAAAAGGGAAGATATTTTAAAAGCTATCGGAAAGAGTGATAAATACAAAAAAACTGAAAAGTAAAAAGGCAAGAGGCTGAGGAAAAATCTTAGCTAGATAATTAAATAATGTACTTACAAGTGCTATAATTTCTATTCATTTTTGTAGTTAAAGTTATGATTGTTTTTATTACGTAAAAGAAACGTAGAATTTTTATTTTTATTTTTTATTATTTCATAGATTTCTTAAAATTACAATTGTTATGTTTTTTTACAACCATACTAGGCTAATGCCCGTGTTAAGGTAATATGGCTGTTGATTAAAATTTAAGGTGATATAAATGAGAATAGTTTTGGATATTTTATGTTTAAAAAAATTAATAGTGTAACTTACATTCCAGTAAGTCTAAACTTTAAAAAGGGCCAGTTTTGTTGCTTAAGATTAAAGAAGATTGAATTTAGTTCATATTATGTTAAGAGGTATTTTGTTGTGTAAATGGCTGCTGATACAAATTTAAAGAAGATAATTATTATTCAGCTAAGAGAGTTACCTCAAAAATTGTAAGACTGAATACTAAAATGGTTTCAGTATTTTTAAGATTTTTGTTTAAAAATTTAATTGAATTTTGTTAAGTTTAATATTTTAATAAGGTTTAGTTTTTATAACATAGTATATTAATAATTTTTGTTTTATTTTAAGAATGAAAAAATTCTAACTGATTATGAAAACAATGTGTAACAAACTGTAATAAGATTCTGTTTTGTTAGGTACATTTAAAATGATGATAAAAGATGACAAAATTCAATTTTAAGGTCTGAAAATAAATAAAAAGGTGATTTATGACATTTTAAACTGTTTTTATTACACTGACTGTGTTTAAAAAAAGCCTGTTGACATGTCCGGGTTATGGGCTCTAAAATCCGGGGTTTTCACGCCTCTTGTCCTGGTTGCCAAATTTTAGAGATGGCAACCCTAATTAAACCTGACTGTGGGAACGATTTAGACAAGCGATAAAATAGTTACCAAAAGTATTTAAGTAATTAATAATTATTATTTCAAACTTGTGTTTCTTTTGTTATAAAATTTTGAGAGAAATCCCACAATCAAAATTTATTAACACTGTGTTCATTCTAAATTCAAATTTGTCTTCCAAATTGACAATGTTTGTTTTTAAAAGACAAAGACCCTGAAGCAAATATTTTTTTAAAATTAAAACTTTCAGCTTCACAAATCTCACAATTATAACATCCCGTGATTTTCCACGGATCTGGGCTACTAAAACATAGCAGTAGGTAAAAAAAACTATGTATAATTAAATTTCATAATGAATATTTTGGTTAGTTAAAAGTTAGGTAATGTTGTCAGAATGCTTATCAATGTGTAGGTACATAAGTTTTATTCTGTGCTAACATCGTTAAAAAAAACATGATTTGATTAACCGTGTTTCTAATTAAAACATAAAATGAAAGATCTAACACAGTCATCTAGTCGCGGAGTTGGTTGGCACTTGTGGCCTACAGAAGGTTCGGTTTTTTGGCAACTAGAGCGCATCCCGTAAGTGGGTGCGAATGATTCTTTTCAAATTAACATTTTGGCACTCGAATCATTCAGCGGAGATGTAGAAAATAAAAACAGTCAGTTTTCTATCACATTTAAATGCAACACGAATATTTCTCAAAAAAACACGTTAATTTTTCAAAATTTCAATGAATTACTAAACATATTAGTGGCAGAATGAGGGACAGCTGACTTTTTATCAACCTTCTAACTTAATTTTTTATTTAGTTATTGTTACGAGTGTTACGAGAGATGGGAAGGCTGACAGAGATATTGAAAGAAGGGTAAATGCAGGTAAATAAATATCCAAGGAAGCGAATTTGGCAGTCCACAATGTAGTGCTGGTACCTATCCTGATGTATGGAAGTGAGGCATGGAACTGGCAGAGAAAGGATGAAAGTAGATTGAATGCTGTAGCAACGAGATTCCTGAGGCGTGTGTATGGTAAAATCATGTATGATCGTGTGAGAATGTAAGCGTAGTGAATAATATTAAGAAAAGGACGCTTAGATGGTTTGGACATGTATCATGTATAAAACGTCCCTTTTTTATTGTTATGAATACTATGTCAGGTGCTTTAAATTGATGAAATTGTGATCCATCTGATGATTCCATTTCCAAAAATAAAAAAAATACTAATTTTATTATTCATTATCAGCAAATCTATTTATAAAGAAGAATATCTATGGCGGGCGATTTTTGTTAAAATCTACAATTTTATCACGAGGTTGATGAAATTTTTCAAAATTAAGGCTCAAAATAAGATGAAGGTTACTGTCCTATATCTGATTTCGAAAAACTTTGTGTAAGTCCGAGCAACACCGGGAACTTGAACTAGTTCTGTTTATGCAGGCAAACGTGTTCAATGTGTTCACTAAATGATGTTTATTTGAACCACGCCACATGAAACATGCAGCCATGTTTCCAACATTGCTACGGTTTATTTGATTTTAAAGCCAAAATGCAATTATTTTACTTTTACCCGTGCAAGTTTTCAGTAACTTCAACAAAAAGCTTTTGAATTGAAAAGTAAAAGGTGAAAAAGTACCCAAACTAAAGAATTAGTCGTGTTACGGCACAATCTAATCTGATTTCTCACAGAGTTATTCCAATCTCAAGCTGTCTGGCTGATTTGTGACATATCATTAGAGAAGATATTTATCTGCGAGAAAATCATTATTGCATAGAACAAAAAAACGCACGATTTTTTATTTTACACGAGAGGTACACGCGTATACTACACAGAACTGATTGATCGGTTGAAATGAGAAAAAACTGCTACCATCTGCATATTAAATGTACGCAAATGTGTGAAATACCAACACCAGAAATTCTCAGAGTTATGACTTATGAGACTAACTTATGAAAATATAAGTGACCTATTTTATGTGGGCGTAAGGGTTATATATTTGCACATGCATAGAACGTGCTTAGATTACGTGAGATGCAATATGAAAGTTTACCGTGAAAAATGTTCGGAGGGTTTCTAGAGTAATCTGACAATTTTGGCGAGACGCGGTGTGAAATTTCATACAGCATCGTATAGGCGATGAATAATTTAGTTGAACACAATAAAAATGATTGGGTTCTAACGGTGGTTAGAACCCTGACGAAATAAGGTTAAGTAGTGGTAAAATCATTGTTACATATTGATAGTTGAGTCACGTCTCGATTCCGGGACTTATAGAAAACTATATCAATAATATATATTTGATACGTACGGTACGACACATAACTATAAAAAAGGCAATAATCGAATGGAACCAGTCATGATTGATGAAGATTATCAATAACTAGCATACATAATGATTGGAATAAGATGATAGGTATCGGTTATCACTTATCCTGAGGCAGTTATCGCTTTCATTGTAGGTCAAGGATAATGGCCAAGAGCTGGCTGGGCAGCTTTACGGGTCGATGGATACCTGTTGCATGACTCGAGGCGAATATTCATTACACCTCGGAGCAAAATGACCTGAGGCACATTCTAAACATCTCGACGACGAAGGTGACTATTCAATACAATTCAAAAGAACGGACATGTTTAAAATCTACAAAATCGACTAATTTTTAAAGATTTCGCAAAGTTTTATCGATGCCGTAGTGACTTATGGGTTGCCGGTTCTCGGTTACAAAACGAAACAACAAAACAAAACTCTTCGCGCATAAAACACAGACCGGTGCCGTGTCGAATCATGCGACGGACGCTTCGCTATCAACTTGTTAAGAAGTTGTTTGAACTTTCGATTTCTGACGAAACGTGATGATAATTCTGCAGGTTTTTTTTTAAAGGTTACAAAAAATAACACGCAATACTAAATAGGTCACTAGATTGTGGACGCCTAGGAATGAAAAGTCATCAACTATTAGGACGGGTTGTTTCGGAGAATTTGAACCATTATTAAAATTTCAAAGTTAATTTTCAAGTCCTGTGAAAGATTTTTTCAAGTTCTGTTTTTATTTCAGTTCTGTCAAGCAACTAGCCTGATATAATGATATAATATCAAAACTTGAATAGTGGTTCGACCCACTCGTTGTTCGAATGACTTTTGATGTACCTTCGGCTAGACTCAAAAATAAGAACTTCGACCAATGTATGTACTTTCGACAGCGATTGCGAGCGGCCTGGATTGGAGAATCGATGCCCAGATGCCTATGTAATAATAATAATATATATTAGCAACACCACCAATCCGAAGTGAACCGGTAGCTTCAATTTACTTTAGCGTTACTTAATCAAATTGTGTTTTTTTTGCTCCTTCTTATCATTATAAATTATAACAAAGAACCGTAGTTCTAACACAGTGCTATATAACAACTGCCTTTGCGGTTTTTTAGAACCCCTGTGAATCTTTGAAAAACGCGTTGACTAATGAACGAATGTTGAGAATCTGTTATTAATCTTGGGATAGGAAATCAAGAGCTGAATTTTATCATTTTTACATTACACCAAAAATACCAACAATTGTATATTTCCTCTTTGTGTTGAAAAAATAACAGAATTATAAAAAACAAACACTATAATATTACATAATAATGTAAATAGAAGACAGAATACACATTAAACAAATTAAATTCTGAAGAGAAAAAACAACAAAAAAGTTATTCATGACTTGTTAAAAAAAGTTCAGTTTATAATTGATAATTTTAATTATTACATAGTCTTTTAAAGCAAGAATTTTCTTTGCAGTTTGTTTTGCACTGTTCCAATTTGAATGAGACAGAAGAGCGTATGGAGCGCGCAGATACATTAAATCTTATTTATCCACTCCGACCATTGAATATTATTGTTACTAACAGATTTACACGGGAATTATGCATATATGTGATGCTTTCCTACATTCAATATATAATAGCGAAATCGACCAACAGTTTCTTGAATTTTCTTTAGCTTTAACACCCTGAGGCCCCTAACACATTTGCTTCCAATTAACAGCAACTTGTAAAATGTCAACAAATTTTGAATGAACGTAAGTTTCATCAGACCTGGAAGCTTTGATCGAGCAGGTTCTCCGCGGACCTCCGGGCGGAGGGCGGCAGTGGCAGCGAGGGCCCCCGGCGTGCGGGTCCCTCGAACACCTCTGCGCCGCGCACGTCCTCCATGGAGCGCGACAGGGAGCGGGGGCGCGCGCATCCGCAGCGGCCCGACGGCCCCCGCGCTGGCCCCGCCAGGGCGCCCCTCCAAGGCGGTGAGAAGAAGTAATAATCGCGCCCCTTCAGCCCCGGGTACTCGGGGGAAGGTCGGTACAGCGGGGGCCACGGCCGGGGCTTGTGACGCATTAATAGATCGCCCATCATTCTTGTTTGGATTTAAGTTTTTCTTATATGTTACCAAGCTGCTAACATCTGCTGTAACGTATGTCTCTTCGGGCGTATTATTCTAATACCACCATTCCAAGGTAGTATTATATTGTCTCGTTAATATTGTATGCTTATTGCTTCGGTATAATTGAGATGTACCAATTTTTTTTCGTATAGTAAAATCCTATCGTTGGTACCCAACCTGCCGGCAGAACTCTATTGCACGGTTGTTTGATTAGCAGCTAACGTCAGATAGTCAGACAGTGCGTGATTAACATTTATTCCAATTATATTTCTCTCGAATCAAAATTCGTCCTTTGGATGCTGCCATTCAATATTGAAATTGTTTGGTATGATAAAATTTTATTATAATTATAATATTGCAATACTCCCAATTAGAAATAAATAGTAAAATTTTCTTTGGTACAAAAAGTCACAATTATTTTTATGTTTGTTTTTTAGCGTCGACAAACTTGTTTGTGTTATTCGTTTTATGAATTACGCTCACTTTTCACGTTAATAAATTCTCGTTAATTAAAATGAATTGGTAGTTTCGGATTAAGCACAACTATTTAAATAATTTAACGATGCGTCATACAAGTAAATAGGTGCGATATATTTTTGGCACAAAAAGAGGTTTAGAGTTATTTACAGTAATAATGAATTTTGAAACTTAACACAACATTTGCAACGGTGATTTACCCGGTGGGATAAATGGTATATTTACATATAATTCGCATAACACTTAAAACATATTACTTATTTTAATTTATGCATGTATACTACATCGCGAGTTTGAGATATTTTAATGATTGATGTTTGGCGGAAAACTAAGCGACACTTCTACACTCGATACAGTTTCCATCGATAATGAAGACAGAACGGAAGCATCTTCTGCAGTGGCGAGAGAAAGGACCGATCTCGCTGGAGAAATGCTATCTACTGCCGCTTCTAGGCTACCGCCCCACTTAGCGCGTACCTCTCGAGACCCGAGCAGTTGGACGGTAAAACTGGTCCACGGAATGGAAAAGCCCCATCGTTCAGTGCCGAGCTGGTCGCTTGCTGACTGACAGCGGAGGCAGTAACCAGGTAGTACCAACTGTTTAGGCTTTAGAGAGCGGCAGCTTCCACTTGGCTCTTTCACCGCTGATTCCCGTTGCACTGGCTGCAGCAGCGGCAGTTTCTCATTTTAATGACTTCACCAGATGGATCCGTTCCGGGGGATTCGCGCCTAGTGCCTTTACAACTTTTAAACATTAAACAATTTATAATAATAATTCTCGCCATTCTCAGTTGTAAATAAATATACAACGGAAAGAGTGACGGTAATCACTTTCCGATGTTTTCATCAGTGAAGCAAACAGACACGCATTTATATATAATTACTTTTCAACACAGAAATGCGTAGTGTGATTAATATAGCTGTTCTCGAGTCGAGGTCCAGTACTTCCTATCTGGCGATTTTCGTAGATAGTGATCTAACAGACAACTTAAGAGAAAACTCAGGTGGCGTGTTGTCCATACAAACGTATTCCTCTATTTCCTCTCCGGATTATGAAAAAAGCAAAACGTATACACAAATAGTATTTTCTTCTAATGTTAGTGGAAAACATTCTTTTTTTAATCGGTCCAGTTTTGAAGGAGAAGCAGTGGAACACAAAATTTCGATTTTGGCGATTTTATTTAGGTATAATCAGCCTGAGGTGCAGTTATCCCTTTCGTATTCGTATTTCAGTATTAGGGGGGGGAAACAGCGACAGTGACAACAGCAGTTTTGTAAAATACCTATCATTCTAATTTCTCAGCGACCGCGTTTCCTCTTAAGAAGCTAAAACTCCTTGACGAGATGTAAATTTCGGCGAAATGGAATTTTTATCGACGACCAAATAATCCAGAAAGTTAACATCTCTAGCTTTGTTCGTTTTTCGCCACGTCTTAATAGATAAACCCCTCTATCCAGTATAACATATATAGCAAGAAGATGTATAAAAATATAATAAATATATGTTTTCGGATCAAGTCATTCGAAGTTTCCATTAATCTCAAACAGACCACGTCGCCAGTGACTAGTTAATGCATAAACTAACACCGATGGACAGCGAAATCGGTTGTGCTAATACAAGAGGATTTCTCATTTTACTACAAAGAGAGTCAAGTATTTTTTTTCCTCGCTTAACCACTACCGGTCCCGGGAATAAGTCTTCACATTTCTCTCCGTCGAGAGCGTGAAAAGAAAAGTGGACCAATTAAAAGCGACGATTTAAGAGGAAATGCATCAGGATGTAAAAGTGAGAAGTCCGAAATGACCAACGGTTAATGTTAATTATTGTAATTAATTTGTAGAGTAGTTATGGAAGGCTTTTTTCGACCATCCGGTACACCGGTAAGCACGACCATGCGTGAAATATTTTGTATATAACCCTAATAAATAATCAAATAAAAATTATCTATTATTTGCACTCAAGTATTTTCAAGTAACCGAAAGATTATAATTTCTCAAAATAGTAAAGAGATTCACCTTTTTTTAGCAGGGTAATCGACAATATAGTATTCAGTTCATTATAAAATAATTAAGACAAACCTGCCATCATTAAAGGGAGAAAATAACAAAAGTGTCTCAAACAATTTATTTTCTAAGTAAATCGCTTTTTTCCGCACGGAGAAAAATGAGTACCTAATGCTTATTTATTAAGAATCACTTCAAATTATAGATAATCCGATTAAAAACGCAATTGCAGGCCGTTTCCTGATAGACTTTTATTAAATTACTAATACATCGGAACACGTGTTCAAGCACCCCCATTTACCTTGATAATATAAAAATGTGGGAATAGTATTATTATGGACACGTGTTCCGACATCGTGAGAAATATTCGTATTATAACAAAAGTTTATCAGGAAACCTATTAATTCATTACTTAAGGTCCTGCAATCCCGTTTTTAACAGAATTACTAATAATTTGAAGAGATTCATAATAACTTAGCAATACTCATTTTTCCCTGGGCGAAAATATTAATAAATAACTTTAAGCATCGTACAAATAAGTGGAATTATATAAATAAGCCGTCTCAATTTGGCATAACCACACTTTGATAATGGTCTTGAAAGCCGGAACAGCTGTCACAATATTAAAAACTAAAATAATTGCAGAACAATAATAACATGATATTTTTTTAAAATAATGAATTATAAATTTTTTAAAACTACTAGTCTAAAAGTGTGGAATGCAAGCGTGAACTGTCATTAAAAAGGTTGTTAAAACAATAATTGAGTGTGACCAACACAATAAGAGCCGTGAAAAGACCTATTCTAGGTATCTGAGACCTATTCCAGAACAAAATTTAATAATCCATCGCTTGCACAGATTAGGCAATGAATATTCCAACATCGATCACGCTGATTGTCTATTATCATATAAAAGATGCATAAAACAAAAATTGTCGAGTAATACCATACCATAATAATGTTTATGTACTACAGATTAAAAACTACTAGTACTCGATAGGTAGAAGCTAATATCAGTGCATTATATATCATAGTCATCATAGGTACTATGTAAAACTTTATCGGACTGTCAAGCAGTGTCGCACATTATTATTATACACGCGATTCTCCCATTTATTACTTTTGTTTCCTTTTCATATTATAATAGTATATATTTTATTCTTTTCATTTTCTAATAACTCTTATTGCCTTTCAGACATTTTATAATCACTTCATTCTTGCTTATACTACTTTATTGTATATTATTACATATAATTTCTTACTTTGACTTATTACTATACTACAGATTACTACTTATATTTTATTTATATCTCTTTTTTTCATACTTTTAACCTTACTACTATTTACTGATTATACCGTTATACTTACATTTATATTGTTGCATTCCTTATGTTGCTGTACTATTCTCTGTAATTTAGTATGTGAATGGCACATGTTGTGCCGTATATGTGAAAATAAATAAATAAATCTGCTTGTGAGTCAGAAAGGCAAAGAATGGATTAGTCAAAGGACCACAATCAATTATTGGAGACTACGCTGTGCACGTAACAAGAATAGTTAGATTGCGTTGTTGGTTTTGAAAAAAAAACAGCGGATTTCCGCAAAAAAGAGTTTACGTAAATAGAAATATCCATGAATCGAGTAAAGTGAAAACATTTGAGCGGCTAAAATGAGTATTGCTAATGTTTTAAGAATCTTTTAAAATTATTGGTAATTCGGTTAAAAACGCGATTGCAGGCCTTAATATTATCAAGGCGAATGCATGTGAGACTTTATGAAGGCAAATATGACAAAAACATTCGGATTTTCATGAACAAGTGTTCCGACATCGTGATAATATATTCATAATTTACTCAAAGTTTATCAGGAAACCTGTTAATGCATTCGTTAAGGCCTCCAATCACGTTATTAACCGGATTATCGAAAATTTTAAAAGATTCTTAATAAATTAACAATAATCATTTTTCTCCGTGTAGAAGGCTGATTGATTAATAATAACTGTTAACAATTATTAAAAAGTTTCTAGTCGTCATTTGAAATTGTGGAAAACGCTTTAAAGGGATTTTTACGATATAAATCTTTAAGAGTATTTTCAAAGTCAGTTGCTTACAGAGCAGGTGCCAAATTCAACTATAGGTACGTAAAATTCACGCCTCGGCTCTTCACAGCCTAAATTGGTTTGTGAAGTTTGTTTTCATCTTAATGGTCTAAAAGGGCAATTAGTCTCTCTGGAAGCTGGTGTTGTGTTCAGAGCGGAATTTGGTAAAAAGACAATTGAATTACTGAGCATAAATAGGATAATGGAGGAGACGGGAACCTAAGTTAATTCTAAAACGTTATTAATTTAATTTTTTTCATTCTTACAAAAGCCTCAAAAACTGGGTCTGATCGAATTTCGAGATTCATTTAGAAATGTTGTTTTTTTATTGAACAATTTAGAATATATGTAACAATATTACAACATATTTAGTTTGTCAAATGGATATTTCAAAGCGCCCGCACCGTTGCTCTCGACTTGAAATTGAACCGAAAGATTGAAATTTTGATTCTGGCTAAAAAAAAGTAGCGTTGATATAGAAACCACATGAAAAGACGTGAACTGGAAAATCGAAAATAGTACAATTTTCTAAACGCCAAAGCTCACCGTTCTAGATTTTCTACTACAGAAAGCAGATTTCTGTTTTATACTGAAGATTACAGTCCAATTACAATAAGAAAACGTGGCACGGTGTTGCAAGTGAGCAAGACCACGTATTTTGGGGTTGAATGCTGACCTCGAAACGAATGTTTCAACTTCTCCACGCACTGTAGAGAAATGCACGCTTCGAAGGTCGCCATGAGTCACTAAATTACATATAATCCAAAACGGAAACTGCCGAGGAACAATCGAAGCCGCGCAAAACAGCGGAGAAAGCTTGCGAAGCACGACTCGACGCTAAAGAAAGCCAATAAGTATGATATCAAGTATATGGCTACAGGTACCATCACTGGGAGAGCTAGAATATAATCTCATTTCAAACCTAACCTTACATAACCATAAGCACAAGGAGAGTTGGAGTAAAATCTGGATCAAATGTAAAAACTAAACTTACATAATTATATGCACAGGGAGAGCTGGAGAAAAATTTGGATCAAATTTCTAAACTAACCTTACATAGGATGTTAACAGTGAGAACTGAGGTAAAATCTGGAACACATCTCAAACTTAGCCCAAAAGAGAACTCTGCACCAAAACGGCTGCAGTAAAATCAGGATCAAACCACAAACCTTACATAATAGATACACAGAGTTGGAGTAACATCTGGATCTAATCTCAAATATAACCTAACATAACAGATCCACAGGTAGTGTGAAGTAAAATCTGGATCAAATGTAACCCAACAACAGATAGACAGGGAGTGCTGAAGTAAAATCTGGAACAAATCTCAAACTTAACCCAAAAGAGAACACTGCAGCAAAACGGCTGCAGTAAAATCCGGATCAAACCAAAAACCTAACATATAATAGATACACAGAGTTGGAGTAACATCTGGATCAAATCTCAAATCTAACAAACATAACAAGAAAGAGGGTGTAGGATTAAAATCTGTATCGAATCTCAAACCTAACAAATCACATCATAGGGAGAGCTGAACCATAAATAAAAATAACTATTAATCAGGAAAACTGTTGGTGTTGAATCTGAAACAGTAAAATATCTCGAATAGTGAGCACTATAAAATTTGCACAACTCATTCTGTCTGAAATGTTTGATTCAAAACTCCTTATATTATTTTCATATATAATTTTTTTGATGTAATATCATATGAACTACTTGAGACATATTACTTTTAACCCACCCAGACCAAAGAAGGGTGTTCAAAATCCTCATGGTCCACCTTATACACGATATTTCTATAATTATTTATACAATTTGTTGCTCTCAATTTCGTTTTTTCTACGTTTTTGGAGTTTGTTAGTTTCTGAAGTTCTTAAACGTATAGTATAAAATAAAAGTTAGTTGTGTAGGTAGTTTTAATGATAAATTTGAATGATGAAATTATCTTTTCGTTTTCGGTATCTTGTTCTGTTTCATGTTTCGTTTAGATGTTAGTATAATCTTCTTCTTAAATGATATAAAAAAATATTCAATTATCTATCCAAAATAAGACACGAATAATTGTATGCTTGTTCTATAAGATAAAACTTGTGCGAAACCAGGCAGTGCTAGTAATTTAATGACGTCTTGCGTGTGCAAGTAAGCCCCTATGCAGATTCACACAAAATATGTTTATCGTAAAAGTACATTTAACTGTGCAAACTAAAGTACATTTAACTACGCAAACTAAAGTACATTTAACTATGCAAACTGAAGTACATTTAACGATGCAAACTTGACGTTTAGTTTAACCGTTTAAAACCGCATACATTATGGCAATATAAAAATTGAATTTGCAGCAAATTAATAATGAGAGAAACGAAAAATCGAAAGAAAAATTAAAACACTTATAAAACACGTTGAGAAATTCGGAGCAAAGCTATTAATGCAGGTAGCTAGAAGCTACTTAGTTGCATAGGAGCAGATCGACGTGTGCGTCAAGATTGGCAGTAATTGGATGCAATCAGGGGGCAATTCTCTCTTGCAACTCGCCGTTGCTGTGCGGTTGCAAGCGTCCATTTTCGCTTATTACCAGTACCAATCGAAAGGTATATACTTTTTTTAACACTAAATTCACACAGAAGGCTTTCAAGAAAATAATTTCCTCAGAGTGTATGTCATCTTTGGGGTATTTTTGATGAGATAAACGAGTGAACATCGGCTTTGAAGAGACCGTGTAGTAGGAGGGAGGAAACACTCAACTTAGAAATGAGTCGTAGCAAAAGCCTAAAAATATTTTTCGGCTTGCTTCAAAGATGTCGAAATCGAGCATTCTTGTTAAGAACAAGGACGGTTACAGTAATGGATAGTATGATATATGTGACGTATAAACCTCTTTTGTACTTTTTCTATTTCTAGTTTTTTGTAAAAGAAAACGGTGTAATGTAATAATTTATTTATTTATTTTATTGATACGTGATGTACATGTGTTTTTTTGTGATATTTCACCCTCCATGCTAGGGATGACCCTGTGTTATGGCGGGTGAATTTTACAGTTTGCGGACATAGAATCTATACATTACTATAATATAAAAAAATAAAATAAGAAAAATGATGTATAGCTAGTTTGGGTTGCAAGAAGAGGATGGAGAAGTTAGAGAAATATAAGAAGATGAAAAATTTGAGAAATTATTAGCAAATAGATCACACATAATCACTGAATTGATTTTCTGTATGTGTTTGTGCTGTGAATTAACACCGGCTATTGGCAATACGTGGTATGTACAACGCATCCGACAATATCAGTAGACTCCCACGGGGCCCGTTAGTTAGCGCGTCCTATTCACAACTGCGCCATTCGGGACAGATATGCCGGTAGCGCATTAACACACCTATATTCGCATCAGAACAAGCAGAGATATGGGATATCGTATTGAATTGTGATCGCCTGCAAAGCTTTATCAAAATTATGAACTTAAGGGAGTTTTACACGATGTTGTTTTTTTCATATGGATTCCCATTTAGAAAATTTATGTGAAAACCATATGAAAAATATTTGCAACTTTTTACAGTATGCACGCTAATTATTTTATTTGCTTACTTTATTTATTTTAATTCAATTCTTAGTGTTGAGAGAAGGCGAAATTTAAAACGAAAAAAAATACAATATTACATTTAAAAATGAACAAAATATAAAAAACAGGAAAAATGTTCTACTGTTGTTAAAAAATATGTTGTTTTATTTATATTATGTATTACTTGTGTCTCTTGCCTATAGTTCTATTATTTGTCGTTTGCGTGAGCTTTTACATATTTTTTTTTATTTTAATTGGTTTTGTTTTGAATCTTTTTTTGATGCTTACAATTAATGTATCCAATGTAGATTTATGTAATTTTATGTATCTATTTGTGAATTAACTGAGTTTTTATAACTGGATTGCTCTCACGTAAGTGCGATTCCTGTACAAACACAGTATAAATACATAAATAAACAAAAAAAGACAAATCAATAATATTTTGGAAGAATAATAAATCTTTAAAGACCACAGATTCTAAAGAAGCATTTTTAATTTGCATTAGCCGTTGCCGCCAAAAAATACTCAAAATACACGCGAAATTCGTAATACCGAACAGTTTTTTTTAATATTAACTCCACACAAGAGGCCCTGAAGAAAATAATTTCCCTCACCTATGTCATCTTTGGGGATGCTGTGTGGAGGGTCTTTTTGTGGAGAGGAAGGAGTGAACATGGGTCTTGAAGAGTCCCATGTTGTAGGAGGGAGGAAACACAGAGGCCGGCAATTCGTTCCACAGCCGAACTGTTGAACTTAAGAACGAATCGTAGAAGCGACCCGTTCTCATGTGAGAAATGTCAACCGTGTACAAATGTGTATCCCGACTACGCACCGGTGCCGAAGGGATCAATGACGCTAGTTTCTCAGAGCATCTTCCATTGTAATACCGATAGAACAAGGACAGCATACCTACCTGACGCCTGTGCTCTAAAGATTGCAGTCCGTTTGTTAGGATTGGGGAATCTATCAAACGGACCGCCCGTTTCTGCAAAGAGTCGAGGGTTTTTTTCAGGTATTTAGGGGCTCCAGACCAGAGATGGCTGCCAAATTCGACAGTAGGGCGCACTTGCGATTTGTACAGGGTCAGCAGTTGTGTACTAGTAATACACATTAACATGCATGTGATAATTACATATAATAAACTAAGAAACCAACCATCAAGCCGTTTCTCCGCTGGAGTAGGCAGAGGACAGACCGCCAATCAACGCGGTTTTGGCATAAACTCCTTGCCTTGTTCATATAAAGCCATTTTATTAATGTTTTAAATATAAAACGAAATAAACATACAAAATAGATACATAAAACAATTACATATGTCAAATAATGTCCGCCATCTTTAGTTGTACAATAATCGATACAATATATATACGATAAAAAAAATCACTGTGTAATGTTTCTTTGCAGTGACACTGCGAACATGGTTAAGGTAGGCGACACATTATGCTATACGCATCATGGCTCGGCCTATTTCAGCAGAACGCTCGCCATACACTACCAATGTAAAATAGTTCAAGTCACGTTTCTTATTTCGGGGTTTTGCACAAACTGAGTTACGGTTTGGTAGTACGCGCCCAGAGTCATAAATCAGCACCAATAATGTAACAGACAGATAAACGGCAGCACAGATTGTGTCAAGTGATTTCGGATGCTGCATCATGTCACTGTCGCGATGCATGGGACCGGAGCTCCATGGCTACTCCGACGTCACGTGACCAGCGGGGAACGGACACAATGCAACCTTCCCCAACCTATTGCTAGTCAAAATATGCTTTGGAAGAGACAAAGTTGTGGAAGAAGTGAAAAGCATATAACGCTATTAGTATCTGGATTGGGTGGCTTGATAGCACAATATATAAGGGAAAAGATACTGAGGAATGCAATATGAAAAACGAATATGTAATAATGACGGTAAAAATCAAGAATTCATCTAGTTTTGCATACACCCACCTGTTACAGGAGGACACAAAATATAACATCCGCAATGCAACGTTTACATTCGCGAGCCGTACTGCCAAGCTGAACATCCACTTATGGGAAAGGAATGAAGCAACCGCAAATAGTGCGAAATGCCGCTTGCAGTTGCTTCGTTCCTTTCTCGTAATTCGGGACTCGGCTCAAATCTCTTTTCTCAAATGTATACGTACCATAATAGGTTATCAGAGACTTTTTTAAAGGTACCGATAATCCTCGTTAGTTGCATAGTTCTTTTCTGACCTGTGTTTCTAGGTCACATGACCTACGGGAACGTTTGAAACCACCACATCCAAAAAAATAAGAAAATATACCATAATTCCAGTGATTTATTCTTGAGGTATTGTGCGGTATTGCGCTACCTCCTTCTTTAGCCGTAGTTGACATATTATTATTTATTCATATATTCACGCCCCGAAGGCCTATACATGTGTACATTGTCATAGATAAGTTGTTTGTCCATAACATAATAAACTGAGGATAAACGATATAAGCAGGTACAATACAAGTTGTCATAGAGATTTCTGTTGTACAAAGGAGTTCAATAATTATATATAATAACAAGAGAACGAAATGAGTACTCAAGGTACTACGTAACTAATTACAGAAAATTGTGTAGTAACTTTGTCGATATTTATAAAAAATTAACATGAAGAGTTTTTTGTAAAGCGTGTTTGTATTTAGCAAACCTTTATTACTACAGATGGGATGTTTTAACGAACATATCTAAATTAATACAGCGATAAAAGTTGCATATGAAGAATATAATGGCATATAGAAAATTTTACAATGGAGTTTGATAAGTATATTATTGTAATATAATAACGTAGTTAAAGTAAGTTTGTTAACATAATTAGAAAAATAAACATGAACAGTATGTTGCCAAGCACGTTTGTAACTAACACACCTTTATTACGCTCGGAAGGGTGTTTTCAAAACATAGAAAAATTTATAAAACAAAACAGTTCGAAACAGAGCAAGATAATTTATTCAGTTAAGACAATTTTTACTATGAGCAAAACTGTTCTTACGCCAAAAAAACATCAAACATACATAAACTATTGGCAGTGAGAATCTTTAATTAATTCTGACGGAGATGCATCATAAAGAACTGTTACAAATTCAGAGATAAGCAGCCTTGTGTATTTATTTCAAGCAGAATAACAAATTGGGTGCTACTCCGATGCGAAACTGCATTTCGCAGTTTAAGTCGAGTTAATTCGGTCGTTAAATAGAAGTTAATTAAGCACGTATTAACTTACCCCAGTTTCGGTTAACTTTCAGTCGATCTACTAAGCCAGCGGCACTGTGGAGATGGGACTATTAAAAATATACATATATCCGTTCGCTCCTCATTAATATACAAATCGAGGTTTGGGGAGCGTTGATCGTTCCGACTAACGATGCGATTTTATTAAGAGCGGGACCACAGTACCAGCTCAATATTTTCATACGGCTCAAAGAATCAACTCAATTGAACGGGAGCCGTGAGCTAATGTGCTCGGCCGGTGCAGCTCCCCCGCTACGCGGCTCCCCGATACGGCTCCTCCGTTACGGCTCCCAGCTCTTATATAAGCGAATGAATGATCGTACGACTCTTGGTACCGATACACTGCTCGTACCACGAAAAAGATTGTGTAGGTACCTACATATATCCAATTACAGATGTCGAACTGTTAAATGCCGTTTTCGTCTCTGAGTGTGTAACAACAATTAATACTTGTGTTACAATAATTTCTGTGTAGGTACTTTTAAAGAATATTAATCTATTTGTGCTAGCCGAGGATTTTTAACATTTTTTTTTCATTTCTGTTCTTTTAAATTATGGCATAATATGGTGTATATGTATAGTTTTTCATCATTTTCCTTTTATAGTGTTTTTTCTATTTCATCTCTCTTTTTTAAAATAATAGTTTATTATATTTTTGTATGCAATTAAATAACAATGTATATCATGGTCACCCTACATGTTTACTACATTATACTGTAATGAATGGGCTGGAATTAGAGTAATAGGTACCATATTGTTGTTCTCTTAATATATTATCTTTGTGTTATTTTTATTATTTTGTAAAATTATTAACCTCAACACAGGCTTGTCCAAGTGAAGGTAAAAATTCTAACATAAAAAAGGTACAGTATAAAGAAACAATAAACAATAAAAAAATATTTTAATGGTGTTATTTTTTTTGAATATCTTCTGATAAAAAAGTAACCGTGCAATAGAGCCGTGGTACGGTTGGTTTACCAGGAGTCGTAAGAATACGGCTCATCAAAAAGAGCTAGCTCAATTGTGCGGCTCGCTCATGAACGACTCATCGCTAGATCAGGATGTTAAGAGTACCTACTTCAATAATCAAGGTGCAGATTTTCATTATGTCGTCATCATGTATACATGAAGTTCATCGCGATAAGCATTCTGGATTAGGCGACCTTATCCCAAATATTGATAGTTTACAGGATGTCCCAAAAGCAACGGATCAAATGTGGGGTGATCGAGTTGGTCATTTGCAATCAAAATGATTTTGTTTGCAAATTTGACGTTTATCCATACCTTACAAGATTCCTGTATATTTATATATTCCAATATATCATTTAACGTATTGTGGATGAATAATATACACATACCATATGATTGGTGATATGGTGAAAATAAATGTGGTATTGAATATTCCAACTCACTAAAATATGTCGCCATGCAAACAAATTAGTAATTTTTTTAATTTTTTTATTTACATATATGTAAAAATATCAATTAAAACTTTTTTTAAATGGGTCGACCGAGGATTAGACCTTCCTACCCAGGATCTGGAGTCGACAACTCGAAAAATCAATCTCGCCAAATGCCAATCGGATAGGACCGACATTTATGTCGTATATTAACTGCTGTAGTGCCATTTGATTTCAGAGATTTTAGTGTGTGTGATTCCCATAAAAAGTTGATAGAATGCATTTTCATCGAAGACGAGTATATCTGCCGAGTTTCAGCTCGATTTGATGTCGGGAAGTGGGTTAATTACCACTTTCAAGATTTGTATTCATTCATTACCGGAAACAAAAGTGAACTTCAAATAGATGCATTAAAAATGAAGATAAACCACAAGAGAAATAAAACCGATAGAAGTGTTCGGGAGTTCTTTTTTGCCCAAAGTAAGCTTCATTTTCCTTACATCTCTGGCGAAAGGGATCAAACATTAAAATTGTATCTTGAATAAATAATCAGTATGATTCTAGTTATCTAATAATATTTATTCTAAATATAGATTTTTACATCGCGGTGATAAAATTAACTAACTAACTAACTAACCATCACCCGTTTCCCCGCAGGGGTAGGCAGAGAGGACGGACCGCCAAACAACTCGGTCTTGGCACACACTCTTTGCCTCATTCACATTCATACATCGTCTCATACATACTCTTCTATTATTCTGACTCTTGACATGGCCCGGCTCGAGTATCTGATTCACTTGATCGTGCCATGTCTTCCTCGGGCGTCCCCGACTTCTGCTACCATTCACATTTGCATCATATATCCTCCTTACACTCCTATCTTCGCTCATTCGCTCTACATGCCCAAACCATCTAAGCGTCCCTTTCTTAATCTTACTCATTACGCTTACATCAGCCTTGCACTCTTTGCGGATCTCCACATTCCTCACACGATCAAACATGGTTTTACCACACATACGCCTCAGGGATCTCATTTCAACAGGATCGTGATAAAATTAATGAATTAAAGTGAAATTACTTTTATAATGGTATATACGTGGGGTATTACGCTGTGCTGCGCTACCTCCTACTATTAATTAACTTAAAATTCACCCGTGGAAGATACTTTCAGTATCGCCCTTGTGTAAGACCAACATCCAGAATTAAAACTTTGACTAAACTGAAAATCGACCAGATCTGCATAGCCAGGTACTTTTCCACCTTGCTCTTCCTAATTTCCTATCCTACTTCAACCTCACAATATACCCCAATTGAAGATGCGATAGTCACTGGCCCCAGATGGTTGAGAGTAGTTGGGACTCTTATGCGATATTCACATACAAAATCCGAAATCAGCACCGAAAATACCAGTGTACACGGAGAAAAAAGACTATTGATAATTTATTAAAAAAACACTTCAAATTATTATTTATTCCGGTTAAAAACAGGATTGCAGGCCTTATGAATGAATTATCAGGTTTCCGAAAAAACCGAATATAAATTAAGAATATATTATCAAAATGTCGAAAAACGTGATCAGGAAAATCAGAATATTTTTGCATTACTACGAAATTTTTTTGTATCAAAGCAAATAGATAAAACATTCTTAAATTGATGGTTTATTAATAAAGCCTGTTAATTTACGGTGAGGGCAAAACTCGATTTCTCTCCGTGTTAACAAGAGCAGCGTGTCTGTAAAGTTGGTTCATTTAATAATTGGTGATGATTTTATTGTCTAAAGTATTCAGGTTGACGATCCATGTCCCCGACTAGTTGTGTGGGGAAAATCTCACCTAGCTTGGGAAGTTGATATGAATTCAACAATGTAACATACTTCGTAACGAGTACTTATTTCATTTCACAATTTTCCTTTCAGCATTCATTCGGCTTAGTCGGGTTATTACAGCAATAATAGTACCACGCCCAGTGGGAAAATAATCATAAATCGGGGCAGACTGCACTCACAACGAACTTGGTATTTTAATGGTTTTATGAAAGCGTGCCCGGCGTTGCTAAACTTTTCTCTACATTCAATAAATTAATATAATATACTCCGTTGCATACTTTATAAGAACTAATCGCACAAACAGACAGACGCGGATAGTGTGTTTGTTTTATTCTGTTTAGAGATACCAATGTATTGTCACTAACTAACTAGCTAACTAACCATCACGTCGTTTCCCCGGAGGGGTAGGCAGAGAGGACGGACCGCCAAACAACTCGGTCACACCACACACTCCTTGCCTCATTAACATTCATACTCTTCTATTATTCTGACTCTTGACATGGCTCGACTCGAGTATCTGATTCACTTGATCGTGCCATGTCTTCCTCGGGCGTCCCCAACTTCTGCTACCATTCGCATTTGCATCATATATTCTCCTTACACTCCTATCTTCGCTCATTCGCTCTACATGCCCAAACCATCTAAGCGTCCCTTTCTTAATCTCACTCATTACGCTTACATCAGCCTTGCACTCTTTGCGGATCTCCACATTCCTCACACGATCAAACATGGTTTAACCACACATACGTCTCAGGGATCTCATTTCAACAGCATTTAATCTACTTTCATCATTTCTTTGCCAGTTCCATGCCTCACTTCCATACATCAAGGTGGGTACCAGAACTCCGTTGTGGACTGCTAACTTCGCTTCTTTGGACAATGTTTTGTTAGCGCCAACGGCGTTCAGTCCTCCATTAACGGAATTACCTGCATTTACCCTTCTTTCAATATCTCTGTCAGCCTTCCCATATTGTCACGATTACGAATTTACTAAAAGTTTATCAAGAAACGGCCTGTAATCCCGTTTTAGTTCACTATGATCTCGGATGTTCCCGAACGTTCCAGACTATTCCCGAACATTTGACTAAATTCCATAATGTTCCGGAATGTTCTGGAATGCTCTCGAATACTCTCGAATGTTCTGCACTGTTCACGCGGCGACGGAGACGAAGTGGGATCCTCAGTCATCTTCTGCGGACAATTTGACTCGAATATCATTTCATGTCCTACCGCATTATCTCACCTTTAGTATAAAGCTAGCTGTGACTTCCTCAATCGTCTTTGGCTGACAGCTGACATTGCGACAAGACTATAACTTAAAGATCTACGATTGTATTTCTTCAGTCATTTGATAATCACGTACCTCTCGCCGCACATTTTTGGCGGAAATCATAGCCCGAATTCAGTATCTCGAGCGGCGACAATGGCGTCAACTGACAGAATTCCTCAACCATCTTCGGCTGACATTGTTATTAATTCCGACAGAGGTCATCGACACATTTCACTGAGTCCGTTACCGCCATAATAACGTAACCAACGGTGGTATACCCACATGCCGCCATTTTATTTATGAACTCAGCGGATGGCAGATGGCGGATTAGTACGGTTACGTTATTGCTAATATTTAATTTATTAAAGACGTAAAACAAACCATATTAATCTTAATCTCTTAATATAATAAATAGCACGTTAACAATATTAATAATGGATTAACAAATGGGTGCGCAAAATATCTAAAGGTGTTAGTACGGTAAGTGGATAAAATACTGAAATAAATATCTGTATATACCTAGTCTAAAGTAATAAAATGTACATCACGAACGGTTAATTTTTTAAATCAATCAACCAAATTTCCGTAATGTATAAGATTTTTTATTTTATTAGAATTTGGGAAAATAGGTATACAAAAAAGTTTCAAGTTTTTTAACCCTCGGTGTGCCGAGACATCATCGTTCTGTATCGTGTCGTAAAAAAGTTGTACCATGCCAACTTTCTAGTAAAATATTAGTCATTCAGAATATATCGAGAACACGTGTTCTTTTCCTAATAGATATCATGACAGAATGTGACAATATCAGTATTTGTATGAACGTAAAACATTCGTTTTTTTTAATGATACTCTGTTAGGAACTCTTAAAATTCATTCGTTATAGACCTGCAGTCCCATTTTTATCAGGAAAGCGAATGATTTGACCAGATTTATAATAAATTAAACGTGTTTCGTATCAGTAAGTTTTCGCCATGTACATATATACATAAGCTATAGAAGATGTTGGCTATTTGCAAACTCTTCGGCAAGAAAATTTGCTCACGGCACTTACCTCGATTTTATGGTATATTAAAAGATGCTCCTAGAATACTAATATTTTTTATTCGCTTGGCAAGGAAAATCTTAAAATTATTCTAGCGTGTCGTTTCGTCACATGCAAACATGTTGATTTTATCTGTGAAAAAACCCTTCGCAAAATTAGAAGTAAGTTAAATATGAAATATTTTCATTTTCAAAGTGATAGTATTGTATTTATTTACAGGAAAGCCGCGCATGACTTACTTTTATTGTGAAGAACGCTTATTTAGATGGAAAATATAATTCATCTCAAGAATACTTCCGTATGTCTTCCTTACATTGTTTTTAACATCAGAGAGAAATAAAGTACATATCTTGGGGAAACTACATTGATAAATATATTTTGTATAAAGATATAAAGGCCATGCCATATGTCGTGTAATATTTTGAATCGAGTCGCCATCAATAACACTCCTTACGTAAATGGCAATAAGGCTTAAATTCCCGCTTAACACCATCCAGCTGTTTTGATTTAGGCAAGAAAAAAACATGGCCAAAAAGTGCCTTTTATTTTATTTTGTGGATGTTCAGGCATAAATATTTAAATGTTTTCCGATCATTTTATAAATAACTTAATTTGCCACATTATACAATAAAACCATAACCGAAAATGAGTTCGTAAGTAGGAAATTTTGAACTTTAAAGCAGTTTTCATACGCCTTATAAATTATTTTTTTCTGGGCTTATAAAAAGACTTATGTAAAAAACACTCGATTATTTCAATGGCCAAGATGTATTCTACTCGCGGTATTTATTTAAAGCATTTTGAAACATTTCTAGGCGACCAAATTTTCAAACCAAAAACACATGATTTTGCATTACTACGTATGGCATCGCCTTAATACAATATCTTGTAAGACTTTGCAATTTATAAAAGCATAATTTTGAAAATAACAATTAAGTTACTACGAAAAAAGTGATAAGCATTTTACCACGGAATTCTAAGGATTAAACACTAATTAAATATAATATTATCTGATGTTTTTAAATTTCAATCAATAGCACCATTCCTCTCGTCATACTACGCTGTTCTAGATAATCTGTTCTGCGTGTTAATATCTTTGTAAATATTTATTAAATTGTAATTAACCATATTTAACTTTAGACAGAGAAAACTTACCGATATAAAATATTGCTAACTTATTAAGAATATCTTCAAATTATTCGTAATCCGGTACAAATGGGACTGCAGGCCCTTAACAAATGAATGAATAGGTTTCCTTTTAAACATTGAGTAAAAAAAGATGCATCATTGTGATGTCGGAACACGTGATCATAAAAATCATTATATTTTGCATTTTGTCATTATATATTATCAGGGCAAATGCAGGTGCATGAACACGTGTTCCGGTGTGTTAGGAACGGTGACCGGATAAATCATCACAATGATAATTCATCACATCTTTAAAAAGTTATATAAAGTCATGGAAAGTGATGAAACAAAAACTTTATTAACTGGGTTAAGTAGGTTAGGTTAGGTTAAGTTTAAAAAAATTTCATTGTTTCTAATGACTTTATATCACATTTTAAAAGTGTGTTGAATTGTCACTGTGTTGAGTTATCATGGAAACGTTAGGAACATATTCAAATTTTAGAGGTAATGGCGTGCAATCCCGTTTTTAACTGGATTACCAATAATTTTAAGAGATTCTTAATAAATTAGCAGTAATTAATTTTTCTCATTGACGAAATATATTTAAGTTTTTGAAATACAAAATATATATCTATTGTGGTTCTGTATGATTCACCAGATTAATAAATTCTTACAAATTAAAATAAGGTATTTGATAAGCGCAAAAAATCATAATAAAAATAACGAAACACGAAAATTTGCATGCGTAATGAGTGTTGCAATTAGAATTGTGTACATTTAATTTAGCGAGTGACTGTGTATCTATTATTAAAAGCTAAAAACGATATTGATAAAATTTGAATAGTGTTTAGGATGCGTGGTATGAGATAATAGGACACGTAAAGGATCATAGCAGTCATTGAGGAACAACCTACCAAACTCGACCGCGTGGGAGAAACACGTAATAATAATAATAATAAGCACCGAAAGCAAAATATACAGAAGTGTTAGATAGTTTTTTTTTATTAATTTTCGAGAAATCAACAGTTTACGTTTATTTCACTTTGTACATAAGTATTATATAGCCAAAATAAAACCAATTATGGATTTATTCCTTGCGACTTTACCTCTACTGAGACAGCATAATAAGGAATAAGAAAACAAAAATTGTAAGAAAGTAAACAAAACATTGATCAATACATTTATAGCCATGGAGAGAGGTTGTAGATATAAATCAAATCATAATAGAAATGTAAACAATAGAGACATACTATTATTCACAAACCACCCGAGAAATATTCTTTTATGGACCTCTTGTATTTGGTAAGTTCACAACTGAAAATATCCACCTTGGATAATACGCTATAGTAATTATTGCATAGTCTGTTCAGGCAAGAATTCTGCTTAGAGTTCGTTTTGCATTGATCCACTTTGAACAGGACAGAAAAGCGTGTTGAACGCGCAGGTACATTGAATCGAATCTTAAGCAACTCTGGGCATTGAATATTATTATGAACTACTTTATTGTATGTTTATTTTATAATATTTTTTATAATAATAAAAATTAAATAACAAGCTCCCGACCGTCAGACTATGGCATCCCCAATTAGGGTATGTTAAGATAATGGGGAGGGGAAGGAGATGTGGTAGTGCCTGGATAATCAAATCTGGTCACCATTAAATTTAAGCCATTTCACGCAAATGTTCAGTTCCCAATGGTGGTCTTTCAGCTGGACAATACTGAGAGTATCTTCCACTCTGGAACGTGCCGCAAGTTTACTATATATAATTTTAAATGAATAAATAGTGAAATAACACGAATTCCTCAAATAAAATTTACTTGCGGAACCGCGACCTTCGGATTATTAGTCGAGAGCCTTACCCCTCGACCAAGGTGGCCATATTTTCCTTATTTTTTTTTACAATTGTATGACTATAAAATTTATTGTGATGCAATCAGATATGAGCGCATCAGCAGATTGCTGCCTGCTCATTAAATATAAATAATAATTTTACATAAGTTTTACCGATTTTAAAGAAAACTGACATCGTCAAATTAATGTTAGTCTTTTCGACTCCTAGGCCCCAACAATGCGACAAAATTTCTGTTAAAAAAAAATCGCTTTTTAAGTTTTTTTTTTTTACATTTTTTTTATTAACTAATTTCCCACAGTGCCTGTATCACCTTTGGGGGCGCTGTGTGGAGGGTCTTTTTGAGGAGAGCAAGGAGTGAACATGGATATAAAAACCATGTTGTAGGAGGGACGAAACGCACAGGACGGCAAATTGTTGAGCTCGAGAATAAGTAGTAGAAGCGATCCGTGAAATGTGATACATTTCAGGTGCAGAAGGGATGAATGACGCTATTTTTTCGTCTTTCATCCTTTGAAATATCCGTAGAACAAGGTTACAATTCCACACAGGAGTCCCAACTGTCCGGAGTTAATAGTATATCGCGGTACTGAAAGGAATGGGCAAGGGAAGGAGATGAGAAAGACGAAGGTGTTATTGCCATTGCATTTTGAAACCTGAATGGTGGTCTTTTCCAAATGAGATACTTAGTACCTAGAACTCTCGTTTGATAAATTTCACCTGAAATGTTCCTCACTCTAGGCACAGTGACACGCCCACAACACGATTCCGTCGGTATATCTCCTCAGTGATAATAGCGATACTATTTGCTCCATCGCAATAAAACAAAACCACACGCGATGTGTTTAGCAAATAACAACAATGACGTCAGGTTGTGTTATATCCGACCTTGGGAGGGTTATTAGTTATTGTCTAGATATATTTATGTTGATAATTGAATCGACTCCTTTGCACATATGGCAACTATCTGAAAATTGAACTTAAATTCAAAGCAAATCCTAATTCTAAAGTTCATTGAACCACAATTAAGCAGAACAGATACACGGTATTTCCAATTCGTTATGCGTTATAATGTAAACAATATATAAAGTAAAAATCAGAATTTTACTAAAATTGAATGTAAATCATATATTTACTAAAATTCAATGTAAATCATATTTTTACTAAAATTTAATGTAAATCATATTTTTACTAAAATTTTATGTAAATCATATTTTTAGTAAAATTTTATGTAAATAAATTTTTATTATTAAGTTCTGCAAGTATTTTAGTTTTCATTATTGTGACAGCTGTTTCAGCGTGCAAGGCCATTTTCAGACTGTGTTTAGGCCACGTTAAGACAACTTATTTATATGATTCTGTCGTACTAAAATTGAAGTGCAGTTTTTATTATTTTTTTTATATTACAATAAATAATTTATTTTACGTGCATATAACTAACTAACCATCACATCGTTTCCCCGCCGGGTTAGGAAGACATATTCCTTGCCTCATTCACATTCATTCATTGTCTCATTATCATCTCACTAAGTGCATATAATACCAATAATTGTTAGTACAAAATCACTAAAATAATTTAATGACTTTTGAAAATCTGATAATGTGCAGAAATGAACATTAATTAATACATAAAAATCACTCAAACATTTTGGTAATTTTTTACGAGACAAAAAATATTACTACTCGTTAATAAGTTTCCTAAAAGTCACTAAGTGTAGTTTTTATTAAAAAAATATATTTAATCAAATAAAACACTTTGTTTATTAACCACGACTTTATTATTATTACATCTACCGGTTTCGCTACGGTCGAGCTTCATCAGGATGTGAAATATAACTCACAGTTATATATTTTACATCCTGATGAAGCTCGACCGTAGCGAAACCGGTAGATGTAATAATAATAAAGTCGTGGTTAATAAACAAAGTGTTTTATTTGATTTAATATATAATGTCTAACCACAAAGTGATTGCTTCCTACGAAAAAAAATAAATATATATTTCTTTTTCTTATTAATATGAATAAAACAAAAAGTTACATCTGTAAATAAAGTTACTATCCGTGTCTGTCTGTTTGTGCGCTTAGTTCTTCTAAACTACGCAACGGATTTTGATAAGGTTTTCACTATCATTTAGTGAATTTCTTCCGGAAGGTTTAAATATATGATACAGTTGTATATAACAAATAAAAGTGGATTTAAAATACTCGAATTAGTTTATATTTTAGTTTGGATATACATCTCAGAATCAACATTTTGCCATTTAATGATTTCTGGCAATAAGCCGACGTATTGTACAAAACCCACTTACTCAAAAATGGCTATTGGGCAGGCCGTGGATAAATGTAATTATTATGGATATTAAAAAAATATGCAAATATCCACGGGACAAACCGAGGTGATTAGCATCGTCCTTATAGAGGTCACTTGTTGTGAAGTTGTAACAACCATTTCAACAACAAAGATATACATCTTGAATATTATACGTAATAAAATTGTTTAGCAATGAGAATAATCGACGACATTGTGATTTTACATTACATTAACAAGGTGGGATGTGATATAAAACGACAAGTATTTCATGGCATGTCATTTTTGTAATTGAAAACTTGTTTACAGTTCACAGAATCTACCTAGTTTAATGAATATACAATATAGTACCATTTTCAAAACAGCCATAGGAATGAATTATTTTTTTATTCCAAATTCCTCTAATATTCAAAAATCTGTTTCTGAAAAAATAAGAAAATACACAGATTTAGGAAATGAGATTAAAATAATTTGGCATTCTCAGACTGTAAAAATATTACCATTTGTTATTTCGGCTACTGGCATTGTACCTAGCTCTCTCATTCAAAATTTAGGCGTATTAGATCTGTCAAAGAATTTATACATAAAAATGCAAAAATCAGTCATTTTAAAAACATGTAGGATTACAAAATATTTTTTAAATATTTATGTTGAGGGATCAGTAGGATTTATAGGTCCAATTAGAAGTTCTACCGAGCCAAACCCTCTGATATGAAAATATTTAGAGTTGGTGAATTATTTTCCCATTTGATCTCTGGTGAGTTGACGTGTTGTTTTTGTATTGTTTTGTTTTTATTATGCTTATATAATGCACTTGCATACTGTGGATTGACTAGATGATCATTTGTGGAAAATTGTGTGGAAGGGTTTAGTTTTTCCTGTGGGGAAGATTTAACCCGGACATTAAGTCGGAATATATAAAAAAAATACTACGTTGTACAGTCAAACGCAAACTCATTTAATTTTTTATTGTTAGAATGTTTCAATCCAATTAATTTGACAATGTTGGCCTAACTGGGTGCTTTGCACGTGTTGTATCTAAAAGTTATAGAAAAGGGTTTATAGTCAAACCTATATATTTACGGCGTTATGGGATATATAGTTTGTCCCATATTTTTCAATGTTTTACAGAGTGTTCCGAGTGATGATAGAGTAGAGATATTGAAGGAAAGGAAAGGAAAAAAGGATGAAGGAAACTCTATTAACGAAGGATTGAGCGCGGTTGGTGCTAGCAAAAAAAGTCCAAAGAAGCGAAGAAGTCCACAATGGAGTGCTGGTACCTACCCTAAAGTAAGGCAGTGAGGCATGGAACTGGCAGAGCAAGACGAAAACAGTCTGAATGCAGTATAAATGAGATCCCTGATGATCAAGGTTGATGTAAGCGTAACGAGTAAGATTAAGAAAAGGACGCTCAGATGGTTTGGGCATGTAGAGCGAATGAAATAAAAAAATAAAGTAAGGAGACTATATGACGCAAATGAAAATGATTATACCGTCATTTTATTAAATATTATTAAATTGTAAAATGGGGGCACGGGTAAAGTACCCAGTGAGGCCCACATTATAAAAAAATGTTTTAAAATATATTAAGTACTGCACCACATAAAATAAAATAAATAGTTGGGAAGCCCAAGGAAGACAAGGCACGATCTAGTGAACTAAACACTTGGGACATGTCAAGAGTAAGAATAACAGAAGAGTGTGTAAGAGACGATGTATGAATGTGATTGAGGCAAGGAGTGTGCCAAGACCGAATTGTTTGGCGGTCCGTCCTCTCTGCGCACCCTTGCGGGGAAACGGTGTGATGGTTAATTAGTAAGTTAGTAAAAATATTTTACTGGCAAAATTCAAAACTTGAGCGAAGCTTAGTTTTATCTAATATATGTCACAAAGTAAGGTTAAAACGATTTTATAATGGTTAGGGAGATAAATATCTGACACGATTTACGGTACTAAATCAAGTCTCTTTAATTACAAGTACAATACAAAGCCGACATTCAAATAGACAATCCGAGACAAGTGTTGGCGGCGGATAAATATGTATCGGTTAATTAAGATCAAGAAAAGAATTACACTCCGTGGGTTAAAAGCACAATCATTAATCTGTTCCACGTCAGCTTAAAAAAAACTCTGAATTCCATTTATTATTTAAAAATCAAACCATGAAGCATTTAATTAAGTGATAATCATCTATCAGATCTGTTTTTAGTGCTAAGGGCCAGTGTTTCAGTATACCCAGGAATTGTATCAGTCGGCTAATCTTATCAGGGTTCCTACCAGAAAGCAACATAAGTATCTTTCAAGCGGAGCTTGAAACTGAACTGAAATACCGGCTAAGTGATTTTGTTTGGTCGTCTGCGTGTGACCTTATTTTGTGAGTTGAACCGTATTTATTTTGTTGTTGTCATACACGAAGAGGAATCAATTTGTCCTAACGATAAATTAACAGGCCTTATTAATAAAACTTCAATTTAATAATGTTTTATCGATTTGACTTGAAAATATAAGATGACTCATAACGATACAAAGAATTTTGGCTGTAAGGCAAAAATATTCGAATTTTCATGAACATGTGTTCCGACAAAACGATAAAATATTCGCAATTAACTTAAAGTTTATCATGCAACCTGTTGATTCACTTGTAAGTCCTGCAATCCCGTTTTTAACCGGAATTACCAATAATTTGAAGTGATCTTAATATATTAGAAATCGTCATTTTACTCAGGAAAAAGCGCCATGTTACATCTAGTAATCGGTTAGCTTACACTGTACGTATTTTTTAACCTAATGTATCTATTTAACAAAACGTTGAATATTTTGGAACGAATGAGGTCATTGAAAATAAATGCTCAAATAATAACAAGGAGTGTTACAAATGAAAAAAAAAAACAAAGAATGCATTACATAAGAAAGAATAATTTTCATCAGGTGGATTTTTTGCTAGCCAGTGTTGAAACGAATAAAAATCGTTGCACGTGATGTTCGAAGCCATCTTTTAAAAGTTATTACGAAAACCTTTAGAAATCCAACCTAGTTTTGAAAAAGTTGAACAATTCACAAATTCAGACCTGCATTATTCGTTGTGATATATTGTACTAATTTCCGTGTGCGGCTCCATCATGTTGCATTAGCAGAATCAAATTATAAAGCCGAATATTTAGTTTTGATAATTGGTTACGACACGAGGCAAATTTACTTTCGAATCCATTCTATGGCACGTATATTCTTCACCATAAATGGGCAATATGATTTGAATATAATAATATAGAAAATAATCAGAAATTTACCTAGACATAATGCTATTGAAAATAATAATAAAGAATATAATCAGAAATTTACCTAGTATTTATAAATAAAATATTGGAAATGTACAAAGACATATATTTTTTTCCATTATTTCTGGCTTTCACCCTTCAAGGGTGTTCTTGGCCATCATTTAAAATTATGGAGAAACGAAAGGTGAATTTAGATATTAATTTTATTTAAATAGGCAAATTTCAAAATTATAATGAAAATTGGAGTCGTGTTCAGACTTAGAAGAGATGAGATGTTGAATGGAGGGGAGACAATTTTAGATAAGGCTTGATAGAAGAGAGGATATTTGTTTAGAGAGGGACAACCAAAAACTATGTGATCTAAAGTTCCCACTTCTAGACCACAGAATGTACAATCTGGGGAGTCAACGACGTGAATGCGATTGAAAATAATAATATAGAAAATAATCAGAAATGTCCTTGAAGATTGCTTTGGAATCGTTGATGAATTGCGAATCAAAGTACAAACAAACATGAGATATTAAAAAATGAATGTTTTTTGTTTGTCGCCTATAGACTCAAAAAACTACTGGACTAATTTCGCTAAAAAAATTCAATGTTAGTTCTTATTAGTGTCAGTAGTGTTTAGAGAGAATTTTAATGGTAAAAGAAATCGGGGACGCCCGAGGAATACTTAACGCTTTACCTCTGCATTGGAATAAGATACGGAGTCGAATTACAGTCGATGTAACGTGGTTTACTAACAGTAACAATGTGAATTTCGTGATACTGCGTGAAGAAAAGTGAAAGACATGACACGAACAAGTCAAACAAATACTTATGTGTGGTAAAATGAGGCGTGTGATGAACGAAGAAAGGGGTGTAAGAATAAAGAATGATGTGGAAGAGAATAGAAAATGAAGTCCAGGACGCCCGAGGAAGACTGGAACAATCAAATGAAATAAATACTTGGGTCATATTACTTCGTACTAAAATGAACTCTTCAATGGCACCAAGTCCAAATCGAATAGCATTTTGATGAGAACTTCTTTGTTACTCAATGTGGTGGAATTTGGCCGTGGGTGATAAATAACAGTTATTCGGCTTACTTATTTGCGAAAACACCAGGACATGGCTATACAATGCTTGCCGATGTGCTTGATTAGATTACAATGTTCAATAAAAAAATAAACATCTCAATGGATGTCAATCAAGTATAACGCTTAGCTTCCGATATTGGATATTGTTGCGTTTATAGGTTAACCGCTGAAGTGGAAGCCGAAGCAGCGAAAGTGTTTGGTGAAATTAATAAAGAAATACACGACATACCGTCGAACAGGCTGAGCGAAAGTCCGTATCTACTTCTTCGACCGTCTCCAGCTGGCTGATCCACCGGGAGACGGGATCACGCTGCGTCCTCTGTTTCGGCGACCTGATCCTAGCTCTCTCGCATACGTTAGTCATGTAAGTCTTGCACATCGACCCGGACCGATCAGAGTCGGAGAATCTGCAGCCGGAATCATCCGTAAAGCTGTCATCTTGGTACAACGAAGTTTCTTCGGGGCACGGAGACAGCTCTCGGTTATCTGGATATTCACTGACCCAGCGCTCGCGTGGCTCGGGACTGTAGTTGGACCTCTTGAGCATCCACGGCTTTTCGCGAGGATGGTTATCATAAGAGCCGCGACACTCGCTGGAGTACATGCCTGAAGCGATACTCCTACCACTATGCGAAGAGTACATCTTGCCAAATAATTAGAGTGCAATACAAAACGACCGAACAACACTGGGATGTAGTAAAATCTTTATTATTATTCCATGCTGTACACAAGTACCGAGATTATCATGACAACGCAAGAACCAAAGGTCATGATTATGTCAGAGAATTTTACGCATCACTTAAATAAAACTTTGTTATGATAATGCAAAACTACAAAATGACAATTTGGGTAGCCAAATTGCGATCCGATCGGCATCGGTCAACCACAGATATAAAACTAAACCGGTTGAAAAAAAACGAAAAGCGAACGGTGCGAGTGATTTTGACAATGCCACACCACACTTTCTACGGAATCTAATTAAAAATGCACAACGCGGAATGGTGATTAGGGAACCTTGTTGTTAGGTAACGCCGCGACTCGCGGAGCGCGACGCTTCGGTGCATGCAATTCTCGCGCTTGTGGATATCATCATATCATAATCAACATAACCTACCTGTGATTGATAGCCCATCGCAATTGTGAATATTTCAATTATGCACGCGCCTCAGCATTTTCAATAGGAAATCGGCTTCTTTGGTCGTGTTTTGACAGACATTATTTTTATTGCATGCATTGTTAATTACTTGTGTACCTACTCATATCTGGAGATTTCGATCGTATGGGTTTAAAAGTTTTACGCTTTCGTGGTTGTCTGGTTACGGTCCTTGACTAGGAATCTAGAGGTCGCGGGTTCAAATCCTGACAAGTAAATTTTAATGGATTAATTTGTGTTATATCACAATTTATTCTTCGAAAACTGAATTGTATATTTGCGAAACGTTCCAGAGTAGTAGATACTTTCAGTATCGCTCTGCTAAAAGATCGCCATTCAGAATGGAAACGTTGCTTGAAATGGCTTGAGCCGTGTTTGGTGGCCAGATCTAAATAGCTAGGTAATTCCCTATCACCTTCCCCTCCCCACTATCTTTAGCGTCACAACATATCCTAATTGGGAAAGCCAGTCTCACTGGCTTCAGCAGTTGGAACTCGTGTGAGGAACCCACTCACGTAACAAAATAGAGGGATAATGTAAAATTGTTAAGGCGATGCCATACGTAGTAATGCAAAATCATGTGTTTTTGGTTTGAAAATTTAGTCGCCTAGAAATGTTTCAGATGCTTTAATTAAATACTGCGAGTAGAATACATCTTGGCCTTTGAAATAATCGAGTATTTTTTAGATAAGTCTTTTTATAAGCCCAGAAAAAAATAATGTAAAGTCCTATGAAAACTGCTTTAAAGCTCAAAATCTCCTACTTACGTACCCATTTTCGGTTATGATTTTATTGTATAATCTGGCAAATTAAGTTATTTATAAAATGATCGAAAAAAAATTAAATATTTATGCATGAACATCCACAAAATAAAATAAAAAGCACTTTTTGGCCATGTTTTTTTCTTACATAAATCAAAACAGGCGGATGGTGTTAAGCGGGAATTTAAACCTTATCACCATCTACGTAAGGGTTGTTATTGATGGCGGCTCAATTTAAAATATTACACGACGTAGTGGATCGCCTTAAGAGTCGGTCACAGAAACAGGTTAATACAAACAACTTACTAATAACCTAACCTAACCTAACATAATCCAACCAAACAAAGTCATTTCCAATTTTCACCCATTTTTAAATATTTATTTGTACATAATTAAGGGAATCACCGACCACAAGAAGGCATTCAAATAAAATTAACATAATTTAAGCATTAATAGATTGGAAAATAATTGTTGTGTAAGTTTATCGAGTCAATAACATAATTCCAAACGCTGTAGGTTAATATTCAAGTTCAACATGTAAAATATATCAATCACTTATCAAATATATCAATCACTGTCTACTAAGAAACAGCGAAACTTTCCATATTCATTTTCAAAGAACCAACTTAACCTTCCCATAACCTCTTGTGCGAATATATAAAATCCACTGTAGTCACAAGATTCCGGAAGTATTTAACGATAGCCGCCCAGAAATGTACAAAATTTCTAGAATCTCGTGTTTTCACTTGACTTTCTCGACTCAAAATAAATTGTTTCTTGTTTTTGTTGTTGTTTTAAATACTACATATATTTATACATTCATACATTCTCCGATATTATACATACATATATTCATACATTCTCTGATACTGTTGTAAACCGTTATTGGACGGTTGGTATTTATTATTTGTTATCTCTTTGTAATTGTTTCAACCCTCCGTGTGTAAACAATAAATAAACATTGATGTTCTACGTAAAATATACCTCGATAATTAGTGAAAATCGCATCGCATCCTTAAAATGGAAAGGCCTCTTCAAAGCAGGCTAGCGCAACTGGAATAGAAATGACTGGTTTCCTTTTACAAAAGCATGAGTCAGGTCTCCAACAAAACAAACGCCATATTCGGATGCACACGTAATCGATTCGAACACAAAATAACGGGGGAAGAAATGGAGAACACGCAACGAAGATAATAATTATGGATTTGAGAAGAGAATAGTAGAATGTATAACAGTACATTTCGAGTAATTTCTTAATCATTCTAGCTGAATCTGTTATGTGGTATGGAAATACAGCTTGGGGACTTTACTGTAAACAAATATCAATCATGTTCAATCAGTGCAAAATTCATTGGTAAAATTATAAGCTCTTAAAAGGTGATTTGAACAAAGGCAAAATATCCCAAAATTCTTTCAGTAAGAGCAATGCTGTAGGACAAACTTTTATTTCAGCACCTTAATAATCCTTTTTATATTTAAATATATATTCAATAACTGGAATGTGTGTTGAGTGATTGGCGTTCGATTTGGATATTTCTACCTCTGAATGTTAATATGGAGACATATAAACTGATTGCAGTGCTATATAGCCAATGAATTCATCTATATTATACCGTTTATCCTATATTTTTAAGATTTATAAAAAAAATCGTCAATAGGGGGAATTCTGTGATTAATTCTCATTCTAATTCTCATATTATGGCGTGCGATCACTCAAGACGTTTTGCAAACTCGGCGTAATATGCCCCTAATCACTGGAGTGGCTATTTAGTCTAGAGCATGTTCATAATAAACGTTTCGGCTTAAATGGAGGACTAAATAAAAATTGAGAAAGAACGTTAGATTACAACATTAAATTAAATTAAATGTTGAAATTAAAAATTGTATTCAAATAAAACAGTTAGCGAAATTATTGTAGACAAGCTGCAAGAAATTGTATATTTTAGGTTAGATGTTATAAAATATTCATGTTTTAAAGATTAATGGTATTGTATGTATACTGAACTGACGTTTTTCTCAAAATACAGAACAAGTTATACCATAAATCATCTGAATTTCTGTGAGAAATTGTAAGCCTGCAGAACATACACACACATGAGAAGAGGAAAATAAATCAATTGATACTCCCCTTTAGAAAAAAAATCCAAAAGTCGTTGATGCAATGACGAAATTTGGTGAATAACGAGAGGAAAATAAATTATTAAAAAAAAAAATTATGAAAATATTATATAAAAGTTCCTCCGAGCACCTTGCATTGAAATGTCGGTACAGCAAACGCAACAATCCCACACCCTACTTCTAAATTCTAAAAATGCAAGATCTCTCCATCAAAAAGTCAAATAGGTAATATTCAAGTTTTTCTGTGCAATACATAATAAGTTTTCCTCTGTATTTGGTTCATTTTCGGTTCTAGCTAGACGGAACACAATACATTATAAGGCACACTTTTATTTAGCACGATTTGTACAATTTGTCAACACAGAAAATTGTTCATCCAAATACGAAGAACGTGGAATAACGAAACGGAAGAATAATATCATTACATCACTTTGTTTCTGTATGCCATTATAGAAATGAGCTAAAAATATTGAAAAAACGAACGTTCGTCATCAATAGTTCGTCTAAAGCATTAATCATCATAAAAAAATTAGTATCAAAAAGTATCTACGGAACAACGATCTCTTTGCTGAATTGGAGATTTTTTAACGTGAATTTTACGTTAGGTATGATTATGAGAGAAAGAGAGATAATAATAATAATAATTATTGTTGTTGTCCATCACACTCTCGAGAAATCTCGTTTGGAGAAATTAGTTTGGAAAACGAGAATGATCGATGATCATTGATTTGTTACTGAATAATTTTAAAATTATAATATGTAATTCATCTGCAATTATATGCACAATGAATATTACAGTGTATGCGGTAAATATGAGAAAACGGTTATAGTAAAATATGTAATTAATAAACGTAAATCAAGAGAGAACGTTGTCAGTATTGTAAAAATATGTACATAATTATAATCGGCCAATATCAATCGTGTATTGTTATTTAATTATCACGATCAGAAAACATCAACCCCTTATTATTATTAACTTATAAATAATCACAATCGTGAGATTTATTTATTGTTTTGGTGTTTAATTCGTAGAACTCCATTTAATTTTTTAAATAAATTTAAAATCGTGAGATTTCCAAAACAAAACATATTTTAACTGAGACTAAAAAAATTACATCTTTAGTTTTGTGTGTTAAGCATATTTTATATATATGTAATGTAGTTATTTGTAATTACCACAAAAAAAATACCTACACTTACAAACCATCCACAATCACATCAACTTAATACTATCAAATAAGCCATTTAAAAAAAGACACGAATTTGTATTGAATCTAAACCTCGAATAAACTTAGTACATTTGACAAAATAAACATTAATAACTTAAGCAATTTATAACCAAGGTAAAAAACAGATTAATGCTAAATAAGAGTATTTTTATGAGATTTACCACATACAGCATAACAGATTTTCTGCTTTATAGTTAAGGTTAATGTCTACTATCATATTACAAATTGTTTAGGGCTACACAAAAACCATGCCAACCCACACATTTGTGCAAATATTAGCCATTTGTGTAATTATAATGGTTCAGTGGGCAAAAATCATTTTATAACCAATCCGGAAGACATTCCAACAACCTTCGATGGCACTCGTGTGAAATTCAAGCGTTGTTTAATTTTTAATTTCCAATGGTGTTGACACGTGTTCCGTGTAGCGTGATTATTCTATTAGATGCGGTGGGTGTACTTCTTTACTGGCAGAATATCAAACTGGTAATTGACTGAGTTAAATTGTCATACCGTTTACCTACAGCTCTTTCTGTAATAAAATAACAATAATATAAACTACAACAAATAAGTTGGTTAGATAGCAACGGATATTGGAACGGACCTAAACTGAGACGATTGTTTCACTGCGTATTTTTTTTATTTAAGTGCGTTCTATCATATTATCAAGGTAACACAACCAAACACTTATTGACTGTGGTAAATGATTACGTCTTGGTGATGGTGATGATGTATATGGTTATATTGAACGTATTTATTGACTTCTCAGACCTCAGGTTTATTTTGCCAGAAGGTCGGAGTATTTCCGCTTTGCAATCGAATCCAAATAAATGGAATATTTCCGAACGTATCCGAAAATTAATTGATTATCTGTTTTTGAAATGTGTTGAAATACGCTTTCTAATTTTGTTATTAGAAATAAACACACATTTTTTAAACATGAACATTTTTAATGCACACATAAAAAAAATATATATATATATTCATATATAATAATATAAAAATAATTAATATTAAGTTAATTAGTAAAAAAAATAATGAATAAATAAATCACGATTTTTTTTCGAATTGCCGTCGGAACCTTCGGTTTCATAAAGGTGCATATTTGAATTCTTTTGCGGTTAATTTCTAGATTTGAATATAAAGCGTGGTGTTTTTTTTCTTTCTAACACCGTTTACATCATATTTATCACCATGACATTAAGGGGGTTACAGATTAAGTCGAATATAATGTTATATTCTATTGAGTTTCATATTGATCAAAAGCAATTTTATAACATTTTTTTATTTTACAATAGACGTGTCAAATTAATGTCCTTCTCGCTAGGAGTAGTATTTATAGTGTTGTGTTATAATAGTTATATTTTCTATTCTTGCAGCCAAAGAGAAGTGCCATTCAATCAAATAGCATCGAATCTTTTTTCGAAATTTCTGTGATTATTAAATATTTCTGTTATTTTCAAAAATCAGGTGGGGCTGATTCAATTGAATTGGTACGGAATATTTTTCGGCTGCAATACTAAATTGTGTTTTATAATTTTATAAAACATTTGACATATATTACATAACATTATTTATTCATTTATTCACTCATGTCCAATGGGTCTTTTACAAAATATTTTACAATAATACAAACATTTTGCAGTGATTTTACAATATTACTAAAAAAACATTGTTTCTCCTCTACGGAAGAAAACATTTTGTTTGAAAAAGAAGTGAGTGAGTAAGCATTACGATGATTAGTATTTTTGACTCTTATTTATTTTTTAAAAGAAATATGAACATTTTAATTTCAAGATAATTTAATCATTTTGGTAGGAGAGTATTTGTTTTGAATCAATTTAAAGCGGTTAATTTTAATGTTTACATTGAATTAGCCAGTAATTGCTTTTACTAGCCATTCATTTTTTTCTTATAGCTGTTGAAATATGTTTTCTCTACATATGTATATTGGAGTTTTGCAAATGAGGTGTTAAATTGATGTGATGGGAATGCGTGTTTTTTTCGTGTGCGACTTTTAGTTAAAAAACTATAAAATTGTTTTTCTTTTTATAAATTTAAATACATTAAATTCTTCCAAAAAAGGTTAGTTTGATAATACTTTGTTTACTATAAGTACTGTTTTTTTTTAAATATTAATTTGATTATTGGATGTTGCACAATTTTAACAGGGAGTAGTTTTAATTTTTTCTTAAACTTAGTCTTCCACTACCGTTACATCATTTGTATTGCTAACTTATTGTACAGACTCACACTCAGGTTCACAATAAAATTTAGTCTTCCACCACCATTACATCATTTGTATTGCTAACTTATTGTACAGACTCACACTCAGGTTCACAATAAAATTTATTACCGTAGTACGTACCTGTATACGTGATCGAATCATTTTAGTACGAAATGTCACAACTTTTTTTCCAAATACGGGATGCACTTGGTAGCAACTTGGCATATTGAAAAAAGTAGCGCAGGCGGTCATTTAAGGACAAATAACAGGTAGGTAAGTTGGTATTGTGTAATTCAACATGTCACAGTAGTTTATAGCTAATACAATATTTGAAATTTTAACAAAGACAGTCAACTGCGACGATTTTTGGCAGAGATTGGCAGAGTTACGTTAATTGAAACCCCCAAAGTCAACGTAAGTAGGAAAATGTGTTTTAAATGAAGGGTACAGGAGATAAACAGGATTTATCACAAGAAATATATATTCAGAAAATCTCTCTTCTTGTTTTAAAATGTTTTTAAATGATGTAATAAAGATACAATGAAGATGAAAACTAGAATTGACTTCCATACACATTTTAATGGAAACAAACACATCAATGGAAACAAATGATCTATTTAGAAAAATAGCCCAGCGCCCGTAGATCTCCATCCCATTTAAATATCCTAACACAGTTTTGTGTTGGAAATGTAGGCCTCGATAAGGAAAATATTTGGATCGGCCCACAAGGCACTTTTTGTATTATTCTACATGGAGAAAAATAATAAAACATCGATTTAGAAATATATTATATCGATTTGCTTTGATAATACCATGACGATACAGAGAATTTTCGTTGTGTTAAAAATATTCGTAATTTATTATTAAGAAATCTGTTAATAATTCATAAGGCCTGCAATCCCGTGATTAAAGAGAAACGGAGTAGTGGTTATTTAGTTAGTAAGTTTTAGTTATTCAGACAGGCAGACAAGCAGCCATGTGACAGCTTTGCTGGACTACCGTTTTTTAACATAACCTGTATAAACGAACACATATTAATATCATTTTTATTTTGTACCGAGTTCTATTACACGGAATTGACTGTAAACCAAATCAACAAGGATGCGAAAATATAAAGCACCTTCAATTGGGTTTGAAAATCACGGGAAATGTGGAATGATGGAAACAGCCTACCTTGAATTCCCATGAATCCCTGCAGTATGGCTCTCGACGAACTGACACTGTACACAGGGTGAAAGTTTCCTCCTAAACGATATGATATTTTGCAAACAGAGCACAAAGCATGTGAATATACGACTACAATTCACGACGACACAACAATTGCAACTGCTTGCCACGGCGACACGAATGCGAATATACTGACTTGCGACAATTTACAATGCAACAAAAATCATATTCTTCTTTCCAATGTGGGTAAGGCTGTTCTAAGGAAGGAAATGGATAGTAGGTATGATAGTATATGATGGGAAATGATGGAAGGTATTATCCCAAACTGTTTCAATACTGAACACTAAATAAACAATCTTTTAGTATTCTATGTACAATTTTGTTAATGCGATAGTAGGTTTGCCCTTCAGTATATCCAATCGACGAGTAGGTATGTACATACTGCCTACACGTAAAATAGAAGTCTTGCTTGTTATCAAAACAAGTCAATAAAATAAAAGTATAACGATTACTAAAAATTGCACGTAACTAAATGAAAACAATTTCCGAGTAGGCAGGAACCTGCATTTACATAAAATTAATACATCGACTGTGAAATCTGACTATGAAACATATCTGTAAAAGGATAGGCTCTTTTTAATTACTTGGGTTCACGTTGGTCGAGTGATGCCTAAACCACACAGCGATTTACATACAAATTGTTAGAAACCAAAAATCAAAACAATCCGATGATTAGGATCGTTTGTGCCACGGTCACTAGAAAAAAACAACTCACAAATATGGTCGCAACATTCCCGAAATAAACAACAAAAATAATCATTTGTGTAACAAACTAAGCAGGAATCAATTTGACTTAAAACTAATGTAAATCAGAATAAGTTAAAAAGTAACTTGATACGGCGTGACTTGTTTAAGCGTTCAGATTCGGATTTGGCCAATCGTTAATTCGATTAATTTGGTAATTCAATGATGTTCCATGACGTATTGAAATAATATTATTTGGGAAAAATACATAAAATGTATAATTTTTCGAAGAAAACTTCTTCTAACTGCTTTTTACTTTGTGATGGCATTATTTATTTTTTATTAAAACACAAATAACATTGTTTACATCACTTTATTTCGATACAAAATCTCAACATGTTTCATGAACCAAGTTCACTCAAGTATACTTGTGCTCCTGATGAAGTGAACTTGGTTCATGAAACATGTTGAGATTTTGTATCGAAATAAAGTGATGTAAACAATGTTATTTGTGTTTTAATAAAAAATAAAATATATTTTTTCTCCTGCTGCCGAGAGGTCCATTGTATTCTTTATTTTTGTTTCTGATGAAAATAGGTTAAACTAAACTAAAACTAAAAGGTTAGCCTAAACAAAGTACTAACAGCCGACATCTTAACGCTATTTAAGCCCTCGCATTCCGGATTTCTACCAATTTATAACATATTTCTTTCAAACACTTTAAGTTTTTAAGTTCCTCAAAGGATATATGTTATTTTTGAAGATAACATCTGTAGATTTGTACAGAAGAAAAGGTAATTGTATGAAATTCCCTCGAAAGAAAAAAATCGCACTAAAATCACGTTTTATTCTGTTATAGATATGAAAATATTTACATTAGGTTTATATTTAAATCCAACTTAGCCATTAGTCGATAGATGTTTGATCTACTTTAAACGAGTCATGTTTTATTAAATATTTTCACTTATTATCATTTTTGTATATTACCGCGCTCCCTCTGACATTCCTATTTACACAATATCTCCCATTAAAACTATCAATTCTTATTTTTGGACGCTTACTACGGAGCCTTAAAAGGGTATTCTGTTGGGATACACAACTAAACCTATAATGTAAGCGTATCCGAAGTAATAATGTCTTAAAGGTTGAGTTAATGGGTTCAGTGACATATTTTCCACAAGACGTAATAAAAAATTAACTTTGTATCTAGACAAGAAGAAAACGGATGTATAGTGTGCTAAAATAATATCCCTAACGTTATTGTAGGTAGGTAAATAATTAAACAAATAAAACACTCAGTTAAGTCTACTGTAGTCTAGTGTAGTACATGGTACATGTACTCGTACGCAAGCCTTTTATAGATAATCAGCCTATACTAATAAAAAACACTTCCCAACCGTTAAACTGTCTTTTAGTTGCACTTAGTTTCAATTGAATAAAGACTGTACAAATTCTGTTTCGAACTCAATAACAATAACAAAATAAATAATTATCTTAAACTGGCTGCGAAAGAGCTAGTAAGGTTGCATTTTGGCCGAGTGACAGGTGATACGTCTCAAAAAGGTTTATTTCATTATTTTTAATTGATAGTTCCTGCGTGAATTTAACAAGAAATCCATGAAAGTTATATTTTTTAATAACAAAAATGCCTTATGCAATATGCATGATTACGTATAAATTAATCCACGTTTATATTGCTCAAAAAAGAATTCGAAATGCCATTTTTGTATTACTCTTGGGATAACAAATAAACTATCCTCTTCCGCAGTGTAAACAATGTGTATATCTTTTATGGCTGTTAAATATCAGTTGAGACAATTTTAGTTTGTTAGAAGGTTTTACACTTAAACGGTTGTTTATCAATTGAATAAACTTTACAGCACGTTTATTAGTAAGGCCGTTAGTGTCCAAAAATGAAGTGAAATAAACACAAAGCACAATTTATGTGGGGAAAAAATTGTAACTTGTGAACTGTTCACAGATCGTAAAAGTGTAACGCGCACAAACCGTCCATAAAGAGTCATAGCTGTTTTCATCGCTACGTTTCGGTTAAGTCATGGGACTTGTGGAAATGGTTGAACCTCTAGATCTAGATAATTAGAATTAGTAAATAATATTATTATAAAACTTTTTTGTAATAGTTATCTTCTTAGATCATTCCAAGCTTAAGTTAGATCTAAAATGTAATTTTTAAAATGTTTTAAAAGAACTCTCCTATAAATTCCTAAAATTTTGTTAGGCTAGTTCTGAAATAATTGCATGATATAGGTACCTCACAAAGTCATCTCTTTAGAACGTTAGGTCTCGTTAAAAAGAGGAAGAATTGGATCTGGGTTTTGAAAAGACATCTGTGGGTGGAGGTTAGAAATACAAGAGCAGGAATTCTCGTGCTTGAGTCGAAATACTGCGGTCACGATCATCATAGCAAGAAAAGCTCCGAAAACATCCAAACAAATTAATAATAAGACAAATATTTCCTGAAGACTGTGGGATGGTGTACGAAGGGACTTTTCAAAGAAATGAAGGATTGAACCTGGAGGGGAGGAGGAATACAAGAGCTTAGGTTGGAATGTTGGAAACACACCAACGTTTGTCGAGCCGACATATGAAACAATATAAAACAAAGTACCTTATCCTCGAAGAGGAAGCGACCAAGGTCCCAGGAGTTGCGGCGACTGTCGAGCGAGTCCACCGACAGGCGCGCCGTGTCGCGGCTCCAGTCCCGCACCGGCCCGCGACTCTTGGGCGGCTCGCGGCCCTGGCTGCCCTCGCGCCACTCGCGGCCCTGGCTGCCCTCGCGCCACTCGCGCATCCTCACGGGCGGCGGGGGCTCTTGGCGCCTCAGCATGCTCGGGAAGTCGCTGGGGTGCTCGAGCGGCCGGTGTGGCGACATCACGGCGATGGAGTCGCGCCGTCTGGCATTGAACAGTTCTTAGAAGGTGGGCGTTTCAAATGACACCATTCCTAAGCCATGTTTCCCAGTTTAATTATTTTAGCAGCGTTTCTTATAAATCGATTAATAAATTCGTTTTTAGTTCCTCAAGCCCTTTTGCCACATTATCAACATAAAAAACTTTATTAATGATTATGGAAGCCGGTGTGTTATGATCATGATCAATTTCCCAGAGCAACTGAGGTGATCAAACGTCATTAAGGTACCAGTTCGTCAACTAATTTATTCTACTTTTTGAATTCATAATAATGTTAGTCAATCACCGAAAGTTAAAAACAATTAATTATCATTAGTAGCGACCAAATAATGTCCGTGTGAGCAATACGTCCATATTAATATATTAATAAGTAGCTAAATACGTACAATTTCAATTGATAACAGAGAATGGAACGATCACACATAATATGGGATGGAACATGGAACGCATCAGCATAACTCGGTATTGGCACACTTGTATATATATATATTACATGAATATTTTACCACTATTCGGTAATCGGTATCCGAATACTGTACTATTCGGCCGAATACAAAATTCCTAATAATGAAAATAAAAAAAACACATTTCAACCAAAAAGTGTCTATGTAATGAAAGAGAGTTACGTTATTTAATATTTAAAATAGGCAGGTGGTGAATAAAAAATACTTTTTCTGCATTTGCTGGTAGCAGACCATTGCGTTTTCTTCGTAGACTATACCAGCTTCCGAAAATAGTCTCTCACTATAGAGATAGGTCACGAAATATAAATTTCGACAGACTTTATTAGGTTTGGATATTGTTTTGCGTTGTGGGGGTTTGCCTTACGATCAAGAAAAGCACTTAAATAAAAATCAGTGGTTTTTCGTAGTTTTTTTCGCCCCTCGATAATAACATTCGTGCATGTTAATATATACTTGACTGTAGCCAATCTCAAGACTTCACGTGGTTAGTACAGATTTTTTCAATAAGAGGTGTTATTTTGAATAGCCCGCTATTTCGGTAGATGTTACTTTTGAAGCTGTCATTTTTTGACATTTGACAAGTAGAAACTACGCCATTAATAAAAACGGAACGATACACGCTTCAACAACGCATTGAAATTATTAAAATCACTTGAGTGAATCGAATGCAAATCATCTTGAGTGATGAGGCCCATTTCCACCTTGGTGGCTTCGTCAACAAGCAAAATTGTCGCATCTGGGGCTCGGAAAACCTAAGAGTTATTGTTGAAAAGCCTCTCTATCCTCAACGTGTGACTGTTTGGTGCAGTTTATGGTCCGGCGGAGTCATTGGACCTTACTTTTTCGAAAATGAGGCTGGAGCAACAGTTACGGTGAATGGATTGTGCTATCGAGAGATGATGATTTCTTATGGCCGGAATTGGATGGTATTGATCTGGACAATGTTTACTTTCAACAAGACGGCGCTACGTGCCACACAAGCAACGAAACCATTGATCTTTTACGATTGAATATCAAAATAACACCTCTTATTGGAAAACCCTGTAGTTGGGTCTTGGTAAGTGGGTTCCCCTGAGGACCAGTCACCAGTCAGCGGGCGCATTAGCGCGCTGCGCAGCGGCAGTGGGCGATTATGTTATTGTTCCTTCAACAATTATACCACAAGTAACTCGGTATGTTCTGGTCGATAAGTCAAGCCTAATTAATTTGTAGCCGCAACAATGATGACGAATTATGACCGATCGATCAGTTTCACGAGGAATTAATCCGCGTCTGCTTAATTGACAATGTTGAATGATTGTAGAATTGAATTAAATTTCTGTTCGATTGTTTTCAGATAATCTGATGTGTAATGTGATCGAAGTTTAAAAAAATATCACGGACTCCGAAAAATACGTATTAATTAAACATACTAATTTCGGGTACACGTGAAATCTGGTTCAATGAACTCAAATTTAAAGCCTTTCTCAAAATTGGAACTGATTGTGTAAGGGGTAATGTAGGTATTTACCTAAAATATACATACATGTTTTTTATATTTTTCTTTTGTTTTTTTATCTTTTTATAAAAAAGTCATTTTTTATGCGAATTTCGCAAAAGAGTCCCAACGGCTCCCGTCTGGAGCTAGTGAAACTATGGCATCCCCAATTGCGGTATATTGTATAAGTAGTGGGTGTAGAAGACGGGGGAGAGAAAGGTGGGGGAGTATCTGGCTATTCAAATCGGTTACCAAACACGGCTAAAGCCGTTTAAAACAACTTTCAATTCTGACCAGGGCGGTACTGAGAGTATCTTCCACTCGGGAACGTGCATATTATTTTAATTAATTAATTGCGAAATAACACAAAATGATCACAAATTTACTTGCGCACGCCGGAATTTAAACCCGCGACTTTCGGATTACTGGTTGAGGCCGTAATACAACAATTTAATAGAAAAAAATCTAATTTTGAAACCTTTAAAAAATTTATCAAAAGCAATTTTAACGTTATTTTAATAAATGAAAACACCTTTATAACTTCATTCCACTTTTTATTTATAATCGGATCGGTTTCACCAAATATCGGACAACTTCAAACCGATGCGTAGGTTCTGCTTTTATCTTAGGCATTCAACGAGCAGTAAGAAAGGTGCTACTCAAATATTTATTAAAATATTGAAAAAGTAGCATTTTTCCACAGCAGAGCTAATTAACGAAGATGCGAACGATTTGGGAGGCGGGTTTGTGTAACGCCATTTATAGGATAACCAACACCTCTGCTATAGGTGGGGAATAACAGGGGTTCATCGGGTGAGTTGTGTTCAGGATGCGCCTCCCACCAGCTGCGCCCCGTGCCAGACCAGGGTGCCTCGAGAAAAATAATTTTCTTCTAGGCCTCCTGTGTGGTGATAGTGTAAAACAAATACAAACGCGTGAAAACTTGCACAGAGTTGAAATGAACACCAATGAGTAATGGCCATGAAACAATGTTTTATTTTTGGAATAACTTAACTAGTAAAACCTCAAAAGTATAATATTATAATATTGAATCATTGAAGACATAACAACATAAGCGATTCTCAAACTAAAGTTACAACTAGCTAAATCGTCAAGACTTGGGTACAAATTTATTTGGGCAAAAAATTGAAAAATATGGATGAGAAAAAACGAAACATCTCCAATCTTACAAATAAGAACCTCAGAAGACATCCCCTCCGAATAAAGAATAATAATTAATTTAGCCCTTAATTTAGTATTTAAACGAACACAAAACAAATGCAAACACACTGCAGTTTCATTGGACCTCGTACTTTCAATCTTTTACCGAAAAATATTCATGTGATTACTAAACGTCCTCAATATTTAAAAGAGTTAAAATTATGGCTTTTCGATACAGCAGTTGAAACTTTTTTTATTTAATTTGTATCAATTTATGTTTCTCATAAAATATTCACCATATATTCATATATTACACTAAACACTGATAACTTCACTGTACACTATTGTAACAAGTAAACACTTTATACAAACCGCTTAGACAAAATGTAATCTTGTTTTTGTTTTATATGCCCGTAGTTTGTTTATTTCTAGGTATAATAATATAGTAACTAATATGTATTACCCACGCACAGGCTGCGCCTTAGTGGGTTCCATTATTCGTATTGATTTATATAATATTGTAGGTAATTAATGTAAAAATTGGGAAAAAAAACAGTAAAAGATACGGTCGCATTTAGAAATGGAACCTTAGCACTCCCGGGGCGCTGCTCTACCAAAAGAAATAGGATCAGATTAGCTTAGTGGGTGAGGCTCAGTTTGGATGCAACGTTTCTGTTTCAAATGTATCGCAAGCTAGTATTGTCTTCAATGATTAAACTTTTTTATTACTATTTAAAGATAAAGACAGTTAGTTTTCTAGTTATCTGTTTTTCAGCAGATGATTATTTATTTAGAAAACTTATCAACTTAATACAAAATAAAATTAAAATACTGTTTGCTTGGATAACAAATATTTAACTGGGGTTGCAAGCTCTCGATAGATATTTAATAACGCATAACCTGTGCAGATAGCCTCGAGAGAAAATTGCATGAATGCAATTAAGTATTTATTGGCTGCATTTAGAAAGTCGAAAACAACTCTTCGGCGTGTTTAAAACCGACAGAGAGAAAAGACGTCATAAAAAAATAATTTAAAATTGGACACCCATTCAAATGAGCATTAAAATAATTCAATTATAATATTAACAGTGATACTTTCCAATCGGAAGTTATTGTGTCCGCGGAACTGTCCACATTGAGTCAGTGGCAAGAAATGATGAAATATCTGTAGAGGATGAATTATAATTTACACGAAGAAAAATGAGTATGGCTGATTTATTGAAATCCTGTAAAAAACGTCATAATATCAGTCCATTCAAAATATATCAGAAATGCTTTTCCTGATCATCCACAATATAAGAATTCTTACAGGATCGTATTCCGCAGTCCTTATAACACATTCGTGTTTCACTGATACTTTGTTAGGAAATCTGTCAATTCATTGGTTAAAGGCATGCAATCCCGTTATCAACAGGAATAATTTGACCAGATTTTTAATAAATTAGCAATATTTTTATCAGTAAGATTTCTCCAAGTACGTATACAAATAATTTATGAAAAAATTCTCGCTATTTGCAATCTTCTCGGCTTTAAAATTAATACTACAGAGATTTTCAGAAAACATGGGTGTTTTAAAAAGTTAATTTGATTTCTTAAAGTAACCAAAAACGGCACATATAAACGCCCTAATATGCAACCGATTTGCGAGGTAAAAGTGTTTAATTAATACGTTCAAGTCGTTAACGTTCACCGTTATTACAAATGGAAACAACTAAATCGACATTGAAAAGGGTCGGGTACACACAAATTCAAATGTAACATTTTCATCAAATGGTTATTCAGCACCATTTTGCTTTTTTGACAGTTGAAAGGTCCCCGCTTAGTGTCGATTCTTAGTCCATTTCGGCTTTTAAACAAATTGTGATCAACTACCATGTTGTTAAACTTTTCAGCTTATTAAAATTTGATAGAAAGCTAAAACGCAACTAGAATCTTTTATATAAAAAATGGATGGTATAAATGTTTTTGACAATAATTTGAACTTGGCAAACATTAAACGGAGTATGTGCGAACTATTTCTACCTACTTTGTAAACTATTGCTATGAACTAATTTTATACCTTCTTGTTATCATTATCGTTGATTTGGAGGATTTTGGCAGATTTTATATTTTTTTTGTTTTTATACCTAAGTACATTTTTTAAGCTTTTATATTTTATGTAACCTTTATTTTGTTAACTCTGATATTTTTTTACGTAACCTATATTTTGCTAACACTGATTTTTTATGTAATCTATATAACTAAAAAAAATAAAGATGTGCATTATTATATGTAAAAGCCCTATGGGCGAATAAATAAAATAAAATACAGGTATATATTATTTTTTTTAATTATTTGTGAAATAGCACAAATTAATCCTACGGATTCGCAGCCAAGGATCGTAACTATGGAAACCGTTCAAGATTGGTACTTATATAGATGTAAATATTTTCTTTACCACATTCTGTTATTTCATTGTCATTTCTATCTATTTCAGGAATAATAAAGTAATTGTAAAATGCACCATGTCAACTCCAAACTGTTGATTAGGATGGATACTAGAGATCTACAATCTAAAACCATATCTAAAAACACAAAGACAAATTTGGTGATAGCATTTCATCTTTGTGCTGCGTCCACTAGAAATCTACCACAACGCGAGCTAGAATATACTCGAACTAGATTCAGAAACAAGTTGTCTAAACTTTACCGGTCCGGCGAGTAGAGAAGCTGAACATCGGTGTACTGTGTACTCAGGTGGACCTGTTTAATGGGAGTTTTACACGATGCCTTTTTTCTGCCACTTTCCATATGGGTCGTCTCTTCACGTGGATTCGGGATGAGAAAAGATGTTCGTATAGTTTAAGATGGCGGACAATGTAACAATCGTATACGTAACTATACTATGCGGAAATGTCACATGTTCATTTCGTTATATTTAAAATATTTATGAAAAATACCATAATAGGTGTTTATTGTTTGTTGTTTATTGTGAACATTTATATTTATTGAATCGTTGACGACACAGCCAAGGCATATTATAAAGGCTTCAATGATATATTATATATGTTATGTTCAAGGTTTTGCTACTTTTTGAAGATTTAGTACGGTCCCAAAATATTATTTCTTTTCTAATGGCAATTATCTGTAAAAAAAATTAATGTATGAAATAACAATGATTGTGTAAATCAAAGATTTTTCACACGAGTACCGATATAGTAACCATAAGGGGGGATGTATAAAAAAGTAGCCGAGCAATAATGTAGCTATTAATCCCATTTTACAGTAGAAAATACACATTAGAGTGATATTTTAATTTTATTTTTTAGAATATCTCTTTTTCGATTGTAGATATCTAGTATCCATCCTAATCGACAGCTCGGTAAAAAAAAAACATACATAAAAAATCAACTTTGTTTTTGGAAAATATAAATGTTTATTAATACACGCCTTCGCGTCTTCAGAAGTCGAAAAGATTCCTCAAAAGATGGCAACTTCAATACTTAAATGACATCAGAATACATTAGAGTTAGATCTGTGATTAAATTTAACTTAGAAAATTAGAGACGTAATGCCTACCAATGGGAAATAATCATAAGCCATTTAAATAATGTGAAAAACAGTTAACCGATCCTAATGATGAGTTAATAACTACTTAATTGCTTAATTTGTGTTAAATTACTTCAGGAATACAGTTTACTTAATGTGCATATACCATACTATACTATTATCTATAAATCAAAACATGGGATATTGTGACATGCTTGTTATTAATGAAAGAACACACACATGGAAGGCACTCGTGGTAGTCTATTAATAAATAGATAATAAATAAGGTGGCAACCTCAAGGTCGGGTTCCAGGTTATTCCAACCGCAAGCTAATTAAGATGTCAGAGCCCACTGTCCAAAGTATTTGTTGAAGCCAATATTTTATTGAATAAGGGTGTTCGGGCATATAGCCGTTTGTTGTCTCTAATAGTTTACTCCCCACCTTCCCGTCCCATAACCTTTGTCACCAGGAGACGGGAAGTACCTTGAGTGCCATTTCTGCAGCGCCACTGATAACAGGATGTTAGACTGCAATTCCGGGTTAAGCGCAATACGACGTGGAGTTTTCTCGTGCTGGCAGAAAGAGGGAACATTAAGGACACCAGGACCAAAGGTAGGACTTATTATTCTGGTAGCATACTTTCATAGTTCCATTCCGTTCTCCTTTCTATATTTCATATACAAGAAACTCGCGGCCGGAAATATTCCGGTATATTCAAAGAGCTATCGAAACAAAGTGAGTTTTGTGAGAAAACCCCGGGGTCACTTAAAGAAATGTTTTTCAATTAATTTTTGCAAATAATTTTTAGTTTTTCAAGCAATAATTAATAAATAATGCCGAGAAACGCAGCATCCATATTTTAAACCGTTAAAATTCACCCCAATACATCTGTTCGTTATGAAAACGGTACTACAAGGTCAGTATTCTTTCAACTATATAGTATTGGTATACAGAGCATTCTGAATTATCATCAAAAAGATTTTTTAATTTAAAATCTCGGAACATGTTTAAACGAATTTATTCGTTCTGTCGGCATAACCTCGATATTAATTCGAAACATAAATAGTGAAAGTCAATAATAAATATTATTAGTGATATAAATTTAAACCTATATAGAATATCAATGGACATAAAAATAGCTAGTGTTAATAATACGTTAACTCACTTTACAGGAATAAGAAGGAAGTATAAGATAATAGAACAATATTTCGAATCCAATAAAAATGTTTATTTTCTTCAAATGTTACAAAAATTCGATGGGATTTCGTAGAGTGCTTTAACCAGTCTCCGTGGTAAAGAGGAAGAGACTCTCGATTACAAAGAGTAAGAGATTCTCGATTACAAAGGTTAAGAGACTCACGATTACAAAGGGTAAGAGACTCTCGATTACAAAAGGTAAGAGACTCTCGATTACAAATAGAAAGAGACTCTCGATTACAAAAGGTAAGAGAGTCTCGATTACAAAGTGAAAGAGACTCTCGATTACAAAGAACAAGAGACTTTCGATTACAAAGGGTAAGAGACTCTCGATTACAAATAGAAAGAGACTCTCGATTACAAAAGGTAAGAGACTCTCGGATTACAAAGGGTAAGAGACTCTCGATTGCAAACCCGGAGAACGGGGGTTAAAATCTCTGCATGCACAGTTAAATTTTATTAAATTAATTTTCGATGTTTCAGAATTCAATAATTTAAAATAATATACAATACATTTGCACATACTTAATAATACAAGTAATCTTAGATCTTAGTATTGTTTCAAATGGCTTTAGCCATATTTAGTGTCCAGATCTGAATAGTATAAGATTTATCAGACAAGTCATAAAGTAGGTACCAAAATAATTTTATTAATCAATAATTTTTTATTCGAAATGTGGATTTATTTTGTTTAAATGTGAAGACAGATCTAAATCTGAATGACGAATGATTTTTAATGTTTATCAACGTTAGATATGATTTGACAAATTCACGGCTAAAAGCGTTATGATTTATTTTTGGGGAACTTAGCCGTGTTGCGATACCTCCTCACATCATTAAAGTGTCCATCATCGGGGCCAATGTACACAGTATACAAAGTAAAGCTGAAACGTTGGCTAAAGAAGGGGGTAGCGCAATACGGCATAAAACCTAGAAAATAAATCACTATAATTTACTAACGTTGATCATTCAAATTGTGATTCTGGCCGTCTCTCTAATTATTTGTCAGCACAAATATATAATTAAAAAAGTTGGCTATATTTATTTTTGGTTGGCAATGATCCTATGTCAAATATTTTATTAATGTCATCAGCGTCACAAATTCTAAAATTATAACACCCGCGATTTTCACGCGTTTGTGCTAATAATGTGATAAAAATAAACAAACAAAAAGCTTGTGATAAAACAACTGTAAAAGACACCGGTTACGCAGCTGGTACAAAAAACTTTAACGCACGGTTAAGAAAGAAACTTTTGCGTCAGATCTCGGCTGTTGGGACTCTGATAAAAAAAGTGGTGATGGCCCGGCAAGATAACTTCTATGGCGAATTACGATAAGGAAAAATCTCACAGTAAAAGATGCAATACGGAATACAATTTGAGAAGTAAACGAATTCCCAAAGACGGGAAAAGGGGGGGGGGCCGCGTCGGAACCTTATTAAACCATTAGCCAATTGCCGGCAACTTATTAAACCATTAGCCATTGGTTACGAGTCATTTAGCGCGGCAAGATTAGCGGTCATACATTATTATTAGCCATTTAACCTTTGAAAAACAATATGGGCTCGCGTCACTAAGGAAATTAACGAAATGGAAAGCGAGGTTCTTGATTAGACAACTAGCAGAAGTACCCGGCGTTGCCCTTACACGGTTTGAAATTTGATGTAGACAGTAAGTTTCCTCTCACTTTGATCATTTTGTTTTAAGGATGGGAAAAGGTTTTTGGGTGGTTTTTCGAAATTTCGAAGATTTTCGAAATGTAGTCCTTGTTCTTATTTTGAAGGTCTAGTGTGAAAAATGTCATCAATATCGGATTAAAACTGTATATTTGTATAAAAATCACATCCGCGCCGCCCGCCCGCGAATTTATTAATTTATTAACAGCTATTCAATTACTTAATTAATTCTTAACAACGGACTAGTAATAATTGTTTATCCACGGTGATAAGTAATAACAGTAGATATTACTTACATTCTTCTATATAATATCATAAATATATAATTAAAATCAAATATACAGTGGATATTATATGAGAAAGTGTGCATTTATATTTTTTATGATTGATAACTTGACAGCCACTCTTTATTGCTAAACATCGAACATAAGTATTTGTGAAATTTTATTTTTTTAAATGACGTAGGCGGATGCCAACTTTTGTTCATTTTCTAATGTGAATTCCCATTAATAGTCCAAACTGTCTAGAGCATGTGAGACTATGGCATTTCCTATTTGGGTATGTTGTGAGGTTGAAGGTACTCGAAAGGGGAAAGCGATGGGGAAGAGGAAGACAGAGAAGTACCTGGCTATTTAGATATCATCAAACACAGCTTAAGCCATTTCAATCAACGTTTCAAGTCAGAAATGTGATCTTTCTTTCCGGGTATACTGGAGAGTATCTTTCTCTCTGGAACGTGACGCAAGTGTACTATTTATCATTTTTAATAAATTAATTGCGAAAGGACAAATTACTTGAATAAAATTTACTTGCGCACACTGAGATTTGAACCCCCGACCTTATGAGTAACAGGGCATAACACATACAAGGTATCCACCCAGTCATGCAAAAAAACAATAGTTACCTGCAACAGCATCGCCCTGGTAAAAGAATACCATTCAGAATCGATACGTAATTTCTAAGCTAACGTATGTAATGCGATTTGGTTACTTGTTTGAATGTGGACGACATGGCTTCAACCGTGTTTAGTGAACTGATCTGAGGATCTAGTCAGGTACTTACCAACCTTCATCTTCTATATCTCATTTCAATGCTTTTAGGCGCACAACATACCCCAATCGAGGAATCCATAGTCACACTGGCTTCCAATCAGTTGGGACTCTTGGGTATACCTAATCATATTCGTATATCTTTTCCCAAAGTTGTACCACAACGATTCCAATATTCAAATAAGTCAAAACTCATATTGGACCGAACAACTGAAGCAAGAAGACTTTAAAAGTTCACTACAATTAATTCTTTAATCAGTTATTTTTTATGATAATTATGACCCTCCTAACAAGCCTGAAACGTCTTCATCGCAATCAGAATAATTTGAAAATTTAAAACATATTATTTTTCGACATTGTTTTTGCCCATATTATTATGATCCAAGCCTAAAAAGTCTAGTGCGTGAATAACGGACGCCCGGCCCCTCCACGTGGTCAAATAAGCCTCGACAATTATTATCGAATTAAAATTTTCTCCCGGCCCGAGATCGAATCGGATCGGATCGAATGAAACTTTTCCCACTGCGGCCATAGACTGCCAGCCACTGAAAAGAAAATCTATAGAAATACAATTTTTGTGATTATCGCACACGAGTCCCAACTGCTTCCAGCTGCCCGGATATATTGGGACTATGGCATCCCTAAATGGAATGTGTTGCACAGAGAAAAACGAGTTTTGCTGATTTATCAAGAAACTCTTAGTAAAAACTTTTAGTAAATCCCTAATAATATCAGAAGACTTTTCGTGCACCTATGTTCGTTTTGTTAATATACAATAAAGAAAATCGAAAATGTTGGGACTTTTAAGAACTCGTGCCAACATCTGAGCACGTTTTATGTATTTTACTAACATTTTATCAGGAAACCTATCAATTCATTCGATAGGAGCCTGCAGTCCCGTTTTTAACGGATTACAAATAGTTTAAAGAGATTCTTAATGAACTAGTAATAATTTTTTATGAGGTTGAAAGTCTGAAGGAAGTGGAGAAGGGAAGGAGATGGAAAAGAGGATTGTCGTGAAATAATAATCACAGAAAAACCAAGAATACATAACATGGTATCTAACCAATTGTAGGGAACTGCCGAATCCTAGGCCCCAGACAGATTAATGACATAGAAAGGCTTCCTAGGTCCCAAAGAGGATAGTGAAATTGAAGAGACCTTTCGACTCCTAGACCCCAGACAGGTAAATAAAATTGATTATCTGTTAAAGAAAGAATGTCGACATTTTAAATATTTAATCGATTGGGGCATCACCTTCGGGCACACGGACGCGAATATAAAACACTTCTATCTGTGAATCTCTTCAGTGGTGTCGGCAATTTGTGTGTCAAGAGATAACACAATGTATCGATCCATTTCTCAGCCGAACCAGAGTGAAAAGCAAAAGTGTGTCGCGCCGAGTCCGACACAATATTATTAATACAATATCGTCTAATAATTAATACCGGCACGAGGCAAATTTTAATGTAATAAAATACGAAGGAAACCGGTCGCGGTCCGCAGTGGGCAATCATCAGCGATGCGGAGAATGAGCGAGTTCGCTGGTGGCACCGAAGGAAAAAGAACTACCATTCATTGGCTTCTCCATCAGACACAGACGACCAATTCGACGCTTTCGAAAAAATAGGCATTTATCGTAGCGACTACATCCAGGCACTCTGGGAAAGCTTTTAAATCAATCCTATCTCCTCACAACTTAGCAAATTTTATGGCATATTTAAGTCGATGCACCACGTCGTGTAACAATTGGAATCGGACCCATAACAATAACACCTCTTATGTAGATGGCGATAAGACTCAAATTCCCAACACTGGCCACGTGTGTTGATTAATGCGAGAAAAACACATCGCCAAAAAGTTTTTAAAATTTATTTTGCGAAGTTTAGGCACAAATATTTAAATTAATTAAAATTAATTAGCCACATTATGCAACAAAACCAAAACCGAAAATGGGTTCGTAAGTAGGAGAATTTGAACTATTAAACAGTTTTTATAGGACTGATGCTTTATTTTTTTCATAGGTTATAATTTTTTATAAAATGACATTATTATAGACGTTCTACTAGCAGTATTTAATTAAAGCATCTAAAATATATCTAAGCGATCAAATTTTCAAACCAAAAACACACGATTTTGCATTACGACGTAGTGCTTCGCCTTAACAATCTTTCTTACGAAATGCGACAGTTGTAGAAAAAGAACAACACAAATAGGCTGGTACCTACGTGTACGCTTTGGAACTCCAGACCCTTTTTGAAGAAGATCAAAAGTGGAATCGAAAATGAACTCTAAAGTTTTTCAAATGCAAGCGATTCTGTTAAAAATTTGTATGCACTTTCTCATGGCATACAGGTTTAAAATGCATAACGAAAAATTCCAGCGCGGGCGAAATTCCAATGCCAGCAGCGCATGAACGGTTTGTCGGTGGGAAAAAATTATTGTCACTGGTGCACGAACGGTTTTCCAGAGGTTAAGCGAGAAATGAATATCAAATGCGTAAAACACAACGGAATTACAGTCGTTTCTTATGTAAACCTAGCCCAAGTTCTAAATTCTTGACACATCAGTTCCAATTCTAAAATGACTGTTAAAATAATTTTCTGTCCAAATATTGTATTTTAGGTAGGTGGGTAGATCGATTGTCTGAAATTTTCACAAGATCGGTTCCATTTTTGAAATTGACGAAACAGTCTGGAACCGGTGACAACATGCACGGAGAAAAATGAGTATTGCTAATCTATTAAGAACCTCTTCAAATTATTACTAATCCAGTTATATACGGGATTACAGGCCCTTAATGCATTGCATTAATAGGTTTCTCGGTACACTTTTAGTTTACAAATAAATTACTAGGCGAGGAGAGGAAATTTGGGAAGTTCCTACCTGGCTATTCAGATAGTATATTGCTCGGGTTAAAATCGTTATACAATCAAGCCAGATTTTTTTAGACTAATACGACTTTGTTTCAAACCTTAAATACAGGCCACCAAACACGACTAAAGCCATTTCAAGCAACTTTTCTATTCTGAATGGTGAATGGAAATTAATTTAATTTAAATGTCTGGGCTGTAGCCTTTTAAAAACCCAGTACTTAATAATACTTCCAAAGATGCCCGAATGAACACTACGCTATTGATTTTTATTTAAAAAACTACTCAATCCGAAAAATTAATTCAAAGTTTCCAAAAATTAATTCAAAAGTTTCTCAAAATTAATTCAAAATTTTCCAAAAAATTAATTCAATGCTTCTATAAATTAATTGAAAAATTCCACAAAATTAATTCAAAAGTTTCCAAAAAAGGATCGTCAAAAATCATAGGACAGGCAGATTAATTAGTTTTACTCGCAAATTTAAAAATCGTATTTACTTTACCTTGTTAAATTGAATAAATTCCGATATTAATGTTTCAAACTGCAAACGGATGCACGCCATTGACTAAAGCCGTACATAATTATCAGCTAATTCAAATGATTTGACCAAATACGTTTGACCTTACTCACGGATTTACTTTTGATGATATTTAAACGGCTGTATTTAATTTAAACTAAAAAGATAAGTGATAATTCAATATTAATCAGCAATCGTAATATTTACGCAATCCATAATAAGCCAACGCGGCATTATAAGGATTATTAATTAAAAATTCATCGAACAGTTTTTTTAAAAGCAGTATGATAATAATATGATATTAATTAGGGTTCCGAATGAAACAACGCGATTGGCTAGGCTGACAAAACGGAAGAGAGTTTATTACATATCGTAGACAAGTGGGGCTTTTTTATAAGTACATAAAGAAATGGTATTTTGAGCATATTATAACACAATAGTCTAGTTAACTGAAGTTTCCAATGTACGAATTCAACAGCAAACGTCAATTTAGAATATATTTTTAAACTATATATTATACTAAGAGTTCCCATACTAACGTAACGCCAAAGTCAGCGATGAAACGCTTTTGTTGTCAATAAATATTTAAATACATCCCGTGACCCAAGGGTTGTGGCGCCAAGCAACGTGTACATTAAAAATGCTTGACTATAACAGGGGCGAAGATGTGTTCTACTAGCAGCATTTAATTAAAGCGTCTATAGTTGAATTCTAGCCGATCATATTGTCAAATTGACTGATCTTGCATTACTTCTCATTGAATCTGCCCAGATGAAAGAGTAAGAAAAATCATGCTTAAATAATTTATTTCACGACGAATACGTACTTTAAAAAATCTAAAAAGTTGACTGGAATTCCATCCTCTTCACTACAAAAAGGTTTAATCTTATTTAGAGATATAATTTAGGTTTGACAAACGCAGGAACCGGTATTTAGACACTGCTCAGGGAATCTTCCAAAAGTAATGCGATGGAAACAAAAGAATACAACACTTGTTATCCCGCAATTAAAGCATTATCTACGTAATTACAGAGAATTATCTAAATTGCGATCCAGAGAAAGTTGGGTATTTCTTATGAACGAAGGTAACTATCCACCAGGTATTTATTTGCAAACCAAAACGCTCAGACTCTTGATACGTTTGATGTGTTGACGTCATGATTATCGCCTTTACTTTAAAAATTAATAATAAATAGAAGGAAAATCTCCGTTGACATGACATGTAGAATAATGGCATACATATTCGACTTGGAGTATGAAGGTTTCCCCGTTTGATTTCGGCCATAGCTAACTGAATATTTTGACCACCTAGCTACAGTTCGACTTGAAATCGAGAAGTCGCGAGTTCAAATCCCGGCAAGTAAATTTAAATTGATTGATTTGTGTAATTTCGCAAATTTGTTAATTGAAAAAAATATATATTGTATATTTGCTATACGTTTCAGGACGGAAAATATTCTCAGTATCGCCCTGGCGTAATACCATAATTCAGAATTGAAACGTTGCTTCAAATAGCTTTGTCCGTTTTTGGTGACCAGATCTGAATAACAAGGTACTTCCCCACCTTCATCTTTCCCCTTCCCACTACCTTCATCCTAACAACACACCCTGACTAAGTTTCCACCATAGTCTCACTGACTCCAGAAGCTTGGCAGCAGTTGGGACTCTCGTGCGATGTTCACATTAATAAATATTTTAAAATTTAACATAATTTTGTTGTGGGTTATATAATATAACAAATTTGAACTAAAACACACATCACCATTTCTTTGAAAGAATAATGATCAATATTAGACTTAAATTTAGTTTTCCCCGTAAAAGACCACGATTAAAGGGGAAAAGTTTTAAATTTTAGATTTTTGAATAGATATGATTAGCCAGTTTAAAAATAAATTAAGTATCTCATCTTTATTCCTGTTCCTTTCCCATATTCCTTTCATTACCGATAAGAGATGACAGTGGCACCGAGCATATTGAAAAAATATATATATTAAAACTTGCACATTCAAAATATCATGTAAAACTACACTGTAATGCTGAAATAAGTTTTATTAAAAATAACGTTTAGTTTTCCAAGTAGTCAGCAAATGGTCAAATTATAATAAATTACACAAATATTTGCATACACAAAACGAAAAGTTAATAAGGATATATCTCATAAAAGATTGGAATGATGTTGTTTGACTGCGACATTAATAAAAATATTACGTAATATAAGAAGTAGAAGAATTTGCTTCAGCAAGTATTTTATATGTCATACTTACAAAGATTCCATAACATGCCGCTGCAGTGTTAATACAGTTATACGAGGAAGAGGGCCGTATATTGCTCGGGTTAAAATCGTTATACAATCAAGCCAGATATTTTTAGACTAATATGACTTTGTTCCAAACCTCAAAAACAGAGTCATTTTGGCATTTCGAGTTTTGTTGCTAACATCGCGTTTCTTCATATGACATTTTTAATGCCATTGAACCGGTCCGTTTTTATTTGCTTCGAAATTCAACCAAATTGAGTATGCGTACCGTATTTGCTTTGGTAAATCGATATTTCGATTTAAGCGCTCCTGAGGTGATATCTCACAAAAGCGGCGCTATACAAATTGTATGCTATTTTTTTTAAACTTCCGATTTAGTTGTCCGGGTTAAGTCTTCCCCAAAGGAAAAACTTAACCCTTCCACTCACTTTTCCACAAATGATCATCTAGTCAATCAACATTATGTAAGTGCATTATATAAGCAAAATAAATACAAAACAATACAAGAACAACACGTCAAATCACCAGAGATCAAATGGGAAAATAATTCACCGTCTCCAGATATTTTCATATCAGAGGGTTCGGCTCGGTAGAACTTCTAACAGGGCCTATAAATCCTACTGATCCCTCAACATAAATATTTAAAAAATCTTTTGTTATCCTACATGTATTCAAAATGACCGACTTTTGCATCCTTATATATAATTTTTTTGATAGATCTAATTATTATTATTATTTTAAACTTCCGATTTAGTTGTCCGGGTTAAGTCTTCCCCAAAGGAAAAACTTAACCCTTCCACTCACTTTTCCACAAATGATCATCTAGTCAATCAACATTATGTAAGTGCATTATATAAGCAAAATAAATACAAAACAATACAAGAACAACACGTCAAATCACCAGAGATCAAATGGGAAAATAATTCACCGTCTCCAGATATTTTCATATCAGAGGGTTCGGCTCGGTAGAACTTCTAACAGGGCCTATAAATCCTACTGATCCCTCAACATAAATATTTAAAAAATCTTTTGTTATCCTACATGTATTCAAAATGACCGACTTTTGCATCTTTATATATAATTTTTTTGATAGATCTAATACGCCTAAATTTTTAATTAGAGAGCTAGGTATAATGCCAGTAGCCGAAATAACGAATGGTAATATTTTTATAGTCTGAGAATGGCAAATTCTTTTTATTTCATTTCCTAAATCTGTGTATTTTCTTATTTTTTCACTAACAGATTTTTGAATATTACAGGAATTTGGAATAGCGACATCAATGATATAAGTTATTTTTTTTAATTTTGTCATGTAAAACTATATCGGGTCTATTATGACTAATCGCTCGGTCTGTTAGTATAGTTTTATCATAATATATTTTATAAAATTCGTTTTCTAAAAATGAATTTGGTTCGTATTCATAATATGGTACTACATTACGGCAGTCAATCAAGTTATGTTTAATTACCAAATTTTGGTGAATTATTTTTAAAACTTGATTGTGCCTAAATGTATACTCGGACGGTGCTAATATAGAACATCCCGATATAATATGTTCTATAGTTTCCGGAAAAGCCAAACATTTTCTACACAAATCATCAATTTGATTTGTATCTTTGATTATATGCTTTCTATAATTTTTAGTATTAATGACTCTATCCTGAATGGCAAGCATAAATCCTTCTATTTCTGCGCTCAACTCTCCAATACTCAACCATTTGTTTGACGAAATTTTGTCAACATACGTTTGGTTGAGATAATTGAAGTGTTTTGCGTGTAAAATTTTATTTGACCAGGAATCTAATAATTCCTGGTTGGGATTTATAAAAATGTTGGCATTCTCATCGTATAAATTTAAAGGTGTAATATTTCTATCTGCCTTGCAAATTATTTTGTGCATTTCTGAGCTATGAGCTTTCCTATGGAAAAAAGTTCTTAGCATTTCTACCTGATTATGTTTCAAAGAAGTTATTTTGACTATACCTCTACCTCCTAAATTTCTAGGTAAATTAACTCGTTCTATAGCTGAATTTGGATGATGGCAATTAAACTTTGTTAGCGTAGTTCTAATTAATCTTTCTAAGTTATCTAAATCTGTATTAGACCATTTAATTATGCCAAATGAGTACGTTAATAGAGGTATTGCCCAAGTATTTATTGCTTTTACTAAATTTTTAGCAGATAGATTGCATTTTAAAATTTTATAATTTTATAATTTTTTTTTAATTTTTTTTTTTTTTAAACTTCCGATTTAGTTGTCCGGGTTAAGTCTTCCCCAAAGGAAAAACTTAACCCTTCCACTCACTTTTCCACAAATGATCAGCTAGTCAATCAACACTATGTAAGTGCATTATATAAGTAAAATAAATACAAAACAATACAAGAACAACAACACGTCAAATCACCAGATATCAAATGGGAAAAAAAAATTCACCGTCTCCAGATATTTTCATATCAGAGGGTTCGGCTCGGTAGAACTTCTAACAGGGCCTATAAATCCTACTGATCCCTCAACATAAATATTTAAAAAATCTTTTGTTATCCTACATGTATTCAAAATGACCGACTTTTGCATCTTTATTATTATTATTATCATTATAAAATATCCCTCGAGAGTGCTGCAAATAGGTATTCCTGTTTTTGACATTTTCATTAAATGGCGACAGATCGATATTAGTCAAACTTCGCGAAAAATCGTCAATAAATTCGGGCATTCTTCATATTTCAACATAATGGCCGCTAATGGCCGGTATACGCATTTGCATCGATAATGAGTAACTTTTTCCACTAACCCGACCTTATACGCACGTATAATATCTATACCGCGATTATGAGTAATACGCTGGGTTCACGTGGATAAATGTGTTGCGATACTTTTGAATGATTAGTATAGTGGTTATTAAGTGTCTACATCAAACTCTGGTACTGTTATTCAATGGAAGAGCAAAGCAATTGTTGTGGAATCCAATTTAATATACTCTCAGCCGTTTTAAATTACACGAGTTACTTTAGTCGAGCGCAACTTATCTTTAGTTCACAGAAAACGACACAAATAATAATAGGTGATTATTATTATTAATCAAATTCATTCATAATAAAAGCATATTATAATCGGTTAGAGAATTATGAAGAATGAAAAGGTATTATCATTAACTAATTACGAATATAATTTTCCAAAACTGCGACACCTTTGGGAACCAAATTACGCAACAACAGCCAATTTGGTGAGTTAATGAGTTAGCTCCTTTCATGTCATTGTTAGCTGCTGTTTCTTTTAACTGCACAGATTAATTATTAAAATCATAATATTTATTATTTAAACAGCAATGGGGACACCGGAAACATTTCAGAGTGTATTTTTAATATGTGTGTGTGATGTCTGTATGAAGGTGTGTAAGTGCAAGCGAGATGGCATGCTTGCGAGATGCTATAAAAGGCGATGCATACTAGGATTGTCCCTCTTTTGTTACAAGCAGCTCCCCAATAAATATCAGTACAAGATCGAGTATCATTATTGTATACGACCGTCACCCGCTACAATACTCCATTCATTACATTTGTGTAAGCCAACGATTCGTATCGAGGCATTAGTGAAGAGTCGTTCATGAACGAGTCGCACAATTAAACATCATAAATTTCTAGTATGTTCCAAATGGAATCAAAAATGCTACAAACTGCCAAATTAAGTGTATATTTTTAAGTATGTGAGTACAAGGTAAAGCACGTATTGCCACTGAAGCGAATTCAAAAGTGATGAAATATGATGTCGTGCTTGGTAGCCACATACGGTCACGACTGTTATAGAACCATGGTTTAGTGACACGGGTCAAACAGCTTTGTCTCTATCTTCAGGTCGCCAGGTAAGGCTATCATTAAAAAATACCTAAGATAAAAATATGTATATATATATTATACATTTCATACTATTTTAATTAACAGTTTGATGTCTAAAGATGGGTTACAAGGACAAAGATACATGAAGCCGCAAGAAAAAATTGCATTATATTGAAATAAGATATTAACACTTGTTTGATTTAGAAACAATTTTGTGATTATTTCACATCCCATTGTCCTGTTCAAATTGTAATTTCCTTTGTTCCTCTCCTTCCTAAAAGTCTTACCTGAGAAGATAGGAAGAAAGATGACCGACGCCAGTGATATTCAATTGTTACTAACACAGGTGTCATTTATTTTATTCGTAATATTGTCGTGGTTGATAGATCTTCTCGCTGCTCGGATAATTATGCTCGTGAAAAGGCTATTAAATATTGCAAATTGCATCCCCAAATTCAATATGGTGGTGTGGTAAATTAAGATTGTATGAGGTGTACACCTATAAACTGTAGTTATATGGAATTTTCAAGGAAAGACTCAAAAGAAACCAATATCATCATAGATAAACCCGTAACGCGATACTTGAAAACGATATGAAGCATTTTGCTTATCTTTAACGAATTGTTAATACCCCCTCGAGGGCCGCTATGCCATGCGCCACTGACATTAGAAATAAGCTCTTGTAAAAACCACCGCAAGTAAAATAGAACATTATGAATAATAACCACTATTAATAGATATTATCCATAAAGAATAGAAAACACATTACGCATATCCGGTACCGAAAGTGATCAATAATAAAAATCAAGCGATTGAGAGCAAATCGAATGGTTGGTGGCCGAGAAATCGATTTTGATTTTATATTTAATTTATCTTGAAGATTAAAGTTGATATTAATTTAATAACTTATTTATAGTGTCACTTTCTTGGCACGGGGGCATTTTAATTATCAGAGTTTAATAATTAAAAACGCTGCAATGCGACTATTACCTAGTAGTTTTTACCTATATTTTACAAACCAATCAATATCTATATATTTATTAAAAAAAGAAGTGCTTGATCATCGGTAACCGAAAATGATGGGAACGACGACAACTTGAAAAGGGTTAGTTATCTCTTAAAGAAAATGTCGATTTGATTGCCAAAAATGACAAAGAACATTGGAAGAATTGGGAAAATTTTCGACGAATAAAAAAAGTTTACTAATTTAAAAAACATGATCAAAATGACGCCACAAAGTAATTTTACAACTATTGAAAATGATATATGAGGTCGCTTAAAAACTCGAACTCTATGTCACTTTTGAAAGGTGTGTTAAATTTTCATTTTGTGGAATGAAATATCATGGAACGGGTAGGTACTATGTAAATCAGGATAACAATCGGATAGGAACGTTGCAATGTATGCTTGTATTAAATTACCACGCAATTAAAAAGACAACATCTTTAGAAAATAAATCAATTATGTTAACGTAATGTTCAAGCAAACAAATAATTGGTCTTGTATAGAGTAGAGATTAATTTGTAAATACCATCAAAACCTTAATATGTGACTTAATCGTAATAGAGCAAGCAGTGGATTCAGGTAAAAACGCTTTTTTTGTTATTTGCATATTATTTATAATTGGTAATAATTGAAGACATATTAGCGAGTCTCAAACGAAAAATTGAAACAGAAAAATCAGAAAAAAGATTTGGTATTATTTAGGAACTGAACCCAAGACTGAACTAATTATACCCTATCCCTTTCGGTCAAATTTAACTGTACCATACGTCGGCTAAAAACTACCAATATTTTTATTAATTTCTTTAACGCATATTTTTATTGGCTGCTATGATTGCAAGATTCTTCCCGAACTAAATGCAATCTATACAGTGTCTTGGATAAATATTTCCATTTTAACGTGCGACATCTGTTGACTTTTTTTTATAAGGATGGATATTTTTTTGGAATAACTTAATGAGTAAAACCTCAGATGTAATATTGTGTTAAATTTAATATGTAATCATTGAAAACAACATCAGCGACAAAAACGAGAAATGTTCGGTCGCCTTTAGGAAATGAACCCAGAAGTATTTGAGAGTGGCTAATATTGTATTCACTGATTAAATATGACAATTTGATGTTTTACTCGTGGAGTAATTCCAAAAATTGAGTTCGGATAACTCATTAAAATTAAAATTCAACACACCTTTAAAAAATGATATAAAGTCATGAAAAGTAATGAAACAAAAACAGGTTAAATAGGTAACGTACGTTAGGTTAATATCTTGGTTTGTTTTATTTCTTTTATTAACTATATATATATATATATATATATATATATATATATATATATATATATATGTGAGGTGAGTTGAATTGTCATTATCATGGAACCTCCAAAAATTTTACTAAAAATAATTGATTTACAAAAGCATTTTTAAATGTACGAAAATCACATTTGCGTAGTTTTCCGTATTATGGGCAATTCAAGACAAGCATAAAAGTAAAGTTGACGTCATGCGCGTCGTTGCAGAGCCTCAAGTAATTTATACGGTTTTATGAGTAAAACGTCCAGTTTCATCGCGGTTTGATTGAAACATTCGCCAAACCTGATGTAGGTTAATGTGCCGGGCTGTAGATCTAACAAGTACATACGATGGGTATTAACTCACGTACTGTTATTACTACAGATATCTATGGAGCTACATATAAGAGCGTTAACGAGGTTGTTAGAATCGTTCCACAAAATCAAAGCATTGGAAATATCGTCGTCTCGAACTGCAGCATGTTTTGAAAGGCTTTACGTCAAGTTAGATGGAGGCTTGTGTTAACCTAACAGGGTCTTCGTCTGTAAATAAATGGCGGCGAAGGTTTGAACGGCATTTGTTCAACCCATAAAAGGTCACATCGGAGAAGATTGAGATTATGTACGAGTACGTACGCAAACCTAAAAGATCATTAAAATCATCAACAAATTCGTATGTGCTTTGTAGTAAAGGTGTAAGTAAAAAAATGTGTTTTGATTAGAGTTAAATGATGAAAATCATTTTTTACGACTGGTTCTTGAGTTCAACAGCTCGGCAGCGGAACGATTTGCCGGCCTCTGTGTTTCCTCCCTCCTACAACATGGGTATCTTCAAAACACATGATCACTGAGTTGATTTAAAAAAAACTAATTATTTGAGATTAGGCTATAAATTTCGTCTTTCTTGATAATACTCTTACTCTACAAGTCTGACAAATAACTGACCTCTTATAAAAATGACTAAAGCTGTTAATACCAATCACCAAAGTATTTCGTACGGAGAAAAATGAGTATCGCTAATTTATTAAGAAACTCTTCAAATTATTGATAATACGGTTATGAACGGGATAGCAGGCCTTTTATATATTCGTAATTAACTACAAGTTAATAAAGAAACCTGTTCATTCATTCGTAAGGCCAGCGATTCTTAATAACATAAAAATACTAATTTTCTCCATGTGTGTGTTTGAATGCCAATATGCGTTAGAGTGTAAAGCTTTAATACTTGATATATTTTTAAAGTTAAACCCTTAATACCTGATAGGGGGTGGCAGCGACGCACGGCGCGGTCGATTGGTGGGGGGCGCGACCATCGCGGGGGCCAGCGAGGCCCTGCGCCCTGCCGCCCCGTTGTGCAGCCCCTTGCCCCCGGCATAGTGACTCTTAGCCCCGTGAACGTCGCACGCGAAATCAGGGATGGTTTCCACAAATACTACGCTGGACCGCTTGAACATCTGGTCGAGACGCTTCACGACAGGGTTGGACTTCATGTTGGGGGTTGCGCTCGCCTTGGTGGGGATCTCAACCGCCCGCCCATCGATTCTGACACTCGGACAAGACATTATGCGGATAATATCATTGTTCTTCCCACAAATATATTTTCAATATTCTTCTTACAACTTCAAGCGGAACAAGTTAGCAATCCCATTTCACTTTTTTAAAATTATCCTCGTACGTAAAAAACGCACCACAAGCAGCAGCACAATCTTAAATGTTTATTTTTTTTCGTAATAATGAAGAGTTTTTTAATCAATTTATACGCGGTCCTTTAAAATTCGCACAATATATAAATATTATAATGAACTCGTCGTTCGAACATCACTCAAAATATATTTTTTTAAATGATGTCATGAGACACAAATGCGCAAGAATCGTTACATTAGTCACAGAATGATCCGAGCAACGGAGGAAGGAGTTTTGCTTTAAATTGCTCTGTGTACGAGCAAACGAAACACGGCTGTTCCGGCAGGACTCGGCTGTATACTAAGCTGACTAAGGCTTTAGCGCAAGGCGTGTTGGGCAGGCTAGGCCGGCCTATGGGGCGCTCAAGGACGACACACAGATGGTGCCTCATGCACGATGTAGAGCATTACGCTGAGAATATTCAGTCCTAGAAGATTATTATGGTCACTGGACAAGATCCAGTTATAAAAGCTATATTAAACGTTTACGAAATAAGCATACTTAATTAAAGAAACAATTATGTCAAATGATTTTTAAATGCGTGACGAATGTTGAAAACAGATAAAAATGTTTTAAAGTTTTGCACACGCGCAAAATTATTAATTGTTTTTATTGTATGTATTTAGGTTAGAAAAAATAACTATTTTTCGAAATGGCTTCAGTAAGTACCTGCGAACACGTTATACGCAAGATTGTCAGGAGGTGCACAAACTTCGGGAGGTGATTCTGTATAGATAGTTCTGCTGGAATATTGTTTTCACATATTACCGTTTCGCCCTTCGAAGGCATCATCAACAACCAGAACATAATGATTAACAAAAATTAAGAAACGATTCATCACTTCAATACCAACGTTATCAATCATCAAACATGCTAATTTCGGTTGTCTGTGATGTGAGTTATTTCTGCGTGAAATTAATCACATCAAATTAACTCAAATTTGATCAAATAAAAGTGTGATGTTCAAAATTGGAAGAGCTTGTGTGAAAAATAATTTAAAAAGGCGATAAAGCAGGTAGGTACTTACCTATAATAAAATATTTTAATCGTCTTTTTCAACATTGGAATTATAATAATACGTGATTTTTCGCGGATCTGCGCTACTAGAGTTATATTGTAACGTAAGTAAGTGTTAAAAATTCGTAAGTGAACCGTCAAATCAAACTAAAAATATCTATGAGACATAGAAACACAATTCGTCACCTGAGTTTGACAAGGTTCTAATTGACATTTCTTATGATGGTTTTTACGAGGCGCAATTTAGTTCGTTACTTTAGTTGGATAGGGTTCTAACTCGCCTTACCATGGGTCAACGTTTGCAAAGACGATTTCTAATAATCTATTTAACATTTTCTGATTTTATTGTTCAATCTTGTGTAAATTATTTTAGTTCAGCGTATTTTAAAGGATAATATTTAATTAAAACGTGAACACATCTTGTAATGGCATTAGAGAAATGTATTTATTACCTTATGCAATGAATTATTATGCCATGCCCTTGCTGGTTTCACATGGGTATACACGGACAAAAATTATCCTGTTAAAGTGATAGCATGCCAATTTCCAGTTAAAATATTAGTCATTCCGAATATATGGAGGACACGTGATCTTTTCCTAGTAAATATCACGACGGAATGCGACAATATCAGTATGTCAATATCAATATTTTTATGAACACGTGTTCCAACGTCCTGGAAACTCTGTCAATCCATATTATCTTCAACATTCATAATTGAACTGTATAATTTTAAAATGAAAATACTTATTTTATTTTATGTCATTTTCATAATATTGTGTAAACAAAAACCTAGCTAATAACCCTTCAACTAAATTGCCATATCAACAAAGGCATTTCACAGCTACTGAGATGGGCAATACATCATTATTGTTATTAAATGTAATATTAAAATAAAATAAAAAAATAAATTCATTGAAAAATTAAATAAAGCCTGCAGTCCCGTTTTTAACAGGAAACGAATAATTCGACCAGATTTTCAATAAATTAACAGTATTTCATTTCAGTAAGTTTTCATTGTATGAATTTGATTTCAGATGTTCTAAAGGTTCCATGATAACTCAACACAGTGACAATTCAACACACTTTTAAAAAGTGATATAAAGTCATTAGAAACGAAGAAAAAAGTTTTTTCTAACCTAACCTAACCTAACCGAACCTAACCTAACCTAACCTAATCTACTTAACCCAGTTAATAAAGTTTTTGTTTCATCACTTTCCATGACTTTATATAACTTTTTAAAGATGTGATGAATTATCATTGTGATGATCGCCGTTCTAAAAGGTTTACTTTTTAAAGGTGTGTTGAATACTCACTGTGTTGGGCTATCATGGAACCGTTCTAAAATGGTAAGTACCTACACACCCTATTTAAATAATTTACAAAAGATTCAATCTCAAAATCTGAAATCGGTAAATGTATATTAAAAAAACGTCTTTGTAAACTTTGACACTTCATATATCTCAGAACAGGGTAAAGTGAAGATAGAACCCTGTCCAACCAAATAAGTCATCTTTAGAACATTCAACTATTTACAGTGCTACAGCCAAACAAATTAATAGAAAATGGTATGTATTGTAATGTCACTTGTGTTTATTCTGACTGCTGAGAGCAAACAATATGTTAAACGTATGTGCCGAAGGAATCTCTACTTCTGTTTGATGTTTCACTCGGCCTTGCATTCCATTACCAGTCAAAATATATTCATACTGGAATTTCATAATCCAATCGTAATCGTAATAGTGGTACAACTTATTATGAAAAGACATTTTATGAAAAATTATATTTTATGTTGACTATTAATCAACTGTCAATAATAACTGGTAAATATGTAATTATTACCGTTATAATAAACCGAAACCAGGATTCCATCTTGTAATAAGTGATAATAGATTAGTTTTAACCCTTTCACACCCGCATTATTGTTTCCACGCACATAAAATATGTAATGCTTGATAATACCTCAGAAAATTATTTGAAAATTTTTAGCATTTAATTTTTTTTTTTTTTTTTGAAATTTTTCTATGTTAATTTGGATTAATATTGGGCGTCAGAGGGTATTTTTGACATAGTAACTTAAAATAAACATAACACAAAATTAATACAAATAACTGTTTCATGTCAAAAATGCACATTGACAATGTAGTGATAATCACTAAGGTGCAAACAAATAACATTTTAACTAAAATTCATTCATAAATAAAGAAATAATCTAGGATAATAAATCTTTAAAAATTCTCCATACTAGTCGAAAACATGTCCGTCACTACCAGTGTTAATTTGGATGAACATTGAAATTCATTTACAATATTCTGGGAAATGACTGTGATCAGTGAATTGAACTGATGTTATTATTATAGAACACATCTTTATGAGTTAAAATATTTGTAATTCGAGTAGAAAATATTGATATCTCACCTTAAATGAAGTAATCAATGCCGGCAGAAATTCGATGAAACTCACAATCAGTAGATGTCAAAATATTGATCGTTGTTGTGGCGGGAATAAGGATTTCAACCGAGCTGAAAAAATAGACGCCACATAAAAGACTACAAACTATAAGAAAACGAAAACATGGCTTTTCTAAATCGCTACCGTTACGGTAAAAAAATTCACAAAGTTCATGTTAATTTGAATTAACACTGGGGCTGAAAGGGTAAAGGCACGGTAGTAAGCGTTCAAAGTTGGTTTCAAAGGGTGATATGTAAATACGAATGTTACAGGGAGCTCGCTAATATTAAAAACAACGACAATAGAGCAAAAATCTCTCGCAAATGATTTTTGATTTTTTTCATGCTTTTGTAATAACATACTAAATAACAGAACAAAACGTGTTTTTAATAATTTTAGAAGCTTACTTTGCAATTTTTTTATATCGAGGGAATTTCATTAAATTAACGTTTCGACATAATAAATGTATTGATATTATCTTCAAAAATAACATACATTTTTTTGATACTTAAAATCCAATAATGTTATTGAGAAACTTGTTATAAATCGGTAGAAATTGGGTATGCGGGGACTTAATTGGACAGAAAAATAATTATTTATGTTTTTATCGGAATGTTTGAATATTTACATAAAATATTGATGAAATGATACATTAAATAAATAACTTATTTCGTATGGTGGCTACCTAAATAACTTTTAATTCGGTATACTACTGCAAATATAGTACTTAAGGTTAAACGCAACGCTTGTTATATTCTACGAGTTCATAGATGGCGTTAATTAAATAATTTTATTAAAATACGCTTTTGCAAAGTATTTCTTTAGAATATTAAGAAAAATCATTTGTTTGCGCCCGCATATACGCAATATGAATATGAATAAATAGTTTTGTCTATATAAAAACTCAATTCTATCGAGAAAGGCATGCAAATACAATATTGGATTGAATAATCGGTACAATATTGTATTTGTATGCCTTTCTCGAAAGAATTGAGTTTTTAAACGAACAAAACTATTGATTCATATTCATATTGCGTATATACGGGCGCAAACAAATGATTTTTCTTAATACTGTAAAGAAATACTTTGCAAAAGCGTATTTTAATAAAATTATTTAACTAACGCCATCTATGAACTCGTAGAATATAACAAGCGTTGCGTTTAACCTTAATTATTTTTTTAACACATCCTTTCTGCTACTGTTTCTAAATTCGTAATTGACTGAGCGTAATGAAGTTATGTTTCAACTCGACCACTTTGAATTTCATATGTCTGTACATTTGTTTGTGTGTTCCGGGTCCGGTCAATCCTGTAAAGATGAGAGCTGTGTTTGATAGGACCTTTTACATCAACATTACGTGAAGAGTTTCACAGAACTACTAGTATTTATTTATTTGTTAACTTTGCCTTTTCATAGAAAGAATGAAAATTATACAGTTTCATACATAACCGAACTGTCTCAGTATGTAACAATCTTTTGTATTTTAAATTGAATATCCACTGACTCCATTAGTATTCTTGGCAAATGAGGAATTCATATGGTAGTTAGTCCCAGATTTTTCGAAGTGATATAAATTGCGACTTCTAGTATTACTTAGTGGAATCCGAAAGCTTATCAATGCGAGCAATTCAGAAGATCAAATGCATAATTTAAAATTTTATATAGTAACATAATAAGTGTAAATCCTTCTGTACGACAATTTAAAGAATATTTATATAATTTATAAATTATGATTCTATTTATATATGATCAAGTAGGTACGAAAGATTCATTTCTAAAACAAGGCTATTGAGAATTTTGTGTTGAAATAAGAATGGTTTTAAAAGTTAGGACAACGGAGAGTGGGGGTTGAACGAGTCCTTTTTAGGTAATATCGGAGCAGGGACGTCACCATCACCATTTACAATATGTTTTAATAAACTCAAGTGAGAGTAGAACTTGTGCCATACTTTCTTTTACGGCTGCTAATCTGTTATTGTCAATGATGATAATTTGAACCAGTATTCAGGTAAACTGGTTTATGAGAAAAAAATAGGTGTTTAATCTAACGCGAGACACATATATTATATATTTTTTACAAGTTCGATGAGTTTCTTAATTTGGCTTTGGTCTAGTTAAACAGCCAATTTATGTACACGTTTTTATGCTATGAAAGTAAGAGGGAATGGATAAAAAAGCGATGCCGAAACACTGATTTGTATACATACTGCTAATGTGAACCGATTTCGGATAAACATCTGTAGGGAATCCAGTTATTAATAATTAGCCTTCAAAACAGATAACAGTTAAAACTTTTCATTCCGATTTACCGATATAAAGTCACATAAATACAGATCAAATGGGAAACATTCTAAAGAAGTAATGGAAGGTTTGTTTGCATTCGAAACTACTTACGAATTACAGCTTCCGACGAACATGAAAGTGTACTGTAAATAATTAACGAGATGAAATGGTGTTTGCTGGAATTCGGTGATGGTATGTGCAGGAATGAACAAAGTATGGAAAGAGGGAAAACAGGAAGACCAATCACTTAACACTGTATCTCTTCAAAGGAGCACACAACACAATCACAATATAGTGAGTTCCACCGCGATACCTCGAGGTAATTATCGCCGCAACAAAACGAATGAGTACTTAAAACGTTGCACTTTCAAAATAGCCAATTTCCGTCTTTTCAAAGATTATGCACACGAAAAACACCAACAACTTGCATTAAAGATAGTCCCTATACTTCAAAATGTTTTCAAAAGAAATGCACTCGAATTTGCACTAATTATTTTTGCCATTGTTCCAAATTTCTAAAACTTTTCTACCATCATGGATGTTACTGGATAAATGACAGCACGGTAGGAAATAAGCATGTTCTTATTTCATAACCAAACAGTTTGCATTATATGATGCTCATAACATCATAACGTTGTTTATGAAACGAAAAACAACCTAAAAAAATCATCTTTATCTAAACATCGAGGAACTAGCGTCATCGATCCCTTCGGCACTGTTACATTGTTGGGAAAACGCCAAACGCGCGCCCAACAGTTGTACATGGTTGACATTTGTCACACGAAAACGGGTCGTTTCTGCGACTCGTTCTTCAGTTCAACAGCTCAGCTGTGGAACAATTCATTGGCTTATGTGTTTTCTCCCTCCTTTCCCATGATAAAAAAACCCTCCGCACAGCATCCTCACAGGTGACATAGGTCCTGAGTTAAATTATGTTATGAGTACTGTCACCGCCTTTCTCCGCGAGGTACCAAACGCCAAAGAGGATCGAACGCCACATATCCTTGAAACATTTTTCTCATTCTTCTGTTATTTCGAGCCATGACATAAACTTATCCATATTTTTTCTTCATTCATTGTTTCTCTATGCATGTCCAACCGATCTAAACTTCCCTTTTTTAATCTTATTCATAACACTAATAACACCGAGTTAAAACTCTATTCAATACGAAAACACATGGTAAATAAGTTTATCTTAAGATATCCAGGGCTATCACATAATATAATTTAGTGTTTCAATAAAACAAGAGTGTGGCAGCCCTGCCGGATTCCATCAGATGTACCGGAGTGACGCAATAGGGCGACCTTTAGCCGCGATGGCGGGCGCGGATAGCGGCGCCGCCATACTGTTTCTGATCATAATACATACGATATAATATTATGTGACGCTATGTGTGCCAAGGCAAGGGTAGGAGTCGATACTACAACCATCGGCGGTACATACGGATCCGCGGAACAACCATTGTCTTTGATGTTGAACTGGTCAAGTGACATCAGGTGGAAACAAGAGATTGGAGAAAGTTCTGAGCGCTATCGCTAAATATGACCGAAATCTTTCCCACTACAGTGGATGGTATACAGGTTGTTAAGGGACGTACTTGACTTACTTTCACCAGTGACTTAGAATTTGGAGTAAAAAAGTGAATAAAAGTTTGGAATGGTAACTCTGTGATGTTTTTTTTTTCAAACCAAACAACAACAACAATTCTTCCACATGTCACAATCAAAAACATTTAAAATGTCACCGATGATCAATATTTCATTAGGGTTAAGGACTACGGGTTGTAGAAAACTTAAATAGAAATTAAAATCTACTACTACTTTATTTATTTGTGTTTCATATTATACAATATGGGCAATTGAAGAAATCAATTTTTCACGATTTTAGAGGCGATTTTAGAAGTTTGGCAATTATTTGTAATTTGATAGTAATTACAAAAAAAAATCTTTTCTTTTCTACTGTGCAAATATAGTGCAATATAAAATTAAAAATATTAATTATTAAAAATAAACTATTTGATGGGTTTAAATTTAATTTTTTAAACGACCGCTTTACGTTAGAGCATAAGTTTGTCTTATATAAATTTAAAATTTCCCAATGAAATTTAAGTAACGAACTGAAAAAACTAAAACCAATGAAATGAAAGTAAAAATAAACCACTTAAATACCTTAATTTATTTTCTCTTATTTTCTCTTAAACTGTAAAAAATAAATTAAAATAACCAACTGTAAAAAAGAGACCAATAAATAACGAACTGTAAAAAAAGAAACAAATGAAATTAAAGTAACGAACTGTAAAAAAAAAGAAACTAATTAAATTAAAGTAACGAACTGTAAAAAAAGATATGTTAATATTTTTTTATATTGATAATATAATACATTATTAATGCATAAACAATGGAAACGGAAGACCTTATACGTAGTATGATTAATATCCCTATAAATTCAATTTGTTCAAACTTTGCCGATTGAAATGCCAAGACCACTGATAAGGCAATCCCTAGAAGTGTGATAATTAACGATCTCCAAGAAAACCGATATCGCCGCTTAACATAAGACCTTTCGACTCCCAGACTGGAAGACATGTCAAATAAATTGATTGATCTCTTCAAGAAAGTATTTCGATGTTTGTTCAAATTCACAAGAAGTAAAATCAAATTGACCTTACTTCTGGAAAACAGACACTTCTAATGCTTCATTTGTTCAGTGGCCACGACCAATAAAGTATATCGCCCACCGGCTGTCCGTAATAACATCTAATAATTTTATTTTAAAACCATAATATATTGCAATATTCCAATGTCATTCCGCTAATCACAATATGAAATGACCATTATAAAGATGATGTAATTGAAAAAGCCATCCTGCCATTGTAATGTGCGCCTTATGTAAGAACAGAACATACGACGCCTTTCAGGAGAATTCTCGGAACATTTCCAAATGAACACTATTATTTTTTTGTCACGACATCCTAATGCGAAATCTATCAGAATACCTGCAAGTCAACAAAGTACGGGTGTTTTAAACGGATATATCAATAAACTAGCACCACATTAAACTTGAACTATACCAAAAACATATAAAATAGTTGCGAAAGGTTACGTACGATTTTTGCCTTGCTGGATAAGTTTAACCTATTTGTTGATTTTGAATAACATTTACACTCGGGACGAACCCGACGAACTTTAACCAACGAATCCTGAGCTTATTTTGGAGTAAAAAAACGTAGACGTGATGTCGATGTTACATAATTTTGGAACTAGGAACTAATATCGACCTGACAAGAATAAGAAATAATAACACTTGTACACGTTTAATCAAAATAAAATAAAAACGCGTTGTTCACGATATTGAAAAACTGTTGCTTTGGATTGAATATTAGAAAGATAATATAGAAGTACTTCCGTATATAACCGTGAACTACACTGAAATAAGAAAAATTTATGATATTGAATGGATCATGAATATGAATATTTCACCAAAACAATGTTCAGAAATCATAATATTACTGATGTACGTTTTTATGCGATTTGTCATTGATTTATTTAGGCGTAGCTAATTTGAAGCTAGGTACCAATTATTTTCTTCGTACATTTCCATAGACTAAATAAATATAAAGACAAGTTGTAGTCATACTAATCGAACAAAAAAATGTGCACGTTCTTGTTTTATCTTTCATAAATAAAACGAAACTTATAAGAAAAGGATGACAATTCAGAGAATATGTGTGTGCGGATGAAATAGAAATACAACAGCACGCATTTTAGTATCAAGCGAAAAACGAAACGCATGAGAAAAGGATAGCAATTCAAAGAATTTATGCGTACGGATGAAATAGCTGTATTATCAACATCCCGCCCTCCGCAAGCAGACAGAGAGCAGCGTAGTATAAAACAACGAGCTGTTACTATGGTTGTCCTTCCTACAATTATGTGTTTCTGCGTTCCCGATCTCGCTTTGTTTATTTTTTAAGTGAATACCGCACAAAAGCCAACCGCTTTCAACTATCTGGAGCCAGTGAGACTATGGCATCCCCAATGACAATATTAACGACAGGAAAGACACTCCATCAGATTTGTGTCTTGCTCGAGAATGATTTTTCCACCTCTCAAAAGAACAGGAAGGCATTTTTTCACAAAAGAAGAGCCCAGAACAACGTGTTTGTGACAGCTAGTGACTGACGAACGTAACTCATTTATTTATTTGTGTGTACACGCCCAATTAGAGCTTTTACATATGATAAAATTAAAAATACATTTGATATAATCAGAGAGTAAAAGAGATATAACAATTAAAATAAGTAACAAGTATAAAAATATTAACTTAAAAACAACAAACAGTGTAAAGTATAGGATGCACATTCCTATAAATTTCGATACATTGAAATTTTGTATACATTACAAACAAAGCTATCAAGATAGACATGCAGATTTAATAACAATGTTTTTATAGGCTGATAGACATTCAGTACCGTTGGTGTTCATGTGATATTTCTTCCCTGCACTGTGCAATCGGTTCATTACTGAATTATTTCTGCTTTAGTACCTGCAATGTTACAATGGTAAGGTACCTTCTGACGAACCTCATGTGCGATACTAAACGCAGTAACTCAGGTATGTTCAATGGACCTAGTTCGGTGCAACCACGCAAGATACAAGATTTCAAATTATAACAGTATGCAAAATAATGTTTTTTTCCTAATTACTCTACTACTAGATGAGCTCCAGAAGCTCGTGTTTATGGGAGGAGTAAGTATATTCAAAAATAAAATAATACTTAAAAGGCGATGTGTAAACAATGTGTTAAGTCTTATTAAATAACTACAAAGGTAATTCTACATTCAAATTAACATATATCGATATTCATAATTTTAAAGAATTAGTTTCATAACAAACAAAGTTTTTTTTTAAATGCTGGATAGTATAGATTAAGTAAACGTATAAAGTATAAAGGGTACAATATATCACCATCCAATTCCAGGGAATTAATTTGCAGCTTTTTGAATTGTTCATATTTCAATATTTCGGTTACCTTAATTTTGTCTTCTGACAAATTATTAATTGGAATCATTATTATCATTAACCAATGGTTGCGTTCTTCTGTCTATTCTTCTCGTGGCCAGGCCCAACTCTTTCAATCACCATTCTTCACCGAGCCGTTTCTTTGTTAACTATTTATATTATCATACGCCAATAAGAAATACAAAAAATAACGTCCGCCATTGGAATTATTTGTCAACAGCATCGAAGTCGACAATAAATCGCACAACAGTCATCGTTATTTATAATATTAGTGTTTTCCAGCTGGAATCCCGTCTATACATCATAAACTTCAACGGATTGCGAAAATGTAAACATATTATAATACTCTCTATTACGTATCTACGAAAAATCATTTCTTAAATAAATAAATACACTTTGCGTAGGTACGGAATTCACCATTAAAAACAGCACGTTGGAAACGTCGTAAATTGTATAAATCAACGAAATAACATACTTGGAAGTAATTTAACATAACGCAAAAATAATTTACCTTGAAAAATGATGCGTTGAAAACAAATTATTATCTTCAATCCGCGTAAAATTGCCATCTATCGACAGAACGTAAAAGTATCAAATATGTACACCTAATAAAACAGCGCAAGAATCAGCCCAAGACACAACAGCGACATCTATAAGACAAGATATAAAACTGAAACGGTTTGCGTCTCGGCTCAAAGTGTTTTGTTTTACGTATTGCTATGAAAGGAAAAATAAATTTCTGCGTAAAATATAATACATAAGCGAAGGCTTGTGCAATGTATTAACAGATTACAGGATATTAATTCCTGCAATGATAGTTATAATATTTCAAATAGAATATTATTTAAATCTATGGAGATAGATGCAAATAAGATTTTCCACGGAAAAGTGATTTTCGCCCACAGTCCACTAGAGGTGACTTTGAGGGCAAATGGCGGGTAAAACGATTACTTGGCAAAGTCTGATACGGACATATTATTGTTTATTATTTAAAATTGCAATTAAGACGAGACAATACCCTAAAATAATCAGTACCCTGAAGTCAGAATATTGAAGACGTAAGTAAAGCAAAAATATGCGACACTCGGCCCAGGTGTATTGAACAGACTTGCGTTTGAATTTGCCCTGGCAAATCTCTAAAATTATTAGGAAATCTTAACGAACTAAGTGATGACGCCATATAAAAAAAACTCGACCTTACCTACGGTCGACTTTGCCGTAGCAGGCCTAGAAAATCGATCTTTCTGTGGGGTTTATTTTAATTATTTCTGATGAACGTATTACTAAAATGTCAATTGTTTCTAGAGGGATCCCTCGGGAAGTTACTAATTTATCGTCTAGAAAAATAAAATCTGGTGCTTATCGCTAATGTTATAGTTGAAAAACGTTTTATAAAATTTTCAAACTGTTTTAAATAAAATATTTGAATGGTAAGGTTTTGTTTTTATTAATCTTAAGGCGATGCACTACGTAGTAATATAAAATCATGTGTTTTTGGTTTGAAAATTTGGTCGCTTAGAAATGTTTCAGATGCTTTAATTAAATACTGCGAGTAGAATACATCCTGACCTTTGAAATAATCGAGTATTTTCTAGATAAGCCTTTTTATAAGCTCAGAAATAAATAATGTATAGGCCTATGAAAACTGCTTTAAAGTTCAAAATCTCCTACTTACGAACCCATTTTCGGTTATGGTGTTATTGTATAATGTGGTAAATTAAGTTATTTATAAAATGATCGAAAAACATTTAAATATTTTTGCCTGAACATCCACAAAATAAAATAAAAGGCACTTTTTGGCCATGTTTTTTTCTTGCATAAATCAATGCAGGTGGATGGTGTGAAGCGGGAATTTAAGCCTTATCGCCATCTACGTAAGGTGTGTTATTGATAGCGGCTCAACTTAAAATATTAAACGACGTAGTGCATCGCCTTAAATGTAAATAACTTACATTCGTAGGGATCCCTGAAACATTTGAGGTTTTGGTAATACGTTCATTATTAATAATTAAAATGCGAGTGTCGAGAAAACCCTCGTAATTAGAGTCTAATGTCGCCTTAATAAATGCAGTTTCAGGAAAACGATCTGCAGCTCTATGTGATATGTCGTTGGTCGTTTCCGACATTGTTTGATTTACAACAAGGTCTCATTATGTTCAACAATGAACGTGGTAAGTGCCATCTACTTCATTATTATTGAAGTATCATCGTTGAAATTACAAAATACAATGATAATTAGACGGCTAAGTATATTATTATGAATTATTACCTACATGAGACACGAGATGAGACATTATATCGTGCCTGGCGTGGGAACAACGAATCAATTAAATTCATAACTGTCGACCGTTTAAATGCGTGGATTTTTTAATTGGACTTGTGACGTTTATCGTCCAAGAAACTAGAACTCATATAATTAAATCAGTGTAGGAACTAGGAACACTGTTTCCAGTGCAGAGGTAAAAATCATTTTAAACAGGCCTAGTTATTTCTCATAAATTCAAATGTAATATGGCCGTTCAGCGCCATTTTGTATTTTTGACATTTGAAAGGTCCCCGTTAAACGCCGATTCAAGGTTTGTTTCAGCTTTCCATCAAACTACATAAAGCTGACAAGCTTAAGAACCTGAGTTTTCTTCTTGTGGTGATCACAATTGATTCAATAGCTGAAGCGGGTTTAGAACAGGCATTTAGCGAGGACTTTTCAACTGTAAAAAAACGATATGGCGCTGATGGCCATTTGCTAACAACGTTGTATTTAAATTTCTGCGAAAAAACTGGGCCTTAAACCGTTTAACCCCTCCAGCGTTTTAGGGTCAAATATGACCGGGCGTCCATATTTAATAAAATATTTATTTTTTCGTTTTTTTTCTATCGTACGGGGTTTACCTTTAAAAATGATTTCTTATATTTTATTAATTATTATATGAATCAGATAAAGGCGATGTTACAGTTTTTTTACAAATTCCCCAAACAAAACGATCGTATTTTCGAAATTTCGAATTCTCTCAAATTTTCTACTATTGAGGTGTAAAAATGAAGTAAACAAGTTGTTTGGGTTTTTGACAACATTGTTCATCTTTTATATTAAAATTTTATTATTTATAAATAGTAATGTTTATTTTAAATGCATGAACAGGAAAGATAATTGTATCTAGTTTCTAAAAAAGTATTTGTTTTTAAATAAAATTAAAAAATAAGATGTATATAGTGCATTTTAAATACACAGAAAACTTTGCAAACTGAACAAAAGTGTTGAAAGTACTAAAATGTAACTAGGCCAAATAACTGCAATATAATAACATTTAACATTTCGGCAACTTTCATTCAAATTAAATTGAAAGCCAAATTATTCAAATCGCAGTTTCGTAACACGTCACTTTTCCTCCAGTTCATGTTTTATCAAAGATGATATTTGACAACATTGTTATTATTATCGATGATGTAAAGTTTGTGCTACGTATACATCCGCGAGCCGAACTGCCGAACTGAACCTCAACTTATGGGGAAGAAACGAAGCAACCGCAAATGGCTTGAAACGCCGCTTGCAGTTGATTCGTTCCTTTTCCGTAATTCGTGGTACGGTTCGCAAATGTGTACGTACTCTTACATGCGAAATTGATCTCGAATAATGAGAGGTCATAGCACTAAAATCAAATCAGGTAAATGTACATTCGATCGAACTCTTAAAATAATAACTACAAAGGAGGTAGCGAAAAGTATTTGCGGACAAAACTCTATTACGTGGGTTTCGGAGAGTCGTATTTCAATTTTGTGTTAAAACCTAAGAAATATTAATAATCTATTATTATTAAAAGGAACTCACCTGAACTTGATCATAGTCGCTGACGGAATTATTCTCTGGCGGTTTTCCGTTTCTGAAAAGAAATAAAGACAAAATTATAGAAAATGTTTTTACGTAGGTACAGGCGTTGCTTTTCAATTTGCATAGTAATTCAAACATATTATCTGTACAGGGTTTTCCAATAAGAGGTGTTATTTTGATATTCAAAGAAAAATGCCATTTTTTAATATAAATGATCGAATGTTTATTTCATTATAAAGAGGAAGGTTTGCCGTTAATAGTAAAAAATAACATCAGTCAAATAACCAAATCGCAAAGTGGCTGCCTTATGTCCTCGATAGCTTCACGAATTCCATCTTTGAGGTCTTGAATCGACGCTGGGCAGTTGGCGTAGACCTTCTCTTCCACGTGGCCCCAAAGGAAGAAGTCGCAAGGTGTTAAATCACAAGATCTCGGTGGCCAATTGTGATCACCTCTTCGAGAGATAACACGATCCGGAAAGTTTTCCCGTAAAAGATATACGGTTTCGTTGCTTGTGCGGCACGTAGCGCCGTCTTGTTGTCAATAAAACGATGTCCAGATCAATACCATCCAATTCCGGCCATAAAAAATCATTAATCATCTCCCGATAGCTCTTTGAATATCAAAATAACACCTCTTATTGAAAACCCTGTATTTTGTAAATGGCAATATACATAAGACCACCACAGAGTGCACACGCATAGTTGTAAGACCCTAAAATGTATTTACAAAGAATTAAGAAAATATAAATAAATCGAAAACGAAGATAAGGTATGTAAATACAGCCAACGAACAGTCTCATAATTCAATTTTTATTCGAATAATGAATTATAATAACTTATGAAAGTTATACCTAACAACGTAATATATTATACCCAACAAGGTAATAAAGTTATACCCAACAACGTAATATATTATACCCAACAACGTAATAAAGTTATACCCAACAACGTAATATTATTATAACACTAATAAATCTAAACGTAGTATGAAACAGAAGAAAACAGAAAAAAGCAATTCTAAATTTAAATTAAAAATTTTCTCAATTAAAAATCTGGACTAATTATTTGCATTCCTGTAGAAAACGGGACTGCATGCCTTTAAAAACTGAATCGACAGATTTCCTAACGAAGCGTCAGTAAAACGCGAATGAGAACGGCGTAAAAAATTCTAATATTAGATTATTATTTTTAACAGGATTTCGGATTTTGTATTAAGTTCATTATATCATTATTGTTGTTCATTATTCATTATTGCTAGGAGGCTAGGTTTAGAAAAAGGCATATACTCATATGATGAAATTGAACTAACTCTAAATCTCTCTCCTTTGGAAGTCCGTCGGGAAAGAAATGACCTCATTTGCTTCTTCAAAATTATAAATGGTATTATTAATTCACTTACTCTACTGCAACTCATTCCCTTCAATATCCCCTCGCACAGACTCAGAAATAATGAACTGCTCTTCCTCTACCATCATTCGACAAATTATGGATATTATTCACCATTGTCCAGAATGTGTAGACTGGTCAACTCAAGTCAAAACCTTAACTTTTTTGGGATAAGTCTGAATGATTTTTGCCAGTCGCTAAACAAGTGACGGAATATTATAAGTGTCCTGTGGTCCTGACCCACGGCGTATTCTTGACTTGATTCGACTTGTCACTTTATTTTCTTATATTATATCTACCATATTATGTCTTTGCTTTCATGTACCTTTGTCTACTCCTGTATTTTTCATTTTACTTTATTCGTGTTATTATTTTGTAATTTGGACGATTTCCGTTAATAAATAAATAAATCATTTTATTGCACACTGAAGAGTCGTGGCAGATAACTGAAATTAATTTAAGAAGTTACATCATTATATTATTATCACGATCGTTTTAGTAAAAGGCAAAAATCTTAAAAAATTATAAATTTAAAAAAATTATAAAATAGAGTAGTAATCACGAAAGGCAATAGATTCTCAGTAGTTGATGATTCGAGACGTTGAGACGGTGAGATTGGTGTTAGGTCAAGGACGTGAATATTCCATATCGCAGTGGTGAAATTGTCGTATCATGATGGTGGTATTTGCGGTCATAAATGTAAGATTGTCAGTTCAAGATATTGTAACAGAATTGATGGCAAGATTTTCATGAATGTGGTGAATACATTGTAGTGACAGTGACAGTCATCATTATCAGTGCTGCAACCCTTGAAGATTCCTGTACAATTCTAGCAAATGCCTTCACTCCTGCCGGTGTCCTGGTAACCTAATAATGTAATATTTGCCTCAGCCTTTCAGCTACCCAAGTTTAGACCTCACGACGCTCCATTGTCCTGCAGGCATACCTACTATAAATATCATAAAGATGTTTAAGATAGAAAGCTTTTTGGTTGTCGGCTTTCATCCATCGCTGCTGTGAAAAAAAGTAATTTATTAATTATTTCATTAATATTATTACAATAACGAATAGTCTACATATCCTCACGTTTTGTTCCCCGAGGCCTGCGGGCAGTCTGGGAGATGGTCCTGCGGCTGCTGCGGGAAGAGGCGAGCGAGGCGCGAGGGGGGGTGCAGGTGCGTCTTGTGGTACATCACTGCTTTTATTCACTCTCACTGGCAAGAGTTAATCAAATACCCCTATGCGATACGCAACTTACGCGGCCATGCGACGAGATATCAACTGCTACGACAGCCGAGATATTAATTGTTACGACAGCCGAGATATCAACTGCTGTGAAAGCCGAGATAAACTATTGCGAAATCCGAGATATCAACGATGTTGAGACAGAAGATATATCAACTGTGCCATCCGATATATCAACTATTGTGACATCCGAGATATCAACGATGTTGAGACAGAAGATATATCAACTGTGACATCCGATAGATCAACTATTGTGACATCCGAGATATCAACGATGTTGAGACAGAAGATATATCAACTGTGACATCCGATATATCAACTATTGTGACAGCCGAGATATCAACTGGTGCGATTCAGAAGTGACTCCTGTTACTTCACGGAGAAAAATTCCTAATTCATTAAAATTAGGTTAAAAACGAGATTGCAGGCAGTTTCCTGTTAAACTCTTAGGACGGGTTGTTTCGGAGAATCTGAACAATTCATCAAATTTCAACGGTCATTTTCAAGTTCTGTGAAAGATTTTTTCAAGTTCTGTTTTTATTTCAGTTTTGTCAAGCAACTAGCCTACAATTATATAAAAACAGAACTTGAATAAGTCTTTCACAGAACCCGAAAATGAACGTTGAAATTTGATGAATTGTTCAAATTTTCCGAAACAACCCGTCCTTAGTAAATACGTATGAATACCAAACACGTGTTTGTGCATCTGCATTTGTCCTGATAATATACAATGACGAAATGCGAAAATATTAGAATTTTTAAGAACATACATCGCGATAACACAATCGTTTTTTAGTGACAGGAAACGTATCAATTCATTCGTTAAAGGGCTGCAATCCCATTTTTTAATAGGTTACGAATAATTTGAACACCATTTAAACAATGGAGGAATCATATTAACTTTGGGTAAGTTTTTAGATTCTCACGGCCAAAAGCATTTTTGTTGTTTGTTTTTGGGGTGTTATGCCGTGTTGCGCTAACTCCTTCTTTAGCCGACGTTTCGGACAGCGTTGCAGTGTCCATCATCAGGGCAGATCCGGTAGATCCGAAGATGTGTAAATTGTGGCTGTCGAGTTTGTGCTTATTTGTTTGTGTAACATGTCTAAGTATACTCCAATACCATATAATAATACAATATAAAACCATTGTATTTATACCTTGATACTGGGTACATCTACTTTAACCGCTGTCAATCGGTTTTCTAATTCTAGAATTCGCCACAAGATGTCGCCACTTCCGTTGGCATTTTGCACTTGGACGGGCCCAGGCCACAAACAAATAAGCACATGGACACTGCAACGCTGTCCGAAACGTCGGCTAAAGGAGTTAGCGCAACACGGCATAACACCCCAAAAACAAACAACAAAAATATTAACTTTGATTTAAGAAAAGGTTTAAAGTATGAAAATTAATTGAGGTAACGAAAGGGTGTTCGAAATTTAGGTATAAAAACGATCTCATCAGCATTCATTCCATCATACATTGTCATCGAATGGTACCTCACGACCTGGCGATCTGTCTATCCGAGCATCCGATATGAAGACACGGGAGACACCTATAGCATTATATTTAACTCAATATGTACAATTTTTTATAACATTACAGATTGGGTCTAGGTCGTTATAATTTTACCGTTTATACGATGTATTTACTGTGACTGAAAAAATATCGATCTTTTGTTCAACTACAAATTAATTAGTAACTACAAATTAATTCGTAATTTGTAATACTTAAACGTACAAATTAATAAAATAAAATTAATAAATTAAAATAAAAACATTTAGGAAGTACGTGACTCTCCCCACGGGTGAGTTCATGAACAAATTGGTGTGGCTGGCTCTATGTACCTAATTTATACATTTGCTTGAGCACGCCGGGGTTTTAACCTGCGACCTACGGATTGCTAGTCGAGAGCCTTACCGCTCGACCTCGAAGCCGTCAAATATTGTGCATTGCAAATTTTAAAATGTTTAAAAAAATTAAAATTGAGCATATATGGTCCTTAACAAAGTCCTGGAAAAATGGTTTTAGTTTTTTAAATTTATTAATTCGCACTACGTTCAAATTAAGTTTACCTTAAGTTAAATGTTCTATGCTAAAAATGTTTTATGGAAGAAGCTCAGCGATTCAACAGATGTAATATTCCACTTAACAGACTAATTTCAAACTTTAATTGCGAGTTAATTACTGAAGCTGCACAGTGTACTGAGTGTGCAATGTACACATATTGCCTCCCGATCAGCAAAGGCCTGCACGCTCCAGAACACTGGTGGTATGCAAAGCACACGCCGAGGCGCAAACTGCACGAATACAGTCGTGTACATCGTAAGCAAACATCTCAACAATATTTGACACACAGGATAATATTTGTAAATTGACCACCGAATACTTATTTTTGATTGATCAGTCATAGTATATCACTGCCATAAGGAAAATGCCATGAGACACCATAGACATGCCGATAAGGGTGAAAGGAACAAACCAAGTTTCACAGGCAACTCACATTGCACCATCACTTTTACGTCTTTTTAGACGCCATTTTATTGCTATACGTACTGGAAATATTATAATTGCACGAATTGTGAAGCTGAAGGCTTACGTAAAGAACACATCAGAACCAATAAATTATTGCTGCAGATATATCAAGAAAAATATTCACGAAAATAATATAATAATTATATAATAAGTACTTTATCGCTTATCTGAATTCTTGACACATCAGTTCCAATTATAAAAATTACGATCAAAACAATTTCCGTTAAAATCGGGTTCATTAAATCGGAGTCAAAAAAACTAAGTTTTTTTTACTACAACACATCTATTTTTATTAATAGACGTATTGTATTTTTGTTCCGAAGATTGAACCTTCCTCTCCAGGGACTGACTCTTAACTTCTGGAAACGTTTAAAATGTCTTTTAAAACTTTAGTATATATTTATGTATATATATATATTGTTTTGGTTTGACTGAGGATTGAAACTTCCTAAAAATACTAAAATGAGTAAACTGCGCTATCACTTAAGCCAAATCCTAATTGGTGGTACCGAGATTAATTTCGTATATTAACTATTGTAAATTTGTATAATGTAGTCCAATTTCAGAGAAATATGTGTGCGTAGGTGCCACCAAAAGTTAACAGATTGCAATTTCATCGACAATGAGTCAAACAAAAGCAAAATTCAAAAAGATATATTTAAAAATCTCGATTAATGTTTTAATATAATTTTCCGATTATAAAACAAACCTTGTCAAACTGTAATAATTAATTTTTAAGTATTTTCAAACGCCCTTTAATCTCGATTAATGTTTGTACAGCACTACGATCCCTTTCGAAATGTTTTCTTCAAATATGATGGATTCATCTGTAGGACAATTTATTTCTAATTTTCGTATGGCTTTAGGCTTACGAGATAATCTGATCGTAAATGAAATAATTGTACCATCGCAAATTGAAGTGCCGGCCCTCGCGGATGCGACCAGTTAATAGCACAAAGTAAGCAATGTTGTCTGTGAAAGTCCGGGGCGCAATTAAGACGAGACAAAACCCTAAAATAAAGCCAGATTCTTAATGACGTAAGTGAAGCAGCCGTGCACAAAAATATAAGACGCGCGGCTGTGGTGATTGGACAGACCTACGGTTGAATTTACCCTAATTTAATTATTTCTGATGGACATATTACTCAAATGTTTCTAGAGGGATCCCTCGGGAAGTTACTAATACATCGTCTAGAAAAATAAAATCTGATGCATACCGCTAATTTAATAGTTGAAAAACTATAAAAATTTTAAAACCGTTTACATAAAATATTTTTATCGTAAGTTCCTGTTTTTTATTAATCTTAAATATAAATAACTTACACCCGTAGGGATCGTTCTCTGTAAACATTTGAGATTTTAGTAATACGTTCATCAGAAATAATGTAAATGCGAGCGTCGAACAAATCCCCGTTATTAGAGTCTTATGTCGCCTAAAACATTTTCTTCCTAACCGAGCTTCCACCGCAGACACATTATTTAATATGTAACACGTATTTCGATTCGTACCAACATTAATGTTGTAACAAATTTTCGAATTCTTACCGTCTTAACCATTTATACGACCACGGATAATCAAGAATCAATTATATACGTTGTTTATTTATTTAGAATTAATGGCACAAGTGCCATTTACATGCATGATAGTTATTGACAGTAATATGGAAAGAAAAAATATAAGATTATATAAGAAACAAGAGAAAAGAATACACATTAGTACAAAGTAAATGAAAGAAATTAAGACAAAAAAAAAAACAAAAAAAATGTTACGCATTGACCCGAGGTTAAAATATCCACTGCTAAAATGTTTAATGAGTACAGCTTCATACTTCAACAGAGGCACACTAAAAACATCAGCTAACAAAGCATAAAGTTACCGGTGGTGTTTAATCTATGTTTAACACAATTGTAGCCTGAAACAAAATTGTTATCCTAAAATATACAAGCGTGTAAAAAAACGTGGAAAGTTTTACAGAAATATGGAGAAAATTTATAAATAACCCTTTATTTTCTGTAGGGTAAAACAGTAAGGACAAAAAAATACAGTACTTCTTGAAAAGAGTGTGGAGTATAGATATGTAAATATTTTGAACGAGTCTTCATGATAAACAGACAACACTGCGTTTGGGTAATAAAACGAGTTTATCATAGGTAAACTACTAACAGTAATAGAATGGGGGAGAACGGGCATAATTTTCTCTCAGTGAACATTATTATTGTGCTGATATAATATAATACAGGTCTTATCCCAAAATGACCGAACTTTCGACAATTTGGCTGCTATCACAAGTAATGAAATAATATTATATTTCTTACGCATGTCACAATGCCACACGAAGAAAACTTACTGATATGAAATAATGTTAATTTATAAAATATATCCACACGGAGAAAAATGGATATTTAATTTTTTTTTAAAAGAAAATCAAACATTTCCGGGTTACGAATAACCTGACAATATTTGAAAATCTCCTACTACCACCACAGTAAGCTGAAAATGTTGCTTGTGTTGTGATGGAGGACTTAGCCAGCCGAGGAATTGAATACACTACGCCTGAGTGGGACCCAAGGGCGATGTCAACTCGGCCACCGACCGGTCGTTATTCATAACGAATAAATCGAAAGAGTTCCTAACAAAGTATCAGTCAAAAGCAAATGTTTTATGAGGAAGGCGGAACACGTGTTCATACAAATACTGATATTGATGTTGACCTACTGATATTGTCGCATTACGTCATGATATGTATTAGGAAAAGGACTCGATATACTCTGAATGACTAATATTTAATCAGGAAGTTGGCATGCGGTCATTTTTTTAACAGCATCATTTTTCTCCGTGTAGCCCTCATAACGCGCGCACCCTGAACCATTCCTTAATGCAAATTGCTGCGGGAACAGGAAGGTAAGTACTACGTGGTACAAATAAATAACTAAACTAACTAACTAACCATCACGTCGTTTCCTCGCAGGGGTAGGCAGAGAGGATGGACCGCCAAACAACTCGGTCTTGGCACACACTCCTTGTCTCATTCACATTCATACATCGTCTCATACATACTCTTCTATTGTTCTGACTCTTGACATGGCCCGACTCAAGTACCTGTATCATTTGATCGTGCCAAGTCTCCCTCGGGCGTCCCCGACTGCTGCTACCATTCGCATTTGTATGGTACAAATAGGCTGGTTAAACTGTAAAAATTCTTAATAAGCTCGGGAATCGCTGGTTTAATCGCTGGTCGTGTACGTCTTGTTACACTAAGTGTACGAGATACACACGCGATATTTTTACACATGAGAATACATACTAAACGTATTGTACACACTGCTTTATTTTACAATTTCTCCGCCAAACGAAGATAACGTCTAGACCCGGCCTCCCCTACTTCTTTGACGAACATAGGAGCGGTGATTACCGTCAGATGATAGCGATTAAGATAACTTTGATAATAATATTTAATGTGGAACAGACAGAAGTGGGTATGTAGGTAACCGTGTGGCATTGAATCACTAACTTCTCGGAGCATATCGATCAAGGTGACTCGGTAAACAGACAGACATTCCAAGTCATTTTGTTATTCGAAATGGATTAGGTTGCATATTGAGTATCTGCGAACACCTAAAGGTAGATTTCCAGTTAACAGTTTAATAATAATAATAATAAAAGTGTTTATTCCGATATGTGGGGAGTTTAGTGCAGTCCCACACATTCCATATAGAGATATATGATCAAACACAGAAAGAAAAAAAAATGAGAATAAATTTTAAAAAAAAGGAATAAAATGATAAAATTAACAGAATAATAGAAAGTTGACGCCTTTAGGGAGCCGTGACTATATTAGGGGCTAGCATTTTTCTCCAGTGTGCGTCAATGCTGGAGGATGGAGTAATGATTATATAATGGAAACGAAATATTACAAGACAGTTCGAACATTCTTACAGATATTGATCGTATTGCTTCTCATTTGAGAACAGGTGACCACGATGCAGTGCGGGGATTCAATAACAATATATCACGTTTCGTATTGAACACGGAGAGGACCTTTCAATGTACATCCAAGAACTTTGATGAGAGCTACTTAAATTAATACGTGTACTATGGCCCGGTATATCTGTTGATTTTAAGCTCGGCCTGGTTGGAATGTCGAGCTTAGCGCGGCTTGGGACATAATCCGTATATAGCTCGAAAGCCTAGATATCACCAATATTACACGTATTTTTTGTGATTTTAATACAGGAACGTGTTTTTTTTTCTTTAAAAACCAAAATTAAGTCTACTGTCATCCCGATCTTCCAAAATGTCAACAACAACATTTCATTTTTAGGCCGGTTTAACTTACGAGTTGATTTTTGATAAAGTTCCCCACTTCAATCGGCATGGTGCTTTAAATGCGAGGATGGTTATTGTAAATAGATTTTATTTTGTTGGAGTCAGTGCACTATTCATAAAATTATGACGATCGAAAAAACGGAATATCACTTATGATTTTTCATCACTCAATGAATATATTAGTACATGCTGAAAAAATTAGGCAATTTACGTAGATTTCGGGGAGATGCAATTATTTACATGAATGTTAAAATTGATATGTGTTTACTGCTAACGCCTCGGCGTCTAAAAATTATCTCTTTTCCGGCTTATTTGAGCGAGGATTGTTGTACTTAGCGAGGATACGGACTGATTATAATGTATATTATATTTCGTAATGTTACTTTGGGAGTGCATATTTCAGCCGCTGGGAGCGTCGTTTATGAGAAAGAGCGAGAGGTCAACGGAGCTATCAACAGTATGCCGTTATCGCTGTGTGGTCATTCTTTAGATTCAATTTTAGATTACTTCGTCTGAAAATCGTTGTTAATCGTCCAAATCAAAAATGTTCAGTTAACAGGCGCTCTTTTTATTCACCGCCGATCACTGACCCAGCGACTAAGGACTACATACGGGGGAAGAATACCAAGCGGCAAGATAGCGATGCGTGATGTTCAGATTAAGGAACGGCCCTTAGAAGGACTGCTCAGTGCTCATGCCATACAAACTACACTTATAGAGCCAATGGAGAATTGCTAAACAGAAGCAAGCGTGCTGCGGTGGTAATAATGTGCTCGATAGAGCAAAACAAAACAGGCTTTTTAAATAACCTTGATACTAAAATTTGACGTTTTACTTGCACTTCTTCAATGTTACGAGCGATGGGAAGGCTGACAGAGATATTGAAAGAAGGATACATGCAGGTAACTCCATTAATGGAGGACTGAACGCGGTTGGCGCTAGCTAAAAATGTCCAAAGAAGCGAAACTAGCAGTCCACAATGTAGTGCTGGTACCTACCCTGAAGTATGGCAATGAGGCATGGCCTGGCAGAAGTCGGATGAAAGTAGATTGAATGCTATAGAAATGAAATTCCTGTGGCGTGTCTGTGATAAAACCATGTATGATCAAATGAGGAGATCCGCAAAGAATGCAAGTCTGATGTGAGCGTAGTTAGTAAGATTAAGAAATTGACGCCCAGGTGGTTGGGGCATGTAGAGTAAATGATCGAAGAAATGAGTGTATTTATAATATATGACGCAAATTTAAGTGGCAGAAGAAGTAGGGGACGCTCGAGAAAGAGATGGTGCGATCAAATTAACCAGATGAACTCAGGTTAGAATAATAAAAGAGTATGTATGAATGTGAATGAGGCAAGGAGTATGTGCCAAGACCAAGTTGTTTGGCGGTCCGTCCTCTCTACCCACCCCTGCGGAGAAACGGCGTCATGGTTAGTTACTTTCTTAATATTTCTGATGTTTGTATCGGGTTTAAGTAGTTTTCTATGCTCTTGTCTTACGGTATCTGACAATCATCAACATAATCATTATGATAAATATGATTTTCGGGTTATCATGCCGTGTTGCGCTTCCTCCTTATTTAGCTACTTTTTCGACAGCGCTACATTGTCCATCACCAATGCAGATGTTGCACGGCATCATAACACAAAAATCAATCTCAAGTCATATCATCGACATAATCTAAGGTAATGAATAATGACTAATGACACACTATTTTATTATGTTATTTTTCAGTGGTTTCATATAGAATTGTCTTCAAAGTAGAACACGCAAAGTAATTTTGCAGATTAAGGCATTTTTTTGGTTATTTCGAGAAAACTGTAACTGAAATTACTCAACCAATGTATTGCAATATTTTACATCACAATTTGAAAAAAAAAAATATTCTCTCTCATATAAGAATTTAAATTACTTTTACGAATCCAAAAATATTCGTTTTTAAATATATCCATTTAAATTTAATTTTTGTTTTCGGTAATGAATGAAGGCAAATTTTGGAAGCGAATATTAACCCACTTCCCGACATCCGACCGAGCTGAAACGCGGCAGATAGACTCTTTGTCGATGACAATGCATTCTATAAACTTTTGGTGGCAACCATGTACAAACACGTGCATTACAGCAGTTGAAATTAATCAGCAATTGACATGGTTGGTAGAGGTGTCAGACATTTTAAATTGATGTATTGGAGAAAAAAACCTTTATTGGTTTCATTCTGTAAGGACTTCTTTAAAGTTTTCATTTTGTGGTTTGTAGAGTTTCACCAAGCCACCTCAAATATATTATGTAAGACGATGCACACTTCATTAATTTGCTTGATAAAAAAAACATAAAAACTTAAATGCAAAATAATTCATTTTTGACGCATATCACAAGAATTTAAATATTTTTAGTCTACAAAAAATTTATGAAAGCGTTTGAATTTCTGATACAGTAGGCAAGTTTTATATAACAATCAAACTATGTATAAAGCAACTATGCAAGGTAGCGTAACCTTCAAATCGGAAAGCATTATAATTATGAAATTAATTCAAAACAGCAAAATAATAGCGCATTTAAAATATAATACAAAGAAATATGCCAACATATTATTTATGATAGATGTTGTTATAATTATTACTGATAATTGTTATAAAAGTATGAATGTAAGTCACTGGTGTAATAATTATCGCGCGCAGGCTAAATTTATTTCGATACAAAAAGTAGAAGGTTGCGCAAAAAGTGCAAAGAAAAAATAAATTCCTAGATATTATATCAGAGATATCACTATTTTCGATTAATTTTTACTACAAATCGATTTGCATTATGAATATCAAAAAAATGCTTTGGATAAAAAAATAAAGTAATTCTGTGATCTCGGGTAATGTTAAATATTCTGATTTGATAGCTTCAAATTATTTGTAAAAAACGGGATTGCAGGCTTTACGAATGAATTAACAGGTTCCGATGTCGGAACACAAGTTTATGAAAATCCGAAATATTTTCATATTTCGTCATGATAATATTATCAAATCATAATTTACTAAAAAATTATAAGGAATTCTTACAATAGTTATTTTTCTCCTATGCGAACTCTGGCGGAGTAAAAATGTACTATACAACACGGCTACGTCTTGTCCTGATCGACCGGCCACGGAACACACAAACAAATTTACAGACAGTAGAAAAGCAATAAAACAGGACTTCGCTACGCTCAGCCAATAATTGAAAACTACTAAAAAAAAAATTTTTTTTATTAGAAAATTATAAACGCATAACAATAAAACTCTTTAAAAAACAAAAATTTTATTCGTAAGATTTTGTGATGTGATGCCTATTATCTACATTTGTGGAGACACTAAAAATAGATATACAGGGTGTATCGGCACTAACCCGACAAACTTTAACCAGCTATTCCTTAGCACATTTGGAGTAAAAAATGTTATGGGCACTTTGCTGTCCGGTAGCATTTTTTTTTCAATTAAAAACAAAAAAAACAAAAAATTCCACACTACATCACTGTCATTGGCATTGCGTTTCGTGTTCAACAGCTGTTATAAGCAACTATGTCAAAAAGCGTCTTCGCTCTTTCGCACACACTAAATAATAATAGTTAAAAATGAGACGAATGGTGCCGTGCCATTTCGTTGTGATTGTAAAAGTGCGCCAATATAGGTACACACGTGCATTATTCAACGGAATTCGAATAAAATATTTGCCAGATGGGTTTTCAAACTTTGACAAAGGATAAAACAGTGGTGACATGTGGTGAAAATATGAATAGTAAATTTTTTATTAAAAAAAAACGTTACCGGACAGCAAAGTGCACATAAGATTTTTTACTCCAAATGTGCTAAGGAATAGCTGGTTAGAGTTTGTCGGGTACGTGCCGATACACCTGTATACACATTTATTATATGTTCCTCTTAAAATAAAATATTATTTACATTTTACAAAGTGCCTACAGAGCTCTAATAACCTTTACTTGACATATTACAAATGATAAATGCAGATAAACAATCGCCATCGGAAAAAAGGCATTCCTCAGTGTTAACATAACTATACTTGCGAACAAATCACTCGTAGGCATTATACGAAAACTAGTTATTGAAATTGCGCGCCTACCGGCGGTAATAAATCTCCGCGATATGAAAGCTGGCGCAGTTCGCGGATAATATGATTGCTCGAGTTGATTAGAAACAGGCGTCGAACACCTCCACCAGTCTCAGATCGATAGCTCACCCCTTCGAGCAATTATTGTTGTTTCTATGGTGAAAGGTAAACAGAACTCCGTAAGTGTGATGCCTAGAAAACTTCATCAATTAACACGCTTAATCATCTCAATCACCCGCGGAACATTCAAAGCACTTTTCCTAAATCATTTCTGGAACATTCGAAGTACTTACGTGCCGTTAACAGAAAGCATTAAGATGTTAGATAACTTGAAGCCTAATAGAATATTCAGTTCTTATTCAGGGATACAAAATACGTATCCGGTACTTGACGATTACGGTTCCATGATAACTCAACACATCTTTAAAAAGTGATATAAAGTCTTAGAAACAATGAAAAAAAAATTTAAACCTAACCTAACCTAACCTACTTAACCCAGTTAATAAAGTTTTTGTTTCATCACTTTCCATGACTTAATATAACTTTTTTAAGATATGATGAAATGTCATTTTGATGATTTACCCAGTCACCCATAGATATACAGAAAAATATAAAGAACATACTCGTAAGTACATAATCAGTTAGTTATTACGCAATAATCCTTAACCCTACACAGCGAACGTTCGTCAAAATGACGAGTATCAAATGCAAATGCTCCAGCCTTTTTAATGCTTCTACCCTGCGCATAGCCGTCACGTGACAATGTATTGGCCGCTAGAATCGCGCGCATGGCGGTTATGTGTATTAGGTAAGTTTTTTTTTGAGATACCTACTGACTACTCGTCATTTTGTGGAATGGTTTTGGTAATTTGATAGTTTTGTCTAACTTACGTCAAAAAATGAAAGTATCAAAGAAAGGAGGCATTTTGTCCCAATTGTAGTGTTGTACATATTGTTGAAAGGTGAAATTAATTTTAAAAAGTAATGCAATTTGAGGTACGTGATTTATACGGTACTAAAAAATAGAATTTCAAACATTTTTCGCCAAAAAGTCGAACGGTTAGCTTTTTGGACAATAACAACGATAAATGTCTAGGGTTAACTGGTTTATTAAGGTTTATTCTGTTGTAATAGATATACATCAACGTTGCTTCATAGAAGGATTATTTTCCATTCAGGCGTACACCATAAAGATATACTTATAAACTTCGGAAGATATGTTTCCAATAGGGGATATATCGGTGATGATTAATGAATTATAAAAGATTTAGTTCCACTCAGGGATATAGTGGACATGATGGTTTATAGAAGGTTCAGATTCCAATCACGGGTTTAACAAGAATACCTTCAGAGAGTTTCGTTTCCACTCAGAGATAAAGCAATGACGTTTTGTAGACGGTTTAGTTTCCCAATAGGGCTACAACCTGAATATTTCTAGGTTTAAGTTTCATTCTTGGAGGCTAAATGTGTTCAACAAGAACACCTTTAATGGTTTTATTACCATGCAGAGACACATCCGTGATGTTTGATAGATGACTAGTTTCAAGTCAGAAATATGAGCGATGTTTTTAAAGAATTATTAGCTAACAATCAGGAGATAAACAACAGTTGCGCAGTTACTTATAAAACCTACAAGTAAGAGGACACTCCGTTATAACAATGCATAAAAGATAAACATCATTGTAATTCTGTCATAACAAAAGATAAAAGGTCTTATTTGCATAAAGTGCCTACCAGAAAGAACGAGGTAAGTAAATATATTTTTTTAAATCCACACCGCTTTACGTAACACGAAATAACAATTTTCGCCAAACTAACGTAAGCACGTTTATTTTTACAATAGCTCCTGTATTCTTTGTAACATTGAGAAGTGTACTCGTACATAACACCAAGGTACACAAAACATAAAGCGGTTCTAGATAGTTTTCCTACACATTTAAGTGTTCAAAGAATATATATACGTACCTGCAGTCCATAGGCTGCACACGAGTAGGCTTTGAAATAAATTCAATTCCGTTGATATCAGAAATTTCTAACGTTTGTTTCGCCAATAATAGTATATCATTACAATCTGTAACTGTAATTTTCATGTTAATATAACTTACTTTTCTTTTGATGTTTATCTCTATTAAAGGCAGATATCAACACTTTTTACTCTCCTTCCTTCTTGGTATTTGTTGTACTTAACAATATCACGTTGATTTATTTTGTTCGTATCTCATTTTCATCTATTGTTTGCTATACTTCCGATATGGATACATTGAAATGATTTTTACTATTTCAATAATTATTAAGTTAATTTTCACCACATGTCACCACTGTTTATCCTTTGTCAAAGTTTGAAAACCCATCTGGCAATATTTTATTCGAATTCCGTTGAATAATGTACGTACGTACCTACGTTGGCGCGCTTTTACAATCACAACGAAATGACACGGCACCATTCGTCTCATTTTTAACTATTATTATTTAGTGTGTGCGAAAGAGCGAAGACGCTTTTTGACATACTTGCTTATAACAGCTGTTGAACACGAAAAGCAATGCCAATGACAGTGATGTAGTGTGGAAATTTTTATTTTTTTTGTTTTTAATTGAAAAAAAAATGCTACCGGACAGCAAAGTGCCCAAAACATTTTTTACTCCAAATGTTCTAAGGAATAGCTGGTTAAAGTTTGTCGGGTACGAGCCGATACACCCTGTATAAGAAGATAATACTAATAAATCTAAAAGAAACATGAAACAGAATAATACACAGATAGTAAAAGATAACGGTCACAACTAGGAATCGACCCAGGATCTCTTGATTGAAATATTTGAATTGAAATATGAGATCGACAAATATGACGTTAAATAACTAGGTCCCAATGGTCGAGGGGTTAAGACGCTGTCCTGGTAAGACAGGAGATCCGGGGTTCGATTCCAAGTTGTGACCGTGATCTTTTTATTTTCTGTGTTTTGTTCTGTTTTATGTTTCGTTTAGATGATGTATTACACTGATGAGTATAACCTTCAAAAAGTTAAAGAAAAGTTGTTCTTAAATAAATAATAATCGATGTTTTCTTTTAATATTAGCATCAAATTGATAACTCGTAATTCGACAACACATACAGCGACATGGCAACAAAACTAGTCAGGCTACCACAAGGGATCAACGATACACAAATTATAAAGAATTGTGGTTAGAATTACTAATTTAGTGATCGAGGCACCGGAAGATATAATCAATCTTGTCAGTACTGTGTTATTTAGTGACATCGAAGCTTTGTGGTAAAAGTTAAAGATGGCTTCGGGAAATAAATAGCCAGGTTTTTACTGGGTACAACCTAACACATGTGTACCTAACACTCCGTCTCGTTGCAGCAGTACTTTACAAACGAGACAGAGCGCGTATCAAGTGCCCGTTGCGCGGTGTAGCTGTATGGTCAATGGTGATGTGGTAGTAAAAAACATGTTTTCTTTTAAATTGAAAAAGATGGCAAGGGTAGGCAGAGAGGACGGACCGCCAAACAACTCGGTTTTGGCACATTCATACATCGTCTCATACATACTCTTCTATTATTTTGACTCTTGACATGGCCCGACTCGAGTATCTGATTCACTTGATCGTGCCATGTCTTCCTCGGGCGTCCCTGACTTCTGCTACCATTCGCATTTGCATCATATACCTTCCTTACACTCCTATCTTTGCTCATTCGTTCTACATGCCCAAACCATCTAACCGTCCCTTTCTTAATCTTACTCATTACGCTTACATCAACCTTGCACTCTTTACGGATTTCCACATTCCTCACACTCTCATTTCAACAGCATTCAATCTACTTTGCCAGTTCCATGCCTCACTTCCGTAAATCAGGGTAGTTACCAGCACTCCATTGTGGACTGCTATCTTCGCTTCTTTGGATATTTTTTTGCTAGTGCCAACTGCGTTCAGTCTTCCATTAATGGAGTTACCTGCATTTCCCCTTGTTTCAATATCTCTGTCAGCCTTCCCATCTCTCTAGAACATACTTCCTAAATACACAAACTCATCCACCTGCTCCAAGTATTCCTCAGCAACAACTATATTCACAACGCAGAGTCGGGAACTAGAAAATTATAAAAGTCAATATCCATATGGATATTACCGAGTTCCCACCGCCAACATCAATTTATTACATTATTTTAATTCAGATTTTCCACTGATTCGATGACACAATAGGATACATTTTGCGGTTTGTGGCATCATTCGGTGACAGTTCATTTGACAGGAATTATAACGTAAACTCTATTATTAATGAATTTTATATTTGAAAAATGTACTACATTCTTTCATTTTGTTACCAACTCGAGCGATGGTTGCACATATATATCTACATTTTCAATATTACTTATTTAACAACACTCCTCAAAACATTAATATGGAAACATATGAACTTCTTACCGCGATATAAAGCCAATTAATCCACCTAGATTTCGCCGTTTATCCCATGTTTTTAGGTTCTATAAATTTGGCTTATTACGACGAGCGTCGCTCAAAACGTTTTTGCAAACTTGTCATAGTAAGCCAGAAATAGCTCGAGTGGCTACAGCAACAATAAAATGTCTTAATATTCTCCTGACGAAGGAAGGGTGCTTCCGAAACCGGTAGAGTGCAACTAAAATTAAAGTGGTCTAAAAATATATCTTTTATTGTAAAATAAAATGTATTTTGGATTTGACTCGACCTTTATATTATAGTAATATTTTTGTATTATTATTGTATATGCTTTATGGGATATGTGGGATTGCAAAAACCTCCCCACATTCCGGAATAAACTACTTATTATTATTATTAGGTAGATAAATACATTGTCTTGAAAACTCATTCATAATATTTCATTGTGTGTTTGCTCTGTTCTAAAAATATTTATTCAATTAAAATTAATAAAGTGAAATACAAGCATAGATATAAAAAAAACTGCAGATCAGCATGCTAGGAAATGATTAAATTTACAATCGATTCCCAGAAACCGTTGTCAAAAGAAACTAAGCTAGCGGTCCACAATGGAGTGCTAATACCGACTGGAACTGACATTGGAAGGACGAAGGTAGACTGAAAGCTGAAGAAATGACATCCCTGAGGCGTATGCATGGTAAACCATGTATGAATCATATGAGAAATGTGGAAATTCGCAAAGAACGCAAGGCTGATGTAAGCGTAATGAGTTAGATTAAGAAAGGTACGCTTGGATGGTTTGGGCATGTAAAGCGCATTTACGTAGAAAAAAGTAAAAGGAAAATATATGACGAGAACGTTAATGGTAGAAGAATTCGGGGACAGCAAGATCAAGAGAATCAAATACAATGGCCAAGATTAAGGGCCATGAATAATAGAAGGGTATGTATGAGACGATTTATGAATGTAAATGAGACAAGGGGTGTATGCTAAGAGCTAGTTGTTTGGCGGTCCGTTCTATCTGCCTATCACGACGGGGAAACGGCGTCATGGTTAGTTAGTTAATTAGTTATAGGTGATTCAGATAAGTGTTGAAATTTTGCGATCGATTTTCCAAATACACTAAAACCAAATTCAAGAAATATGTATTTTTCACATTTTCCTACTAATATTATTATAAAGTAACTTTAACACAAAATGCGGAAAAAATAATTAATTTAAAAAAAGTTAACATTCGACCTAAAAATAAGTAAAATTGAATACCAATCGTTTTATTGTATAGATACATAATATCATACCGCTAAAATACTGATTACCAACATGTCGAAACCAATAACAGATGAAAAAATGTATGTATAATATATGTTTTGTTGTACCTAATTATATTGAAAAATGTATATTATGCAAATGCATTCAGAGTAATTTCGAGTAGTGACAATTCACCCAGCATGTTTCTCACAATGGTCTTAATCATAATTCCTTCTCATCAAAAATTATTAAGTTGACACGAACATCTCATGGCGCCAAATATTATGGTTTCATTTTTCAATAAACTGAATAAAGTACCCGATTGATGTAAACAAGAAATAATAATATCTTGTACCTACTGGTTTTTTACTAACAGTAGATTTTATCAATATTTTTTTTTATTACTGGAACCATTGTAACTGACGAACAATGGACGACATCAATCTTTTCTACTATATTTTTTTACATTTATCGTTCTATCTATCCCCGTTGGAAGTAAACATTAATGAAAGATAACTTAAAAATTATTTTTAACTACGACACATCTATTTTAAAAATTAAATATATATATATAGGGGTGAAGAGAATTGAACCTTCCTACAAGAACTGGAGTCGACACCTCTACCTCACCAAATGCCGATCGTGTAGGACCCTTTTATTTCGTAGGTATATCAACTGCTGTAATATCATCCGATTTCAGAGAAACGCGTATATGTCTGCATATGTTTAAGTGATTGCTATCGAGTATATCTGCCGAGTTTCAGCTCGATCGGATGTCGGAAAGTGGTGAATCCAAGATTTGCTTTCATTCATTACATGAAATTCAAATAAATGCATTAAAAACACTGTTGTCACAATGGCTACTATCTAACAGCTAGTCGTGTCAGGCACTTCTTAAAATGCTATTTTAAGAAGTGCCTGTAACAAATGTAACCAATGTGAAAGACACACATACGAAATATCCTTATAACAAATCGTTCACGATTGTGGAAGGAAAACTATATATTTATTATTTAGGCAATTCTTACAAATCGTTCCATTAAGTGAATATGTTAAGTAATCGAAAGTAAATCTTAAAAATCAAATCACTTAATCTCAGAAATACAAAGGGGCAACGATAACAACATAAACCTCACGATTAAACAAGGAATTAACCTTCACTTAAATTCATAAGTAAAATAAGTCATTATCAAATTGCAACTAACACTTGTATGCAGTAAAATTCACGCGAAACTGGACGGCACTAACACACTAGAACTACAAATAATTATTATATTTCATAGGATTCACGTGCAGGTAAACTCGCAAGTAAGGTACCGAGTAGATAAGTGAGGTTAGGTATTCGGTAAAGACGCGACTAGCCGAGAGCTCGGGAAGAATGTACTGAGCTTTGTTTATTGCCTTCGCCGATAGCCATGTGCGGAACCTGCAGCGAGAACGTGCAACACCGCGTAACTACAAACACTAATAACGATGGCGTAGAGTAACCCTTTCGTCCCGGAAAGAAAAAAATCACATTGGATCCGAAGCGGGGTCACTCAGTCCCCCAATTTGTTTTGCTTATTAAAAGGTGTTAATGACATAATTCGATGAAATTTGTTTTGGTTATAATTAGAGGGAAGTATATATTACATATTTCAGTAGTCATTATCAAAATCGTTTCATAAATAAAGTCATAATTAATGTTCTAATGAATTTAGACCATAACGCATATGTTTTCAAAGAAAACAGAGAAGGCGGGTACGTAGCAAGCATCGCGCCTCGTTTCCGAATCTCGACTGCCGATTGGCGATTAAGCGTCGACGTGGGTGGCTAGTTTCTTGCATAGGGTGGTCTGTAAATGATGGATATATTTTTTAAGTTTTAAAAACCTAGCACTACTAAACTAGGTGCGGATGTTATTTCGAATATTATGTGAATATTTAGATGTAAGTGAAGATTATAATTCCTAATTTATTATTTTATATAGTATATTTACATTTAGGGTTAAATCGTAGTGTTTGCCTTACCAAAAATAATGGGTTCGTTTGTATGTCGAGGGGTTCGAGATAAAACGAATTTTTGGAAAATAGTGAAAAATAAGGTATTTTTAAAACTTAAACGTGAAGTAAATTATTTTTCTATTGTAACCTCAGATATTCCTGTTGATTTTTCTATGTGAAAACACCACAACAGTCCCAACTGTTCCTAATCATCTGGAACCAGTGAGACTATGGCATTCCCAAATGGGGTATGTTGGAGTAATAAAACTTCTAACTTTTAGGTGTACTAAAGTGAAAATATTTCAATTATTAGTAGACTCAAAAGTCACGAGCCGCTACTGTTATGTTGTAAGGCTAAAAGTAGTGGGGAGGGTAAGGAGATGGGGAAGAGGAAGGTGGGGAAATACCTGGCTATTCAGATCTGGTCACCAAACAAGGTCAAAGTCATTTCAAGCAACATTCGAAATGAATTCTGGTCAGTAAATTGTGAAATATCACAAAGTAATCTATTAAATTTTACCTACGCACACCGGTATTTGAACCCGCGACCTCCGGTTTACTAGTCTAGAGCCTTACCCCTCGACAACGGATGTTGTAATATTTATGAAAGAAAAAATATATAATATCAAGTTGCAGGGCGGTAGATGCTTTCAGTATTGGCCTAGTAAAAGACCACCATGTAGAATCCAAACGTTGCTTGAAATGACTTAAGTCTATATGGTTATTAGATTTGCATATGCATGTACTTGAACCTTTGTCTTTCCCATATCCTCCCCCTCCCTATCCCAACTAACTTCAGCCTCACAAAATACCCCAATTGGGGATGCCATAATTCCACTGGCTAGGACGGCTCTTGTGCGGTTTTCACACAAATGAATTAAAACGATAGAATTTTCTGATCTTATTTAAAACATTGGTAAATATGGCGTAATAAACTGCAATAAATACATGCCGACTGATTACATAAATTCTAATATTTTAAGTACAGAATAAATATTTTACAACCCTGAAATAGATATTAATTTATAAACACCATTTCATAAGTGTAAATGTACTGCTTACCAGTCTGAAGATGCCCATAGCAGGGCGAAACTAGTCCGCTTTTACAGAGAATTATTTACCACGAAAATTTAGAGAATTAGCAACTAAAACCCAATATACAATTTAACAGAAGTTTGCGATAGACTTTTTAACCATATAGTACTTAGTTTTTATTCAAGTTCCTTCAAATGACTTAAAAATGTTAACAAAATGTGTCTCTTTCTGACCGATTTATTTTCCATGTGAGAAACAGAGACAGACCTAATTTTAATAATGTTTCTAAACATGAGAAATTTACCGGATGTACGCCAGACAGGCCGATCTTAGTCCTCAAGCGAGCATTTTAGCATCCCAAAAGGAAATACCAGAAGTGCAGTGTACGCGACCGGGAGTTAGCCCTTTCCATAAAATGCAACTTTTACGGTCCAATACGCTCGTCTTTTACGCTCGCTGGATCGTTCTCGGTGGAGAGCGGAGAGTGGGGATGGGGACGGGGGAATTTTAGCCGATGCTACGAAGCTGAGGTGCGGGGCAGGGGACAGGAATTTTGCCGGAATTTTGTACAAACTATTTAATATCTAAGAAACTAGAAATAATATATAATTTTTTTAAATGCAGATCGATAACCAAATAGTTTTTTTAGGAATACCTAAATTATAGAGTATGTGGTGTAAAAAACAACTTAGATATAGCATAAAACTCTCGTTAGTGTATGTGTGTTCCCCCCGTCCGGTACGGGAGTGTTAAAATATTGTATCTCCAAAAATAATATAAATAAAACTGAATTTGAAAGTTTGCAAGCCTTGGGACATTGAATTTTAGTTCCAGATTATTAAATCTGTTGTCACTATGTCGGAACACGTGTTCATAAAAATCCTAAAATTTTCGCGTTTTGGCATTATATCTAATTAAGACAAATGCAGGCGCATGAATATGTAATACAGAATTTACTATAAGTTTATCAGGAAGCGGCTTGCAGTCCCGTTTTTTACCGGATTACCAAAAATTTTAATAGATTTTTAATAAGGGGATACAATATCTGTGCTGACAAAAACATGGCTTGGAGGATTTACAATATATTTTAATACGTTTATATCTTTGGCATGGCAGGTTTAGGAGACGCAATATTTGAACCAATAAAATATAGGCTACCTTGGTTCTTTTCAATACTCAACTTGAGATACGAAATTTTGGTTCCATGATAACTCAACACAGTGACATTTCAACACACTTTTAAAATGTGATATAAAGTCATTAGAAACGACGAAAATTTTTTTTTTAACCTAACCTTACCTACTAAACCCGGTTAGTAAAGTTTTTTTATTTCATCACTTTCCATGACTTTATATAACTTTTTAAAGATGTGATGAATTATCATTGAGATGAATTTATCCGGTCACCAAAATTTTAACACTTAGCCATCGATAATATCTGCAAGCTATTTAAATGTGTAACCAACTAAATATTTTTTCACAAATAAGGTCCTTCCGCTGAGAAGTCCATTGTAACCTCTCCTTCTGTAATGTGCGTACTTTATAAGAAAGAGTGAAAGGATACAACGGGTAGGTATATCGATTGAATATCTTCATATAAATATTCAGCACAGCTTTCCGTGACAAAATCACGTACGAGGAACGAAAGATAACCCAGCTAATCATATAGTTTCCGAATATGGATAGGAATGGTCAGATATTATGTGCAATGATTAAAAAAAGTAAGGTGTGATTAATAATGAGAAAACGAGATTGTACCCGGACTGAGGAAGCAAATGAGAGACAGATGTACAAATTTGATAGTTATAGGTAGTTATGTATCATACGACATCACAAGTAAAGTACCCAGTGAGGCCCGCATTATCAAATAATGTGAATAAAAGTTATTGCATTATCAAATGTTATGTAACAACTTTTACAAAAAAAACGTGATCACCATAATATTATAAATAGTACTGCGTTTAAAAAAAGTCAAATTCAAGACCTACACGGAGAAAACTTACTGATACAAAATATTGCTAATTTATTAAAAATCTAGTCAAATCATTCGTATTCTTGTTATAAACGGGATTGCAGGCCTTTAACGAATGAATTATTATATAAAATTAATTTAATGGTTTCCTAATAAACTGTCGGGAAAACATGAATATGTTATTAGGACGTCGGAACAAGTGTTAATTTTTTTAATATTGGGACTATATATTTAATAAGAAAAGGGACATCTGCATGAACAAGTTTTTCGATATATTCTGAATAGACTAATATTTTATTAGGAAATGTATTGCAATCATGTTTTTATAAGGGTGTCAATAAATCAACCATTTTTTTCTCCGTGTAGGTGTTTTGATCGACAGTAAACTTTCGTTCAAGGCGCACTTGGAAATTATTGTTAAAAATCCCTAAGCATGTTAGGATTTTCATTGCGTATTGGAAAAGAGTTCACCAAGAACTTAACATTTATTTTTTAAATTGTAAGTGAAATTGTAGACAGCCCTGATTTATTGAGCCTAATCACCTTCAACATACCAACTAGAACTACTCGATCAAAAATTATTTTTGATTACAACAATAATATTAGGACTGAGCCATTTAGTTACTCACTTGTACCTAGATTACATGCAGTTGGCAATAATTTCGCAGAAATTGTGGATACGATCAACTGCACGGAATATAGTTACAAGAAGGCTATAGTTACATACCTCAATAATACTAACAACTAAGCTAAGCATAATACTATTCTTCTACATTGAATTTCTATTTAACTAATAGCAAACTTTAATTTCTTGAATACTGTTGCACTAAAGTATTATGTATATCAAATATTTGTAAAAGCCTGTATGGGCGTCGAATATATAAATAATTATATTACTCAATCACGATGAGTCAGCTTCTCCTATAATGGAATACTCTTTTTTAGCAATGACTTTTAACCTATTGAACGCCGAAAAATATTAGTGGACCTAACCTAACCTAACCTAACGTTTTTAGCCCAAACGATACTGATTTTGTTTTTCATACATTTTTCGAAGCATTAATGTCAAAATCGTATCATAGGATCATATTAGAATGCTCATGTGGTTAAAATACATAGTACCTAAGTAGTGATATTCACAGTCCTACTCACTAGGGATTCCTTTTCCGAGGCGGACTGCGTATTGTATTGTGACTTGTTTAGTGGTTGTATCGATGTTACATCGTGACTTCCTCATATTCATGTTTCTAGAGCTCATTTTCATGTTTGTTTATTTCCTCATCTTCGTTGTTTGTAAACCTCATAATCATGTTTGTTGATTTTCTCATATTCATGTTTGTAAACCTCATTTTCATGTTTGATGATTTCCTCATCTCCATATGTGTAAACCTCATTTTCATGATTGTTGAATTCCTTATCTTCATGTGCGTTGAGTGATAAGTGCACAAAGCGCGTATAAGCTGTCCAGATAAAATGTGTAGGTACATCACTCGAACTTCAAATTGAACAAACTAACTTGAAGACCAAGTGATGTTCACCATTTTTTTTAAATGTTACTTGAGTTTGTTTGAGCCAGTTATCGATTTAACTCTTTAAAAAAGTTTTTAAATGAAAATTACACAGAAACTTAAAGAATATTTTAGAAAAAAAGCTGAATGCATATTTGGAAAATCAGTTTTTTTTTTAATCCCAGCGCCAAGCGAAAACATTGTTTGAGTATTGATGTATAGCTGAAATACGAATTACTACATCTGAAAAAGATTGAGGAGGAAGACGATTGGTTGGGAACAGTTCATCTGGTAGAGGAAATGAGGAATGAACATGAAAATGGAGAAGAGTTGGTGGATGAACTAATCACTTCGCAGGCACCGCATGGCAAGCTAATGGCGCATAACTACACAGATCCAATAACACTCTCCTCCAGGGAAGATAATAATAGAAAATTCAATTTAACATAGTGCACAGAAGTTTACTGTGTGCTTTTATCTGTTATAGGAGAATGTTGGTATATTTCCCATTTACGGGACGTATTGCGATGAATACCTTCTGGAATAAATGATTATTCGACGTCGAAACCTAACGCGTGAGACATCAATATAAGTAGAAGATATACTTACTAACAACTTTTTTTTTAAGAAAGACAAACATTCCCGGGTTACGAATAACCTGACAATATTTTAAAATCTCCTACTACCACCACAGTAAGCGGAAAATGTTGCTTGTATTGTGATGGAGGACTTAACCAGCATAGGAATCTAAAACACGACGCTTGGGTGGGACCCAGCTCAGCAACTGACTGGTGATTAAGATTTTATTTTGTTTTGTCGACGTAATAATCATGAATCATTCTCTTTTTTTCCTAATAAGCAGGTTTAAGTTTTTATTTCTATGATATTTAAGAATAAAATCTAATAATAATCATGAATGGTCATCTTGCGGCCTTTTTGAAAAAAACATATTGCGAAATGATTGATGAGATGCACGAGTACCTACACATTTTTACACGATACGGTTAATGATTGTCATTAATTTGAGATTGAGAATAGTTTGTTATTGTGCAAGAAACCTAAATTATGAAAACTAAAATCTTTATACAGCGTTATTCTATTTCGGCGTGTAATGATTAAACGCCCGTGAAATCGCACTATTTAACATTGCTTTTGCTTAGTTATATATACACCTTATTAACACTCAATTATGATTCATTTTAAAACGAATTAGATATTGTGTTTATGTTATCGCCAGGCGGAATTTTGTGTTATGTTGTTCATTTATTAGATTAACAACAACTATGACAGTTACATGCAATAAAGCGGAGTAATTAAATATTTTATTTTTAAATAATCTTTAAGGACACATTTTTACGACTAATAAATGGCTTTCTTGATTTATGCACTTCAAAAATACAAAAAGAAACGATTTTATCTCGATTACAAAGAGTTAAAAATATCATGTTCTAATATTCGTCGTGACAAGATGGACATCAATTTCTATTAAAAATTATAAATAAACCATTTAGAATCTTTTTGGCCACAATTAAATTCAATATCAATCACCTTGTACTAAGGATCCTGAAACTTTCCATATTCCCTTTCAACGAACCAAATTAACATTTTTTCAACTTGTTGTGTGTTGATTATAATATTATAATATACACTGTAGTACCACAATTCCGGACATATTTTGCGTTAGACCTCAGAACTTCACTAAATTACTCGAATCTCTAGTTTTGAATTGACTTCACTTAATCAAGACTTCATTACACTTCTTTGTTACATACCTACTTTCTGTACACCGTTATTGAACGATTGATTATGTATTATTTGTCATTTCAATGTAATTTTTTTACGCAAAACCTCTGTATGACGTGTAGGTATATCACATCTATATAAATAAAAGACAATGCTCGTTCGTGTGAGCCCTAAATACTCAAAAACTATTGGACCGATTTAGTTAATAATTTCACAGTTTGTTCTTATTAGTGCCAGGAGTATTTAGAGAGTTGCTAGTTGTTTTGAATGATAGAAGATAGAGACTTCTCTCATAGCAGAAGAACTCTGCGCAAAGCCCAAGCAACGCGGAAGACTTCAGAAAGTTATAAATTAAAAAAAACCTTACATTAAAATGGAGAATCATCTCATTTCGGAAAGAATTACTAATATCTGAACACCGTGTATATCGAATATTAAAATATGGACTTGGACCATATTGCTTTTATAAAGATACACCCTTTATATCTTGGTGTTGCTATTTAAACTATTGCAGCATTTCTTTCTGCCACTATTAAATTTATGACCGCACATTAAATTTAAAACAAAACTGAATAATATTGGGAAAATTAGAGATGTTGTAAGATGGGTATCTACAGGTAACTCCATTAATGGAGGACCAAAGGCGGATGGCGCTAACAAAAAACTGTCCACAATGGAGTGCTAGTGCCTACCATGATGTATGACAGTGAGGCATGGAGCTGACAGAGAAAGGATAAAAGAAGACTGAAAGAAATGAGATCTCTGAAACGTATGTGTGGTAAAACCATGTAAAATCGTGTGAGAAATTAAGAGATCCGCAAAGAATGCAAGGCTAATGTAATAGTAATGAGTAAGATTAAGAAAGGGACGCTCAGATGGTTTGGTCATGTAAAGCGAATGAACGAAGAAATTAGTATAAGAAGAATATATGACGCAAACGTGAATGGCTGAAAAGGTCGATGACCTCCGAGGAAGGCATGGCACGATCAAGTGAATCATGAGTCGGGCTATGTCATTAGTCAGAATAATAGAAGAATATGTATGAGACGATGTATGGATGTGAATGAGACGAGGAGTGTGTGCCAAGTCCGAGTTATTTTTCTGTCTTTTCCTCTCTTCCTACTTGTGTTAGTTAGTTATTTAGTTAAGATACAGGGTGTCCTTAAGTAAAAAAGATAAATAACTTTTTTAGAAATTCAAACATTTTAAGGTAGTTTTTAGGTAAAGAAGATGAATTGTTTGAATGGGAAAATAAATAACTTGAATGGAAAAATATTGTTGTAAAGGATTTAGAAAAAGTTATTAATCTTTTTTTACTTCAACGATAATGTAGAATTACCTCCCTAAGTTAGCGCATTTTACCCCCGGGGAACCTATATGTGTCTTCTAATTATGTGTCTTCGTAATACGGTTATAGAGAGTAGAATGAAAAGAGAGGTGGTTCTATATTCTAAGGTTATCGGGTAGCATCGGGCGTCGCTTCGTGCAACGCAGATGTGCCCCGGGGAACTGTTGGTGTAGACCACTGAACAGAAAATCCCTAGAAATGTAATCATACCGGTTTGAAAAAAAATCAAGTCAACAATAAGGAAGTTGAGTAAAAGTTTTCACTTTGAAAAATATATGTTCATGTAGACCTAAAATCGCCGATTCTGAATACACATATATAATTCTATATTTTCACCATCACAATTAATAAATTGTTCTTGAAAAGTGATTTAAAAGCTATGCTCTGGTCAAATGAAATCTGACGTCCAATGTAATAACTTAACATCTTTTGCCATAAAGTTTTGTATTGTGTAGTTTTGTAGTTTATGTTGTGTGATGATTTTTGTGGTTGTGTTTTTAGTCATGTCGATGGTCGTCACTGTGATCTTCATAAGTATCCATTAATATACACAATTATTGTAAAACAACAGTTCGTGAAATTATCAAAATGTTAGAGAACAGATCGCATCTACCATTTTTTGCGTAAAAACTTACAGGAACATCGATAAATTGCATCGTAATGTATCTTGTATTTTTTAGACATCGGTACGAATAATAATTATCATTATCTCCCGACATTTAAGAACGTATTTTTAAAATTTAAAGCGGTAATATTGAAATTATTCGCTCAAAACACAACTCAAACTACTCAATACCCCCAAAATTAACGTTTTTTTTTTAAATGAATAAGTAGAAATTTATTTCAAATTAACGTAAGAGCGACGTTTTAACACCGTTAAGCGAGTATACTTCAAACTGCAGAAACGTTATAGCCTGGTAGCTACGTAGTATAAATATTAAAATAATGAAATAAAAATTAATTTTAGTGTGAAATTTTTATATTAAAAAAAAACATTATTTATTTAGACGGTTACCATTGATAAAAACATTACTGGAATTCCATAATGAAGAAAAAAGAAAATATCCATTCCAAATGCCTACCCAGTACTACCCACGGTAGACGTGCATAGAACAGATGACGTCCCGCACACATCTACCTCTTACCGCTCGGGTTATAATCGTTTCGGCGGGAACTTAGAGAATTAATTTACTTTTTTTTTAAATACTGGTATTTCAGTTTGAATGTGGACAATGATAATACTTTAAAAAAATGGACTTAAACTCCTTGTTTACAAAAGACCAAGTCAGCAAAATTAAATTTAAATCAGTATATGTTTGTAACCGTTTGATTAACTTCGAAAGTAATGACTGCTTTACACTATCTCTTTTTCATCAACAAAGTATCATAAGGTGATCAAGTAGGTAATTTTAGTACATATAAAAAGCGTTATGATTAGTAGGTTCAAATGACGAACGGATAAACAAAAACATCGATTGATTAACGACCAAGCACGTGACACAGCTCGCAAATGACAGAGACACATACTTTCATGATTGCGATCTATGGTTATGTTCAAGGTGTTTAGTACCGTCCAAAAATATTATTTCTTATCTAATAGCAACTATCTGTATGAAATCGTAAGTATGAAAATAATGATCGTCAAAGCGAAGATTTTTCTCCCGATATGGGGATCGGTGTGAAAAAAGCATTCTGTAAAGCAATCATAAGGAATGGTTGGGCTTACTTCGGGTAAGGACACTCCCATAACACACTTCCATCGCTTTATCTCTTCAGTGGAGTGCACATTCCTCAGCAATGTTCTGGAGATACGCTAGTCTACTCACACAATGCAGAAATCTTACGGCGGCTGTGGCTGCGCCGGATGCGGTTTAACGAGGTTCACGCTTTCCGAGGTAAAGATTACCACGACAGTCTAACAGTTGTTAAAACTACAAAAGCGCATGTTCTTTACCGGGCCCGGTAAATACAGACGCAATCAAAGGGGATCCCTCTAGGCCTGAGTTTCTGAAGTCTAGAATATATTTGTCAAGTCATCTACCTACTGGCCAACTAACCAGTGAGTCCAGTGCGGTGTTCCTCAAATATATACTTATTGCTGCGTGAAACGATATAATGAAATCCTTTAAGTCCATTAGAACAAGATTATTTTTTTATATTAATGGTATTCTGAATTTAAAATAGATGAGAGCCCAAAACGAAACGATACAGAAACAACACTAGAAGGAGTCGGTGGGTTCATTTTTTTAAAGGACTTACGCACCTCCCTGCAATCGGAGACGATTTAGGAAGAGCGGTGGTGGGGGTAAAATTGGCGTCTTCTCTACACACCGGCCTCTGTCGCAGTGAAAATGATCGCGAAGCGATGCTGCACTCAACGCTAGCCGATGTGATATCGGCGGTGATCAAGGCAGCGATCTAGGGTGCACAAAGTAGATCCGTTAGAATTTAGGTACCTAGTCATTACGTGGTATTATCAAAATTGCCAATTTCTAATTGAATAGACGGTAGCTGCTTCTATCGCAGTTTTCAAAAATTTACAACTTGTAAAAGTTTTGATAGTTTACCCCATGGCAGTGGCGTGCATTATTCTGAGACAAAATTAATCATTCAGAATATATCGAGAATACGTGTTATTTTCCTGATAGATATCATGACGGAATGGAACAATATCAAAATGTCAATATCAGTATTTGATTTGACACGTGTTCCGCCGTCCTCATAAAACATTCGCTTATTTAGTATCAGTAAGTGTTCTCCGTGTACGTGTAGGTGTCGAACTGTTCGTCATAAGGGCAATAGCAAGCTGAACATGAATGAACAAGAACGGGAGACGGGGAATCGGCAGAATTTTTATTCAAGAAGATATAAATACTATACTAAATTTAGCACTTATATCTGTGTAACATTGCATCAACAAAAAAAGAATTTATTCCGAGTAAAACAGCGAAGGAATTATGTTCAACTCTGCTATATTCTGTCAGAAGGTCTTTTCCACTATGCAATAAAATTCAAATAAATGGCATATTTCTGAACGTATCTAAAAACTAAACACTGACTTTAAAAGGTGATGAAATACGCTTTCGAATTTTATTATTAAAAATAAACATTAATATTATTTGAAATATTATAGTTTGAATGCAAACAGCGCTTTTTGACGTTTAAATAATTAAATAAAAAATCTTGAAATCTCATAAGTTTTTTCAAATTGCGTCGGAACCCTTGGTTTCTTAAAGGTGCACGTTTTAATTCATCTGTGGTTAAATTCTAGATTTGAAGATAAAGCGTGGTGTTTTCTCTTTCTAACATGGTTTAGATCCTATTTCTCCCCACACAGTAAGGGAGACGACGATTTCTGTGAGACCATATGAGTTGTTCACAAAAGCGAACAAATTGGCCTGAAGGCTTAAGTATTATTTTACAAAATTCATTGCAATTCGAATCTCGGGCTATTCTTAAGACAGAGTTGTGATACTTCGGGATGTTGAGATTGTAATTTTGGACCAGATAAAACGTAAACAATTTTGTAGATTAAACTTGTTCACGATCAAACAATTCGAAATCCTTAAGGCTTAATTTGTGCTGCTTATCAGGAACGCAAAGCGACGGTGATTGGAACTACTGCTGTTACTCGTATCAAAGGCCACATTTTCTGATGGAGTGAGACCTCACAATTGAAACAACCAAGTTCTCTCATCTCTTTTTTGTATCAATTCTATTCAATGGTATTTTTGTTGCTGTTGAGTTTACGTTCCTACCTCCCTACGTACAAGAGATAAGCAATCTAAATGGTAATTGACAAAATAATTACTGGGGTTAATTGGTTGCAAGGATATAAACAATTAAGACACTGATTCGAGAAGAAAATAATACTGGAGTGGTTTTTAGTGGACAGTCGCTTTACTCGTAGAAAGAAATTTTGCACCACGAGTGTCATAATACACAATAATAGAGCAATGAGAATATGTATACCGCGAGTGTCATAATTCACAATAATAGAGCAATGAGAAAAGTATACCACGAGTGACATAATTCATAATAATAGAGCAATGAGAATGTGTGTACCACGAGTGTCAAAATTCATAATAATAGAACAATATGTATGATTATGAATAAAGTAAGGAGGAAATCAATATAAGCAATAATGATTATTATGAAACACCTCAATAAATTGAAAAAATCTCCCCCGAGGTGAAACAAATGTCGAGATATAATAAAAAAATAAAACTATTTTATCTCGGGAGATTTTTTCAATTAATATAGGTGTTTCAGGATAATAATTATTGTTTATAATAAATTTTTATCCTTTGTGTTATGCATGAAAACCCTGTATTGTAAAAAATAATTTATTCGCCCACATATTTTCTTAAACAAGGTGGTAGTTAATTTATTTCACCGTGCCATTGCACCTTTTCAATTTCACTTATCTAACCATAATGCAAAGCTAATATACGCAGACGGGTCGTTTCGGAAAATTTGAACAATTCGTCAAATTTTTAAGGTAATTTTTATGTTCTGTGAAAGTCCTATTGAAGTTCTGTTATTATATCAACATGGGCCAGTTGCTTCACAGAACTGAAATTATAATAGAACTCGAATAGAACTTTCACAGTCCTTGAAAATTAACCGTGAAATTTGGAGAATTGTTCAAATTCTCCGAAACAACCCGTCCTAATACTTTACACTTAACTTTATATTTAACTTTTAGATTTTATATCGTATTTTATACTTTAAACTTTATGCTATATACTTTTTCACTTTATATTTATATTTATGTTAATGGCACATGTTTTGCCGTTTGTATTTAAATAAATAAATCGTTTGATAATGGTATTGCGAATGCCAAATAATTTTACACGATCGTATAACAAGTTCTATTTCCATTGGGGGTAAAACCCTAATTTAATTTAAAAACTAAATTTGTTTTAGATATATGCGGTTTTACCGAACCAGGTGCATCTTGTCATCTACTTACACGACTAAATTTGGAATTATCTCCTTACAATACATTGCACAGAAGCAATACAGCGCATTACCTAGTAATCTAAAACTTCCGGCAACGAACAAAAAAATATTGGCAAAAGCTCTTAAAAGCTATTTCCTCCGCAGTTTTATTAACGACTGACACATTTTTTCTTTGAAAATCCAAAATAACTTCTGCGTTTATTTATTTTATGTATTTATGTTGTCTTGTCTTTAATCTAATGTTGTCTTTCCCGAAATGAGTTTTAAACTCACTGGGAATAATACATTATAAATTTGTTATCATTTTTTAATAATTAAAAATAAATAAATAAATCTTAAGGTATGAAGAAATAGAAAGCGGAAAATTGGAAGTCAATGTATTATTGACTGAGCGTAGCGAAGTCCTGTTTTAATTCGAGCTCTATGCATTTCACATCTCTGTACATGTTATTTGTGTTTCCGTGTCAAGATGGTAGCCGTGTTGAACAGCATAATTTTACCCCGCCAGAGTTTGAATGAACATTACGAACTGTCAAATCGGAATAATCAACCTTACGCGTGGTACGCTGTTCACAGAACTACCAGTTATTGATATACAATATTAATATTACTTTATAATAATCACTGGGTAATTTGCTGCAGTCCGTGCTGGTAATTAACACAAATCAATATGTCATTGGCATGTCTTCAATGCCGATAGCACATCGTCTCCACTTGTGACATTCATCAAATTAACGCATCCATCATTCATAATAAATATTGCAAAAACGTTGTTGACATTATTTATGAACCGTCGTTATACTTCATCTGGCAAATTCCAGCCGCAGAACGTATTTTTTCTAGACATAATAATTGATAAGCACCCACTTGTATTTTGACATCTGGACCGAACAGACACGCGAAAGCGTTCAGTTTGAGACAAAAACTATGACATGAGGCCTCTGAAGATGGACAGTGAAATCTGTCAGAAACGTCAGGAATTAAAAGGACTACGTTACGCGGGTAAACCGAAAAAATTATTCTAAATCTTACACCCGTGAAAATCTTAACCATAACATATAGGTATATATTTTTTTTTGTATGTGCACACCGCATAATAGTCCCAACAGTTTCCTCAATTGGGGTATGTTGTGTGTAGTGGGGAGGGGAAGATTCAGCTCTGTTCACCAAAAACGGTATGGATCGAATTCCTGAGATTTTAATTCGTACATCGACCAATAGCTCAACGACTCCAGTAGCGTTAAAGATATAGAACGACAAAAGTTTTCGTCTGGCTGATGATCAATTGCAGAACTTTGTGACAACTAGAAAAAGTTCGCGCTTCCCTACCAATGTGAAATTAATGGTCTTTCTCCAGCAATGTTATGAAAGTAAAAGGCCCAGAACAACATCATCTCTATGTACGGGCATGCTTCCCCTGACAGTTGACCCCTCGGACTGTTGATCCCTCGGACACTTACCCCTTATATTTCCGTTGTACCTTCTGTCTGGTAAAGTATACAGAGACGATACACGGCCATGTGACAAAAAAATCGATAAACTTATAATATCTGCAGTCGTCATATGCGGAAATCCGCAAGACAAATATTTTTGCTAAAACTTATGTCGTATACCTGAAAGAATACGCAGAGGGGATATACCGCCGAAAAACAAAATAACTCATCGAAGGAAGTGCAACAGAAATGATCCTTTAGGGGGATCAAGTGTCCGATGGATCAACTAAAGGAGGATCAACCGTCGAGAAATGGAATCAATCCAAATAGACCCCAGAGTTTCTTATTGGTGACCTACAACATGACTGTGAAAACTAAGAGGCTAGAAAAAGGGGTTCTCAATCAGACGAGGGTTTCCCTCCCACAATCTTAAATATATGAAATGTCTTGAACAATATCCGCAGCCTATAATGGCTCTGCAGTTTTGTCACCTCTTTTTTCTAAGCGACAATTATTTCAAACAATAGACTGCGGTTTCATTTCATAAAGAGTATGACATTTCTTACCGTCACAACAATGGTCTTGTATTAGTTCTTTATAACGAATGGATGTGTAAACGTTACAGTCCAGACACAGCAGTGAAGAAACAATGCAAGATATTAAACCGTTTGAAAATACTTTGTAATAAGTCCGGGGACTGGTTTGTTTTTCTCAACCGCCACGGAGAGTAAACAGCCTTTATTTGCGAACTAATATGCGAAAACAGCGTGCCTTTCGTATGAAAAAAAAGAAAAGTAAATGCTGCTTCTCTTTGCGAGAGTAGTGTTTGCAATGCACTTTTTATGGTCGATCAATGCTGTTTCAACGTATTTCTACCGTGCTATTCCCCTAAGTAGGGCAATAGAGACCTGTTCTGAAGCGAACAATAACGTGACAATAATGAATTTTTACACTATTCGTAAATTTTACATTCTTAAGATAGATCTAGTTGCTCAACGTGAGTAGGTAAATATATACACGGTCTCTGGAAATTTGTAGTACAACAGGAAAACTGGTGATGATTATAAATCACGTAAAAAACAAACAAACAAAAACTTTTTTTTCGATCCGAGTACTTTTTTCTTCTTAAAATTTTTCAAATGTTAAAAAAAAAAAAATCCGGGTATACGCTTCGATGCAATGTACAACAGTTAATCCCTAGCAAATTTTACCTATTTGTCCTAAAAATTCCAACTTCGACTCGATTTACTCGAAAAATCAAATCAAAAGTTAAAACCAATCTTCTTGATCCAAATTTATACATTTATGTATAAATAATGTATATAATCTTTATTATAACCATAGTTCACAACCTGTCCGTAAGCTGCTCACTTGCGCAACTGTACGTTATAGTAAAATATGCGTTATTCTACGCGTAAACAGAATAGTAGAACGGCTTACTGAGAGGAAAATGACCAATAGCTGCGTTTCACTTCGAGGGAAGATTTTGATTTACATCCGACATCCATCAACAAATCGCTTCGTTTCACTTCACTTCGAGTGACAATTCTAACTTGCTTTTATTTCTTTAATACTCGCATTTAAAAATTTATTTGAAGACTATAAATATATTTTTTTTATCATAAGACCTTTATTAAAATTTGACATTACATTTATAAGTATCCTTACCGCTGCATTTGCCTTGCATTCTTTTCTGATCTCATCGTTCGGCCTTATGTGGAATAACCACTCATACTTCTCAGGAATGTGATTCCTACTGCATTCGGTCAACTGTACTCGTGCCATATCCCCTGGCATTGGCAATATTACAAACAATAACAAGCTATAATAATGCTTTAATTTTGGGGTATTATGCGGTGTTAGGCTACCTCGTCTTTAGTCAAATAACAAGTTATGTGTTCAAGTTATGCGGATCAAGACTTGAATGAGTGTTTCAAAAAGCAATTAACCACGAACACTCAAATCAAAATTTACAACTTATTTCCCCAAACTACGTTAGTTTGAAACTGTTTCCATGAAACTTTGTTCTACATAATGCAGAGGCGGCTGGTGACTTGAGCAAATGGTTTAATGCTGATTTGAAAAAAATATGTTTTCATACAAGTTTTTTACCCAAACTTAATTCTCTAACACGAGTTGATTTTTGCCTCAACACGAAAGAGTCAATAATCGTAACTGATTCTGAGTTGATTTTTGCCTCATCACAAAAGAGTTAATGATTCTAACTGATTCCGAGTTTACCTTTGCGTCAACACGAAAGAGTCAATGATCGTAACTAATTCTGAGTTGAGTTTTGCGTCAACACGAAAGAGTCAATGATCGTAACTGATTCTGAGTTGAGTTTTGCGTCAACACGAAAGAGTCAATGATCGTAACTGATTCTGAGTTGAGTTTTGCGTCAACACGAAAGAGTCAATGATCGTAACTGATTCTGAGTTGAGTTTTGCGTCAACACGAAAGAGTCAATGATCGTAACTGATTCTGAGATTAGTTTTGCCTAAGTAAGGATATATCAACATCATATTTTTTATAACATCAAAGTAAATACCAAGATAAAAAAATGTAGTATATAAGTATGGCCAAGCAAGTGCATTCACAACAGCAGAGCACCTTGAATATAATTAGAATGTATAATTAATACGCCAAAATAGTAAATGATGGATATAAAGGATTCTTGTTCATTTACTTAATATTTAATATAAACGAGCAACTCATTTAAAGTTAATTTACATACGAAAGCGACATATTAACATAACGTCATATTTGCCGGTGTATTTATTTCCTTTCGTGACACATTGCCGGTCGTTTTGTAAAGAAAATTTGAGTAAATTAAATTATATTATAATGGCGACAAAGTGTGGCGTAGCATCAATGTACATAATGTCAAAAGGAAGTACGTCGAGGCTTTTATTTACAGGAAAATTGCTTTATAACTTCACTTTAAAAAAGGTTCTATAACTTAACTATAACATTGTATAACTTTAAACAATAATATACATGTCTTTCTTTTCATTTAACTTCACTATGTAACTTTTCCCCTTAAAATTTCATTTCCTAACTATTCACTTTAAAATTCGCTTGGGAAATTACCACTTGAAAACTTTTTTTTTTATAACTAACTTAAATTTTTCATTTTACAATAATATATGTGTGTCTAATTTTTCACTTAACTTCACTCTATAACATTAAAATTTCACTTTAAACGTCTAACGTCGCTTTGAAAATGATCACTTAAAAAATATTCCTTTTTTATAATTTTTCACAATAAGTGTATATTATTGTGAAAAGTTATAATTGTACAGTTGGTAATATATGAGGTTTCCTCTCCTGAACATAAGCATCAGCTTTATCGAGAGAGTGTTTGTAATATAATATGTCTTAATAAAATTTATGGAGATAAAACTAAAAAACAAACAAACATCAAAATATTGAAAGCAATTATTGTGCCGGAATCCTTCGGGGAATAATGTTAATTGGACAAGTCGCACATTCTTCTGATTGGATCCGTGACACCAACATATGGACGCGTCCGGCTAACGTAGAAAAATACGTTAAGGCGATGCCATACGTAGAAATGCAAAATCATGTGTTTTTGGTTTGAAAATTTGGTCGCCTACAAATGTTTCAGATGCTTTAATTAAATACTGCGAGTAGAATACATCTTGGCCTTTGAAATAATCGAGTATTTTTTAGATAAGTCTTTTTATAAGTCCAGAAAAAAATAATGTAAAGGCCTATGAAAACTGCTTTAAAGTTCAAAATCTCCAACTTACGAACCCATTTTCGGTTATTATTTTATTGTATAATGTGGCAAATTAAGTTAATGATCGAAAAAAAATTAAATATTTATGCCTGAACATCCACAAAATAAAATAAAAGGCACTTTTTGGCCATGTGTTTTTCTTGCATAAATCAAAACAGGCGGATGGTGTTAAGCGGGAATTTAAACCTTATCGCCATCCACGTAAGGGTTGTTATTGATAGCGGCTGAATTTAAAATATTACAAGACGTAGGGCATCGCCTTAAACCTAGAAGTTCTGGATGGTACTTTTTCGTTTTTAATTCAAGTATGTTAGGATAGTCGATAAATTTATTGCAGACTTTGTTCAGAGTTATGAGGTCAATGAAGGTTCGCCAGTTAGAGAGAGTGGAGACGTCGTAGTCCGAAAGCATGTTAACGTAATCCCGTTTAGGAACGCTCATTCTGTAACTAAGGTATTACAGAAATTTCTTTTGGATACTTTCAAAGGTGTATTTGTAGATATCGTAAACTGTCCATACGGAATTGAAGCGCAGCGTATAATAAAGGAGAAGGTAAGTTCCAGGTTTTCGAAAAACTTTATTCACAACTAGTTCAAGTCCCCCGGCGCTGTCCGGGCTTTACACAGAGATTACCTTCCTCTTGTTTGGAAGCCCAAGAGTGCAAATTTCATAAATCTCAGAATAAAACTAAAAATCAAACAAACGACACTCTCATTTACATTTACATAAATAAATATCTAGATATGAGCATCGAAGTGAAATTTGAAATCAAAAACATGAAACCAGTCACTATTCGTTAATGGTCGCCAAGTTTAGAGAAATTTAGAAAAGAAGTCGAATTTTATACCTGGCTATTCAATCTTAGTTAAATACTTAACCAATCTCATACACCTATAAATAGACTACATCATTTTGGCAATAAATTTGGGAATATTGTACATGTTTAAAGATTCCGTATTAGTTATAAAACGAAATCTTTTTAATCATTTTACTGAGATGTATGAATTCACAACTCTGTAGTGAATACACTTTTGTTTTTATATGTATATGTTCCTTAATACATATTTAGCTTTCCGTAATCCACACTATTAATTTGAATTTACCTTAATTTAATCAAAAATCATAATTTATTGTAAACTATGTAACACAACTGTATTACTTGTTAACTACTTTTGTAAAAGCCCATTAGGTCGTAAATAAATAAATAAATAAATCTTACATTGATAGAGTGATTTCAAAAATGTTGATTCTGAGTAGTGGTCTTTCAACATAGCGACTAACAAAGTAATTCATATTTTTATCCCTGCAGTTTTTAAGTCGCGACTTCTGGAACACGAATCAAAGTTCTTGCCGCTCATCCAAGGAGCACCTCTAAAGACACTAACAAAATAAATAATATCCCATTTCAGAATATTTATTCAGGTAGGTACCTACGTGCAGGGTGTGCCAGAAGATGGCGCACCCACCGCTACGCGTAAATCCTCGCACGAATACACACGTACTCCGATGTGCAGGAAGTGCATGTCCTTCCGATCAGTTCCGAGAATCCCTACCCGTCCATTTCAATACAATCGACAATGTTGACGAAGTACCTACTAGAAGAACACAGCGGAAATGCCTCGTCAATTTGGGAAATGATAATGTAGGTAGGTTGCCCTTCAAAACAATAAAGACTTCAAATTCATTCAATTTTAACCAAATATGACCGGTATATTTTAAACAATATTTTATCAAATTAAGAAAAATATTAACTAACTAAACATCACGCAATTTCCCGCCGTGGTAAGCAGAGAGGACGAACCGACAAACAACTTGGCACACACTCCTTGCTTCATTCGCTTTCATACATACTCTTATATTATTCTGACTCTTGACTTGGCCCGACCCAAGTATCTGTTTCATTTGATCGTGCCTTATCTTCATTTATTTTTACACTCCTTTCTTCGTTCATTCGCGCTACACGCCCAAACCATCTAAGCGTCCCTTTCTTAATCTTACTCATCACGCTTATATCAGCCATGAATTCTTTGTGGATTTCCACATTTCTAAAACGATCTTACATGGTTTTGACACACATACGCCTCAGGGATCTCATTTATACAGCATTCAATCTGCTTTCGTCCTTCCTCTTAGTTTCATGCCATACATCAAAGTAGGTACCAGTACTCCATTGTGGACTGCTAGCTTCGCTTCTTTGGACAATTTTTTTGTTTTTTTTTTTTTTACAGTATTACCGCACAAGAGTCCCAACTGCTCCCGTCTGGAGCCAGTGAGACTATGGCATCCCCAATTGGGGTATGTTGTGAGGCTGAGGGTATTGGGGAGGGGAGGGAGATGGGGAAGAGGAAGGTGGGGAAGTACCTGGCTATTCAGATCTGGTCACCAAACACGGCTAAAGCCATTTCAAGCAACGTTTCAATTCTGAATGGTGGTCTTACACCAGGGCGATACTGGTAGTATCTTCCACTCTGGAACGTGCCGCAAATATACTATATATTATTTTAATTAATTAATTGTGAAATAACACAAATCAATCAAATAAAATTTATTTGCGCACGCCGGGTTCGAACCCGCGACCTTCGGATCTGTAGTCAAAAGCGTATACCACTAGACCACGCCGGCCGTCAGACCTCCGTTAAGGCGAAGCTTAATGCTAAATCACTATTTTGATTTATCTTTATAACGAATTGGTTTACATTGTGAATACCAAAAAATATGCTTTAGATAAATTGAAGGTTTTCCTATCGTTTCGCTTGAGTAGAATACAAATAAAAATTACTCAATTAAAAAATAAATGTAAACTACTGAAAATAATATTTTTTCAATAGAAATGTATGAACGCATAAAGGAAAAAACTTTGTTACCGCGTTCAGACCTCCGTTAAGGCGAAGCTTAATGCTAAATCACTATTTTGATTTATCTTTATAACGAATTGGTTTACATTGTGAATACCAAAAAATATGCTTTAGATAAATTGAAGGTTTTCCTATCGTTTCGCTTGAGTAGAATACAAATAAAAAAAATAAAAATTACTCAATTAAAAAATAAATGTAAACTACTGAAAATAATATTTTTTCAATAGAAATGTATGAACGCATAAAGGAAAAAACTTTTAAAAAATACAGTATTATAGCTAAGATTATCTGTGACAGTCTAGATCAACTTTTTTTGCTGTCTTATAAATTTTTTTACAAAATAAAAACCAGTTTTGTGCTTGTAATCGAACGTTTCTAGACTCCGTCTGTCAAGCGATTTTAATGCATTTTACCTACAATATAAGGTAAACTAAGTAATATACATCTTTGGCTTGTAGCTTCATCTTAATGCAGTTACCTGCATGTATCCTTCTTTCAATATCTCTATCAGACTTTCCATCTCTCGTAAAGGAAAAATATGAAAACTAAAAACGACTTTAAGATAAAGAGGTGAGACAAATTTAGAAAAAAAAAGTATGTCGAAACTCGTGGGAAGCCGGGTAGTAGTAAAGCCAGTTTCTCGTGAGAATGATTGTAGGAGCCGACCGGCATAAATTGGACTTAACCCCGCGAGTACCCCTCACCCCCATCCCCACTTTTCCCCCACAGATAATAGCTCCCGGCGCGGGCGCCCCGACTCTCGGAGGAGGAATTCCGCAGCGAATTACGCGAACGTGACGCTTGCCATTACTTTTATTATTTTCGAAACTTTTTCGAGTTAATTTGTTCAACATTAAGCTTCTTGGCTACCGTGGCGGGAAATTGCTTCGTTATTGTTATTACTTTTGGAATTCCTTTACCGTGTTCAGAGTAGAACTACTGACCTATTAGACCAAGGAGCGGTTGATTCACAGAACTTAAACAATTCGTCAAATTTCAAAGTTTCAAATATCTGTTATTGTTCCACTATGGGCCAGATGTTTCACAGACTTAATTATACAAAACATGCCTTTAACAAGAAATTAGAAAATGCCGGAATGAATAAAAAAAATAAAGTAATTGCACATAAAATCATTAAAATTATTGTGTTTTTACATATTAAGAGATTTTAATACTACTCTTCCATATAAGTGTTAGTGAGTTTTTGAAGAACACAATACATTATTGTAGTTATTTATTAGTAATAAATAATATGATAGGTAGAGATACGCATTCATAGCTTTAATTTTTAAGAAATGTAGCATTTATTATTGAAAAAATAGCTTTTATAGCTTTAATTTTGCGTTTTCATAGCGTTTATAACTAAATAGGATAACGTCAAGGAATGAGAGTCGGCAAGAGGGGAAAAACAATTAAATTAGCAAAATCTCTTGAAACATGTTTATTGTATTATTGATTGAAACTCAACATGGCACATGTTTCTTCAGTAGTGTGTCATGTTCGTTCTACGATCTGTCAATACAAGATTATATCGACTAAAAAATCTTTTTTACAATCGCTAAAAACACCATTTATCGCTTTAATTCGCGAAAATATCGTTAATGCTATGAATGGATGTCTCTAATGATAGGTATTACGTATTATAGTAAATACATTACATTACACAAAAAAGCCGTATCCTAAAAGGGGTTCATAGGTGGGAGATTCACCTGAAAGCATTTTATAGCCCTGGTAATTTTTTATTCCATGCTTACAAACACTTATCAAAATAAAATCCAATGCAGCAAATTTCGAGAAGATGGTATTCTACTTGCAGTATCTCATTAAAGAATCTATAATATGTATTAATAAGCGATAAAATTTTCAACCCGAAAACACAAAAAGTGCTATTTATATGTAAATATTACATAAAAAAACATTTATTACAAAAAATTACGTAGCAAACGTAAAATATAATAAAACACACATAAATTTAAAAAAACGAAGTAAGATTCATGGCTCCTTTGTCAGGCACAAGAGATCCTCTTTTCTGATAAGGTATACCTACATGATCAAGAATGCCCTTAACCCCGGGGCTTCTTGGATATTATGTCAGAAAGACGGATTACTTATACTTTGCCATAAAATCCAAATAAAAGAAATATTTCTAAACTTATCCAAAAACTAAAAACTGTTTTTGAAAGGTGACGAAATATGGAATCAAATTTAATTATTAGAAATAATTTTTTTTTTATATTAAAAATTTTAAATCAAACATTAAAAAATGCATAACCTTACGTTTTTTTGTAACTAAAATTAGTGATAGCGGAAAAAAATAAAAACACCCACATTTTATTAGACAAATATATTACAAACTACTAACACCTCACTTTTTTGTCGTATGATGTAAAAATAATTTATAAATATAATTTTTTTTTTCAAATGTGGTCTAAACCTTTGGTTACATAAATATGCACATTTTAATACCTCTGTGGTTAACTTCAAGATTTATATATAAAGAATGGTGTTTTCTCTTTCTAACAGCGTTTAAATCGTTTTTCTCACCATGCCATTAAGGGAGACACAATGATGTATATAAGTTGTTCCCAAAAGCGAACAAATTACCCTGAGGTTCTAAAAGTAATATTTATAAAATATACGTGCAAATAATGTAACTCACATTTTTATTGTCTACAGCAAAAAAAAATATTTTTAATTATTTTAAAATTACCTTTGCACCCTGATAGAAAAAAATCCGCAATTGATGTCCATAATAGTCTTTGAAGCCTTTGCAATAATCCACGAGTAACACGTAGGCACTATTACACCGACCACAATAGTTAGATTTGAGGTAACACAGTTATCATATTAATCGGGAACTTCGCTAGCAGGTGTCATCGCTGATCGAAGGTCTTCCCGAACTGAACTGTTTGGGATTTTATACTTGTCTTATCTAATATAAAAAATAGTAATACCTTTATATCTTAAACATTAAAAAATAATTAATTAACCAGTCACGATTCACGAAGTGGGTAGGCCGCTGTAAATCTTAAATCAATCAATTAATTGAGTATGCAGGAGTATACTCGTATATACTCGAGTATACTCGAGTCGCATACTGCTAAGAAAATAGGATGTAAGCACAGACATATGAATATTCATATGTCTGTGGATATAAGTCTTTTTTGTGATGACGAATTATTCTCACACTCATAAAAATTAGTAATGCTGATTTATTAAAATCCTGTTCAAAACGGGATTGCAGGCAGTTTCTTATTAATATTTAGTACATTTTTAGAATGTCGAAACACGTGTTCATGTAGCTGCATTTTATGTCCTGATATTATACAATGACGATGTGCCAAAATATTATAGTAATTTTTTTATGAACATGTGTTCAGACATCGCATAACACTTTCGTGTTTTTCTGAAAGTATATCAGGAAACCTATCAATTCATTCGTTAAGGGCCTGCAATCTCGTTATTAACCGTAATGCGAATAATTAGTTTCTTAATAAATTAACAATATTTTTTTAAAGTACTTGTTCTCCGTGTAAGGCTGGATGAATTGGGGAGGGCAAGGAGACGGGGAAAATGAAGATTGAATGGATGATTAGACTTTTCAGGTTAGTCACTTAACAAATCTAAAGCTATTTAATTCGAGATTGGGATACAATAAACTTGCCGATCTGCCACGGAGGTCGAAGTTATAAGCTAGGAGAGAGAACTTAGTACCCGCGCAGTACAAGGATGCATTTCAATTTATTATCCTTTTTTAAAACATGTTTATCGGACATTAACTAGTGACCATCAATAAGAAGTGTGACAATTCACTAGTTGACCATTTTCTCGGGCGAATTATTCGCAGCCCACATGTTGGCGAGATCGCGTTATGTAAGCGAAATTAATGCATTCCACGCAAGGCCCGCGTGTTACTCATCGGCGAGCGCTACATTATGCACAAATCAAAAAATTACTCGAGATTGTTATTGACTACTGGGTACCTTTATAATAGTAGTATTATTGTAATTTGGTAGGTGAATTGTGTGCATTCTATCATATGATTCACGATCTATATACAGATTATGATAACTTAATGTGGGCATTTACGTGTCATCTTGTAAGAAAACAGGACGGAACTTCATAAACTAAGCTTGCAGAACCTATTTTACTCAAGAAGACTAAACACGTTGAGAAAATGAAGTAAATATGAATAAAAGGAAGAATTTGAGAACATTTAATAATAGAGGCACGAGAAGCAATGAAATCCGTTTCTATATAGGTATAAACCATTTTTATAAGCATTCTGAGAATATACAAAAATAAATTGGGATGAAGATCTCTTTTTGGAAATTTCCCTAAAAACTACAATCACTATTATACAACTCCATTATTGCTCTACATTTTAAATTTTTTTAATGTCAATGTGTCCAGGAGTGACAGACGTATGAATCCATCACGTTCATTTCTTCTCTTCCAGTTTCAATAGTATCAAACGACAAACATCACATTTGATAGTATTCATTTCTTCTCTTCCAGTTTCAATAGTATCACACCACAAACATCACATTTGATAGTATTCATTTCTTCTCTTCCAGTTTCAATAGTATCACACCACAAACATCACATTTGATAGTATTCATTTCTTCTCTTCCAGTTTCAATAGTATCACACCACAAACATCACATTTGATAGTATTCATTTCTTCTCTTCCAGTTTCAATAGTATCACACCACAAACATCACATTTGATAGTATTCATTTCTTCTCTTCCAGTTTCAATAGTATCACACCACAAACATCACATTTGATAGTGTTCATTTCTTCTCTTCCAGTTTCAATAGTATCAAACCACAAACATCACATTTGATAGTATTCATTTCTTCTCTTCCACTTTCGTATTATTTGTTGACTCACAATTAGATATTACATACACTCAATTATAGTGCCAAAAAAATTCAATTTCTTGACCAACCTCTGTATTTTCTTCCAAGAACTTCTGCATAATATGTCATATATCATTCATCAATCTTATTTAATAATATTAATGTTTTTTCAGAAGCTTAATACGTTTAAAGCATCAATGCGATCCTTTCTTAACACTGCATACATCCGAAGCGTATCAATTCTGATCTATTTATTTCAAATTCCGTCACGCGTGGTTTGCCAACTTTTGCAACTAGGGTTTGCATTATTCATCTTTCGTATGGTGCATTATTTGTAATATTTGATCTCGGCGGTTAGCGTGACTTTCATGTGCGGAATTTCTGGGATTTCAGAATTGAAAAATACTCAATTTACACAAAAAACTTTCTGCGCTAACAATCCCACCAACTAACTAGTGTGGAAGCAGAGAGAGCGTTTTCCGCAGCTGGGCTGCAGTGCACAAATGCCCGTTCACGTCATGTGTTTAGAACACCCTAAGTTTTTTACGTTTTAATTGACGTCTAACAATAATTTAACGTCTTAATTGCGTCTTCTGAAAATAGTATAACATTACATTTTCAATGTATCTTTATAATATTACTAGTACCACAGATGATTAATACGAAAATTCTCTTAAAAGACCAACTATGTTATTTTTGCAATGTCTTTTTTGTAATATTTCATAATCCAAAATAAGTAATCCTATTTTTTTCAATATTTATTAAATGATGAAAATTTAATTTGTGTTAATAAAATTATTGATCTAGGCATTATGTTCGACAGTAAACTCACCTTTGTATGTCATATTAATAATATTATCAACATGGCCCTAAAGACTCTTGGCTTTGTTTTGAGAGCTGCAAAAGATTTAAATAATTTAGGAACATTTATTATGTTATATAAAACCCTTGTCAGATGCCAACTTGAGTATAACTCTAAGTTATGGTCTCCATTTTTCAATATTCATTCAGATAACATTGAAAAGATTCAACGGAAATTTATAAGGTTTATAAATCAAAAATTGCATATTCCTATATAAAACATAAATTACTATTACCTCTTGGATAAAATGTCTCGAAACTTTCAGAAAGAAGAATAAGCACAGATTTAATACTGTTACAAAGAATACTACATTTTAAAATTGACTGTCCCGAATTACTTCAATGTATCAATATCAATGTTCCCAAAAAATCATGCCGACATTTCTTACCTTTTTACTTCAATAACACCAGGACACTAGCTTACCAAAATTCTCCCTACCCATTTAGGTACCCATTTGCGGTTTTCTAAATATTGTCCCGCGTTCCCACTGGATTTGAAGAGGGTGAGGGACCTGTTGCAAAGCGATTTGCAACAGGTCGAAAACACGTGCCAGAAAGAATACATGTGCCATTTCAAGAGAAATATTTGGTTTCAAACTACCAACCATCAGGTTCAGTACCTAATTGAAGCAAAACTCAAAGAAGTGGAATATATAGTTGAATGCAATACACAACTGTTCTCAATTGATACAATCGGCGTGGCAACAAATCTAGTAAATTATTATTGAATAGTTGGATTGCCTTCTACTCATTGGGTATTGGGAACGATGTACTGCACTAACTATTAGGAAGCAATTTATTGTCAATTGGCGATGTTAATGGGACCAAATTAGATAATATTCTCATTGGAAGTCCACATTCTTAATTAAATACGGTTCTTAAACCAATTAGAGCGGCCAGAAATTGCGTCATCGCTTGGGAGGAAATTTGCGTTGTTGACGAAGCTGACGAGTCAGAGAAAGTGCGCAAGTGTGCATCCTATTCTGTACACCGTGTAACTGTATTGGTCAAATCCAAGAATCGACAAATAGTTTCTTCTCACCTTTGAGACCGCCGACAAAAGCAGCAAGTTGAGGTTAATTATGACATAACAGATGAACACTAAAGTTCAGCATGATCACGACTCTCGGGCATGAACAAAATGTTAAGATTACTACTGCAATTAGGTGCTTTTGGAACTGCTGTTAAAAATGCTATAATCATTTAATAGGACTCTGACCAGAAGATGCCATTATGAGAAGAGTCGCTATTATTTATCAGTAAAGTTAAGTTTCCATTAACAAACTTTGTGACTGGTTAGAGTTTAGATTTAAAGAGAACAATATACTATGAAGTCTGGATGCGAAGATTGTCGTGAGTATAGTCAACCTCTGATAGAAGTCCCGAGAGAAGAAGAGGATTTAATTACCATACCTCTATCTCTATCTAGGTATAATTACTTTAACAACCTTCCTGTAACTCTAAAAAATATTCATGAATTTCAGCTAAAATTGAAAAATTATCTTAGACTACTATTATAAGAGTCCACATATCTGTTATTATTATTTTTTTTAATTTATAATCTAATATTGAAAAAAACCTGCGTTTTTCCTACTTATCTTTTGGTCATTATTTACAATATTTTGATAATATAATTTTTTATAAATGAGGCAGAATTCCCTCACCAAACACAAGAGCCTCGTCTATTTATGGTGAGGAAAGACTATTTTTTGTTTTACTGTATGACATGTAAACATAGTATGTATATAATCATTAATAAAAATAATATATTATTTTTAAGCTATAATTATTAGCATGAAACATATAATTTGAAAAAATCTTCCGAGAAAAAATACTTCCCGCCGACGGGATGTTAATAAATAATTCAATATTATTAATTATTGCTAAAAAAATGTTATGCTATGCATTAAAAAAAAAGTCATTAAAGCTTTCGTTTATCATTAAAAATAATTCTTAGTACTGCACCCTAGAATACTAATTTAATCAACAGCATTTTGTGCTCGCCCAATCGCAATTCTTTAGCAGGGTACTCATCTAGCCGTGTAACGTAACTGATACTGTATCAAGTGAGTACGTAGGCGCGAGCCTACTGCGAGCCGCTCGCGGGTGGAGCGCAGTGTGATCGCAGCGAGCCGCCGACGGCGGATTCACTGCGATCACACTGCGAGCACTAAAGGCGGATCCGGGAGCTCGTAGCTGGATACGCGGTTACCGTGGACGAGCCGTACCCACTTTCAGATTGATACAGTATCAGTAACGTTACACGGTGCTACACTCTTGGTGAGTACCCTGCTTTTGATCAGCTCTGGGAGTTACCTTGCCAACGTTATTCTATATTAAATCAATCGTCGGTAGAACAGGGCCTCCATTATTCCACTAGCACAACGAGTCGTTCAACCCACTCGTTATTCGAGTGGAATGACGTTTGGCGTATGTAATTATGTACCTTCGCGAGACTCGACCATAAGACTGTCGACCAATATATGTACGATTGCGAGCGGCCTGGATTGGAGAATCGATACCAGATCGGCATACAATACCGGTTGCTCGAGAATATACAAAGCAAAGGAAGTGAATACAATGAATTACTTACTTAAGGGATATAATGAAAGATGTACGTATGACTGAGTAATGAAAATGACACTCACCGTTGCTGTTGTTGGACGACTGGCAACGCTACACTCCGCGAGGGCTGAGCGGCGGCCTGTGGAATCTGCTGGGGAGGCGTGGGGACTGGCGTTGGGGGTTGTGCCCTAGAAGTTATAGAGAGGTTAAGTTTTATTTCAGTATCCCGAATCAATACAATGAGAATACATATTTTAGATAGATTATGTAGAACTTACGGTGGTGTAGAGACAGGAGTTTCAGACTGGCCACCCTTGCGTTGCTGAAATTCCCTATATAAGCCTAGCGCGGCCGGTGGTGGAGAAGGAGGGGAAGGCGGCGTCGGGGGCGCAGTGGTCTCGGCGATCTGCGGCAGCGGACGACCAAAATTAGGACCGTCGCTCATGAAAGCATCTTCATTCAGGAACAGACGGTCTACTGAGGCAATCATCGGCCGCGCAGCCTCGGCTCCCGCTAGCCGGAAGCCGGGCATCAGGTCTCCGGTGGACAGAGCCATCGCGGGGATGGCGGTGGGTGCGGCACTAGCGGGCGGCAACAACGACCGCGTCATCACGTCCGCCGCTGATCGTGGTCGGCAGAAAGACACAGCCGAGTGCGGAAAGGTCTTTGGTTTGATGGGCCGCACCAGCATGTGCTCCGTCCAGGAAGCCTCCAGAGCGGGCCTCTCCAATCGCTCGACGTCCACGTTCAGGGTCCGTTGTTCGAAAGGCACAGCAAACGTCTCACCCGGGATGCTTCTCAACCAGGACAGCAGACTCAGGTCTGAGTCTCCGAACCCGGAGCCGTCCAGCAAGTGAGAAAACTTCACATCAATTGCTCGAGGGTCTTTCCCACCGGTAGCTTTTTCTTGACAATAGTTTACGCAGGACTCGTATAACATTCCCTTTATGATGATTTGCATCAGTCTGTCATTCTTGGAAAATTTAATTTCTGACGGAGGCCTTCTATCCGCCGGAAGAAAGCTCTCAATGAGCGGGTAGAGTTCGTTGAAACACTTAATACGAGATTCCGTAGGGTTCCAGTCGCGGAAAGCGAGGTGGTCTCCGAGGCGAGGGAGGGTAAGGAGCAAGCAGAGGGCGGAGTGCTCTTCTTTTGTGGCATATTTCTCAAGTCTTTCCAAAACTCGGACGACCTCGTCAACCGTGCCTTCCAGGGCGTTGCATCCCGCTTCCGAGCGGACACACAGCAGCTCCACGTACTTCTGTCTGAGGATGAGGAACTTGACCCGGTCTCCGTCGAACGCTTCGAGGGCTTCGAGGGGCTGCACGAACTCCAGGCAGTCGTCCCACTGGCCGTCGATGACTAGCTGACGCAGGAAGAGTGCGTCGTGCGACAGCGCTGCATTGATAACGCCGGCCTCGCGCTCGAGCGCCACCTGCGCGAGGTGCAGCCCGCGCGAGGACAGGAACTCCAGCGCCAGCCGCACCACGTCCTCCTCGCGCAGGCACAGCTGGGCCGCCATCACTCTTCACTCTTCACCTGCAACACAACAAACACATTATCATTATTACTCTTAAATCCAATTTGTGTAAAACAGGACATAGTGACACCATTTATCCACTAGTCATAAGTATCCAGTTAATTCATAATGGCCACAGTTTTGGGTATAAAAGATTAAACTTGTTTTTGTAAAATCTTCTTCAAATCGACTGTATTGTCAGGATTGAAGAGACGTGAAGTTAGACATGCCAAATATTGGTATCTTAAACAAAAAACATAAATAGTTCATCAGAAAGTCATATTTCGTTATTTCAGAAGTCTTCGTAAAGTATTATCCATTCATTGGGCGTAGTTCTTAATTTATTTTTCAATTATTTTAAATTCACGTTATGGCGTTATTTTCTTCGTTATTATACGTTAATCCTGGCAAAAAAGCCATTGGTTTTGAAACATGTCGATTATTTTGATTAACTAGTGACGAAAAAGTCATTCGTTTTGAAACATGTCGATTATTTTGATTAACTAGTGGTGTGTACAAATATATTTATTTTACTCAAATTTAAATAATAATTAATAATCATGTTGGATATTACATGAGATTTTCACTGCCAAAATTTTATCGTAATTTTTTTTGGCAACGTTTCGGTCAGCGTTGATGTCCAGGCGGCAATAAAATCCCCAAGGGCGCAATGTTAGGTGTTAGGAATTATAAGCCCTTTGGATCCTTGACTCCTTTGTAGTTGACTCCTTTGAGTGCTCCAATTGCGCCTGCCCTGAGTGTCTATCATCAGGATTGATCACACTTCACCACCAATGACAAACTACTTTAAAGTAGTTTATTGGGACTTTTTGATTTTTGTATATTATTTTGATATTTAATAAAAATAAAAAATAAAAATAAAAAAAATCTTCGATTACACAACTGCTCTCATAATGGACACTGTAACGAAACTGTTGGCTAAATAAGGAGGTAGCGCAACACGGCATAATATCCCAAAAACCAATCACAAAAATATTAGGTTTAGTCGCAATGTATTGGTTTACATATTTGGCATTTCAATAACTACTTCAATATCTCTGTAGAAAAACAAGAGTACATGCTTTAGGTGCTGCTAGGCAAGACGTTATTTGATAGAATACATCCATATTTATCTAACGCAAAAGAAAAAAAAAATGCCCAAAACACGGAAAAAAAATTCGTAAATATATACATATGTATCCATACGTTGATAACTTGCCGAGATGAGCGGTAGTAAGCGAGAGTAACTAGTAGCCGGCAGTCTGCAGGCTGTAATGCGCGTAATGGGCTGTAATGGGCTCATCACACGTTTTAATCATTGCCGATGTTTTCAACACAAAAACATAACATTTTACTTATATCCATGGGTCCATATATTCTATGAACACAATGACTTACATGGGTGATAAATGTACACTGTACACTATTCATGTACATCTAATGACAAAGTGTACTGAGTATGTACGCAACACCGGTGCAAGAAGATTTTATTAAGCACCGTAAGGAAAGGGTTAATAACTAATAAAGTGTTTTCCAAGAATCGAAAACAAAAAATAAGATGGTGGTTTTGCTCAAAAGTGCGAAAACCAATTAACTAGCTCTATAATAAAGCTCTGATATAATATAGTATTTTCTACTCTTATAATATCCAATTATTATTAACAATAATTATTAGCATGAAACACCCACACAAATTGAAAAAAATCTTCTAAGAAAATAAATATTAGTGCTTATAGGTAATAATTTGTTATCCTTTGCTATGCATAAAAACCTTGTCTTGTAAACATAATACTTTTTAATTTAGGTTTATTAATTTCCCCGGCATTATTACAGAGCCGCAAATGTTACGAGGTCGACTACGAGCCTCTAATAAATTAAGTGATTATAAAGTATAGTAAATTTATCAAATAACGATAAAACAAAAAGCACTCCACTGCGCGTGACCAGATTCCATACAACTAACGGCATCTAGCGTGCAAGCGGAGAAGTACGAAGACAGCTGACACTTGCCGCTATGGTTTGAGTCCGGGGAAACCGGTTGTTTTCAAAGAGACTTCTTCTGTTATTATATTATTATCAATATTAAAATAACAGTTACCTAATAATGTAGAACCGTTCCAAATTAACTGATGGTAACCAATAAGCATACACAGCTAATTTAATTTATTGCTTGTATTATATTTTGTAGGAGTTCATTCAATACTTTCACAGAATTAATAAAATAAATTATCAGATGAGTATTTTCGGTTTCCAATAAAATCCAAATAAACGGAATATTTATGAACGTATCAGAAAAATAAAAATAAACTTTTTAAGAAAGTGATAAAATACGCCCTCATATTCTACTATTAGAAATAAACATATGTTTTTTAATATTTAATTTCTACTTAAAACATTTAAGAAATGGTTCACTTTACGTTTTTTTAATTCAAATTACTGATAACGAAAAAAAAATAAAACAGATATTTTATTCGATAAATAAATATATTACAAAAGTTATAATCTCCTTACTTTTTTATTGTTTCATATAAAAATAAAAATAAATAAAAAAAACGTTTTTTTTATTGCTGTTCTTCTTTGGTTAACTTCTATATTTGAATATAAAGCGTGGTGTTTTCTCTTTCTAACACCGTTTAGATCATATTTAGTATTAATCAACGATTTTTTGAGATATCATATGAGTTGTTCCCAAAAGTGAACAAATTAGCCTAAGGGTTTAATGTTATTAATTGTTAGTTAATTTTATAAAGCTTTTATTTTACCAATCGGTTAGTTAATGTGATAATTTTTGTTAAAAGTTAATTAAACCGTTTTATATAATTCGTAAGGTAATTGAACACTCTTTCGATATTCAAATGTCAATTAAACACATATAAAATCCTCTTCAATAATTTAAAAATTACTTTGTGACGTTATTTTGTCGGTTTCCGTGGTCGAGGTATAAAGAGTGTTCAAATCAAATTTTAATTGATTAACGTGTTATTTTACAAATTACTCATTGAAAATAAGGTTCCATGATAACTCAACACAGTGACAATTCAACACACTTTTAAAAAGTGATATAAAGTCATTAGAAACGATGAAATTATTTTTCTTTAACCTAACCTAACTTACATAACCCAGTTAATAAAGTTTTTGTTTCATCACTTGTATATATATAGTATATTATAGTATATATATAGTATATTTCATCACTTGTATATATATAGTATATTTGCGGCACGTTCCAGAGTGGAAGATACTATCAGTATCGCCCTGGTGTAAGATCACCATTCTGAATTGAAACGTTGCTTGAAATGGCTTTGGCCGTGTTTGGTGACCAGTTCTGAATAGCCAGGTACTTATGCACCTTCCTCTTCCCCATCTCCTTTCCCTAACCGCTACCTTTAGCTTCACAACATAACCCAATTAGGGACGCCGTAGTCTCACTTCCTCCAGACGGTTGAGAGCAGTTCTTGTGCTTTTGAGTTTCACATTAAAATTTTTAAAAAATCGATATGTTTCGAAACCAATGGTTTCAGTGTCAGGATAAACATAATAAACATACCCGACTTCGTGGTATACAGCGTCAACAGAATAATGTTGTAATAGCGTGCCATTCCATTTAATTGTTGTGTGAGAACTGAGAATTAGGATAAACAAAAAACTGAAAATTACCTAGTATTTAGTGTATTTACTATCCGTACAATTATTTTTTAATCATCTTTAAAATAACACCCGTCAACAAAAAGGAGTGCATTATGGTTTACTGCGTCAAAAGTTTTTGAATTAAAATATTGAAAATATAATATTATTTTATTTTATTGTTTACCAATAACAACAAAATATATAACAAGAACTGAGAAACGACAGAAATGGCGGAAGATATTACTACCTACAAATTACCAACAGCTGAATACAGCGATGATAAATTGCAGAAAAACGTACCATTATATGATGGAATGGTTCCATGGTAACTCAACACAGTGACTATTCAACACATTTTTAAAAAATTAATATAAATCTTTTTTTTATAAGCAATAATTATTAGCCTGAAACAGTTACTAGATACAAGTTCTAGTATCTCCACCAAAAAAAAAATGAAGACAATTTGTCTCGACGCCATCTAGTGAGAGAGTTAGCACTTACAATGCCTTTCTCATATAAAATAAAGTTGGTTGTTTTCAGGTGAAAAAATGTAACAAGCAGTAATTGTTGAATGAAACACTAGTATATATTGAATTATTTCGCGGATAAGAGATAAGCCGCCATAGCTCAGTGGTCAGAGCTGTCGACCGGAAATCGAAGGGACACGGGTTTGAGTCCCGTTGGCGTCATGTATCTTTTATCAGGAGATTTCTCAATGTGGATGAGTGTTTCAGGCTAATAATTATTGCTTATAAAATAATTGTTACCCTTTGTGCTATGCATAACAAAATCTTGTCTTAAACATTAGTTTACCAAAAAAAATAATAATAATCAGTATAAAGTCATTAAAAACGATGAAATTTTTTTTTAATCTATCCTAACCTAACCTACTTAACCCAGTTAATAAAGTTTTTGTTTCATCACTTTCCGTGACTTTATATAACTTTTTAAAGATGTGATGAATTATCATTTTGATGATTTATCCGGTCACCGATGGAATATATAATTTAAGCCATTCAATAACGTTCATTTAATTTTTCTTTTATTACACACCTGATGATGGTAAGGCCATATATATTTACATATTTTTTTTGTGAAATCACAGAAGAGTCCCGACTCCCAACCGTCTGGAGCTAGTGAGTCCATGGCATCCCCAATTGGGGTATGTTATGAGGATGACGGTAATGGGAAGGGGAAGGATATGGGGAAGAGGCAGCTGGGGAAGTATCTGTTTATGCAAAACTGGTCACCAAGCACGGCTAAAGCCATTTCAAGCAACGTTTCCATTCTGAATGGTGGTCTTACAACAGGGCGATACTAATCGTATATTTTAATCTGGAAAGTGCCTCAAAGATGCTATATATTATTTTAAATTATTAAATTGGGAAATATCAAAAATTAATCAAATAAAACTTACTTGCACGCAAGGATTTAAGCTCGCAACCTCTAGCTTCCTAGTCGAGAGCCTTACCCTTATCTATCACGTAAATTAATCTTTAAACTGCTTTAATTCAAAGTTTAAAATAATAATTTGTGCTGTTATGTCTTGTAAGATCGATATTAGTTCCTAATCTAAATAAACAAAAGTTATGTCTTTCTAGGTCGACATTAGTTACTAATCTAAAAAAACAAAAGTTATGTCTTGCTAGGTCGATATTAGTTAGGTACTAATCTAAAAAAACAAAAATTATGTCTTGCTAGGTCGACATTAGTTACTAATCTAAAGAAACAAAAGTTATGTATTGCTAGGTCAACATTAGTTACTAATCTAAAGAAACAAAAGTTATGTCTTACTATGTTGACATTAGTTCCTATTCTAAAGAAACAAAAGTTATGTCTTAATATGTTGACATTAGTTCCTATTCTAAAGAAACAATATTTATGTCTTGCTAGGTTGACATTAGTTCCTATTCTAAAGAAACAAAAGTTATGTCTTACTATGTTGACATTAGTTCCTATTCTAAAGAAACAATATTTATGTCTTGCTAGGTTGACATTAGTTCCTATTCTAAAGAAACTAAAGTTATGTCTTGCTATGTTGACATTAGTTTATATTCTAAAGAAACAAAAGTTATGTCTTGCTATGTTGACATTAGTTTATATTCTAAAGAAAAAATATTTGTGTCTTGCTAGGTTGACATTAGTTCATATTCAAAAGAAACAAAAGTTATGTTTTGCTAGGTTTACATTAGTTCATATTCTAAAGAAACAATATTTCCAATTATTATATGTAATAATTTATATGTCTGTATTATTTTAATGATATTATTATAATTTTATTATAATAACGATATGCCTAAATCGTTTATTTCCGTCATTTGGTGAGTTTACTCTAAAACCACCTTAGATTATGGTGTTTTGCTTGGCTGGTACGGCCTCATATTAGATTCCTAGTGCATTCACCATAATGCCTGACTAGTTAACCGGAGAAGTTACAAGTATAACTAGCCAGCATCCACGGGAAAGCGGCAACTTTCAAAGCCATACAGAAGCAGTAGGTATTTAAAAGGTGAGAACACGAAAATTATATAACTACTAAAACAGAATGCTGGTATCTACCCTGGTGTATGAAATTATACCGAAATGCTATAGAAATGAGATCCCTGTGACGCATGTGAGGTAAAACCATACGTGGAGATTCGCAAAGAATGAAAGGCTGATGTAAACGTTATAAGCGAGATTAAAAATGGGAAGCTTAGATGGTTTGAAAGGAATGTAAGAAGAATATATGACGCGATTGTGAATAGTAGACGAAGTCGGGGACGCCTAAGGAAAACAAAGTAAAACCCGACTCAAATATTTGAGTCGGGTCAGGATGTCAAGAGTCGGAATAACGGAAGGGTATAAGTCGATGTATGAATTTGAATTAAGCAATGAGTGTGCGCCATGACGGAGATGTTTGGCCCCTCTGTCTACCCCTGCGAGCGTGTAAAATTTCATCAACCTCGGAATAAAATTGTAGATTTGTAAATAAATCAAATCCACGCCGCCGATATTCATATGTTAAAGTTCTCATTTCATGATTGCGTACTAAATTCTTAAAAATAATGTGGGTATTATCATTTTTGCATAAAACTGTTGCGTGATACACGAGCCAAAATGTAGTAAACCATCACAGACTTTTGCACAAATTACGTTCGGTCAAAGAACCTTTTAAAACAATCAATACTAGTCAAGCAGACATCATTAAAAAAACAACCATTACACTTTTACTTTCACTTTTATAGGCAGAAAAATTTAAAAATATATCATTTGAACTCATTGTTTAATTTATTTTAACTAAATTTTATCTATTATTATTTATTAGATGCTAAAACATTCAATTACAGAATAATGTAGCCTTGACTGTCCAACTGGGAAGGTTTCCAGTTTCAATACAGTCAAATTGATAGATTATTATGTAGGTTACGTAATACAAATATACCTAACATACAGAAAAATAAATCTATAAGATTAGAGAAATTACTTTTTACATAATCCCAAAATTTTCATCTCAAATACAATTTTCTGATGCAGCAAATCAAATACAAAATCTAAAATCGATTTTCTAGTGCAACAAAAACACTCAAACTATGAAATAAAATGTTAACCGGACAACTCAACACAATGACAAGTCAAAACACCGTTAAAAAATAATATACCTAAAGTCATGAAAAGTTATGAAACAAAAACTAGGTTAAATAGTTGGGTTAGGTTTTGTTTCAATCTATAATGATTTTAATGACTTTTTAAAGATGTGTTCAACTGTCATCGCGTTGAGTTATGACGGAATCTTTACTATATGTTTAACTTATTTTCAAAATGATCTACCAATAGAAATATAGATACTATCGGCATTTCGATGACTGTACTCATATATACTATTCTATTCCCAATCAACGTTTCCTTTAAAAATTGTCATCGAACATACAAATTTCTGATGTCTGTGCTGTGCTCTAATCCCGTGTTAAATACGGTTTAATGAACTCAAATTTACTTTAAGTGTCATTTTATATTTTATCGTTTTATTCATATCTGAATTCACAATAAGTTGTAATTAATTGAGTAATTTTATTTTAAAGTAATTGTGTTTTTTAATTTAATCCTTTCTTATCTTCAAACAAGGATCCAATAGAACTTTAAATAGGTTTATATTGGTAGAATCGATGACATGTTGTGGAAGTTTGTTCCATGCATCCATTAATCTATCTGAAGTTAGTGATTCAAGGATTTGCAAGGAAGTGTTTCCTAGGATTTGATGCAAAAGGTGTTTTATTCAATTTAAATTTACAAATCTGATAGTATTATTACGCTAGCGTCTGGACGATCTAGGCCCTCTGATTGGCGGAATCAAATCGTATGTTTCGGGGAAAACCCGAATAGGGGGTCTGCAGGCAAAATTCGACCACTCTACCCCTCTGGAGGTATAAGAACGAACCAAATGACTGGCGCGAATATTTAAATATGCAGCTAGCAATACGCATAGTTACGCAAAATAACTTGGCCATAACAAGCGTTTAATAAGAAGATTTCTTCTGGAAGCTTATCACTTTGTGATGGCGTTATTTATTTTATTAAAATATAAATAACTTTGTTTACATCAGTTAATTACATACAACCTCTACATGTTTCACGAACAAAGTTCACCTTATCAGGAGTAAGTATACATTGAAGTCAAAAATATAGATTACAATTGGAAAGAAGAAGTGGAAGGAGGGGGGAATACAAATATATTTGTTTACTTATTAATTATGTCTGATTTTTTTTTTTTTTAAAGAAAGACAAACATTCCCGGGTTACGAATAACCTGACAATATTTGAAAATCTCCTACTACCACCACAGAAAGCTGAAAATGTTGCTTGTGTTGTGATGGAGGACTTAGCCGGCCGAGGAATTGAACACACTACGCCTGAGTGGGACCCAAGCGCGATGTCAACTCGGCCACCGACCGGTCGTTTTATATTTTTTATTTTATATTGACATGTTTTCTTATTTTTATAATTTCAAAATTATTTATTTGCTATGTTTTATATCTTGTATGAAGTATTTTAAGACCTGAATTTTGTCGAAAGTGTAATCATTATTCAAAAGATGATCAAACTCAGATTCACTATTTCCATTTAGAGCTCCGAGATGTTCTTTATTTCTGACTTTTCTGAGTTTCTATTGGTTCTACCTTTGTAAAAGAAATTGCAATCATTCCAAATGAGTTTATAAACTCCCGATTTTTTTGTTGGATTATCGCTATCTTTATTATTAAGAATATATATCTTCATTTTGTTATTAGTGTAAAACGCCGGTTGAATAGTACCAGGAATGTTTTTATTTATAATTTTGGAAGTATCGTTATCCACAAATAGAATACCAAGCCATTGTTTATTTCTGTCTTTAGAAATCAGGTAAATATACCATTTAAATCAGTATTTCAACTATCAATTTATTAGAATAACCGTTATTAAATGCTATTTGTTTTATAAATATATTGTTTTATGGTTATATGCTATTTGTTTTTTCAGGTCTTAAAAAACTTCACACAGGATATAAAGCATCGCAAATAAATAATTTAGAAATTTTAGAAATAAGAAAACATGTCAATATAAAATCAGATATAATTAATAAGCAAAAAAAATTATAAACCCTCTTTTAAATATTTTCCCACTCAACTGGTCTTTCCCGTCTAACGATATTGTAATTCCTGATTCTGATAAACCCCGCCCACTCTAACCCCTCCCCCCTCCTTCCACTTCTTCTTTCCAATTGTAATCTATATTTAATTTTTGACTTCGATGTATACTTACTCCTGATGAGGTAAACTTCGTTCATGAAATATGTAGTGGTTGAATATAATAAAGTGATGTAAACAAAGTTATATGTGTTTTAATGAAATAAAGTTTAATAAGATTAAATTATTTTATCTATTTCCGTTGTATATCAATGCATATGTACGCAATAAAATGTAAACATTATATTTATTTATTTATTGGACAATTTGTATAGCGCCGCTTTTGTGAGATATCACCTCAGGGGCGCTATATTGTAATAATCTAATTTACAATATATACTCACCCTTCCTCTGTGAATGACCCAACATCTACTTATTAAATGTAACTGTTGTTAGTATTACTTAAACCGGGCGAAGCCCAACCAAGTGCCGCCCGCAGGGCCTAGCAGCAAAAAACCCGCGGAGCGGGTTTTTAACTGCTAGTTGGAACTATTGTGCGAAGAATTCATATAAGTGTATGAGCTCACCCATAGATGGGACTAGATTAGTATATTAGGTTAGCTATAGGTGACATTAACTGTTGAGAACAACAATAAATAATAAGGTGGCAACCTCAAGGTCGGGGACCAGATTATTCCAACAGCCTAAATCCATCACAATAAAGTCCGAAGTGTTTTTTGAAGCCAGTATCACAATACTACATATAATATAATATATTCAACACATTTTCAAAATAGGAACTGATTTGTCAAGATTTCAGACTAGACTAAAAAATAATAAATTATTAATGTTAATGTTTCGTAGCTTCTAGAAGTAACAACGCCCAAACAACTTCATAACCAGCCCAAAACAACAGAATTAATGAACCGGCACCAGATATTACTACGTGGGTGCGTTAGTCCGCCATTAAACGACTTACATTATGAAGGATTAAACTTGCTGTATTCCAAACTAATCTTACAAATACTTTTAAATAAACGGTCACATAATTTAAATCACAGGTTCCCAATCTTATTTCTAACACCGCACACTTTGAGATTTGAAAATTTTTTGTCCCCGATAGTTTATAACTTAACTTTTTAGATTACTATCTATTGGGTATCTATTGCAAATATAATGTTTAAACATTAGAAGAGAGGCGTATTTATCGTACCCACTAAAAGAACCGGGTATTTTAATGCGATACTTTGTACGTGTGACAAATCTCCAAAATACCTGGTACCAAAATACTCATAAGTATTTTATACTGGGACTAAGTATTTATTACTTGTAGGTACTTTTGATAGGTATTTTTAATAGGAAAAATGTGGGGATTTTTTCGACAGCTAATTTCGTAGCTACCCCCCATGAATTTGTAAAATTACTGTGGGGAATCATATACCGAAAATTTTTTGTGGGGAATAACGCTTCACAGAAATTCTCTAACAACTCCCCCCCCCCCCCACGGATGAAACATTTTACGTAGAAATTACCTGAGTACAGTTTACTAATTACTTATTATCAAACTTAAGACGGTATAAAATACTTTTGATTATTTTGCAACCAGTATTTTTTTGTACCTGTACTCACTGTACCCAGTAACGAAGAGTACCCACAGGACCCACTAATATTAATAAATATATAATTCCATTATTAGGACGGGTTTTTTCACAGAATTTGAACAATTTATCAAATTTTAGTTATTTTCAAGTTCTGTGAAGGTTATATTCAAGTTCTTTCATCATTTCATTTTTGTGAAAAAACTGGCCAATAATGATATTATAACAGAACCTTCACAGAACTTGAAAATCAGGTATAAAATTTGATAAATTGTTCAAATTCCACGAAACAACCCGTCCTTATTGTTTACTTAATTTTAAAAAATAAGTAACAAAGTGGCGAACACACACAATTTTTTTATAAAAAATGTTTTGTTATAAGTAAAACAAACTATTATTCCGTTGGATTTTTATAGACAGAATTTGTCTGCCGTCACCCCTCTAAATTTTCTTAATGCCCCTTAATTATCTTCGCCCACAAGAGGGCGTTATCGCCCACTTTGAGAAAGACTGATTTAAATCAAAGAGAAGAGAGATGAAAGTGTTCGGCAGTTCGTGGGAGTGCGAGGATTTCTATTAACCTAGAATTTATTCAATATCTTTAGTACAGGCCTTCTCCATTAGTGTTCATTTTGACTCACAGAAGTGTCGTACATAAATGACGATACATTTATTTATTAATGTTCTCCATAAAACGGTTTTATACTCGTATATTACGGAGGAGATCGCAAATTTGAGGTATACGTAAGTACAAAAAGTCATGGGGGCAGTTTTACTATTCTGTGACATATTTCAAAAGATAGTAGCTGAACTGTCTGTAAGTGACGTTGAAAATATCAATGGTCAATGTAGGAACGAGCAGTTGAGTCGCTCTGTTGATTGGCGCGCTCTGATAGACAGAAGTCCTCGCTTTCGGAGTGTGAAAAAGTGCATTGGATATTCTACAAGTATACTTGTTAGGGACATTTAAGTCAACCTCTTTTACTATAACAGAATAATAATAGTTAATAATTAAGATTAGTTTAAGGAAAGGTTTGCCTAAAAATATTTTTCGGCGTGCTTCTAAGGTGTTGAAATCAAGCATTAGTATTTTTTTTATTTTTTTTTTATTGTTGATACATTATTTTACAATATTTCATATTCTAATTCAGTAATGTTGACCTCACTGGGTTGTTTACCCGTGCTGAGGCCCCCATTTTATAATATAAGAATTTATACATTAAAAAAAAGAAAAACAACATTAAAATAAAGATAAATTTAAACTAAAATAAAGATTAAAAATTAAAATATAATTATCACACTAAAAGAAAAATATTAAAAGAGAATGTAAATCGGCATTTATAATGATTTATGTGTTTGTGCGTGTTGCGTGTTTTATATTTATCTCTGTCCAGCTGAAATAAAAATTATTATTATTATTATATATTTTTTGTGTTGCGTGAATATGTTTTATTCTTTTATGTTATTGAATTTTGGTAATATTGTCTTTTTGTTCTTTAATCCATTTTTTATTTTGTGTTTGAATTAATTTTTATTTTTTCAATTTTTGTTTCAAGTGGAAGACTTAATTAATAACAAGGATGGATTTATTTATTAATTTATGTCTATCCTTGAATACACATTTTACAAATGATTACAGTGGATTATATTGTAGTACAGAGAAAAAAATACAGATAAAAGGTATAAAAAATAAAGAACATAGGTTGATTTAGGTAAAACTGTGTGTGGGTGATATTGTATGTTACGTGAACACCTCACTAGGAGAACCTGTGCTGAGGTGTTAACGTGTTAGCGATTAAGTGTGACAGGTATTTATGTGTTGTAGTAGAAAGTTAATTTTTTTTCACAGACATATATTGAAACATGAAAACACACATTTATACGTGAGTGTATGTATTTTTGGATAATTCTTGAAGAACGGGTATAATATTTAATTTTACTTATTATATGATAGGTTTATAGATAATGCATAAATTTCTTTTGTACCTTTCTGTTTCTAGGATATGGTTTTGTTCAGGAGGGGCCCAATGAATGGATACTGCGAACAAGTTTAATTATTGAAAAAGTAATTTTAATAAACAAAAAACATTGATTAGTTTGGAGACAAGTCGGGAAAATGTATTTAATCATAACACGAAAACGGTTCAGTAGAAGAATGCGGAAACGTTAGACAGTAGAAGTAAAAGGTTAGATTTGTCCGTAAGCTCTACAAGATTTCGAATCAAATGATGTCACTTTTCAGAACCGACAACAGTGTAAGCCTGGGAACCCGACTGTCAAATTAGGAAGTTAGTGATGTCGCTAAGTAAACTTCACAATTTAAATCAGTCTATAACCACTATTTTTTATTCAGTGTGTTTGCTGTAGAACAACACACAAATCAGCAGTAAGAAAGAGCATCAACTACAATCACCGCCATGTGCGAAATGTCGTTGCCCGATGGCACTGACTTGATCACGCGACATTTCAAAATCTATCTGTAGGGCTCAGAGGTAAGCTATCACATAACATATTTGACCGAGAATGGATGTGCTAGAGGTAAGCTATCACATAACATATTTGACCGAGAATGGATGTGCTAGAGGTAAGCTATCACATAAAATATTTGACCGAGAATGGATGTGCTAGAGGCTAGAGGTAAGCTATCACATAACATATTTGACCGAGAATGGATGTGCTAGAGGTAAGCTATCGCATAGCACATTTGTCCGGGAGTGGTCATGCTATGGTACACATATATTCATTTCAATTATTGATAACAGATTTGCCTTAGTAAGCCATTATGTAAATAATAATAATAATAATAAATTCTTTATTCCAGGATGTGGGGAGGTTAGTGCAATCCCACACATCCCATAGATGAGATAAGTACAAATAATATTTACATAGAGTAACATAAATAAAATAAATTAAAAGAGATTAAAAAATTAAAAATGAAATTAAGTTAAAGCAGAGAAGCACGGGAATCCAACGGATCTAAGATTGTGGGAGCAAGTATCTTTCTCCAATGGTCTTCAATGCTCGATCCTGAAGTCAGACGCGATTCTATGATAATAGTGTTTCTGGAATGGTTTATCCTTTCCCTCAGTCCTGCAATCCTGGTTCTTAACAGAGCTGTAAATCCTGGAACTCGCCCTTCTTTTAACATCGAGGAGGCACTACAGTGCCTGGGGAGTCCGAACATCAATCGGTAAGCGTTATTATATTGAACCCGAAGCCTTTCCATTGTTCTTTTCTTGAAATTAGCCCAGAGCTCGCATGTGTACAGGGTGGTGCAAAAGGCTAAGAAGAGCGTCCTTTTCACTCGTGGACTACAGAGCCGGAATCTTCTACTGAGCATGTTACATTTTATACTCAGTACACGCCTCTGCCTGTCAATATCTTCATCATCCGTTAACTTGTTGTTGATGATATGTCCTAGATATTTTGTGGTTTCTACTGTTTTCAGAATCTCACCATTCAAAAAGACTGGGGGAATGTTTTTTGGGCCTTCCCCGTGTTTTATGACCAACAGTGCTGTTTTTTTCGCATTATAGATCATGTTGGTTTCGTGAGCAAATTCCTCACAGATTTTCAGGAGAATTCTTAATCCCCGTATTGACGGTGCCATCAGAACCATATCATCTGCGTAGCTCATATTGTTAACACATAGACCTCCGATGTGGCAGCCCACTCCAGCATTGTTTAACCTGTGGGTTAATTCGTCCATGTATAAGTTGAACAGTACTGGGGACATACATCCACCCTGTCTGACCCCGCTTTTCAAGAAATAGGGTTCTGAGAATCCATCTTTCCACTTTACAAGGTTTTCCTGTTGGCGATGCCATGATTCGAGAATTTTTACCACTTTCCATGGTATCCCTCTTTCCTTTAGTTTTTTCCATAGTAGGGGGTGGGAAACTCTGTCGAACTCTGTAAAATTAAACCTTCTGATTCGGAATATACCATAACGCCAAAATACCTATAAAGACATGTTAATATTTACCTTTGAACAACAACTTGTCAATAAAATCTTAAATAATCAAATTATTTTTAAAATCGATTTTTAATTCGATGCAGGTTTAGTCCGAGTGAGATTAAAAATCAAATTGTAAACAATAAATTTTAAAATGACAATAAAACAATTGTACTAATAACCGTAGGTATATAATAGATCTTTCTTACATAAAAAATAACAGAAACTTAATTAGGTGTGTAATATGGCCTCTCCTCCGAATTCCTTTGAACAAAAACGACCCTGAGACGGTGGAAGAGCATCTGCATGCCAGCCTAGTGAAGCGTGGCTCATGAAGTGTCTTAAGATATGCACCGATGCACAAACAAGCGAGGCGTCTGGGCTTCCGTCCGATCGCGATCCGACGGGAACTTTTGCCAAATGCTTTTCATCGGTGCGTTGACGAGAAAAGCGACAACAATGAAAGATAAACCCAACACAATGCGACGCGGGAAGAGATCACAAGCTCAGAAGATCATGTCTGTTCACACAAAATATATGGGATTGGTAGGTATGCATTCGCAAAGACTTTGTGGGAAGGAAATCTCAAATCAAATCCTGAAATTGTACTACCTACCCAATGTACCCATCCAAAAATGTCACCATGACTGGTTGCAAGATGTCAATAAAGTGACATTATGCTCATTTGGACCTCTACAGAGCTCAGTACAAAATAGTACCTCAGACAGGGAGGATTGATGTATAACATAACCAAAACCGTGGAATAAATTGTTGCGAATGTAATTTTAAATTCATTTGTCGAGTGCATGCACAATCTGTCAGACTGACCCCAACTGCGACGGGTGAGTTCCCTTTTTATCTTATGATCCAATCTGGGATTTTCGTATGTTCCAGAAGCCCACGTTTAAACATTGAGGAATACTGTCTATCAAGTCTAGGGGATGCATTAAAAATAAATTGTCATATATTACGTCGCGATTAACATAGTTCCGGGACTGGTCCTTCGGGTGTTGCGTAGGGTTTATTCCAGAGACACCAACTAATAGAGTGGAGTCGCAGTTTCGCGATACCAATGTCAAGACGTCGTTAGCGGGACAGGTCATCAGAGAGCGTGGCGAATTGAGCACGGAGAACAATAAGTATTCCTAATTTATTGAGAATTTCTTCAATTTATTGATAATCCGGTTTAAAACAGAATTACAGGCCGTTTCCTGATGAACTTTTAGTTAATTCCTGATAATATTGGAACGCGTGTTCATGCACCCGCGTTTGTCGTGATAAATATAATGACGAAATTGTTAGAATTTTTATGGACACGGTGTACCTACATCGTGAAAATACATTTGTATTATACTAGAGTGCATGAACACGTGTTCCGATATATTAGGAATTTACGAAAGGTTTATCAGGACGCGGCTTGCAATCTCGTTTTTTACCAATAATCTGAAGAAATTCTTAATAAATTAGCAATACTCAATTTTCTCCGTGCGTATTAACCAAACAATCACAATGGTAATTAGTTAATTCACTGTTCTGACCCTATGAGCCGCGTAATATTTACATAACGTTTTTTAGGATGGCTGATAGTGTTTTTTTATTATTATTATTATTGGTGGTAATTACGCTTTGTACGAGATTTTTATGTTTTATTATTATTATTGGTGGTAATCACGTTTTGGACGACATTTTTCTATTTTATTGTTATTATTGGTGGTAATCACGCTTTGGACGATATTTTATTGTTATTATTGGTGGTAATCACGCTTCGGACGACATTTTTCTATTTTATTGTTATTATTGGTGGTAATCACGCTTTGGACGACATTTTTCTAATCCCAAGAAAAAATGCTTTTGATTTATGCGCCATTTATCTATTTTCTTTTTCCAAGCCGTTCAAGCCATTGGTGTTTCTTTGCCCTATATGTAATTTTGGTTCGTTGGAATATCACCATAAAAGACTGATCTATTTTAGATCACGAAAGACAAAGTGAAAGATTAATCATTTTTGCAGAAAAGTTTATTTGGTTCTTGCGCAACAAGGTTTCAAGTGGGTAGTCAATTCCTAGTAATTGGTTATAAACAAACCAGTATGTTCATTAACAAGTAAGTAAATTGATAAAAATCATTAAATTTATAGAAAAGACAGTGCATCATTCAAAACAAGACCACGGTTACAGACTAGTCAGTAGATAGATTAACAATTCAGAATTATGATAAATAAGTTAACCTCTCAAGCCTCGGGCAAATAAATGGAATATTTTATAATGTATTTGAAAACTAAAAACTGTGATATTTGATGTAACACGCTTGCAAATGTTATTATTAGAAATAAACATACAATTTTTTTTAAATATTAACTATTTGAATGCAAATATAAAACAGTTTTACAAAAGGGTCAACTTAACTAAAATTAGTGATAGCGAAAAAAAAAGAAAAATACACACATATTTTACTAGACAAATGTATTATAACGTTATTGTCACCTCGTTATGGTTGTCTCAAAAAAAACACGAGGTTTCATAATTTTTATCTAAAATTGAGATCGGAAACTTTGGTTTCATGGAGGTGCACAGTTTAATTTTTCTGTGGTTAACTTCTAGATTCGAATATAAAGCGTGGCGTTTTCTCTTTCTAACACCGTTTAAACATATTTCTCACAATGACAGTAAGGGAGATACAACGATTTTTATAAGAGCTATGTGAACAGTTCCCAAATTAGACTGAGGGGTTAATAGAATAACCAGACAAGGCAGTAAGATTCTGTGGTCTATACCCATTGGGTAGAAACGGTGACCGGATAAATCATCACAATGATAATTCATAACATCTTTAAAAAGTTATATAAAGTCATGGAAAGTGATGAAACAAAAACTTTATTAACTGGGTTAAGTAGGTTAGGTTAGGTTAAAAAAAATTTCATCGTTTCTAATGACTTTATATCACTTTTTAAAAGTGTGTTGTATTGTCACTGTGTTGAGTTATCATGGAACCGGTAGAAACATACACGGTGTATCGGCACGTACCCGACAAACTTTAACCAGCTATTCCTTAGCACATTTGGAGTAAAAAATGTTATGGGCACTTTGCTGTCCGGTAACATTTTTTTTTATAAAAAATTTATCATATTTTCACCACATGTCAACAATGTGTTATCCTTTGTCAAAGTTTGAAAACCCGTCTGGCAGTATTTTGTTCGAGTTTCGTTGAATAATGTATGTACGACGTACGTACCTACGTTGGCGCGCTTTTACAATCTCAACGAAATGGCACGGCACCATTCGTCTCATTTTTAACGATTATTATTTAGTGTGTACGAAAGAGCGAGGACACTTTTTGGCACACTTGCTAATAACAGCTGTTTAACACGAAAAACAACGCAAATGACAGTGACGGAGTGTGGATTTTTTATTTATTTTTTGTTTTTAATGGAAAAAAAATGTTACCGGACAGCAAAGCACCCATAACATTTTTTACTCCAAATGTGCTGAGGAATAGCTGGTTAAAGTTTGTCGGGTACTTTCCGATACACCCTGTATACAATATGTATGAATAAGATAAAATCATATTTTGAAATATTTTAGCATGACTAAATTTTAAATGCAAAGAGAAATATTTGTATTCTCTCGTTCTAAAACTGTTTAATATCATTATGTTCATGCTAGGAAATGTACAGCATAATGGAAAAGAACCATACTATAAAATAGTTTTATGAAGACGTGTCATTTGGTGGCAGATATGGCACAACGTGACTAACAACGGGACGGCCGGCATAGTCCAGTGGTAACGCATTGGACTGCCATTCCGAAAGTCGCGGGTTCGAACCCGGCGTGCGCAAATAAATTTTATTTGATTAATTTGTGTTATTTCACAATTAATTAATTAAAAAAATAATATATAGTATATTTGCGGCACGTTCCAGAGTGGAAGATACTACCAGTATCGCCCTGGTGTAAGACCACCATTCAGAATTGAAACGTTGCTCCAAATGGCTTTAGCCGTGTTTAGTGACTAGATCTGAATAGCCAGGTACTTCCCCACCTTCCTCTTTCCCTTCCCCACTTACCTTCAGCCTCACAACATCCCCCAATTGGGGATGCCATAGTCTCACTGGCTCCAGACGGGAGCAGTTGGGACTCTTGTGAGGTATTCATTATAAAAAAATAATAAAAAAACAGGTTTCACATTTCGTGACAAATACGCCACTACATATAACATTTCTCATGAAGGAGCTCGAAAGTTATTAGTCTCAACGTAAGTCGAAAAATGGTGATTTTAAATGATATTGGTAAAGTTGATAATTTGCAGCAATTCCTTTTTTTTCTCAATTTGATAGATTCCTCTATCTCAAAAAGCTGATTGCAATCTTTACAGCACCGGTGTCAAGTAGGTTTGTTGTCCTTGTTCTACCGATATTACAATAGAAGATGCTCCAAGTAACTAGCGTCATTGATCCCTTCGGCACCGTTGCATAGTCAGGAAATACACGTACATGGTTGACACTTGTCACATGAGAACGGATCGCTTATACAACTCGTTCGAGTCCAACATCTCAACTGTAGAACGATTTGCCGGCTTCTGTGTTTCCTCTCTCCTCCATTTTACCTTTACCTTTTTAAAGTGTCTCCTCAGAAAATTCTCATATCTGAGAATAAACTGCCTCCTGTTTTATATTATGTTTTATTTTTAATATTCGTGTTTTGTCCTATCCTGCAGTTATTGTTATTCTAAGTTTTGTCATCACTTTGTATAAACATTGTATTTAATGTTATAATATTAGATCTGTATTTGGGTAAGGCACACTGTAGGAATAATTTTAAGAACCACTAATACTGAATTACCATTTTTTTAAGTTTGTTATACGAGTAGTTAAGCGCACTTGAAGTGAAATGACACTAAACTGCGCTATATAAATGCCATGTTATTATTATTATTATTATTATGATTCCTTACTCTCCTCAAAAAGACCTTCCAAAGATGATTGGACAATGAGAGAAATTATTTTCCTCAGGATCTACTGCGTGAGGTTAATATAAAAAAATAATGATAAATAATATATACTAAGCAAAATTGTCTCATACCATTACTGTACATCGAATCTATAAGACTTTTAGTAAATAGGTACCCACAAAATATTGCATAGTTTAAATCGGATGCATAAATATTTAAAAAAAACTGTAGAAAAATTTTGGGTGTGTCAGCTTCCTATGCCCGCCAGTGTAATAATGATTAAATAATTTGGTTTAACAGAGCGTTGTACCCCGAGCGACAGTGTCGTGTTGCATATACGTGATGTTTATTTCTATACTCGATCGAGAGTTGCTATGACCTAGACTAATTAACCAGCGCCCATTAACTGGTTTCGACTCGGCTACCAACTGCCTGACCTGATGTTCAAGTTTAAAAATACACCTTCTTCTAAGTCCGTCGGTAATAATTACATAAACTGTTTTTATTTTTTATTTTTAATAACTATTTTTTAAATACAAAGTAATGTGGATTATTCACAGTCATTGGGTATTCGTGTTCCGAGTAGAGGTGGGTCCTATGAGTACTTTTCGTTACTGGGTACAATGAGTACAGGTACAAAGAAATACCCGGTAAAAATACCGGTGACAAAATACTCACAAGTATTTCATACCGACCTGAGGATTGATTCAGAATAAGTCATTTCTAAACGGCACTCACATAAATTCTGCCCACAAATTTTCTACGTAAGCTTGATTCCTCAATTCATTATTCGAAATCCATGGGGGGGGATTGTTAGAGAATTTCTGTAACACATAATTCTTCCCCACAAAAAAATTTCAAGTGTACTTCCACACAAAATATTTGAAATCCATGGAAGGGGGGGTTGTTACAGAATTTCTGTGAAAAAAAAACCCCCACAAACAAAAATTCATATATGTGATTCCCCACAGCAATTTTTCGAAATCCATGGGGGGGGAGTGGCTTTCATAAAAATATCCATCAAAAATACCTACCAAAAATACCAATCGAAAATACCTATCAAAAATATACATTAAAAATAACTACCAAAATACCCATCAAAATATTTAGTCCCGGAATAAAATACTTGTGAGTATTTTGGAACCAGGTATTTCGGAGACTTGTCACAAGTAAAAGTATCGCATGAAAATACCCGGTACTTTTACTGGGTACGATAAATACGCCTAACCTCTAGTCGCGAGGCGTAGGTTATTGTATGGGTGCTGCATTATGTTTTCCTCGTCTTCATTTATGTTGATTTCCACAAAATTAAAATTAAAATAAAAAATCTTCATGACTGTAAACTGTGTCGATGTTACTTCATAATTTTATTGATTTCCTTCTGTTCGTATTTAGTTATTAGTACTAATCATATTTAGATGTCGTTTTAAAACTTTGTTTACCTCCATGGTGTTCTTAATTTCATTTGGAAGGGCATTATATAGTTTTTTTAGAATGAAAATTATGATTTTTCTGCCTGAAAGATGTATTTAATTTTGGAATGGTCAGTAGATTTGAGGTTTTCGTCCTTGTAGTGTAGGGGTATTGGTCAGAAAGGTACGCATTTTTCTCCTTTACATTTGGGTAGAGTATTTGTTTAGTAGAGTTTTATAATATTGAAAATATTTTTTTAAAAAATGTTTAGAAACAATTATTTTTGTCATTTATTATTTTTTAAACAAGTATTTCACACATTTGATTATGTTAAAATTATGTTCGCTTATGTTTTAATGTCATTTTTTTGTCCAGTTTCCGAGTCGTCCTCTCTTAATTCGGGATAAAAAAAATAACTTGTTCAATTTCGGTACACATTTTCTTACACTTAAAGATGGCGGACATTATTTTACATCTGTCGCCTGTTATTGTTTTACCTAACAATATTAATTAATGCGTGTTCATTTCAATTTACATTTAAAATATTGATAAAAACACCTTATCATTGATTGTCAACGGTATTATGAATGTCGCTTGTGCAAATGGCAAATGACAGATGCTTTCATGTGATATTAGGTTATGTTTAAGGCGTGGCCAATATTTAACGATTTAGTACCGACCCAAAAATTTTTTTTTGTAATGGCAACTATCTGTATGAAATCGTAAGAAAGAAAATAATCAACAAAAAAGCCTCAACACAGGCTTGTCCTATTAAAAATTATAATGTAAAAAAGATATAATGTAAAGAAACAATAAACAACGATCGTGAAAATCAAAGATTTTCAAATATGTCCCGATATAGATTCCATATGAGGATCGGTATGAAAAAAAGCATTGTGTAAATCGCCCTTAATAACATCTTTGAAGGGTGAAAGATACACAAGATTACGAGATAATTCTAGAACCAACTAAAATTATGAAAAGTAGGAATAAACCCACGCATTCCAAATTTCTACCGATTTATAAGGGAAATCTCTTGACCACTTTCCGTCTTACTCATAATAGATAATACGGAGGGATAAAAACAGTTTAGTAGAAAACGTTATTCATAATCATGCGCATGCGTACTGCGTGTACCGGCCGTAATACCGCAATATTACTGACAGATTTTTAAACCGCCCGACCCCTAGAGACGTATTACTGTCGTATTGAGACGAAGATCGCGGACTTTGTTAACAATCGAGTTGTTTGACAAATATCAATCGGTCGCGCAATGAAAATGAAATAAAACAGTAATAGCTATTGGCAGCACTAACAGAGGAATATTTCAAATAGAAATATTGATTAACCAAAGCAAATACGGATCGCATAATCAAATTAGCTAAATTTCGAAGCAATTCAAAGCATACCGGGTCATGACATCGCAAATGTCATCTGATGAAACGTGAAGTTAGCAACAATACGCGATATGCGAAAATGACCATGTTTTGAGGATTACAACAAAGTGGTGCCAGTCTAAAAAAATCTTGCATGAATATTATTATGAGTAAATTCTTTGACCCGAGCAGTATACGGCCCCCTTCATCGTCTAGCTCAGTGGTCGGCAAAGTGCGGCTCCGGAGCCGCATGCGGCTCTTTGGCTCCATGAGTGCGGCTCTGGCCCAAATATCCACGGGCCCGGGCAAGCGCATCGCGCCGAGGGAATAGACCCCCACACACGTATACTACGGAGCGACGGTATCGCGCGCCGCTTCAAGCTGCCGCGCACAATGAACTGTGCTGTAAAACCGTTACCTTACTTTCGGATTTTACGTCAGAACCTGGAATCATGCCTAAAATTAAAAACAACTACATAAAAACCTGACTTACTGAAACTTTCCAAGGAGATGCATGGACATTGTTCGCATTAAGTGTTTGTCAGTCATTGTCATGGTTTAAATTTACTTTCATATTATTGTTTATCAACGAATAAATCATTAAGTGTGAAATCAAGTTTTATTCAGTGTACCCATAATTTAATGAAGGTCTAAAATTAAAATAAAGGTTTACTAAATTAAAAAAAAAATATTTGGCTCTCAGAATTTTTTTGAATCGTTGTAATGTACCTATTTGGCTCTTTGGCCAATAAGTTTGCAGACCACTGGTCTAGCTATACTAGCGCTTCAGCGGCGTATTAGGGAATCTTTATAAGTGAGCTTGTTTAATAATAATATTAGGATGATTTATGTAGCGCCGTTTTTGTGCAAAATCACTTCAAGGGCGCTGTACAAATATATAATACACTTCTACAATAATCTACATACTACATATATGGATAATATGGTTCCATGATAACTCAACACAGTGACAATTCAAAACACTTTTAAAAAGTGATATAAAATCATTAGAAACAATGAAAAAAAAATTAACCTAACCTAACCTACATAACCCAGTTAATAAAGTTTTTGTTTCATCACTTTCCATGACTTTATATAACTTTTTAAAGATGTGATGAATTATCGTTGTGATGATTTATCCGGTTACTAACTCAACACACTTTTAACTAGTGATATAAAGTCATTAAAACGATGAAAAAAACTTATTTTAAACCTAACCTAACCTACTTAACCCAGTTAATAAAGTTTTTGTTTCATCACTTTTCATGACTTTATATAACTTTTTAAAGATGTGATGAATTATCATTTTGATGAATTATCATTTTGATGATTTATCAGATCACCAGAATAATATACAGTACCATACTTACCTGGTACGTCACTTGAGAAAGTTTGTAAGTTAAGTTCCTAAAAAAATGTATGCTGTTTTTGAGAAAATATCTATATATTTAAAACTCAATAGAAAAAATGTTCCAAAAATTATTAAAAACAGATTTTGTTTTGTTATTTAACGTCTTACAGGTGAAAAAATTCACAGCGTAAATTTAAATGCAACTTGGGCAGGCACGCGAGATTTTTGCTCTATTTTAAACGAGTCGTGACTTATTAAATATTTCACATTTTTCGCTTAATTATATAGTTATTTAACATAAGCGCACTCCCGCTATTCCTCCCTCACTCGTATTTACATATCTCCATTTCAAACCGTCTTCTTCTTCTTTTTGAACACTTAGGACGGAGACTTAATGAGATATTAATTTTCTTACAACAATCCTTGCTTATTATGTATAGGTAAGAATGAAATTATCATTGAGGAACTTTGTTTCAACCCAAATCATTTTCTTTTTCTATTCCACCCTTTACACAAATGAAGTCAATTTATATTAATTTAATTCCAACAGTAAAACTTCCTTGAGTGGAAGAAATTACTACAAGATAATAAGCCCACATTTATATTACATACATTCTGGAATAAACTCTTATTACACTGGTCAACACATTTTTTGTCCCTTTAACGAAAGTAGTCAAATCTGACAGGAAATTTCACGCTGATTTCAGATATGTGATTAGTTTTTTTCTATCACGTAAGGTTTTTATGGGTTTTAAGTTTTACTAAAATGTGTATTAATTCATATTTATTCGTGAGTTATAATTGATTTTTTGATTTTTTGACCATCCATTCCACTTGGTCATGCTACAAACATGAAAGAGAACTATGACAACATGAAGCTGCTGTTAACAAAAAATAAATTTGTAAAATACGAATGGAAAATATGTGGTGATCTCAAAATAATAGGGCTCCTACTAGGACTGCAAGCGGGATAAACAAAGTATTGTGGTTTTCTGTGCGAGTGGGACAGCAGAGACAGGAAAAACCATTATGCCAAGAAGGACTGGCCTACTAGAAAGCACCTTAAACCTGGCACGAAGAATGTTAAACATGCTCCCATAGTAAAATCTAAAGATATCTTACTTACACCCTTACACGTTAAATTGGGTTTGATGAAAATTTTTGTAAAAGGATGGAAATGGCATGATTTACTTAAAGCAAAACGTTCCTAAGATCAGCGACGGAAAAATTAAAGAAGAAATATTCGTGGGACCACAAATAAGGGAGGTCTTGACTGATCCGAATTTTATAACAGTGTTGAGACCAGTCGAGCTAGCCGCTTGGTCAGCCTTCAATCTTCAGCCTTTGAATGTTGTCGAGAAATTTCTTGGAAGTCATTAAAGTGAAGACTATATCAGCATTGTGTCTGAAATGCTCATGGCCTATATAAATATGGGATGTAACGTCACTAAAAATACACTTCCTTCACTCTCATTTGAATTTTTTCCCAGAAAATATGGAAGATGTCAGTGACGAGCACGGCGAACGATTTCACAAGGACATTGCGGCTATGGAAAAGCGATACCAAGGAAATTGGAGTCCATCTATGCTAGCAGACTATTGCTGGACCCTGCAGAGAGACTCTCAAGATACTCACAAGCGCAAATCAGGAGCAAAAAAAAATAAATTGAATTAGTTCTGAAATTTTGTTAAGTAAGTACCCGTCATACTATGGAAGAATTATGTGAAAAAACTTTGTTAAATAATAAAAAACCTGACCTATTAAAATTTTTTTTGTTTCATTTCGTGTTTATGGATACTAAATACATATAAAAAAATTAGCTATGCTTAAGGGACTGCACTTAAAAAAATAAATGTCGACCAGTGTTATTATTATATACCAGTATAACCATGAATATCTATACATAGTGTATAAATCCACAACATTAACATAAAATAATATAGCAATATACTTCATTTACTTCAAGAAACAATAAACTTTAAAGAGAAAAATAATTAACTTCGAAATTTTAAGACGACACAATACCCTAAAATAAAGCCAGAATCTTAAAGACGTAAGTGAAGCAGCCGTGCACAAAAATATGCGACGCGCGGCTCTGGTGTATTAGACAGATCTGCGGTTGAATTTGCCAAATCAAATTTCTAAAATAATATAACGACATAAGTTCTAGAAAATCTATCTTTCCGTAGGGTTTATTTTAATTATTTCTGATGAACGTATTACTAAAATCTCCATTGTTTCTAGAGGAATACCTCGGGATTTTACTAATTCATCTTGTAGAAAAATAAAATCTGGTGCTTACTGCTAATTTTATAGTCAAAAAACGTTTTATAATATTTTTTAAACCGTTTTACATAAAATATTTTAATGGTAAGGTCATGTTTTTATTAATCTTAAATAAAAATAACTTACAACCGTAGGGTTCCCTCTAGAAACATTTGAGATTTTAGTAATATGATAGTATAAAAATATAAAATATAGTTCAACCCCCGCTATTAGATTTTTTTAAAGTTGGCAAAGACGTTTTAAAATACATGTTTTGTAGTAGAACTTATTTTTATAAGGGATGATTTTTATTATTGAAACACATTACCTGGTAAGACGTTTCAATTTACAAAAACATAATGTTGCAAAAAAAAACAAGCAAGTTATTTCGAAAATAATGATGATTGGTACAATAAAAATGAGATATCTTTTAATTTTTTTTATATAAATAATAAATTATATGAGATCAGAGAAAGTCGCTATAAGCGGACTATCATCATCACTAGAAAGAAGAAGATCAATCACATACAGAACGTCGTAGCCCGCTGGACCGGTTTGTCGACGCGTGTAAAATACAGGGGCCATAATCGAATTAAAAATTAGGAATTTAATAATTACAGCCTGTCTAAGAGGCTAGAATAAAATGATTTTACATACAATCACGTAGCAGTGTTGAAACACTGATTAGAGAATACACACTAGAAATACATTCCATGTAGATTTTAATCGAAACCAACGTGGTCACTGACTTAATACATTTTGGTTCTAGACCATTCAACAGGTATCTCTCTTTCACTTGCGTGACATCATATATCGCCATCCAACTAGAATTTAATAATGGTGACAAAACATAGCTTTGCATTGGAAATTTAAGACCCGATTTGCCAGACTTTTCGATCACGATAGACGCCAATAACGCATTTCATTTGTTATTCTTTATTCTATGTGTTGAAGTGTACCTAATGTTTTCCGCACAAAAATATGTCTTTCCTGACGTGTTGGGAAGCAAGGCCCCAAACAGGTACCTATTTAGATTTATTCGCTGTTTCCAAAATTTTTGTTAAGAAATAATTGAATGAAAAACATATTATATTTTGATGCGAAACATCTTTTGGCACGCCTAGGGGGATAAAACCGACTCTCGCGTAGCAAGCGCGGCAAGACGGGACGACGCTTTTGCACGGAACAACACTTCATTCGGCCAGCCTCGTGACTTGTCGGCTCTTTCCGCCCGGCCGCCAACACCATCATGACATTTTTTTATTTATCAAAAATATAAAGACTTATTAACTTTCATTTTCACTTCCTCCAATGAAAATATAATTGCAATGTTTAACATCTATCGCGCATCCCGTGACGGCTATATTTTTTTTGAGAGCATCTTCCAAAAAAAATACAATTCAATACCCGAAGTTTTAAATTCTCTTAATCGTGGAATATCTTTCTTTGGTGTCCTTAACAAATCTTACAATACGTGCGTTTAATTAATATTGTATATTAGTATAATATATAATAATTATTATGTAGGCAGTAGTTTTACAGCGCCAATGAAGTGATTTTTACACAAAACGTCGGCATACAAATTATTCAATCATTTTTATTATTATCAGCTGTAATAAACAATTTAGTGTTCGATTGATTGGGTTCGTGTTTGTTCCTTTGATCTCTCAAAGATTACGAAAATTTTCCACGCGTCGATTGTAGATAATGTTCATTTTAATAAATAACCAATGACGTATATTTGTGCAAGGCGAAATTTTTTTTATAACATCATGAATTAAATCATTTATGATAACGTATTATTTTTAAGAAATAATTATCAGCCTGAAACACCTAAATAAATTGAAAAACATCTTCAGATAAAAAATATATGACCCCCACGGGTATTGAACATGCAGCCTTATGATTGCCAATAAGGTGCTCTACCAATTCCGCTACATCGGATTTATTCAAAACCCGCCAAATTATTTAATATGTACTGGTATTTTTCATAAATTAATGCTTATCAGATTTTTCACTGGAACAACCAAATTTATTTTTGTAAGGCATTAATAATGCTAAATCTCCTGAAAGATGGCGTCGAGACATATAACATCTTCATTTATATAGATTAGAGTATTAGAGACAGTTTTAGAGACAAGTTTTTTTTATGCATAGCACAAAGGATATCGTATTATTTGCAATAATTATTAGCCTGAAATACCGGTATAATTTTTTTTTAAATCTTCCGAAAAAAAAATACATGCCGTCGACAGGAATTGAACCCGCAGCCTTTTGATTGCTGGTCAAGTGCTCTACCAATTACGCTACTGATTGATCTGTATCTAATTTTAATTTTTATAAAAATGACAACAATATGAATTTATTTCCGAGCCAATATAGCCCAATATATAAAGTAGGCATAAGTTCTTCCGGTACTCACGACATAATCACAATTGAAGATGTGACTTTTTAATGAGTTAGCGTATACTAAGTATTTAACATCTCACTTTGAGCCAGATGTGAGGTTTTGTAATAGACCTAATGCCATTGATATAACAGTAGTTAGGCATGCCGAATAGTTTTATATAGTTCCACATGAGATATTATCAACTATGAGGGTGCTGCACGGAGGGTATTTGGTAGAAGAAAGAAGTACTAAGCCAGGGGTGTCAAAGATACCCTATATAAAGCATGCGGCCCTCGGACCCTATCAATACGGCCCGCGATCCGTATGCGGCACTCAGGTCCCATCATTACGGCTCGCTACCACGTGACAATATTATGTCGCGGAGGACAGAACCGCACTCTTTCATTGTAGATTTTAGATATTCAGAGGACAGTCGATGCCTACGCGTGTTTAAAATTGCAAGCGATTGATTTACAGTGTAATTTCAAGAGACGCGCGCATCGGACGCGGTGCGCCGTGCACCGAGCGTGAGCGTAACCTTTTCTCCCCCCCCCCCCCCCCCCCCCGACCCCGCACTACAAGGGTCACAGTTGCCGGTCGCCGGCGCAGTCAGATTTAAGCCTTAGCATCGAGCAGTCGCGTCGAGTGTTTATATTACTTACGTACTCATAGTTTGTTGTTCATTCAAGTTCTAATATTGGTACGTGGCATAATGTCGCAAAAACGTAAAGTTGATAGTGAGTGCAGAGTTTTTCAGACAAAATGGGAAATCGCATATTTTTTCATGGAATGGAAAGGTAAATCACTTTGTTTGATTTGCAATCAAACAATTGCTGTTTGTAAGGAGTTTAATTTAAAGAGACATTATGATTCGAATCATAAAGGAAAATTTAAAGGTTACACTGAAAAGATAAGAATGGACAAACTATTATCTTTAAAATCTAACCTTCACGGCCAACAGTCAATATTCACTAAAGCTAAAACTGAAAGCGAAGACGCCTTAAAATCCAGTTTCATTATTGCATTAGAAATCGCCAAGAGATCAAAACCTTTCACTGATGGTGATTTTATTAAATAATGTATGTTAAAAGTGGCTGATGTTTCATTCCCATCACAAAAATCAACCATTCAAAATATTCCGCTGTCAAGAAACACTGTTGCTTCGAGAATAAGTGATTTATCTCAAAATCTGGATTCCCAGCTAAAGGAAAAAATTAAGGAATTTACACACTTTTTGCTGGCTATTGACGAGAGCACTGATATTATTGATACTGCTCAACTTGCTGTCTTTATACGAGGTATTAATAGTAACTTTGAAATATGTGAAGAACTATTGAAGTGCGTTCCATTGACAGGCACCACTACAGCAAATGATATTTATTCTGCTATTGAGCATTTAATAGTAGAATATGAACTCGGCTGGAATAAATTTTGCAGCATAACTACGGATGGCGCTCCTGCCATGGTTGGCAAACATTCGGGTGTTGTGACTAAATTAAAACAGAAAATATCAGAAAATTTTGTGGGAATTCACTGCATCATTCACCAGGAATCACTCGCATCCAAATATTTAAAAATGGACCATGTCATGCAATTGGTAATTAAAATAGTAAATTTTATAAGGAGCAGAGGTCTAAATCACAGGCAGTTCAGGCAATTTTTACAAGATTTGGACGAAAAGTATTCCGATGTACCTTATTTCACGGAAGTTCGTTGGCTCAGTCGAGGGGCAGTTTTGGAAAGATTTTTTGAGTTACGTGACCCTATTCAAGCTTTCATGTTAGAAAAAGGCAAGCCAATTGATTATGACAACGACTGGTGGCTTGATTGTGCATTTTTGGTAGATATGACAAAACACATGAATGACCTCAATATAAAGTTACAGGGTAAAGACTTGATCGTCACTCAAATGTATTCGCATTTACAAGCCTTCGAAAAAAAATAAAGACTGTGGGAAATTCACATAAAAAACCAAACACTCGATCATTTCCCTCACGTGAAATCATTTGGCACAGTGAACCAGACAAAATTGGATGAGTATTCTCAACTTTTGCTGAATCTGATCACAGAATTTAACAGTCGTTTTGAAGATTTTCGCAAAATGCATAAAATGGAATTCCCACTTTTCAACAATCCATTTACTTTTGATGCTGCACTGGCACCAATTCATTTGCAAATGGAATTGATAGATCTCCAATGCGACAGCATTGTAAAGGATAAATTTAAGGAAGTTAATGTTACTACATTTTATACACAATATTTCAAGAGTTTGAATAACTATCCAAGTATAAGAAATCATGCGGCACGTATCCTGTGTATGTTTGGTAGTACGTATTTATGCGAGCAGATGTTTTCCGTTATGAAAATAAATAAAAACAAACATCGCTCACGGCTTACGGATGAAAATCTCCAATCGATTCTAAAAGTAACTACGACGAATATGACACCCGACATCAGTGAACTTGTCAAAAACAAGAGAAGTCAGGTGTCCGGCTCAAGATAATTTACCTTGTTACCAGTGGCGGCCGGTGGTCAAAATATGTGGGGGTTCACCGGATTACAACATTAAGTCATAAAATAAATTAAATAAAGGTACATACCTATTTATAAAGAAGTTCTATTCTCTGTTCATTTTGTTTAGCAAAGACCTCTATCAATGCTTAACACTGATAGTGCGTTCAGTCTGTCCTGGCTCAACGTGTTAAAAGATTTTATTCTTTTTAACGTTGAGAAACATCTTTAGCTTTCAACTGAGGTCATTCCAAAGGTCACGAATGGTGCACAAAAGTTTTAGTAATTTCACAGTCTCGGGAAAGTCTTCTAATAAACAAGTACTATAAAAAAGTTGTAAAATTGATAAAGCGCCGTTAGCTTTTGAAAAATCGTCGCGGGCGTAAATTGCACAGAGTTTACCTTTTAGGTACTGAACTTTATTTAGGAAGTCATACGTTTTAAGCGTCACATTGAAATCATGTTCTGGGAAATTTGACCTGTATCGATTTTTATTAAATAGCTCATTATGGTGTTTACCTTAGGCACGGTAGCCTGAATCCAATTGCATTCTGATGTCAACTTTTCGTAAAACCTTTAAGCTCAAAACTTTTTGTAAATGTAAATGATAAGAATTATGTTTTTTGATTTTTTCAGAAAGGTGAGTTACATCAGTAACACCGCTGATTGTCCAAACTGAATCAACATCGTAAATTAAACACGTAAAACAAAATAAACTATTCAATTGATCACATGCACAGAGCTACAAGCTTTGTTATACATTGTTTTGTTAAATGATCGAGTAAACTTCTTCGATCCAGATTTGCACTCTTATTTTATTATCAGTTCAGGTTTTAGGTGGACCGGCATTTTTTATTATCACTTTGTTTTCAAAACTCGACCTATTATTCTTAATGTATTCCACATTCAAACTCATTCTTAATTTATACGTTGAACAAACACAAAAGTAATCATAAATTAGTATAACATGCAATTGATATGCCTTATTAATAATTGATATACAAGATCGATAAAACCTGCAATTAAACTTCAAAACTTTCTCAGAGTAAGAAAAGTTTTAAATTCAAGAGACAATGCCTGGCAACGGCGAGTACTGACTGAACTGATAATAAGTAATCTGACCATCACTCATCTCTTAATGACAAGTTTTATCCTGTATGCTTGTATCGAAGAAGCGTAACATTCGCTGAAAAATAGCAGATGGTAAATTGAAACAACGATATCGACAATAATATCAAACATACGCGTTTTAGTTTAACTTTCTACTGAATAAACCGTTCCTTCTGATGTGGTGGTAAAACTCCGAACGCCGTTCTTGATATGGTATTATTTGCAAAGAATAGTATGTAATGGTATGGACCCACGCTTTCGACTGTTCCACAGAATATGCGACAAAGCAGTTAAATTTTGGATCGCAATCGAAAACGAACTGCTACGAACATAGTCACAAGTCAAAGTCGGTCTGCAAGTTAAGCGCGCTTAATAAGTAGGTACCTTTTGAATGAGATATTATAACCGAACCGAGTTTCGTATTGTGATTAGCCATGTCGGAAATCTTGTTGGTTGTTCGGCGCTCGGGAGCACATATTAGCTGGCCGCCACTGCTTGTTACCCTTCTTTTTAACTTACTGAATTTATAATAAATAAGTATCTAACTAAATAAAGATTTTAACAATTAAGTATGGGTTTTATTTTTTAAATATTGAGTCCGGCCCGCTTACACACGCCAAATGTTATAAACGGCCCTTAAGAATATCCAGTTTGACACCCCTGTACTAAGCGATGTTGAAAAGTTGAGGAAACACAAAAGGCCGTTTCGCAGTTCAAAATAAAAATGAGTTGTAAATTAATCCGTTTAGAAGGGACCAATGGAGTTATTAAAACTCTTCGTACCCCTTAAAGTCAAACATCATCATACATGCACAGTGCATAAGTTATACGTCTTCTGCTAGTAAATATACGGAGAAAAATTATTCTGTTAAAAATGTGATAGCATGCCAATTTCCTGATAAAATATTAGTCATTTAGAATATATCGAGAACACGTGTTCTTTTGCTAAAAATGTCATTACGGAATGCGACATCAGTATAATAATATCAGTATATTAATAGTTGTATGAACACGTGTTCCGCCGTCCTGATAAAACATTCGCTTCCTCTGGAAGCGAATCTCATTCGTGCACTAGTGTCAAGAATTTTTTTCCACCAACAAACCGTTAATGCGCCCCTGGCATTGGAATTTCGCCCTAGTTGGATTTTTTTGATATGCGATTTAAATATCCCTTAAAAAGGGTCTGGTGTTCCAAAGGTTAATTAATACTTTGTTTGGAACTCTGTCAATTCATTTGTTAAGGGACCTTAATTTAGATTTTTAATAAATTGACAGTATTTTTTCTCCGTGTATGCATTCGGACAAATTTTTAACAAAACATATTTAAAACACATTGATTTTCTAAATTGTTTATTATTATTATATTATTAAAAAACAACAATGAATTTTTTGAAATACACACAAATTTAAAATACAAAACCATAAAGAAATATCATTCAGATTCAGTCATGCCAACCAAACACAGCGTTTTAATTATGATTGTGTTTTTTCATGGTTAAATGAGATTTATAAATTCTACGTACGATAATATATTGCACAAAACGGCGCTTTGCAAATCATCCAAATACTATTTTTATTATGATAATCTATAAATAAAACAATGTTCCTAACATAATAATTGGAATCGCCGCATGTGCGTGAAGCATAAACCGAATCGGTAGCTACCTTCGTAATGTCCAGACCTGTCGGAACGTGGTTATTTTCAGATCGTGTAAGACCACTGTAGTGTTCTATAAATCAAAGGATCTACATACTTGGACGCGATAGGTCAAAGTGACGCATGGAATGAAATTTTAGAAGCAATTTCTGACTACTTTGTTCATCCACATTCCAGCACAAACGACCTGCCAAACGCAAGTTATAAGATATCCGAAAAATAAACAGGTTCAATGCCTATAAAGCCTATGGGTACCGTGAACTAGCAGGATAAAAAAACATATCGTAGCCAAAAAAAGACCTGAGCTTGCGTGACCTCTGAGCGAAGTGTTGTCGAACACCTGACCTGGCAATGACCGAACACAACAATTTATTGCTTTTCATTCTTGCTCATGTCTCTGACAACAGTTAAGTTATTTTTAAAAAACATAACTATTAGTTCTGTGAACAGTAGGCTTCTACTCTTTTTTCTCTTATTTAATAAATCAAAAACATTTTTTTTTAAATCATAACATACGTAAGTAGGTACTTAAATACTTACCTTTTCAATTTTAAACTATATTATATTTTATGCACCTTTTTTTTCAAATAAGGAATTATAACATTTGTTTAAATAAACGTCACTATCTCAATGATAAATCTTTTTTCAAAAAAATTTCTAATGCAGGTAGGTACCATTAAATTGAAAAATTGCGAATATGGAAGAAAAAAAAAAGGAAAATTTACTGAATTATTGTGAAGCATTAAAACTAACACTATCTTGAAACGGAAACGGAATGTACAAACAAATTGAAATGGTCGAGTTAAAACAGAACTTCGCAATTAACATAACAACCTAACTTTACTTGCTTAATTTGACAGCTTCCGCATACGGACATAAGACATGTCTTACGGTGCAGAACGGAAAACTTATCTGCTCTTTAGCCAGATGATAGCGAGTTCAAATCCCGGGAGTGATAATAAAATAAACTAATTTTTACAGGATTTCACATACAGAAAGATAATATTTAAAAACAATTGTATTCTTATTACAGAATGAAAAGCACTCACCATATAGTCATGATGACAGAATTTTTATAATCGACACATGAATGATTATGTTTTATGTCAACCGGAGCTTCCATACAAGATAGTCTTGATGGCTTCAGGCAGTTAAGACAAGCAGAACTTCCGAATAATTTAGGTTTTTCGCGCTGCAGCTGGAACCGAAACATAATTCTACAGACGCAATGAAAACTACTTGGGTCATTACGATACCGTAAGTACAAATGCGTCAATTTACTTGACCGCAGAATCGCTACTCTGAGCAAATCACCTCACAGCACGGAGAAGTACAAATTAAAGGGGAGAGCTACCTTAATCAGATGGACCCAAGAGGACGCAAAACAAGGCTAATAATGTAAATTCAACTACAGTAGGATGTGAATGTATTCATCGTTGGAATGATTTCAAAAACCGTAGTATCTGAATGTATTCATCGTTGGAATGATTTCAAAAACCGTAATTCACTATTTCTACATTTTTAAAGTTAATATCGCACAACTGTCTGGGGCCAGTGAGACTATGGCGTCCCCAATTAGGGTATGTTGAGAGGCTGAACGTGGTGGGAAGGGGAAGGAGATGGGGAAGAGGAAGAGGAAGGTTGGGGAGTGCCTGGCTATTCAGAACTCGTCATTATCCATCCAAATACGGATAAAGCCATTTCAAGCAACTTTTCAATTCTGAATGGTGGTCTTACACCAGGGCGATACTGAGAGTATCTTCCACTATGGAACGTGCCGCAAGTAAACTATATATTATTTTATATTAATAAATTGTGAAAATAACACTTGCGCAAGACTTTATTCGAACCCGCGACCTTCAAATTGTTAGTTGAGAGCCTTTCCCTTCGATTACGGAGGTAGTCACTATTTAAGACCTTTGGTGTTTTTACGTGGTTGTAGAGTTAAACGACAATAGATGAGTCATCATATAGAGAATCACTATCTCACTGTTTCTAGTTTTATTTAAATCGGTGTAAATTGGTGTAATCAGTGTAAAAACTACATCTAGAGAAGAAGTGATCGTAATCTAGTTACCTACCTCTGACACTAAATACTAAATAATTTTGGCGCAGCCGGTAAGATGACACAGACCGCAAAGGAAATATTATGAGCTTATAACTCCATACTATATTATTATATCGTAATGCGCGCGCACCGGTCAATAAACGAATCGCTGACCCCGAGAAAGATGGAGAAAATGTGGCGCTCGTTAAGGTGATTGATTAAACCAATATTGGCATTGCAAGTCCAAAGACTTATCCACTAAGGATACCGTTCATCTGTCCACACAAAGCATGATCAATTGTGCGATGTGTGAATAGTGAATACTCTAGACATCTTCGCACTTCGTAACATTACAATCTATGGCAATGATGATTACTGCAACTTTGCAGTTTTAATGATTCTGCTACCTTAATTTCGATACACTTACAAAAGACCTCTTGTACTGCGTCTTGTCTTTTATCTCATTGTTTTTGTAATAAAGAAGGTTTAATTTAATTTACAGAAACAATTGTAGTCTGCGGTGGTAGCGAAATGGCATTTCACATAATATCTCATCCATATCCCTGAAAAGACTCCCATGGAAAGATGTCATAGGCCCTAAGGGAAATCATTTTAAGCAGGACCTCTTATATGGAACTACTGTAAAAATAAATAAATAAAAACTTACAAAAGATTCTCAAAATGCTGTTATGGTTTTGCTTGTAAACGTGGAGAGAAAGAAGTGACCTTTAGAAGCAGTGGCGGCCAACTAATATGTGCTCCCGAGCGCCGAACAACCAACAAGATTTCCGACATGGCTAATCACAATACGAAATTCGGTTCGTTTATAATATCTCATTCAAAAGGTACCTACCTACTTATTAGGCGCGCTTAACTTTCAGACCGACTTTGACTTGTGCCTATGTTCGTAGCAGTTCGTTTTCGATTGCGATCCAAAATTTAACTGCTTTGTCGCATATTCTGTGGAACAGTCGAAAGCGTGGGTACATACCAGTTCATACTATTCTTTGCAAATAATACCATATCATGGACGGCGTTCGGGGTTTTACCACCACATCAGAAGGAACGGTTTATTCAGTAGAAAGTTAAACTAAAACGCGTATCTTTTATATTATTGTCGATATCGTGGTTTCAATTTACCATCTGCTATTTTTCAGCGAATGTTCCGCTTCTTCGATACAAACATACATGATAAAACTTGTCATTAAGAGATGAGTGATGGTCAGATTACTCATTATCAGTTTAGTCAGTACTCGCCGTTGCCGGGTACGGGCATTATCTGTTGAGTTTAAAACTTTTCTTACTCTGCGAAAGTTTTGATATTTAATTGCAGGTTATATCGATCTTGTATATCAATTATTAATAAGGCATATCAATTGCAGATTATACTAATTTATGATTACTTTTGTGTTTGTTCAAAGTATAAATTAAGAATGAGTTTGAATGTGGAATACATTAAGAACAATAGGTCGAGTTTTGAAAACAAAGTGATAATAAAAAATGCCGGTCCACCTAAAACCTGAACTGATAATAAAACAAGAGTGAAAATCTGGATCGAAGAAGTTTACTCGATCATTTAACAAAACATTGTATAACAAAGCTTCGTAGCTCTGTGCATGTGATCAATTCAATAGTTTATTTTGTTTTCCGTGTTTAATTTACGATGTTGATTCAGTTTGGACAATCAGCGGTGTTACTGATGAAACTCACCTTTCTGAAAAAATCAAAAAACATAATTCTTGTCATTTACATTTACAAAAAGTTTTGAGCTTAAAGGTTTTAGGAAAAGTTGACATCAGAATGCAATCGGATTCAGGCTACCGTGCCTAAGTTAAACACCATAATGAGCTATTTAAGAAAAATCGATACAGGTCAAATTTCCCAGAACATGATTTAAATGTGACGCTTATGACTTATGACTTCCTAAATAAAGATCAATAAAAGATAAACTCTGTGCAATTTACGCCCGCGACGATTTTTCAAAAGCTAACGGCGCTTTATCAATTTTACAACTTTTTTATAGTATCTACTTGTTTATTAGAAGACTTTCCCGAGACTGTGAAATTACTAAAACTTTTGTGCACCATTCATGACCTTTGGAATGACCTCAGTTGAAAGCTAAAGATGTTTCTCAACGTTAAAAAGAATAAAATCTTTTTTAAACACGTTGAGCCAGGACAGACTGAACGCACTATCAGTGTTAAGCATTGATAGAGGTCTTCGCTAAACAAAAGGAGCAGAGAATAGAACTTCTTTATAAATAGGTATCTACCTTTATTTAATTTATTTTATGACTTAATGTTTTAATCCAGTGAACCCCCACATATTTTGACCACCGGCCGCCACTGTTTAGAAGGTCCAAGAAAGAACCCGAAAAATTGAACGCAACAGAAATTTTCTACTCTGCGTCTGTGGAATTTTAATCGTTTATTGATCACAATACCGAAATAGCATCCATTATTTTACAGCGCAGTCCATTACCGGGGAGAAATTTTCAAAGCAATGATTGACAGAAACGTAATATTACAATGATCTGCTTGATGACAAAAAGTCATTAAGTTCCAAGCACATATTTACTTAGTTAGTCGCGTAGAAATGACAAATGTTCTCGAGGAAATGAAAACACTACTGTCAAAACGAAACTGCACCTAACTGCGAAGTAATAGGCTTAAAAGTCTTACGTTTTCGGGTCAGTGAACTCTTTCAAATCTCTATCGAAGATGCTGTATATCAGCGGTCCGCAACCCCGGGGTGAGGTTGCTAAAAAAGAAACAAGATTTAACTAATTTTATTTTACTAAAGTTTTCACTTAAAAGACAATTCGGAAACTAACGGATAATAATTATTATTCATCCATTCACTTGTGAATAGAAAAATGAGTATCGCAAATTGAATAAAAACTCTCTCAAATTATTGGTAATTCAGTTAAAAACAGGATTACGGGCCGTTTCCTTTTAGTAAATTTCTAATAATATCGGAACACGCGTTCATAAAATGACGAAATGCTAAAATGTTAGGATTTTTTGTGAACACGTGTTTCGACTCGTGATAATATATTCCAATTTTACTAAAATGTTATCAGAAAACTATTAATTAATTACTTAAAGGCCTGCAAAAACCATTTTTTTACCGGATTACCAATACTTTGGAAAATATTATATAAATATTATAAAAGTCGTACTACTCATTTTTCTCCGTGCAGAATGGAAAGAAGCCAAATTTACAGGATGCTAACTTATTAAAAAAATTCGTAACAATAATTTGAAGAGATTCTTTATAAATTGAGAATACTCAGTTTTCTCAGTGGAGAAAACTTTTTTTTCCTTTCAGAGTCGCGGCTGCAAAAATGTTGCGAATCGCTGCTATATATTATACCAGCGGCCTTACGTTCTCAATCATCGGTCAAGGTTGATAGTAATGTTATTTATAAGATATTCGATGTGGTTTTAAATCCTTGGTGACAGGAAACCACATAGTTCAAATATTTAATGTAACACAATATGTTAAATATGTTTCACCGGAAAATTATCGATGCAACAGTAAATTTGCATATGCAACTAACAAAATTAACGAAGTAAAGTAAATATATTATCGCAGGGCGTGACATAGTGGCAGGATTTTCAGATCAGCATTGTAAAGATCTTCGAACGAACTTTGGCTAAAGAAGGAGGGAGCTCAACACGGCATAATAACCGAAAAATTGATCACACACAGGAAAGAAAAAAAAAAGTGACGATTTTACGCAGGTTTTTATTCGATTTTTTTATGTGAAACTGCACAAGAGTTCCAACTGCTCCCAACCGCCTGGAGCCAGTGAGGGGTATTTTGTGAGGTTAAAGGTAATAGGAAGGGCAAGGAGATTGGGAAGAGTAAGTTGGGAAGTATCTGGCTATTCAGATCTGGTCACCAAACATGGTAAAAGCCATTTCAAGCAACGTTTCAATTCTGATTGGTGGTCTTACACCAGGGATATACAGTCAGTATCTTCCAATATGGAATGTGCCGAAAAATTAATATATTTATTTATTATTCATTAACGCCTTATCGGGCTTTTACAGAGTAAATTGACAGTTTATGTATGAAAGTGTAACATCATACATGGATAATAGCATAACTAAATACAAAAAAGCTAAAAATCAAATGCTAATACTAAGATTAACATAAAATAATATTGTAAATAAAGAAAAGTTTCAAGTACAAAGTAAGTAGGTACATTACATTCATATATGCATTAAATTATTCATGTTTGCTGCAAAACCAGTAAGACTGAAAACAGTAAAATAATTTACTCGTCACTTAAGGCGATGCACTTACGTAGATGACGATAAGGTTTAAATTCCCGCTTAACACCATCCGCCTGTTTTGATTTATGCAAGAAAAAAACATGGCCAAAAAGTGCCTTTTATTTTATTTTGTGGATGTTCAGGCATAAATATTTAATTTTTTTTCGATCATTCTATAAATAACTTAATTTGCCACATTATACAATAAAATCATAACCGAAAATGGGTTCGTAAGTAGGAGATTTTGAACTTTAAAGTAGTTTTCATACGCCTTATACATTATTTTTTTCTGGGCTATAAAAATACTCGATTATTTCAAAGTCCAAGATGTATTCTACTCGCAGTATTTAATTAAAGCATCTGAAACATTTCTAGGTGACCAAATTTTCAAACCAAAAACAAATGATTTTGCATTACTACGTATGGCATCGCCTTAAATAGAAAATAAATATAATATACTGATATGTATTATAAAACAAATGTTTTAAAAAAAGATGAAAAATAATGTCTGTAGTATCTACAGAAAAAAAAAACTTATAAGTGGAATACACACGCCATAATTATTATCGAATTTAAATAATAGTATATTATTAAAATATTTTAATGAGTAATTTTTGAAACAGCAACAAATTAATCAAATAAAATTTACTCGGGTATTTGAACCCATGACCTCCATCTTGTTAGCCGAGATCTTTACCACTGAGGCCGTCAAATGTAATTGATTCGCCGTTAATTGAATTTTAATCGCAAAATTACTATTTCGTCTATGAAAAGAATGACAAAAACTTTTAGTTCTTTATAAAAATCTGAAATAAACGAAACGCCTCTGCACGACCCACTCACTTATTGTTCTCCAAATATAAAGAGTTCCGTTAAATAGTGCCATTGTTCCAATTTAAATACGTAAACGAATCATAATAATATAATATTATTATAAGTACCCAAAATGAGTAATGAGGAGCGCAAAACGAAACACTCATTTGTTATGTTTTCTTAAAATGTGAAAGCAAGACATTGTAATACAAATGTTAGTACTTACTACTACTTTTGAATTGTATGTTGATGATGTTAAGTTGTTATTAATTTCGCACAATGTCACAATACAGTAAAATACAACATTGATTTTTTACACACTATACCGCATGAGAGTTCCATCTGGCCAGGGACAGTGGAATTATGAAAAAATACATTTTTTGGAATATTGTGAGGCTACACACGAAGAAGTGTAGTGTGAGTGTAGTGGTGATGAAGATCACCAATATGTGTAGTTTTCAGAGATGTGCTTTATTTCAAATAAATCCATTTCAAATGGAAATGCAAAATGGGTATTTTCCATTTTGCATTTTAAATGCTGTTCTAAAAACCATTTTGCATTTCAAATGCTTTTCTCAATGCATTTTCCATTTTAAATGCTTTTTTGCAACATTCTTCCTACTATCTCCACTCATCTTTTTTTCATAAGCCTCAAATATCAGTCGGTCCTCAACCTCGCTATGAGAGATAATTTACATTTGTCAAGTTGCTCCCTGGTAGGAGCCCTGGCAATTGAGTGATACCATTACAAAAAATACTGATTCAAATACTGAACATGGGGCCATGACGCTGTAATATTAAATGTTAGATAACAGTTTCTATGTTTTTACGCTGGCAACATTAATCCCGCTCAAAATTTTTGTGGTTTCATAATCTATAGTCGTGGTGTTTTTGGATTTACTATCATGTAATATGTTTGTTCTACATTGATATCCATTATTAAATGACAAAATTGTTTAAAATTTCTATAATTATTCTAATTGTTTGACCTGAGAAACCATTTGCATTTTGAAAATAGGTATTTTGCATTTTGCATTTGAAATGCTTTTCTAAAAACCATTTTGCATTTTCAAATGGAAAAGTTTTGACCCATTTCCATTTTGCATTTCAAATGGTTTTGGGTACCCATTTTTCACTGGTAGTTTTAAGTCACTAGTTATGAGTCTTACTAGCTATTAATCTTTGTTATAAGCCACTATTTATAAGTCTTAATTGTAAGTATAAGTGATAGGAAACAGGTTATGTTATATGTATAAATTAAATTGTTAAGCGCACTTGGGGTGATTTTCTCACGTACACAGTGCTATAGAAATGATCCAAACATTATTATTACACGGAGAAAAAATGCCAGATAAAAAAATTTCATCAAATTATTCGTTTTTCTGTTAAAAACAGGATTGTGGGTCATTGGGTCATTCACCACAACCTCAAATAATCTGTCTCAATATAAACTGCAATGCTGTCCAAAACGTTGGCTAAAGAAGGAGTTAGCGAAACACGGCATAACACCCCAAAAACAAATAACAAAAATACTTTTGGCCGTGAAAATCTAAAATCGTATTGATGGGTTGTTTAAGATTAACACGTGTTCTCACATAAGTCCTTTGTAACATTTTTGAATGTCGTCTTAATTTATTATTATTACAGAGGCAGGTGGAGGAATACGTGTTAATTACGAATTAACCAACACTTTATAAGTACTGTTTTTAACAGGATGACTAATAATTTAAAGAGATTTTCAATAAAATTAATTTTTCTCCGTTTATCATCAAATTATTATTATTTTTTTTTTTTTATGTATATTTTATTTAGTTATAAGAGTTTACATCTTATACCTGATATATTATTTACTATGACTACTACAGTATTATTTACTTCTTACATACTAAAATTTAGATCTCACAACATTGAGACATAATCCACGAAAAACTGCAAGACTTTTAGCTTCCTTAACAATTACCGGGAGTTCATTGAACATTTTAAAACGTTTATAATAAATATTGATTTGTGTTTCTGAAAAGTGTGTTTTAGGAAGCCTAAAATCGTTGCAGTTTCTCGTAGGATATAAATGAACTGCACTATTAATTCTAACATTCTTTGACATATAGTCAGGTAACATTTTATTTTTTAGCTTATAAATAAACACTAAGGTATTATAAACTAATCGTTGCCACACACTTAAAATATTGAGTTGACGTTGCATGGTTTTTATTCCGGTGTACCTGCTACAACACAGTATTGACCCTGTTCTGGATTACTTCCATTCTCGCCTCTAGATTACTTCCATTCTTGCCTCTGTTCTGGATTACTTCCATTCTCTTAATTTGGGTTTTGTTACTTAGAAATTACTTACTGTTACTATTACACTTGTACAATAATTTAGATGGGATGCTACAGTGGTATTGTAGACCAATATCCTTGTTTTAATGTCCAATTTTCCTTTTATCCTACTTAAGAAATTAACCTTTTTCGCCATTTTTTTATTTAAAATTTCAAAGTTAGTGTTAAATTTTAACTTGTTATCTATTATGATTCCCAAGTATTTAATTTCTTTTACTTCTTCCATATTTTGATTGTCTATATTTAGGACAGTATGTACGTTTAGTTTTTTCCCTAATACCATGATGTAAAATGCTGTAAGAGGTGGGGACATTTCCAGGAGGCCGAATTTTATGAATAAGGAATTTGTAAAAAAATAATGGTTAAACACTATGACAGATGGTTGTATTTAAATACTGCTGTCGTGTTGAAAAATAGTGGAAAGCTGTAGTTTTAAGAGACAATATTTGTTTATATGTGAGTTTCTTTATGTATGACCAAACAGATCAGGTTACTTTCCGAACAGCCCTCGTATGTATAAATAGCAAAGCAGAGGTTGGTTCACCAGTACCATTAGTCGATCATGTAAAACCGTATGGAGAAAGTAAAGAAAGGGATGCTAATGTGGTTTGTTCAGACAGAGCGGATGTCGCGCGAGAGAACAGCGGAGCGAATTGACCACGCGAAAGCGGATGACAGAAGAAGTTGAGGTAAATCGCATTAAATCTGCAGTGATAAGACTATCAAAGAAGATCGAGAACATAAAGTATCTCAAGGAAAAAGTGGTGCATGGGGAAAAATGAGTATTGCTTATTTTTTAAGAATCTTCTTCAATACTTGTAAAATTACTTTTTTTTATTTTTTTATTTATTAGGTACAATATTTTTTACAATTCAAGTTTTCCAGTAATGTAGGCCTCACTGGATGGCTTGCCCGTGCTGAGGCCTTCATCTTATAATATAAAATATAAACTACATAATACATTTTATGAGAAAAATTATACATTTAAAATTAAAAATACATAATAATATATTCAAATTAAAAAAATAGTACATTGAAAATAATCTTGTGTGTTTGTGAGTGATGTGTGTTTATATTGGTTTTGTGTGTTACGTGTAGGTTTTATTTTTATTTTATGCTATGAAATTTTGGTAATATTGTCAATTCAATTCAAGTTTTAAACTGTTGAAAAGAAAAAAAAAATTCTTTTTCGGCGGCATCAGTTGGGAGTTATCTTTATGAGATATACATATACCATCGCGGACTTCTGTAGGCCTTTCAAGATATACAATTCCGTAGAACATTATTTTGATGTATCTTATTTTTTTTTTTTTTTTTTTATGATGTATTACAAAAAACATGGTAAGTAACACATTATTCCCAATGAGTTGAGATAAAACTCATTACGGGAAGTACAGACACATAAAATAATTTTACAAGGATATTACACTTTTAAAAAAATACAACATATAGAAAAGGATAAGAAAAATAAATAAAAAAGGAAAAATACATTGTTAAGAATAGAGATTTTAGAAATACTGAGAGACATCTATACACATGAAACATAGTAAACCAACATATGAAAGCGAGCGAAAATTCACTGGTTTAAAAACATTTTCAGGAAATAATCTTTAAGCGTTTTAACTAATATTTTTTTGTTAGTTACTGATTGCTTTATTTCATTAGGTAATGCATTGTATTGTCTATATGCAATATATTGTAATGAGTTAATACCAAATTTTGTTGTGTGGGTAGACGATGCTAGGTGTATAAGATTTTGGGACCGTGTTTTGTGCTGGTGTATGTCTGAATTAAATGCTGGTTTGATGTTAGTGTGTGAGGATCTATGTATGATTTGTAATATTGTACAAGTGATATTGTATTTAGGTAGAACCGTAAAAGGAAGTATGTTTGTCTTTAAATATATATCTTTGATATGTGTATCCCACGGTAGACGGTAGATATTCCTTATTGCTCGATTTTGAATCACTTGTATTTCTGATATTTGTTTTTTAGTAATAGTGCCCCAGATACTAACTAAATAACTCAGATGGGAGTGAATCATCGCATAGTATGTGGCCCGTAGTAGAGATGTAGAGAGAAGACCTTGGAGTCGGTACAGTACGCCGGTTATTGGGGATATTTTAGATTTCACATGCTCAACATGGGAATTCCACGAAAGTTTAGAGTCTATTAATAGCCCTAAATATTTCGTGACTTCTATATTTTGGAGCTTCTCAGTTCCAAGTGTGATATTCATGGGCACATAATCCTTATTACCGAAAGTTAGGTAGTGCGTTTTTTTTTTATATTGAGGCTCAATTTATTAATACGCAGCCAATTAGCTAGAATTGAGACATCTACATTCATTTGAGACTCCAGGTCACTCAGGCTTGTGCTGTGATAATAGATTACAGTGTCATCCGCATAAAGTTGGAGGTTTCCAGAGATACCACATTTAGTTATGTCATTGACATATAGCAAGAAAAGCAGAGGCCCAATAATTGATCCCTGTGGCACTCCACATGTGATTTTACCTAAGCCACTCGAGACACCTTTGACTTCAACAAGACAAAATCTATCATCTAAGTAGCTTCGGAGGAGATTTAGGGGCTTCCCAACAATTCCCAAATATTCCAATTTCTTTAAGAGTATTTCATGATCGACCGTATCAAAGGCTTTTTTGAGATCTATAAATATGGCTGCCACATATTCACCCTGGTCTATATACTGTTGAAGGTTGGAGATAAAATCAAAGGCGGCACATTGAGTACTAGAATTTTTCCGAAAGCCATATTGTTGTGGTGTAAGGATATTATTCGCAGATATGTATTTTAGGAGTCTATCTTTGATTATGGTCTCAAATACTTTTGAAAAAACCGATAGAAGTGATATAGGACGGTAGTTAGAGATACATGTTTTACAGTCTCCTTTGTGTATAGGTATTATCTTCGCTAACTTTAATTCATTTGGAAACTTTCCCGAGGACAGTGACCAATTAAAAAGTTCTGTAAGGTGACCCGCTAATTCTTCTTTACAAGTCTTAAGAACTGATGGTGTTACTCCATCGAGTCCCGGTGCTGCTTTCAGCTTAGTTTTAGAGATGATCCTCAGTACCTCATCTTTGTTTGTCCTAGCCATGTACAAGGATTGGCAAGCCTTCGGTTCCACAAATACGGTATTACAGTCATCTCATAAGGTTTAGCCAGCGTTAGCAATGAAAGCGCCCGAAAACATTTTGTTTACGACTTGATTACAAAATATCGACTCTTCTCTACTTTTTATAAGTATAATATGCATGTATTATGTATATAAACCTACCGGAAAAAATCTCTAAATGATGATGAGTGAAAATTTTAGCATTCCGTTGCGAAGTTTGGAAGAACTAAGCGCATAAACAGACAGACGTGGATAGCGACTTTATTTTATAAAATTGAGAGATAAAGCACTTTGTTTACACCACTTTTAATATATTTTATATTTAATATATAAAGAATCTCTTAAAATTATTCGTATTACGGTAAAACACGCGATTGCAGGCCCTTAAAGAATGAATTGATAGGAAAACTTTTAGTAAAATACGAATATATTATCACGATGTCGGAACACGTGTTCATAAAAATCTCGATATTTTTGCATTACGTCAATATATATTTACTAAGCAAATACAGGTGCATGAAAACATGTTATTCAATAATAAAATGAAATTAATACTACACAAGAGTCCTAAATGCCCTCAGCCAGTGAGACTGTGGCATCCCCAACTGAGGTAGATACGTCGTGTTGCTGGAGGAAAGGAAAGTAGAAAAGGTAGATGAAGATTGGGAACTAAACGTATCCCCGGTTATTCAGATTTGGTCATTGATCTATATCAAGCAAAGTTTAAACGATTTTTCACATATATTATCAGTTTTACTTATAAAGATTCCCTAATACGCCGCTGTAGGACTGGTATAGCTATACGGTGAAAACGGTCGTATACTGCTAAGTGTTGAAGTATTTACTCATAATAATATTCATACAAGATTATTTTAGATACCTTTGTTAAAATCCTCAAAAACACGGTAATTTTCGCATTTCGTGTTTAGTTCCTAAATTCACGTCTCTTCAGTTGACATTTGCGATGTTATTGTTGACCCGGTCTGCTTTGAATTGCTTCGAAGTTTGGCCAATTTGATTATGTATCCGTATTTGCTTTGGTAAATCGATATTTCTATTTAAAATATTCCTCTAATAGTGCTGCCAATGGGTAATACTACGTTTTAACAGTTTTATTGCGCGACCGATAGATACTTGTCAAATCAAACAAAGTCCGCGATCTCCGTCGTAATAATCCCTAATCCTGGGGGTCGGGCGGTTAAAAAATCTTTCAGCCACCAATACTGCGGTATTACGGCCGGTATACGCAGTACGCATGCGCGTGATTAAGGCGATGCCATACGTAGTCATGCAAAATCATGTGTTTTTGGTTAGAAAATTTAGTCGCCTAAAAATGTTTCAGATGCTTTAATTAAATACTGCAAGTAGAATACATCTTGGCCTTTGAAATAATCGAGTATTTTTTAGATAAGTATTTTTATAAGCCAAGAAAAAAATAATGTAAGGGCCTATGATATCTGCTTTAATGTTCAAAATCTCCTACTTACGAACCCATTTTCGGTTATGATTTTATTGTATAATGTAGCAAATTAAGTCATCTATAAAATGATGGAAAAAAAATAAATATTTATGCCTGAACATCCACAAAATAAAATAAAAGGAACTTTTTGGCCATGTTTTTTTCTTGCATAAATCAAAAAAGGCGGATGGTGTTAAGCGGGAATTTAAACCTTATCGCCATCTACGTAAGGGTTGTTATTGATAGCGGCTCAATTTAAAATATTACACGACGTAGTGCATCGCCTTAAGGGTAACGTTTTCTACTTACCTGTTCTTAACCTCCATATTATCTTTTATGAGTATGACAGTATATGGTTTAATTTCAATTACAAAATTGGCAGTAAAAAATAAATAAAAAAATATTTTTAACTAAAGTAGAATTTTATGATACATTTAATTGATTTTTAAGTAGGTAACAAGAGGTAAATCATTTTAAAGAGACCCTTGCGTGTGAAGTGGTGTATTGGATAGATAAAAAATAAAATAATTTGGTCATAGTAATTTTGTTATTGTTAGGAAGCTGAAGATTAAAACAACAACAACAAATTTAACATTATCGTATTGAATCCCGAATCTGAGAAAAAAAAAGAAAAACATGTTATTGCTCCTTAGACAATTCATTAGAAAAGCATGAACTACGAACGAATATAAGAAAGATTATCTGTGACAGTTTCCCTTGGTTAACTTTTTTCTTTCTAATAAAATTATTCAGAAAATAAATAAACCCAACTTTCAACGGTCTCGTGACTCCGTTTGCCAAGCGATTTTTATGCATATTATCTATATTCGTGGTTGACACGCTGAAAATATACACATTTTTTAGGTTCTGTGTGCGTATTCCTCTTTAATTTTCAGTGTTTTACGACGATAAACCATGTTTTTAATAATTTTGACCGGTCGGTGGTCGAGTTGACATCGCGTTTGTGTCCCACCCAGGCGTAGTGTATTCAATTCCTCGGCCTCCATCACAACACAAGCAACATTTTCAGCTTACTGTGGTGGTAGTAAGAGATTTTCAAATATTTTCAGGTTACTCGTAACCCGGGAATTTTTGTCTTTATTTTTAAAAAATAAATTCATGTTTTGCGACGCTTAAACACAAATTTCAATCCGTTCGGCACCATATTATGAAAAAACATATTGATTCCACTTTAAATCATGAATTGCCCCCGCATACCAAATTTCTACCGATTGATAACAAGCCTTATAGGAGTATCATCATGGAGAATCACCTCCTGAAGTTAGCGCACTTTACCCCCGAACACGTGTATATTATCAAAAGGCAAATGCAGGCGCCGTTTACTTTTTTATTCGATTTAAATGCAAAAATAAGAAATAAATAATAAGAAGTAAAAACTAAATAGTAAAAAAAAATGTTTGTCATCTTATCACGTACAATGGTTAAAATTATATCCCTGTACATTTTTATCAAAAACACATTTTTTAATATTATTAGTGTGCACTTATTTCTTATACTTATTTATAATAATTTAGCAATTCCTCTTTCTGTACTGCCAAGTTTAAATAATTGGCATTAAACAAAGAGAATGTATTATTGTCATTACACTTATTATAACAATTCATTTTGGTGTTCATCGATACAACTGTCATTCCTGACTGCCATATCCGAGTTTTGGCACCAAAACCTCATTGTAGAGACATTTGGAGAAAGTGTAACGATTTGCTTTAATTCAATATGGACGGACGAAATTACAATTATACTTTGTCGTAATTCATTTGCGCCGCCATTAAACGCCGCAGTTGTTACTATTTAAAGCGAAAACAGCGAAGAGAAAATGCGACATTTGAGGTTATTTGCATTTTTGGTGAAGAATGACCACAATTCAAAAGATTGATTTGCATAACGATTAACATTGTGTTTTAAACTATTCAATCAATTTCCTGCACATAAATATTTATCAGTTTTAACTTTAGCCTTAATTTAATAATTTCAACGATTATTTAACACAACCATGCCTATAAATATAAAATTATGTAAAAAAAACAACGTTAAAATGGAAACAAATTTCAAGCAAAAGCAACAGTATGTTCTTACATTAGGGAAAAGAAAGAAAAATGGAAAAGAGGAAGTTAAAACAATATTTTGATGTAAATAACATAGTTTAAAAAAATAATTTACTGGTGTAATTGATATTTATATACGCGAGAACCCAAGAGTCCCAACGAAGAAGCGAAGAGAAAAATGAATAATGCTGATTTATTGAAGGTCTCTTCAAATTATTAGTCATCCTGTTAAAAACGGGACTGTAAGCCGCTCCCTGATAAAATGTTGGTAAATTTGAAATAATAATGAAACACGTATTCGTCGATCTGCGTTGGTCTTAATTATATATCAGGACGTATGCAAAAATGTTAGGACTTGAATGAACACGTGTTCGGACATCGTGACAAAACATTGGTATAAGTTTTTTAGGATGCCTATCAAATTATTTGATAATGGCCTACAATCCCGTTTTTAACAGGAATACGCATAATTTGAAGAGATTTTTAATATATTAGCCTTATTTCATATCAGTAAGTTGTCTCCATGTTCAAGAGAATTTCAATTTTTGTAATGATTGACCATTTAAACAATGAAGGAATCCTATTCACTTTGATTTAAGTAAAGGTATAAAGTATGAAAATTAATTGACGTAACGAAAGAGTGTTCGAAATTTAGGTATAAAAATTAAATCATTAGCATTCATTCCATCATACATTTTCACCGAATGGTCACTCACAGTTTTAATAAATTGGCAACATTTTTATCAGGAAGTTAAACACGGCATAAGCCGTTTTAAGCGACGTTTCGATTATGAATGGCGGTCTTTCACCAGGGTGTTACTGACAGTATTTACCACCCTGGAGCGAGCCGCAAATACACTGCACATTATTTTAAATTGTAAAATAACAAAAATTAATCAGATATATGAACCCGCAACCTCAGGATTTGTAGCCAAGGATCGTAACCACCCATCCACGAAAGCCGTCAAAACATGATTTGGTAAATTTAACTGAAAATTTCTTGACGAAATACAGAACTGGCCCACTACAATAATCTGACAGGAAAGGTGATCTGAGAGAACATCTCTCTTATAGCTGCTCTAGTTAAATCGATGTTCTTTCTAGACTCTAAAGGTCACATCGATTCTTCCAAAACCAAAGTAAAGAATAAGTTATAACCTAATTATGTCCCAAGACTTGTTCTCAGATTTTCCAGAAATTTCAAGAAATAATATCTCTGAAAGAGAGTTTTACCTTCTCTACAGCCGAAAGCTTTCCCGTATTAATATTTTCTTACAAATATTAATAAGAATGTGAGAAAAAAACTTGCACATAAGGTCAGAACAGCGAAAAATTTGACTTATTTCCATGGTGTTTGTTTGGTTAAAACTCTCTTAAGGCTCCGTAGTAAGCGTTAAAACATAGTTTGAAAGGGAGATATGTGTAGTGGTACGCAACTACTTCATTCGAACGAAATTCTACAAGTCTCGATTTTTCCAAACAAGAAAGAAAGAGAAGAAAGCAGTCAGTCAGTCATCAATCTGCCATCAGTTAACAAGGTGCTCAACGAGTGATAATCCGCGCACCTCACTTGCGCGAAGGACATTCTTCCCGGCTCTCATCATGGACTCCATAGGGATATCATCATAGCGTTTTGGCCCAGATCGCCGTCCCTGGCCAACGCTACATGGATTACAGCGCCCTGGTTCCAGCGTCTCTGACCAGCGCTTCATCCACACTCACCATGACCACCACGAGGACACGCAGCATCCTCACTGGTCTACTCAGTTCCCGTTCAACCGCCTACAAGGTCCACCGCACCTTCGGCCTTCCCGTCAGCACTGGAGTACTGATTGCCAAGATCGCCAGTGCCTGACATTCGACGAGTCCGGTCACTAGCGCCCGGCGTCGACTCACCGACCCGCGCTTGACCTGCCATCACCGCCTGCATCCGGAGAATACTACATCTATCCTACGCCCACTCTCATCACGGCCCTGACTCATCAAATAAACACTCTGACCTTCACAACATCTTTCATTTCGTGTCTCCTCACCAGATCCCCAAATATGTAAATACGAATGTTAGAGGCAGCGCGCTAATATTAAAAAAATCATAATTAAGCGAAAATAATAAAAAAAAACTCGGTGGAAATAGAAAAAAAAATCTTTCGACAAATGCTTTAGTTGCATTTAAAGATACACTGTGATTTTTTTCATGCTTATAAAATATGAAATAACAGAACGAAACGTGTTTTTAATAATTTTCGGAACATACTTTGCGTGTTTTTTTCTATCTAAAGAATTTCACATAATTAACTAACTAACTAACGAAGACGGAACCGCCAAACAACTCGGTCTTGGCACACACTTCTTGCCTCATTCACATTCATACATACTCTTCTATTATTCTGACTATTGACATGGCCCGACTCGAGTATCTGATTCACTTGATCGTGCCATGTCTTCCTCGGGCGTCCTCCACTTCTGCTACCATTCGCATTTGCATCATATATCCTCCTTACACTCCTTTCTTCGCTAATTCGCTCTACATGCCCAAACCATCTAAGCGTCCCTTTCTTAATATTACCTACTCATTACGCTTACATCAGCCTTGCACTCTTTGCAGATCTCCACATTCCTCACACGATCAAACATGGTTTTACCACACATAAGCCTCAGGGATCTCATTTCAACAGCATTCAATCTACTTTCATCATATTTTTGCCAGTTCCATGCCTCGCTTCAATACGTCAGGGTAGGTGCAAGGACTCCATTGTGGACTGCTACAAGTGTATTTATATTATCTTTAAAAATAACTTTCTTTTGGAATTTAAAAACATAAAGAGTTAATGAGAAACTTAAATCGTTAGAAAATGGGTATGCGGGGACCTAAAACAAGCTCGAGACCGGCAACGACTATTTTCCATCTTGCATAATAAACATGTAAAGCTCAGCTGGACGTGTAATACAAAATAAATTAATAACAATATTACCCAAATTTCATAGCAAAAAATAATAATAAAACCTGCACGTAACACACAAAACCAATTTAAACACACATCATTCACAAACACACAAGATTATATTTTAAATGTATTATTTTCTCTTTAAGTGTATTAGGTATGTAGATTATATTTTCATATTATAAAATGAAGGCCTCAGCACGGGCAAGCCACCCAGTGAGGCCAACATTACTGGATAACTTTGAAATGTAAAAAATATTGTACCAAATAAAATAATATTATTAAAAATACTAATTTCGATTGTGACTCCTTCTAACTGTCTGTAACTCCGGTTCAATGAACAATTGAACTCGGATTTGCTTTTTAATGTATGTGTCGTCAGAGAATTCAGGCCATCCGTGACTTTTCACGGGTCTGCGTTAGTTTATACTAAAAAGCGAAATGGATTAAATTTAAATAAATTTTTAAGTATTAATTTGTGAAATTTTTTTTTTTGCAATGACTATCATAAAATTATCATAACATAGTTAATCGAATTCACCTTTCCAGGTTGTGCGTCTCAGAGCAGGCAAACCGGCTACAATTAGATCAATTCTGTTACGTTATCGTTTTAAAAAGCACACCGGTTTTAAATGGGTACTTATTTATTAGATCGGCGAATGGCGGATCCACCTCTAGCAGAATTAATTTTATCCGTTGACATTCCTCATTGATTGATGCACTTGCCGAAAAAATATATTTTTTTTGATATCATCTCATGGCACGTCGTAAAACGTGGAATATTTTACAAGAATTAGATTGGAACAATCCGAATTTACAAGCACATGGAAAATACAAGTAGTACACGGAGAAAAATAAGTATTCCTGATTTATTAATCCTGTTTATAACGTCGTAACATGTCATTCCTAATAAACTTTTAGTACATCATAATATATCGAAACATGTGTTCACGCACCTGCGTTTGTCCTGATTGTACAATATTATATTTTTCATGAACACGTGTTCCGACATTCAAGTTTTACCGATAGGAAATCTGTCAATCTGTCAAATCAGAAATACACAGAATTTTAAACAATGACATTGACTGTACGGAACTTTTGTACCTTATTAACTTTAACATACCTTTGAAATGTACACGACATACAGTGTTATTTCACACGATTAATTATAAAACAAATGCAGCATCTAATACGCCAATTAACCGAGCTCTTCATACTCTAAATAATATATGTCTTAATTCTAACATTCACATTTTTTCGGATTCACTGCCCAAATTCAAACGTGGTATCATGTCAATAATTTCAACTATTCAATGCGCATACATACAGACACACAAACAAACACTCACACATACATTACACACATCACCCACACACCTATAAACTACACAGGTCACCTGGTAATTAAGGACTAAACATACTACTTAGCAGACATTACAAGGAAGAAATATCTTATTCCTGTATATTGTTTCGTCTCTGTAAATCATGTACCGTTTGTTTCTATAATGTAAAAAAAAAATCGTTCGTTAAAGGCCTGCAGTACCGTTTTTAACCGGAATACGAAAAATATAAGCGCTCTACATAGTCGTGGCTTGGCCTATTTTAGGATATCGCTCGCCTTTACAATTAATTTGGTAGTGTGTAGCGAGAGATACGCTGAAATAGACCAAGCCATGATGCATTTAGAGCGTAATGTGTCGCCTACCTAATTTAAAGAGATTTTCAATAAATAATACGTTTATTACATAACTACTTAGATAGTGCAACTCGGGCTAAATAGTGTTATTTATATGTACTAAATGTCTCATTTTATATATACAACATAAACACATTTAAAAAGAGCTTTGTCTTTGCATATAAAAGTTTACATTGGACATTGATAATAACAATAACCCAATAACCTTTATAACACGTTTTTCTAGATAAGTTTCTTTTTTTCTTGAGTGGTAAATACAGTTTACAAAGAAAAACTTCGATAAGCGATTTTAAAAACTTTAACTATGTTTGCGTATTATATTTAATATTTTTTTAGCATAATATATCTGTTTGTAAAAACAAAATCTGGAAGAAACTTTCAATTGCTTTCAAAAACAGTATTTGGGATAAGTTCTAAATCACCGATTCTATTAGAAATTTAATGTCAAGCGGGAATAATTGATGACAAGATTTTATTTGGGCCCAAGGGAAGTATGAACAATGTAAGGACTAAGTTCAGCAAAGTATTAACAAAATATACAATGTTCCGGGCAAGTGTAAAAAACAGGAAAAAGTATAAACAAATTGGAAACATTATTAGCAAATTGATTGTTCTTAGTTTGTAAATAATTTGAGCTATCACTATAAATAATATCAGTACGTGTGTTGTGAAGATGATAATTTGAGTAATCGACTCTCGATTCTTTCGCTGATATTAATTAATCAAAAATAGTATTCAAAGACCAAAGTTAAATAAATAGTAACTATAAAAGTAAATAAATTCCACGTATTTATACATCATGGTCCACCAATACAAAGAAACCATCGTGAACTTAGAAGTAGCGTCATTTAAAGAGTAAAATTGATAATTGCAATGATTCTCATTACGTGGCTATATTTTTTCATATATTGTTGTGGGCCGATGTATCAGTTCCTCTTATGCTAGCCAAATACGTGAATCCTCGCTAAAATTTAAGCTTGCTAATTCGGTCGCTTAATTCTTACTAGCTGCAAACGAGTGGTTCCAGTGACACATCTGTCAAATTTGGCATTTAAGTAAATAATTGCATATTGTCTCGCTGAAATTTACTTAAATATTTTGCTACTTTTATCAGCATGCACTTAGATGATTCATCGAAAGATAAGGAATTAATTGATAAAGAATGACTTTATAGTGATTTGTTTTTGGGGCATTATTCCGTGTTGCGCTACCTCCTTCTTTAGCCAACGTTTCAGACAGCATTGCAGTGTCCACCATCGGGGCGAATGTGTAATATAATGATATTATTTTCTAGATTTATTTTATTTTCCATGAAGTGGTAAATCATTTAAATTTAATGAATTTAAAGTTAATGTTCTCAAATATAACGGCGTCATATGCGCCTCATAATTTTTACCTCATATGGGTGTTTTAAATATTACCTGGCTATTATAGACTTAGAGGCTTAGACTTAGAAAAAATTGGTTTACCTAAAAACCCAACTAAAATTGCATGTTTTTCCAGCATAATCTTATGGCGAAGTGTGCTCTTATGTATGAAGATGCGATACCGTGTTGCCAGCTCCAACCCTCTAAGAGCTGACATTAACATATAATTTTAAAGTGGTTTTCTGCGTTTAGTTCTGGTGAAAAGTTGGCTAATGAAGGAGGTAGCGCAACACGGCATAATACCCAAAAACAAATCAATATAATACTATTGGCCGTGAAAATCTCGAATCATACCTGATAAAGAATGACATTCAATCCAAAGCAGTCTGGTGAAAATAAGAAAGATTTTATAAGTTCATGAGTACATATTTGTTTTCAACGGTTAGTTCGTCACATTGCCATGTGTAACGGACGTAGTTGACCATATTATTTAATTTCATAAAAATTGTTTACTTTTATAAAATGTCCCTACTCCACGCCACTGGCAAAATCACCACTCCCCGCCACTGGTCATTTTGTCCAGTTTTCGGCCCAAGCGGCTTGAAAACTTTGACTCCGAATGGCTTCGATACCACATCGCCGGCTTACCTGCCGCGTGGATCAATGTCCAGCATTTTTTCTATGTAAATTTTACATAGAAAAATCAATTTTTAAACATTGCAAATATGTATATTTTACTTATTCATCCCCTCGGCGGTAGTCAAATAAACACTATTTTCGATATACTACCGCTGAGGAGATATTAAAAAAGCTGTTTTTCACCCATATGTAAACCCATTTTTGAACAATATTTTTTACCTTTTTTGCGTGTACAAAAATCCAGGAACCTCGTAGCATAGTGAATCTTATCTCTTTCTGAGCGCTATGTTACGGGGGACCTCGAACAAATACTAACTTAACATGTTTTACAAATTTGATCGCTTGAGATCATTTTTACACATTTATTTTACAAACATTTCTTATTTTTTGTCGTATCTTGGCAAACAAAAAATCTAGTTGTCAAGATACACATTCTCATAACTACTATGCTTTTAAACTATGTAATTGTCATTCATGTAAGCGCTCAAAATCTTTTCTAACTCGCAAATTTAAGCGACTACTATCACCAGTACTACCGACAAAATGAATATGCAACAGTTTGTCGGAGGCTATAAACTCATTGTTGGCGCGGGTACAACCCCCCACCACTTTTGGGCTCCTAGCCCAATGTCGGGCGCGAGTCAGGCTAATTAAATATAAGCAGCCCCATAATTCAAAATAAATCAGTTCATCTTTACCACCAAAACCAAGCGTTTTATTTATCAACAAGTGACTCCTGCTCAACATCTGCCTCACCTCGCCGAGTCTTCTGCTCCAAGATCTTCTGGTGTTACCTCTTCGAGACCAGCCGGCCCTCCTTTGGAAAACCGCCAACACCAGAAGCGAGCAGAGACGAAAGCACACCCAGTGCCCACCATTCACCAAGCCTGGGTGCGGGAGGCAGATTTCATCACCAATATCAACTACAATCATCATCATCGGCCGTAAAGGAGCATCTCATCGGTTGAAGACACGGTTTGGACCCGGCGCCTAAATCTACAGTCTTGTGCGGACTCCCGTCCAGTACAAGTGGTCCTTCGAGCCGGATCCTCACACGCCTTCAACCAGGATGTCTCCAACCTTACGGTCGAGCCGGATCCAAGACGATGGATCCTCAACACCATCTGCAGATGCCCTGGATGCTGGGTCTCAGGCCACGGCTGCGGTTCACGTCACGCCTGACGTAACCCCCATGCCCACGCCCAGCACTACTCCTGACATGGCACCACCTGCACATCATGACTCACCGCCCTCCACATCTCAAGAGGATGCGATGGAGTCATTGCGACAACAGCTTCGCAGTCAAACCGAGCACATTGAGAGACTTAAAGCAGCTCTTCAATCAGCTCCAACAGCAGCAGCCCCTGCCCCTCCTGGACCTTCGAAGCTCCTGGAGAGGTCACCACCATCATGGACGCAGCCCGGCCAATCGAGCCCGGTGCCTCTGGTGGACCAGAGGTACGAGGAACCAGCAGCAGCAGTGCCTGCCCGATCTGGACCCGTACTCCTGGAAGGGTATCCTGCCCAAGGAGGACCCTGGCGCTTCCAAGGGTACAGCCCTGGATGGGTGCAGCCCGGCCAACCAAGCCCGGTGCCTCTGGTGGACCAGAGGTACTCAGCAGCGGCGCAGCCAAGACCAGCCGGTCCCCCGACCTCGTCACCCTGGCCCAATGCAGGGTGGCCAAACATGATGCAGCCTGGACCCTCTGGCCCCGTACCGCCCGCCCCTCTGATAGAACAGAGGCAAGCCGTACCTGAAGTGCCAGCCGGACCTGTACCTCTGGTGGACCAGAGGTACGCATCACGAGCGCAGCAAGAGCCAGCAGGCCCTGCGCAACCAGCACCCTGGACCATTCAGGGATGCCCAGTACTGGTGCAGCCTGGACCTCATAGCCCTGTGCTGCCCGTACCTCTGCCCCACCCGGGGTACCCAGCGCCGACGCCAGGATCACCTGCCGGACTGCTGGAGCAGTGGGACGTGCCATGGACACAGCCTGGACCACCTGGACCCTCTGGACCATCTGGACATGTGCCGCCCGTACCACTGCGCGAACAGGAGTATGGCGTGCCGGCACGGCCAGATGGCCCGCCCACAGCCAGTACCAGCTCCATGCCGAGATTCCCGCCCCAACCTACGGCGGATGAGACGGCCCAACATACCAGAGCCTGGGTTCAGCATGATGGCAGTCCCATGGCTCAGCTGGCCTCCGCCCTGACAGAAGCCATCAGAGCTTCAAGGGCTCAGGACAGCCCCCGTCCCACAATCGAGGACGATCCACGAATGGCGGCCCTTATTGCCAGACAATCAATGGCCAAGGACCTGCCTCCATTCTCTGGAGATCCACTGGAGTGGCCCACCTGGAGGGCACAGTTTACCCAGTCCACCTCCACATGTCGGATGACCACCAGCGAAAACTTGATCCGCCTACAGCGGGCCCTCAAGGGGAAAGCCCGAGAAGCCGTCGGCCCCCTTCTGATGGACCCTGCTCAGGTTCCGGAGATCCTGGCAGTCCTGGAGCAGAGATTTGGAGGGACTACTTCACTCGCTGCTCTGATGCTGGACAAAGTGAAGAAGCTGCCCCACCTCACAATTGAGGCCTCTCTGGAGGACATCGCAGACTTCTCTGGCACAGTTCAAAACCTGGTGGCATCACTCCGCTCCCTCAACAATGATGGCTATCTGACGAATCCAGCGCTGCTCAGTGACATCGCGGGGAAGATGCCGCCCACCTTGCGGTTGGCGTGGCTGATGGAAGTGCGGCACTACGAGGCCTCCGCTACCATCTGCCAGTTTGCCGCCTTCCTGAAAACCGTCGCGAACGCCATCCCAAAGTCCGGTTTGGTTGACCCCGCGAGGTCCCGCCCACGCCGTGAACATTCGTTCTCAATAACGGAACAGTTTTCGCGAAAAAACAGTGCTCAAAATCGTGAAACATGTGACGAAAACCGTTTAGAGAACACGTCTGCCGCGTCAGAACAGTTTTGGCGAAAAAACGGTGCTAAAAAACGTGATACCTGTGAAAGTTTCATCAATATGTCTGCCGCGTCAGAAAAGTTTTCGCGAAAAAACAATTCGAACAAAAGTGACACTTGTGACAACAGTTTAAACACGTCTGCCGCGTCAGAACGGTTTTTATCGCGGGAAAACAATGTTTACAACAACAATTCTAGTGAAAAACAACAGTTCGCGCAAAATAATCGAAAGCCCCAAAATTTGTCTGGTAATAATCGAATGCCCCAAATTTTGTCTGGTAATAATCGAGAAAATAATCGAAGCGGGGAAAAAGTGCAAAACAGTTACAATGAAGTTCGCGAGTTCGACAACCGCGCCGGGTGTGTCGAGTGTGGTGAAAATGGCCACCAACTTAGCGAATGTCGCACTTTCGCCGCGAAAGACTTAAAATATCGTTTTGAAACAGTGAACGACGCCGGTTTGTGCCGATTGTGCCTCAATGGCAAACATTATACAAAACAGTGCAAAGTTAGTGAATGGTGCGGCGTGGGGGAGTGCAGATCCCCCCACCACCGACTTCTTCACAACTATAATAACAATCGTGATAATGACATTACTGTGGCAGATGTTCACAATATGTGACGCCACACCGAAAGTGCCGTGTTAAAAGTGGTGGGAGTCATATTGTCGGGCCCGAAGCGGCAGATTAAAACCTTTGCGCTTCTGGACGAGGGCTCAACAGTCACCCTTATTGACGCCACCACAGCACAAAAACTCGGCACAACCGGACCTACCCGTGAGCTACGACTACACGGAGCAAAAAACATGTGCTCAACAGACTTGACGTCCCGCCGCGTGCCAATCACTCTACGCGGCGCCGGAATCTCTGATGAGTACGTGATCAAAGCAAATACCATCCAGCAGCTCAGCCTTCCTGTCCAGAGGTACCACGGTCGCTACATCACCCCCACACTTCTCATCGGGCAAGACAATGCTAACTTAATTGTCTCGAGGGAAGTGCGCGACGTTCGTGATTCTACGCGAATATTATCACGAACGGCGTTGGGGTGGACCACCCATGGCGGAGGGACCTCTGGACATGTGAATGAAGCTACCACATTGGCCATACGAGCCACACTGTCACCCAGGCGCACTGCCGGGAGGCATTATACAGTGCACCATGGACCATCTGGACCCGTACCGCGAGCACCTCTGATACAGGCGGCCGTACGAGGAGTACCAGCTGGATCTGTGCCAGCATCTTTGCAGAGAAGACCACCCAGGCACCATGCCCGGTGGCCTTCTACCATGCCCCATGGACCATCTGGACCCGTACCGCGAGCACCTCTGATACAGGCGGCCGTACGAGGAGTACCAGCTGGATCTGTGCCAGCACCTTTGCAGAGAAGACCACCCAGGCACCATGCCCGGTGGCATTCTACCATGCCCCATGGACCATCTGGACCCGTACCGCGAGCACCTCTGATACAGGCGGCCGTACGAGGAGTACCAGCTGGATCTGTGCCAGCATCTTTGCAGAGAAGACCACCCAGGCACCATGCCCGGTGGCATTCTACCACGCCTCATGGACCATCTGGCCCCGTACCGCGAGCACCTCTGATACAGGCGGCCGTACGAGGAGTACCAGCTGGATCTGTGCCTGCAAATGGTACGAGAGAATCAGTCGGCCCCGCGAAAGGGTCTCCCAGGCACATTGAAGTAAGGCGCCAAAACGTTGGCCTTTCTTCAACTGTGGCAGAAACACTGCCCGACATCAAGAAATTCTCCTCATTTAATCATCTTATTCAAACTACCTGCCGGATACATCGTTCTATTAAAAGGTGTCGTGGAAAAAGCCACGAACAACCTGATAATCATTTAAGAACCGATGAAATCAAGGAAGCAGAGGCCCGATGGGCAAGAAAATGTCAAGAAGAGACATTTTATCATGACATAAATGCGCTCCAGAAAGGAGATCCACTACCAAGTGACAGTAGGCTCAAAGCCTTGAGCCCCTTCCTTGGACCTGACGGCCTACTGAGGATGAACTCAAGAATACGAGCCCTCAGTAACGTGCCCCAAGCAGTGCGGACACCAATAATTTTGGATGGTGATCATGCATATGCACGACTTCTGGTGAGACGTCATCACCAGGAAGCCGATCATCCGAATAAGGAGAGAACAATGGCTGAGGTGCGAGGCAGCTACCATGTGCTGCGACTGCGAACAAATATTCGCAAGATCGCCCACAACTGCCCCACCTGCAAGATGCGCAGGAGCAAGCCAGCCCCCCCTCTGATGGGGCCCTTGCCGCCATCAAGGCTAGCCCACCATGTTCCTCCATTCACCCCTGCTGCAGACGGCCGAGTGAGGACCGCCCGGATCCAGACGAGCACCGGATTTTACGTCCACCCCGATGTGAATCTCGCTGTAATCCTGCCGGCCCCGCCTACCGATGCAACATCAACAGTACCACCAGCCCAGCACCATCCCAGAGGGACTGGCCGCCGCGGGCTGCAACGTACCAACAAACGTCCTATTTTTTAGTTCAGCATAGCTAAACGGGGGGAGTGTAACGGACGTAGTTGACCATATTATTTAATTTCATAAAAATTGTTTACTTTTATAAAATGTCCCTACTCCACGCCACTGGCAAAATCACCACTCCCCGCCACTGGTCATTTTGTCCAGTTTTCGGCCCAAGCGGCTTGAAAACTTTGACTCCGAATGGCTTCGATACCACATCGCCGGCTTACCTGCCGCGTGGATCAATGTCCAGCATTTTTTCTATGTAAATTTTACATAGAAAAATCAATTTTTAAACATTGCAAATATGTATATTTTACTTGTTCATCCCCTCGGCGGTAGTCAAATAAACACTATTTTCGATATACTACCGCTGAGGAGATATTAAAAAAGCTGTTTTTCACCCATATGTAAACCCATTTTTGAACAATATTTTTTACCTTTTTTGCGTGTACAAAAATCCAGGAACCTCGTAGCATAGTGAATCTTATCTCTTTCTGAGCGCTATGTTACGGGGGACCTCGAAAAAATACTAACTTAACATGTTTTACAAATTTGATCGCTTGAGATCATTTTTACACATTTATTTTACAAACATTTCTTATTTTTTGTCGTATCTTGGCAAACAAAAAATCTAGTTGTCAAGATACACATTCTCATAACTACTATGCTTTTAAACTATGTAATTGTCATTCATGTAAGCGCTCAAAATCTTTTCTAACTCGCAAATTTAAGCGACTACTATCACCAGTACTACCGACAAAATGAATATGCAACAGTTTGTCGGAGGCTATAAACTCATTGTTGGCGCGGGTACAACCCCCCACCACTTTTGGGCTCCTAGCCCAATGTCGGGCGCGAGTCAGGCTAATTAAATATAAGCAGCCCCATAATTCAAAATAAATCAGTTCATCTTTACCACCAAAACCAAGCGTTTTATTTATCAACAAGTGACTCCTGCTCAACATCTGCCTCACCTCGCCGAGTCTTCTGCTCCAAGATCTTCTGGTGTTACCTCTTCGAGACCAGCCGGCCCTCCTTTGGAAAACCGCCAACACCAGAAGCGAGCAGAGACGAAAGCACACCCAGTGCCCACCATTCACCAAGCCTGGGTGCGGGAGGCAGATTTCATCACCAATATCAACTACAATCATCATCATCGGCCGTAAAGGAGCATCTCATCGGTTGAAGACACGGTTTGGACCCGGCGCCTAAATCTACAGTCTTGTGCGGACTCCCGTCCAGTACACCATGAATAATGCACCGAGTCATGCAAAACAAATACTATTTACAATCAGGTTCATAACATCGTGATGATTATAAAACCTTATAAATTTAAACGCGCGTAAAAATAAAAAAGCTGTGGTCTTTTTGAAACATTGTGATAACAGTTTGATTTTGCAATGAAACACTCCCTCCATCAAAATCATATACAAAACGTGTAATATTGGTGATATCTATGCTTACGTCCTTTATCCGGATTATATTTATTTATTTAAGTTTTAATCCAGCAGAACTGGGAGGATAGTGCAATCCCAGTCTGCCATATTAAATAAAATGCAGTAAATCAGGGAAACAATAAAATAAAGTAAAAAAATTTAAAAATTGAAATAAGATAAAACAAAGAGAAAAAAATATCAGGCAGGTACCTAAACATAAAATTAAAATATAAATAAAAATAAATAGGTAATACAATAAAAACAATTAGATTAAATTAAATGAAACCGTCCATCACGGAGATCGCCGCATCATCTGCATCCATCGCTCATTGAGTGGGGAACAAAAATGATAAAATAATAATAAATGATATGATAAAACAACGGGCGTGTTACCAGGTAACCGGACAATTAATTAACATCTAACGACAAAATGACAATTCAAGATACCTTTAAAAGCGATGAAACAAAAACTAAGTTAAATAGGTTAGATTTACAGGTTACTTTTTTTTTCATCGCTTTTCATGAATTTATATCACTTTTTAAATGTGTTTTGAATCGTCGTTAGTAATAATAAGAATTGCGCCGTTTTTGTGAGAAAGGCGCTGTATAAATAAATATATAATACCATTAATATAATTGGCTTAAAACTAAGATTTCTTATTAGAACTATTAATTTAAATGTAAGACTTATAGCTAGTGACTTACGGCTAAGACTTGTAACTAGTGGTTTAAAGCTTGCCCATTAAAACAACATACAATTTATTTTTGAATTTCACTCCCAGCTGGGCTTTTACATGTGTATTGTCACATCTAAATGAGCTTGACATCACTAAAACAAAATACTCCACAATGCAAGATTGAAAAATAATAGTTTGGGAATGACATGAATTAGTACTTACATGTGGGATAATCGTAAAAATATTTTTGATGGCCAACAAATCAAGTAGCAAACTATTGATATCCAATTATCTGTCTTTAAAATATGCATATTTTCCTCGTTAAAATTAGTAATCAAACAAAATTCTACCTGATATTTTTATCGCCCATAAAACATAGTTTATGTGGTCCGTCCGAAATGGTTATGATGGTCCAAAACGTTACAAAGTCGTAAAGCGATTCAAAACCAAAATCGTGATCGAAGCACACTTAACATGATTTCGCAGCACAAAAACACCATCGAGCATAACGGTGATATTCTTAAAATCAATCGCGTTGTAATGGTATAGGAACGAGTGCTTTAACGAATTATCGCGCGAGTTTTTTTCCTAAGGAAGTACCACTATTTGGGAGGGAAGAGCCGGGCAATTAGTGGCCGCTAGAGTAATGGACAGTGGTAGAAGATGGTTATATGGCTGTATCCGACGATATTAGATAGACCGGGCAGTTGAACGTTGAGCCGCTTAGACAGAACTGCGGAGCACGTATATTCGTATTGGCTCGGGTATAGCAGAACCGGACGCCGCGCGCGGAACACTACCTCCAGCGCTAACAATAATGTTGTATATTTTTCTTCAAATTCACCTGCACCGCCTACTGTCAGTGGGCATGACTCTTGCATGACGTGCGCGACTATTAACTGAGATTGTTAGATCTATGATTGCACAAAGTATTGCAACTCTCAGCGCTGTAAACACACTTTGGTCACTCAGTGTTCATTCAATATAACCATTTTTTCTCCCTGTACTGAACAAGAATTTTTTTTTAAACTTTAGCAATTTGTTTTAAAGTAAGAATTTCTTTATAAAGTAAGTGTTTTCTTTGAATCGTAAGTATTTTCTTTGAATCTTAAGTATTTTCTTTGAATCCCGTATACATCCTTAAAATTTATAAAATTGAAATGATAAAATGATGCTGCCGCTGAGAGTTCCGTCCTAACCCCTCTTTTAGTTACATTGGTCGTATATGATCATGCAATAGAAGTTATTTATTTTATTTTTTTGTAATAGTGAGTAAATACTCAAATTGTAATATATACTTATTGAAGACAATATAAGCGATTCCTAAACGAAAATTTGAAATAGAAAAATCAGAAAGTTATTACAATAAAATAAAAACATTCATCCTAGACTTGCAGAAAAAGTCAGTAGATGTCGCACATTAAAATAAAAATAAGATATATTTATCTACAGACACTGATCTAGATTGCATTTAGTTCGGGTTGAATCTTGCGATCATACATAAAGATAGCGCTGCCAATAAAAACGTGCGGTGAGAAAAAAATAAGACAATGTTGGTAGTTCTTATTCGAAGTATGATACAGTTAAATATGACGGAAGGAGATAGGATTTTTAGTAAAAATCCAAATTACAGTGGCTGGAATGGTACATTGTCAGGATAAAACTAAAATAAGAGCTAGTAAAAAATGCATACTTCTGGATGGCAGCTGTCGCAAATTAAAAAAAAAAACAGCCGAAAAGTTTTTCTCCGCAAATTTTGCTCACTGCTAATGCGTATCATTTTAGAAGAAGTAGCGGCTAAGGAGCGGAAGAGCTACACGGAGAAAAATGAGTATTGCTAATTCATTAAGAATCTCTCATATTATTGGTAATCCGGTTAAAAACCTGATTGCAGGCCGTCTCCTGATATTTGTCCTGATTGATCCTTGAATTCCGGCCAGTCTAAAAATGTCCGAGCGCCGAAGAACTTACAAAATTTCTCATCGCAATATGTAACTTGATTAGGTTATAATTATAAACTGGATTATAACATTTGTATGCGTTATTAACGGACACAAATAGGTATCCATAACCCGTGTGTCGCAAATGCAGTGCGACTTTTGCATATATTCAGAGCAGTAGTTCGTCCTAGATATCACTCACAGAATTCTACTAGATGTTTGCATATTCTGTGAACAGTATAAACCGTAGGTACCTTCCTTATAAATTTTACATTTATGCAGACGGCGCTCGGACTTTTACCATCACGTCGGAAGGAACGGTTTGTTTAGTGGCATATTGGATGGGAACGCGTGTGTGTGATGTGTGTCTGCAATTTAAAATTTACTCCGTTTCAGACAATGTTTGGCTTACAGATTAGTTGTCTATCATTGTAAATAAAATTCCGAAGATTTCTTGCACTGCAAACGCAGATTATTTCAACTAAATTAGATTACTTTTGTGTTTGGTGTTTTCTGTTGTTGGTTGTCACAATAGAGGCTTTACTTAACAATAGGAGCGGAGAATAAATTTTCTTTATAATAAGAATGTTACACCCGAAACTGCTACGAATTACAGCTTCAGATGAACTTAAAAATGGACTTAAATAATTTAAACGAAATGAAATGATGGTTGTGTGTGTAGGAATGAACAAGGTAAGGAAAGAGGGAAAACGGGATGACCAATAAATTACCACTGCATCTCTGCGAAGGAGCACACAACACAATATAGTGAGTTCCATCGCGATACCTCGAGGTAATTATCACCACAACAAAGCGAAATAGACAATTCCTTATTTTTAATTTTCAACGAGATTATATAAACGAAAAACACCGAGCATTGCTTTAAGGGTAGTCTCAACCCTTCTTCTGTTTTCAATAATAATCACACTAGATTTCGCACAATTGTCAAGTTACGTAATTCAAATAGTTTTCTATTAAGTTGATGATTATGGAAAGGTATGAACTGGAAAACTGATATTCTGGTAGGAACCAAGCATATTCTCACTTCAATACTAAACAAAGTATGTAACTAATTTATTGTCGGACATGATAGTGTACTCTGGTGAACCCCACATATTTTAACCACCAGCAACTGGTAATAAACAATGAGATTAAACTATACAAGAAATTAAACTTACCTAAAATGTACGCACGTTATCATTCATTGTTTCATATTACAAATAGGTACTGCATAGAACAAATCGGCAGCATCAGCGCCACTCGAGCTCTAAATATTCGCCGGCTATGAAACTGGTTTGGGAGCTCCGAATTATAATGTTATTATACGAAGGTAGGTGCACCTAATAGACTGCCGGACAACTGTTATATATATATATATATAGACGACTTATTATTAAATCAAAACACGGTCCCCAATTATAATTGAATACGCGCGGGTGGTTTCATAAATTCCTGGTCCTATGAAGATGGAAGTCACCTGATATCAGATAAGGTACAAGCCTTATAAGAAACAATAAATGCAGTCGCAATCGGTTGGCATGGAAGCGCAGGACAAGACACAATACAATTGTTTCAGAGTTTCATGTTATATTCTCTCCTGATATTTCCAGACAGTTTTATAACAAGTCAGCGAAACCAGTTAAAAATCACGGGATATTATAATTGTATGATTTGTGAAGTATGTATTAAAAATATTTACCTCGGAATCATTTTCGTTATTTCAAAGACGACCAGATAATTACCTATCAAATACACTATTAGTAAAATTGAAAAATTACGAAAACTGTCAAAAATTATTTCAAAATAAATACAGTGTTATTAATCAATTCAAAAATGACAATTTTGATAACTTCATCGCTTTTCCAAATCGTTCAACACAATCAATTTCAGTTTTGAAAATCAAAACAGAAATTAGAGTTAATTGAACCCTAGAATTCAAATAATTATTTTAATCTACCTTTCTTAACAAAATATAAATTTCGATAAATTTTCATTTTATTTATAAACTAACTTAGTAAATATAACTAGCATTTTTATAGATTTTGTTTTTTTTTATATGTCCTTACAATGGCTTACTATCGTGAACAGATCCTTTAGAAATAATTTCAAATTCAAAGAAGGTAACTTCTATGATTTTTTAAATTACCAGATTTTATTTTCGATTCCATTTTAAACATCATAATCTAATTTCACTAGGAGAAAATTAACTGAGCACCTCAAATTAATGAAATTATTACAATGACAAGAAAAAAAAATTGTTTTTTAAAATTATAATAGAATTTTTATGACGATAATAAAAAAGTTTTAGGCACCTAGAAAATGTCGTTGAGATAACGAACAATTTTTATTTGGTAAGAAGTCATTTGGTCTAAATATGGGAAAAATTTAATTTTATGCAATCTACAGAAGAAAAAAATCAAATGATTGCCCTGAGATTGAAGGGAAAGAAAATTTGTTTCCAAAATAGCAGAAACTCATAAATAATTAAAAAGTACAATAATACGCTTATAATTTGTATTATCACATTTGACTATTTTGCAATGGAAACTAGTAAACGACGACATTATTTGAATATTAACGACCATTTTATGATGACTTTTACATAATAATCGTAAAAATTATACAATTCTTTTTTCTTCTTCTGATACATTACTGATCTGTCCCAGCAACAATATTTATTTAGTGATACATTTATTATTTCCCTCCATTAGTATTTTGAGCAATGGGGAGTACACGTGGTAGTTAGTCCCAGAATTATTGCACTGAAATAAATCCAGACTTCTAGAATGCAAGCAATTCTGGACTATCAAAATATTCTATTTTCTATTCACCATATTATTTAATAACATCATCAAACAGTTCAGACTCATTTATCTCCAGGGATTATACACAAGTTACACGTATATACACATGAATGCTGGTGGTTCGCAGTATATAAATAGTTCTGAGGGGTGCTTCAGTCATGGCTTTGTGGGACGTATTGACAATCCCGAGGAGAGAGGAGGGGGTCTAGATTGCCCATTGTTGGAAAACAAAACCGTCGGCCGCTTGAATAGTCTGCTAGAAAAGTATCCCACTGCATACGAATGCCATGAATAGAGAACTTCGTCGTGTAATTCTGCAATACACAGAATTGTATGACGCTGATACCTTGAAAGCTCTATGAAAACATGCGCATGAAAAATAAAAGATAAGTACTACCTACAATATAGATGTATTCGGCTTATAATGACAATCCCCAGAGGATACACAAACTTCAGCAGCTAGGAAGTCTTTGAAGGAGATAATGAACGGTTATTTCAAGAGGGGTAAGAATCACCTAGTCGAATCTCTTGTTTCAAAGTTCATGATTGTTTCTTGAGTTCAACAGCTCGGCTGTGGAACGATTAGCTGGCCTCTGTGTTTGCTTCCTCCCACAAAATAGGTCTCTTCAAGACCCACACTCACTCCACAAAAGGACCCTTCACACAGAATCCCCAAAGATAATGCCCCCCAGTAAAATGCCGAAAATCGTAATAAATGTCTTATTACGTCGTTTTTAGAATACGATATAACGATACTAAAACACCACCTAATCGTTTTGCATTCGCAAACTTTGATGCAGTGTTGAAGAAAAAAAATCACAGCACATAATTCCGACTGCAAACGGAAATGAGACTTTCCAATGCAGTGCGATCGCCTTGGAATCTTGCAAATGAAGCTACGTGTTACCTAAGTGTACGTGCAATCAGCCAACGGAACGTAGCGGAGCTTAGTCTAGAATCGAGATTTCCAGATTTAACAATTCCATCGACACCCACAGCATGCAGCACGACATCAGCGAAACATACCGAAGATTTTCCGATTCATATTGGAAATGCTAATTTTTAACCCTGCATATTAGATGCGCCGCTGATAGGTCCGTTTTGCTTCAACGTTCCGCATAAACCGCGAATGTAAGGGTACAAATACATTTGTGAACCGAAACACAAACCGTACCACGAATTACGGGAATGGAACGAATCAATCATGCGGATGTATATGTTTATGTAGCATAATAGAAAGAGAGATTGCAACGCAGCTTTCAGAGTCAGGATTATAGTTCTGAGATGCGTGCACAGTTTCATACTTGCTTAGATGCAGACACAATAAATTTCTGATTCGTATTGAAAATTGTAATTTTTACGGATGGAGAAAAATTTGTATGGTTGATAAAATATTTGTCAATTCAGAATATATTGGAGCACGTGTTCATGCAGGTGTCCTTTTCCTGATAAATATAATGACGAAATGTTACAAAAATTGAATTTTTATGAACACGTGTTCCATCATCCTAATAAAATATTCTTGATTTACCGACAATTTGTTAAGAAACCTGTCAATTCATTCGTCAAAGGCCTGCAGTTTTGAACAGGAAAACGAATAATTTCACCAGATTTTTAATAAATTAGCAATATTTTATATCTGTAAGTTTTCTCCGTGCGATTTTGCATGGTGGTCTAAGCAGTTTCAAAGCGATACTGAGAGTATATCCCGCCCCGAAACGTGGTGCAAATATTGTTTAAAATAAATAAATAAAATCATTTGCACACGGAGGTTAGCCATCCTTTGTAGAGCACTAATTTATTATTTATAATATGAAGGACCCAATTAGCCTAAGCCCATGTATATGATTTGATGCGACTGGTTGTCTAGGTTTAGAGAAGTGATGCACAACCTTTGGCAGGAGGGTCAATATATCAATTTTAAATTATTCGTACTACTAAATTTTAATCATATGTAAATTAAATCCTCAGCACGTGAGATCCCAGTGAGGATATCATTATATCTATTTGTTACAGCAAAAAAATAAATAAAAAATTAAAATTAAAATAATAAGTTCGCGAGCGCCGGGGGTACGGTACTTGCAGCTTAACATGGTTACCTTTTCAGTCGGTGGCGTCGCAAGTGTAGTTTGTTAAAACTATATAAATGTAACACAAATTTTCCGGAGTTGCTAAGTAGGTACATACCTATTAGATATAAATAATAATAATAATAATAACATGGCATTTATATAGCGCAGTTTAGTGTCATTACACTTCAAGTGCGCAAATAAATTTTATTTGATTAATTTGTGTTATTTCACAATTAATTAATTTAAAATAATATATAGTATATTTGCGGCACGTTCCAGAGTGGAAGATACTCTCAGTATCGCCCTGGTGTAAGACCACCATTCAGAATTGAAACGTTGCTTGAAATGGCTTTAGCCGTGTTTGGTGACCAGATCTGAATAGCCAGGTACTTCCCCACCTTCCTCCTCCCCATCTCCCTCCCCTCCACAATACCCTCAGCCTCACAACATACCCCAATTGGGGATGCCATAGTCTCACTGGCTCCAGACGGGAGCAGTTGGGACTCTTGTGCGGTAATACTGTAAAAAAAAAAAAAAAAAAGTGCGCTTGACTACTCGTATAACAAACTTTAAAAAAATGGTAATTCAGTATTAGTGGTTCTTAAAATTATTCCTACTGTGTGCCTTACCCAAATACAGATCTAATATTAAAACACTAAATACACTGTTTATACAAAGTGATGACAAAACATAGAATAACAATAACAACAGGACAGGACAAAACACGAATATTAAAACTAAAACATAATATAAAACAGGAGGCAGTTTGTGCTCAGTAATGAGAATTTTCTGAGCAGACACTTTAAAAAGGTACAATAAGGAGACAACCGAAAACAAACAATTAAGGACCGGAAGTTTTAGAATATGGCGTTTTATAAAATATTGAAAAGAAATTAAAATTTATAAATGGTAAGATTTTTTAAATAATTTTGTTTTTAAAGCCCGTTTAAATTCAGCCAAATTCTGGAGATTAGTAAGAGCTGAGGGAAGTCTATTCCAGATGAGAGGGCCTGTTACACTAAAAGAACGATCATAGTAAACAGCTCGATTGGACCTAGAAAGTTCGCTTAGACGATTACTAACATCTAGATCTGCTGACCTTAGAGTAAGCTGTTTATTGCTTAAGTATTGTCGGATACATAGTTCCGATATATAGGCTGGCGCCATTCCTTGCAATGCTTTGAAGGTCATTAAGCAGATCTTAAACTCTATTCTTTCAGGACATCGAAGCCAGTGAAGGCGATCCCTTAGAAGTGGGGTTATACGGCAAGATTCACCAAAAATAAACATAAATTCTGTCTTTGTGGGATTTAGTTTAAGTTTATTGACAGACATCCAACTTGAGATTGTGTTAATGAGGCTAACCACCTCGTTTTTAAGGACGTCTTTTTCGTCCGGAGAACAAAAGTTGAAGATCAAACGATCATTTCCGTAGCCTTGTGATTCAAAGCCAGCTGAGTGAATTAGTCGTTCAAGACGATTCGTAAAGAGAATGAAGAGAATGGGGCCTAGGACAGAACCCTGGGGAACTCCAAATTCTATGGGAGTTTCAGGTGATGTACGTTTATTGAAAGTTACTGAGGCTACTCGTCCAGACAGGTACGATGTCATCCATTGGAGTGCATCACCTCGAACGCCAAATTCGGTTTCAAGCACATTTAGTAAAATACTATGATATACTGTGTCAAATGCCGCACTCATGTCAAGAACAGATATCAAACCCAACTTACCTGCTTCCATCCCGATGATCAAGTCTGAATCAACCCGCAAAAGAACAGTTTCCGTTGAATGAAACCGTCGATAAGCGGATTGATTTTTGGCAAACAGACCAGCGGAGTTCAAGTACCCCACTAATTGTTTGGCAACGATTTTCTCAAGCAGTTTTGATAGGAATGGTAGGTTGGATATTGGCCTGTAATTATCTGTATTATCAGTATTAAGATTTTGTTTTTTTAGTATTGGAGTTATAATTGATTTTTTAAGTGATCCCGTCACAAGTGAATTTACTAGAGACTTCTGGATAATTTCGGTAATTACAGGTGCTATATCCGGGAGACATTTTTTTAAGAGCCCGGTCGGTATGGGGTCTTGAGCGCATTGCTTGTTTGGGCAAGACTTCACAGCACGTATGACATCTTCTTCCGTTACTGCTGCAAAAGTAGTGAAGTTACCAGTGAGCGGAGTTGTTGCTGCGACAGAAGGCAATCCTACCCCACCGAGAGCCCGAATTTTTTCGACTTTACTCCTAAAATATTTCGCAAGACTATCCGCTTCAAGAGAGGAATCAATCTTAATGTTGCTCTCTCCACATAAAGTTTTTATATTTAAACCAATATGTAACCTGATATCTTATCTAAAATATCGCATTTCATAATAACTTAATCCTGAACCTTTAGATGCCGTATCAAAATTTATTTAAAGCATAATTTTTATGAAAATTAAATACTTTGTACACACCAACATTTAATCAAAAAGGATCGAACACTCTTCGAAATCAATGGTTTCTACATCAAAATAAACATATAAATATAAAACCACTGGTTTCGAAACATGTCGATCCTTTTTGATTAAATTATGATGTACACAAAGTATTTTATTTTCATGTAACATACATATATTTATTTATTTTGGATTTAATGAGGATTTAACCATCCCCCTCAAGGAGTTAACTGCTCCCCTCTTAACTGCTGTGAACTTTCAAAATGTATTTAAAATTTAAAAAAATAACTGAGTCAAATTCTAATTATGTGGGACCGACATTTATTTCGTATATTAACTGATGTAATGTCATTCACTTTCAGAGAATGTGCGAATGCCACCAAAACGAGTCTATCTGCTGAGATTCAGCTCGATCGGACGTCGGGAAGTGGGTTAATTTCCAAGATTTGTATTCATTCATTCATTCACAAAAACAAAATCTAAATTCAAATAGATATATTTAAAAAGGTCACTAAACACAGAATACACCGAACAGATTTTCAGGTTCAAAAATGACAAGGCCAAACAAAAGAATGTGTATAGAAATTCTTGTAATTTTGGATGGCTGAATTAAAATATTGAAGATAGATAAATTAATCCTGCTACCCTTTCTATTTTTGTAAAACAAGACAGAAACTGTTAAATTTTGCACCTGAGAGTCTTTTTTCTTCCATTTTTTCAGATACATTGGTCGTTTAGGTGCAACCATAAAACGGAACCCGTTAAAAAATATCAATGAAAATTTTTCCACACCTACGGTCAAACCAATAAACTAAGACTGTAGATTTTGATTAATTTAATTCAGCCAAACGGGCTGTACGAAAATACCCGTGGTCTAGAGTCTAGACAGGATCTCCGAAATAGAAAACGAGGATGATCGATAAAGATTAATGAATAATTCAGAAATTAAAAATAGATGCCGTTATAATCTTGTGAACTTTTTTTCATTTCTATGGCAACACTGATTTAGGAACAAATTATGTAAATGTCAAATTGTGTAATGTGTAAGATGTGCAATATATATTATATGGGCAATATTATACTTAATATACAAAAGTTTGCATATACTATTTTAATATATTTAATAATCGCGTACTTGCGGAGCACAAAAATTCAGTTTAACATTTTAATTTTTATGAATATGTAGCTATTTGGAATTGACTTCATGATTTTCTTAGAATAATGCATCTTAACAATAAAATTAACCTAAAAAAACTAAACTAAAAACTCACCAATCTACGAATCATAGCATTATAATCTGTTGATGTATAATTTTCCATGCAAGATATTCTGAAACAAACAACAAATTGTTAATATTTAAGTCAATAATAATTGTGTGGCACATACTCGACATTCCATCCAAACTAGAATTCTATACATTTATACAAAACTGGTAACTACTGAGTTTCTCCGAAGATTCAACATTTAATAGTTTACCAATTCCTTAGTCAAATTTAAAAAGTTTGTTGAGATGTTTGTATTAATATTTTTTCATCCTTGTCCTTTCTTAAATAATAATATTTTATTTAAGTCACATTTGCTAAAAAAACAGAATATCACCCTAGCTGTCTTTATTATCTACATTGTTTATTCTTGGGAATAATGATTCGTGATTAGTTATGGTTCAAATATTGTTACAATATACTGTCAAATTACCCATCTGGTAACTCATCTAATACATATTATTCCTTTATTTTTGAAATATTTTGCGTTTGTGATTACTCTATGTTTGCCTCACTCAAATGTAAATTGTTAACCTCGATACATGCTTTGTCCTGGTGAGGTTGATTTTTATGAGTACAAACCTGATTTATGTATTGTGAGATAAAATAAATATGACTAAACCTCAATCTGTTATCCAACTGGTTGTACCATAGAATAAGAAAGAAACTCTTTATTGTGTGGGTTGCATTTACAGTATTGGCTGTGTAGAAAACTTTGCTTGCTCCAAAAGGTTCAAAATAAACCAATTCTCCAATAGTTCGTATTCTCAGTCCAATTTTTCAAATCAATTTGAGTTGGCTTTGCCGAGATGTACCAATTAATGTACCTACCAACTATGTACCAATTAATTATTGCAGTAACATGCAGTAAGTCAACCAAATACGACTATTGCTAATAAATTTATTAAAAATTTACGAAAAAAAACACACAGAACGACAAGGATGTCCATCGACTGATTTAGATTTAATTCTATTTTTGTAGGTTTTATGCACCATGAATATTGGTGGAATTCATTCAAGTATATTATGAAACTAATAAATTACCAACCAGATATAATGTCTAATATTAAAAGCAGAATTTTAAAAGAATGGCCGTAATATTGAACCAATCTTACACCATATTGCAAAGGTATAAAATATAGTATTTTAGTGACTTAGGGTGTGGGTTGAATAACCTCAAATGTGTCATCCCTCTTTAGATGTTCATCCCAGAACCATTTGGAAATTTAACCATGTTGTGTTATATTTATAAATTATACAAAATGCTCATAAAATTCATAGGAAAATACATCATTAGTGACATCTGAGAATTCAGCCTATTTGAATGGTAAAAACGAATCATTAACGGCGAAATTAATGCTAACAGCATTACAATAAATAGGCATTTTGACACGAAAAGCGTCCAACTCAGGGAATTAAAGTTTATAATGGAGTTGTAAAGCAATAAATGTATTTTGAGAGATATTAAAACATTGATAAAAATGGTACACCAGAGGTAACTGACATTCTTTTGGAAACGGTAAAGTGTCAGTATTAACTAAAATACCTGTTTTCTATTGTAAACGATAGTAGCACAATGAGTTCACGTGAAGAAATTGTTACTTCGGTGCTTTCAATCGGAGATTGAACGACGAAAACACTCTAAAACTAACACAAATTGTCACGAATACCGAACACAACTTAACAACCATGGACACCTCACAAAACTAGCTAGGAAATACACAGAAAAGAAAACGTCAGATTAACCAGAGGCAAAAATAGACTGGTTGTCTCACAAATACAAAGCTCTCACCTTTATTATTGCTCTCAGTCAAAACAAATACATTGCAATCGATGGGATTTGCTGGGAGTAAACCAAAATTTAGTAGGAGCACTTTTAACTGATAGAATAAATGTACACTACCAGAAAGAAAGAAATGCGTTACTCACATTAGTAGTTCATCTGACTCGTTCAGTTCTGATCACGCTTTGGTAGCCCATACCATTACGTGCTATTCCGTTACTTCAAAATTATTTATTTTTAATTATTAAATCCAAACATTAGACGCTTAGCCTTCCTTCATTTAAGTTTTTTGTTTTTTTTGTATTATTTGTTGAAAACGTGATTATCTTCATGTTGCTTGTTGACCATTTTTTAGATTTCCTCATTTTCATATCTGTTGATTATGTTTGTAAGTTTTCAAGTGAACATCTACTCATCACGGTTCTGGCTGTTAGAGAATAATTTACGTAATGAATTTGTGGTACGTATACACTTACGAACTGAAATTTGTGTTTCGGTTCGCAAATGAGAAACTTACAATTTTCTCTCGGGTGATTTTTTTGCCTTTTGCCACACGTTTCACCAAGTTCGAGTTGTTGTTTTAGTATGTGATGGTTTGATGTGTAAAATATATTATACAACTAACTAACTATCAGGTCGTTTTTTCTCAGGGGTAGGCAGAGAGGATGAACTGCCAAAAATACTTGGCCCTGACTCCTTGATTTACTCACATTCGTACATTGCCCCATATACACCCTTTTGTTATTCGGACTTTTGGCATGGCTTGACTCAAATATATTTTACTTGATCGTGCAATGTCTTCCTCGGGAGTCCCCGACATTTTCTACTATTCTCTCGTTTTTCTTTATTCCTTTACTCAACATCTACAAGCCCAAACCATCTCCATTTATTAATCATACTCACTACCTTTAAATCAGCCTTGAGTTATTTGTGAATCTCCATATTTTTTGCACGATCATTCACGGTTTGAGCACTTTTCCATATATGTGTAAGCTGATTTTATGTAAATCTTTTAATTTCCGGAAAATAAAATAGAAAATATTCGTTTGATATGTCCCTAGGTATATACATGACTTGAATTCACAGAAAGACCAAAGCGAACACGTGCTCCAGCATTTGTCTCTGTGATTTTACACGCAGATGGAGGCGGCAGTTCGAATTATTAGACCTTAAGTATTTACTGAACAGTTTCACCGGTCCCGCAATAAAAAAATAGAAAGCCAACTTGGAAATACACCCATTAGTCGGCAGATTTAGCTCAAGACCCTCATCAAGTCGTAATCCGAAATGGGTGTATTGTTAAACCAGCGACCCGGCAATAAAAACCTTCGCCCAAGGCTAGGCTATATTGTAATTGTTTGAAAGCTTTGTACAAATGTCATTTTAGCATCTTTTAAAATAATAATAACGACTACGGTGAGAATGTCGATGCCAGCGCCACGGACTCAACCAACGTACCGAAGTGGTGTAAAGCGGAACCACTTTAGTTACAGCACCCCACGACAGGCGCGCTACGGTCGCTGGATTGCGCAGCTGAAGACAGTCCCGACCAAAAACAGTCAAGAGTACCCAGTCAGACAGTCATCATCTCGCCCCCCTTGGGGCGGTCGCCGAGGGGCCTCCGCCCAGGAGGCTGCCCTCTCGACAGTCACAATCTCGCCTTTCGAGAGTCATCATCTCGCCCCCCCCTTGGGGCGGTCGCCGAGGCGCCTCCGCCCAGGAGGCTGCCCTCTTGGCGGTCACGATCTCGCCTAGTTCTCGACACTTCACATTTCCGCACTCGACAGTCATCATCTTGGGAGTCATCAACCTGCTCTCCCTCTTGGAGCGGCGCCGAGGCAGCTGCCGACCAGGGAACTGCCCTAGCAGAAGTTACCGTCTCGCCTCCGCCGAGAAACTTCCTGCTCTCCCCCTTTGGAGCGGCACCGAGGCTCTTCCGACCAGGGAGCTGCCCTAGCAGAAGTTACCGTCTCGCCTCCGCCGAGAAACTTCCTGCTCTCCCCCTTGGAGCGGTGCCGAGGATTTTCCTACCCAGAAGCTGCCCACTCAGAATTCGCTGCCTGCCGACTCCGCCCTTCGGAGCCTTGGCCCAGGTTGAACTACTTCCGCCCTTCGGATCCAACCCAAGTTGCCGCTTGTGTTGTCGGTGATAAGTGCGAACGTGGAGATCCGTGATTCCAGAATCATCGTAAAGGGAAGTGTCTGCACATTTTTTGCATAATTATCTCGTAACGTGACCCAACTTTTAAGACAGTGAATGAAGATAATTTAGGATTAAGAAAAAGGACAATTAGTTTTAATAATTAATTTTAAGAACTATCATTAAGCCTAGATTAAGACTAACCCTTCTTTATACATTTTATTAAATAAATTTTAAGAGTGTTTTGTAACTAAGTAATTTCTTTTTTTACTCGTTCCTCCTTTTCTTTTACATGAATAATATTAGTTATTAACTTCCCTGAAGTAGAGTTGTAACACGTTTATGTATTATTTTGAAAAAACGTACATAAGTAGATACTGGAATGCCAAAAAAGTGATGCCAGCATAAAAAGTTTTTGTTGCTTTTGGTGCTCGTTGATACGTTGATTTGTCTATGCGATATGTGACATTTTGTTTCGAGTGCGGGGCGTGCGAGTTTCTTCCGATTTGTGCAAACTAACCATTATACCTGAAATAATAAGCAAAATAGAAATATATCGAACTTAACAATACAGAGTTTATATTTACATACATATAAGTGTTTTATCTGTTCGGTTATTCAGAAAACTTTGTTAAAGTTTTCGTTGTGAGATTTATGAAGCACGAAAGAAATACCTGTTTTCAATGGCGAAAATATACGATATCTCCTTTTTCAAAATAGGGAAACTCTGAATTCTGTCCAGAAACAGAATTTAAATAGAAATGATTAACAAGACACTCCGGTTTCGCATTATACCAATATGTATTTAGGAATGCTAAATGTATTTGTGTTTCTTGCGATCTTCACTTTCTTCTGTCAAGTTCGATATGGCGTGGATGGTAAGTCTTGCAGTTTTATACTGTTTAAACAACTAACGTTTTATAAATAATATTGACATAGATATTACGTAATTTGGGCAGTAATTAAACGTATAATGAATTCATCATCTTCACTTGCAGTTTTCTTGTGGTTATTTTATGCCATTTTGATGTTAAGATATCATTCTCGATAAAATAACTTAAATACAATATCGGAGACATGTTTGTTTCAGTCATGTCATTGCTCCTAGTTTATAGAAGAAAATGTGTTTTAACAATGGCAGATTTAATTTGACATCATGTTATCTTTTGGTTCATAGTAGTGAAGATTGTACTGGTAAATGTCAAATCTTTAACTCAAGTATAATGGTAATACTACAAGAGTGTGCATTGCAATCAATATACCGTATTACTTCTACTTATATTCAAGTGACAGTTCATAAATAAGATACCATTGATGTGATTGAAACGCTGGAACATTAGCCACTGATATTTTATTATAAGTAGTACTCCAATCCCAAAATCTTGTTGCATTATTTTATTTTTTTATTTAAAGTCACAAACTCTTGTAAAATCTAAATCAATGTCGCCTCAATTCCATTGTAAATTTTTTACATTGTACTTGTAGTCTTTATCAGTACCAAGCCACTTACTTAGTTTACGTAACTTGCAAACCCCTTTTCTGCTTTGTCGCACATTTCGAAACCACATGTTGCCTCAATTCCATTGTACTCCATCAGCACTAAATTTTTTACATTGTATTTGTAGTCTTCATCAGTACCAAGCCACTTACTTAGTTTATGTAACTTGTAAACCCCTTTTCTGCTTTTGATTTCATACATTCAAAGATTATGGTCATGTCTATCTAGATGTCATTTTAACTTGAAAGTACCGACTTAACTTAGCTATAATCTGGAGGTTTGTCCTTAAAATTCCTTGTGGTTAATGTCAAATAGGTGAATTGTCCAGAAAAGGCGATTTTTTGTAGATTTATTTGTGTAAAATTAGCGGAAAAATCGTTTTGAAATACGTATTAGATATGCCACAATTTCAATTTTCTTGAATGGCTAACACAGGCAATGGGATTAAAAGAAGGAAAATTGATTTATTATTGTATTATCCCGTTAACCTACAATTAAACAGTTTGTCAACAGGATGTACATGTTCAATTACAAGTATTACAAATTAAATATTATTACTAATTAGAAATACGCATAATATTGTTACTACTTATAAGATATTCAGATTTTTATTATTGGCACACATAATCATAACACTAAATCTACATCCTAATAAATACTAAATATTGATAGCGATGACTATTATAGAGTATTTCTACTTATGAGCCATGTTTTCAGCACATATCTGAATCTATTTGGGAAGTTACAATTTTTTATATTATGTATTTGGGAACATGTTGAACATTTTGGGGACGTTATATTCTAGGGTTTGCTGTCTGTATTTACTGCTATATTTTGGGACAAGCATGCCTTCATTCTTTAGTGAACCTAGTGTTGTGTTCATGTTCCAATTTATTTTTATATTCAGATTCAGATATATGCAGAATCATATATACCGAATACTGCACGACCCTGCGCAGAAAAGTTCCACACTGAACTGCGCTGCAGACCACCTCCTTACAATAGCAAATTTAATTTTATGCGCAGGGTCTTGCAGCATTCAGTTTATGTCGATTGCTTACCGACACGTGGGACGACGGGTTTATAAATGAAAAAAATAAATTGAAATAACACGATATCAAATGAAGAGATGGATCAGACCCTAGACAAACCAAGAAACTCCTCGATATGGACAGTGCACTCGCTGAGGGAACTGGTAGGACTACTAACGGGACACTGCCTTCTCATGAGACACATGCAGATATTGGGAGTGGAAAACACCAATAGATGCAGGAAATGTGAAGAGGATGAAGAGACTCCAATTCACCTATGGTTCCAATGTCCTGCCCTGGTGGGAACTAGGCTCAGATAGCTGGGGAGACATACAGTAGAACCAGAAGACATAACCAATGACAACTCTGGTGAACTTTATTAAAGGGACTGGGTTGTTGTTAAAGGAATGAGGTAAAATGGGAGATAGCACAATGGGCCTATGGCCTAAGTGCTCACGGGAACTACGTGTAAACCGTCTCCGCTTTTAAAAAAAAAATAAAGAAAAATGAAGAGATTAGTCACCCATTTTTAAATGACCTTCCACTTCAGAAACCCTAGAGCCGCCTACGATATAAGGGTGTCTGTTACATATTTAGATAGATTTATTGAAAATATTTATTTTTTTATTTCCAACAGCTCTCAAATGCCACTGTGACATCTGCTACAAAACTAACAACACATGCGAGACTGATGGCTTTTGTTTTACATCAACATCATTGGAGAAAGGAGTTGTTACTTACTCCTACAGGTATGATACAACCTTAAACTGTCTTGTTTCACACAATTTTAAAAGTTTCGTCAAAGTGATTTATTAATAACTTGGAGGTCACCATGTCGCCTGTGAGGCTTGTGCTAGCCCTCTTAGATGCAGAATCAAAACCTACACAAATATTCATGCATTTCATAAAAAGGCACCAAAAAATTAATCGGCACTCAAATAATATATTGCTCATTAGTTTCATTTACGGCAATGCAATGCGAAGTGATACAAAATCATGTGTTTTTGTTTTGAAAATTTGATCGCCTACAAATTTACAGATGCTTTAATTAAGTACTGCGAGTAGAACACATCTTCTTGGCCTTTGAAGTCATCTAACATTTTTTTATTAGTCTTCTTATAGGTCTATAAAAAATACTTTGGCGGGAATTTCTGCCTTATCCACATCTGCGTAAAGAGTGTTTGATTTATTGATTATCATTTTATATGTAGGCCAATAAGATCAATATTGAAATATACCTCTTGGAGACTCACTTTCTGTTGTAATTTTAAACCATCCATTTAACTTCAGATTAACACTGGAAAGGGTGTTTATTTAATTTTATATAAATTACATTCTTCTTTACTAATAATTGTGTTTTGAATTTTATACAACTGATAAACAACTTTTTACCGTATCACTCAGCAATGGCGTATTTACAAAAAAAATGTCTTTAAGTGTTGGAAGTTTCCAGGCGTTCTGTTTTTGATACGTCTGCTTACATTAAAAAAATATATATCACCGAATATTAATACAAAAAAATAAACTGCTTACTGTGGTTTAAAGCCAATGAATCCACTTCTATTTCAAATATTTTTTTAAATGAAAAATGTAAACTATAAATTGAAATAAATTAGCAAAAATCATCTACTTAAATTTCGTCCGCCGTGGATAAGATCTGGAGAGATGATACTCTCAGTATCGCCCTGGTGTAAGACCACCATTCAGAATTGAAACGTTGCTTGAAATGGCTTTGGCCGTGTTTGGTGACCATATCTGAATAGCCAGGGACTTACTCACCTTCCTCTTCTCCTTCCCTCCCTACTACCTCAAGCCTCAATTGGGATATGTTGTCAAACCCAATGGGAATGCCATAGTCTCACGGGCTCCAGACGGTTGGGAGCATTTGGGACTCTTGTGCGGTTTCACATCAGCTTCAATTTTTTGGCACTTAGTGCCTATTTTTATATCTTGTATTCACTTTAGTAGTGTTATGGAATTTTATTTCCAATTTTGCATGTAGGGGACATAATATTGGAAAGACTGCACATTGCATGTTATTGGGGATGTTATTATTTTAATCCTGGTATAGAATTAATTATTTTCTTTATTTTTCGTTTTAAGTCAAATTTACTTCCACACCTTCCTCTACTCCATCTCCTTCCCCTCCCCGTTACCTTCAGCCTCACTACTCACGTTGTAAGCAGTTGGGACTCTTGTGCGGTTTCATATAAAAAAAATTAAATGCAAATTTTACAATGGCCAGCAAAGTAAAGGGATTTCATTAGAACTTATCTTCCTAAATATTATTTGCCGCTCAATAAAAAAGAGATTGAGGTAAAAAGCTTTGAATATGTAATATTAATCCAATATGATAAAGCGTAATTATGTAAATAAGCAATACAAGAAAAGTATAATGGATTTAACCTCTCAGACAAAGACTTTTATTTACTATGTGTTCCTTTGCGAACTGTCAAAACGTGATAATTTTTGTGTTATTTACGAGTTTTGCTAAAAGTTTCATAACTCACGTTTTGGGAAACGTAGCCTCATTCTAAAAAATGTTTTGGAAAGATTATGAAATCCACTATCGCATTGTGTTGTTATACGTAAATATTTGCATTTCTAAATATACATTTTATGAAAACGTCAAAAATATGTAAAAATCGCTTACCATTATTTCAAAGCCGTGAAAAATGTACTTTTTTCTGAGTATCATAAAGAAATAACACTTTATATATTGAAGAAATATAATTAAAAACTATTAGTCACCTCAAAATATTAACCGTCCAAACTAAAATATTTTTAATAAATTATTTAGAAACGCAATAAATTATGAACGAACAAGATGACAGATCAAATCGGCTTAGATAATGCACCTCTACGTTCCATAGATATTCTTGAATACAGACGTGTAGCGTTATTCATTATCGATACTCTGTTTTTTTAAATCATGGCAATCCGTATACTAGTGATGGAAATAAATCGATTTTTGTAAAATCTCGCGCGTTTACGTGAAAAGACGTTCTAATGTCTTGACCGCTATTATCATATTTACGTCTTTTGACGTTCTAATGTTCTGAGTGGTTAAGTAAATGAAAGTCTAAAATTGAAAATTTTTAGTTTGTAGGGTTTGTTATGCGTCGTAGTTCCGGAGGGAGTTTATTCTAAGCCTTATGCCCTGATACTCCAAAACCGCTATCTCCAAACATGGTATTTGGCTTGCGCTTTGGTTCAATCAGCCTGCCGATAGCTGATTCAGTTGCTGATCTAAGAGTTGACTGCCGTAGACCATGATTTTCCAGAATAAATTCATTGATGGATTTAAATACCATCTAGAACAATTTGTACTGGATTCGTTCAAGGCACTTGAGCCTGGGAAGGTGTAACTTAACTCCTCGTGCTAATTTGATCGGTTTTGGAAACAAACCGAAGCAATACGAAGCTATTACCCGTAGAGTCAATTTCTTCGCTATTCGGAACAGCTTATATGGTCTCATAGAAATTGTTGTTTCTCCCTTACCATCATAGTTAGAAATATGAACTAAATAATGTTAGAAGAAGAAAACACCAAGCTTAACATTAAAATATAGAAATTAACTGTAGAGTAATTAAAATGCACACATCTATGAAACCAAATGTTCCGATAGCAATTTGAGAAAAAATCATTAGGCTTTATGAATTTTTTATTAATTATTTTTAAATGAAGAATGACAAAAAGTGAGGTGGCAGTAATATTTATATTTATTTGTCATATAATTTTATTTTTTTATTATCAGTAGTTTTAGTTCAGTGTTTTGCTGAAAAAAGCCATTTTTAAAACTTTTTTTTTGATTTTAAAATTTTAATATTTCCAAAATGATGTGCTTATTTTTGATAATAACATTTGAAAGCGTATTTCATCACATTTCAAAAACAGTTTTTAGCTTTCGGATACATTCAGAACTTCCCATTTATTTGGATTTTATTGAGAAGCGGAAATAAACACAAATTATCCCACTTTCTGACAGCATCTTTAAGAAATATAACAGTCAATAAAAGGGTTAACATTATATAGTCATCGTTAAGTGCATTAGCTGTTGAACAATTTGATGGCCGTGGCATTCATAGTTTAAACCACGGGTGCACAGACTTAAAGAAGATGGCTTGACGGGCCGGATTCGCAAAGAAAACAATATTTTATGCACGTACATCAAGTTTATCATTTATATTATTGTTCAACAAAGATATTACAGCTGTTATAAACATTATAGTAACTCCACACAGGAGGCCCCGAGGAAAATGATTTCTCTTATGGCCTATGTCATCTCTGGGGATGCTGTGTGTGTGTGTAGAGTCTTTTTGAGGAGAGGAAGGAGTGAACATGGGTTTTGAAGAGACATGTTGTAAGAGGGAGGAGGCCGGCAAAATCGTTCCACAGCCGAGTTGTAGAACTCAAGAACGAGTTGTAGAAGCGACCCGTTCTCGTGTCAACTGTGTACAAATGTTGGGCGCGCGTTTGGCGTGTTTTTAACTTGCACATTTTAATGCATTATCCACCAAGAATGCAAATTTTTTCAGATTTCCATTATTCAAATTATGACGGAGATTGTCATTGTTTTGTAGTTCAATTAGTTTCTGCTTGAACATTTTCAACCACAATTCCAAAGGAGTTATTAAATATTTATAATAAGGTTTGACCTTTTTAAAATCGGCAAACTTTTCTTCGAAAAAGAATATTAGTTCAGTAATTTCGTCCAAATAAATTGATTTGCAATCAGTCTTATATGTATCAGAAAAAAAAATTTACACAAAAAAATGTAAATAATTTTCTGCTTGTAACCGAGTTAAAAATACATTTAGTTTGCCTTGAAAAGAAGAAACTTAAAAATATGGTTCTAAAACAAAATGATCTTTGTCCTGAAGCCGAGTATTTAACTGATTCAAACGATTTACAATATACCCCACGAGAGCCGCGGCAAACGGTTCATTGTTTGCGCAGAGGGAATTTAAAGTTGTCGTTATAATGTATACAATGCGAAATAAAGTTGCGGGCCGCGGTCTGTGCATCCCTGCTTTAGACTTATAATCAACCTCATATCACAATTATAAATGGATAACATATGAATTTAACATTAGAGCTCTGCCTGGGATTAGAAGGATTACTGCAACATACTATTTTCCATCATGCACTATTCCAACTTTAAACAGAATACATATTGACAATTCACCTTGCAAAACATACAATATGCTAATCCATATGTTCATATGCCTTGTAAATATTACAATCATAATCATATAACAATGAGAATGAGGCAAGGGGTGTGTGTCAAAACCGAGTTGTGTAGCAGTACGTCCCCCCTGCCTACCCCTGGGGAGGTTAGTTTGTTATAATAACATTCTATGCGATACCTGAAAGATATTTCGTAGTTATTTTTACACATCATGCCGTGCTTAGATATGCATAAGATAAATCTTTTAATGAACTGCGCAAACCCTTTTATGAAACACATTTTTTTTTACCAAATTCTTTTTCAGTTATACCCGCTTAGGGCGAAATAGGTAGACTTGACCTGAAATTTGTCATTTTTTAGGCCAATTTTAAACTATTTCGAAAGATCGTTATTTTATCTACCAAAGCAAGATGTTAAATTTTGAAAAATAATGTTTTTTTCATATCATAATAAAGTGTTACCGTTGGTTGATGCGCAGATTTGTTGCATTTTCAAAGGTGAATTTGTATTATACAACAAATATTTAAAATCATATAATTATACAGTATACACAATCGATAAATTATCTACGAATTGTATGTATAAGAATTTTGTTTTTATTTCAAATAAAATTACTAATAAATAAATTAGATCACGCATTTAGTGACGAAAATCCCTCAATTTGACTATTTATTTATGGTCTTATAAATTGGTATAGTTCAGATTTTTTTACATAAATAATTTACCAAGACAATATTGAAACATTAGAAATAATTTATGACCAAAAAATATATTCTTAAAGTATATAGTAGTAATTAATTTCGATTCGCGTTTGTGCATTTTTATTAACTCGGCGCAAGACAAAATTTTGTCAGTCTCCGCCGCGACCGGGCGGCGAGCGGACGTGTAGTCCACGCCGGTCTAGTTAATAACATTTTAAAGAAATTCCTCGCTTAAAAATGGGGAGGAAAATACCCTTGGAAAAAAGTTTTATTAGAAAACCCAAATCACGACATCAAAAACGTACATGGGGGATATATTTTCAGAAAAAACAAATGTTAGTGATATTTAATTATCCGTGTACATTGTACGTACTTAATATGCTACTGGGTCGTTCGAAAGAATCACTCAGAATATGCATATATTTTTTATAACATTTGGCGAAAATTTTGTATTGTTTAATTTCAAGGGAAAAGAATCAACTATGGACTATCAGGAGTTTATGTCTGTCATCGATGTTCCATCTATAAATGTTAAAACATATGCCAAATTACATGAAACTGTTTGTCATTTGTGGTCAAAAAGTGCCATGAACCAAATGAATTTTGATTCGCGATGTTTGATTCAAATCATGTTTTTGGTCATAATTTCTATTCTATTGTCCAATTCACTATTACATTGGTATAATTCAATATATTTAATATTTTTTGTGTTTCTTTTTGTCAGTTTCATAATGTTTCACTTTTTTTTTAATAGCCCTTCAAAACTGCACTGTCTGTTTTTGCAGTTCGTTTTGCCACACCCTGTACTTCCGATCGTTATAAGCCTCCCCACTAGTGTAGCTAACTGCCCACTTTGCTAAATCAATCATCATCCAATCGTTGCTCAAGTGGAGAACATATTTTATGATCATTCAATACACCAACCTGATCAACTTGTTACGGATAAGGACAATAGTAGAATGGTGATGTATAATGTATTGTGCATGTTTTGGTTCCTCTCTCTCTATCAAAGATACTACGAATATATTTAAATCCCGTGAACCCGGTATTTCTCGGGGTTACATTTGTGTAATTTATGGTTTATTCCTGTCGGAACTTCATGCATCACAATGTTATATGGTAATTATTTTATATTATTCATGAAAAAAATAATAACTATCAATTTTTCTTCTGATGGGTTTAATTACCTTTAATAAATTATTGCATCTTTATCACTGTCTCTCACACACACGCACGGTGCTCTTAAAAGTTATAAATGATTCATTTTGATGAAACTATTAGTACATAAGCTAGTTATTTTACTTTATTTTGGACATTTAAGTAAACATATACTGTCTCCTGGTGACCCATCTGTCCTCGAGTCGTTCTTAGACTCTTTATTATTATTATTAAGATTGGTTCAAAGAGATTTTTTTAATACGAATTTGTGGTAAATATGTTTTTTTTTAAGATTATCAAGAAATGTTAATGATAGGTATTATTTGTAAACAGTGGCGGCTCGTACTTTTGGGTGTACTAGAGTGCTAATATTACAAAAAAATGGCATTATTTAAATTTAGTTTTTTGTATGAAGATTTTTAGGAAACTGAAAATTCCTCAAAATCTTCATACAAAAAATGGAATTAAAAAAAATCGTTCTCGACTAAACATCAATTGTCAAACGTCACGAGCCGCTACTGTTTGTAATAAGAACATAGTTTAAAAGTATGTAATGGTGTATGTGCCCAATGAATTGTAGTCAGTGGGGAACCAAGTCAGTGTGTGTGTATGTGGGGGGTAGCTAGTATAAGTTTGTGCAATATAAGAGATATATGTAACGGTACGGAATACCAAGGTGCCTGGAACTAGAGAACGTGTTCCCTCCAGATATGCCGTTGTGGTGCCTCAAGAAGCGCAACTCTTGCTGCCAACAGGACCTGTGCAATAGTCCACAGCCTGCCACAGGTAACTTCAGGCGTACCTCAATCAATCAACCAACCTAACACCATTGTGAACTTTTGCGTATGTACCTTTGTGTGAAGTGTTTTCATTTACTTTAACAAATAATGTAGCTTAACATACTGCTTAACGCGCAAAGTGGATATCCCAATGTATCTGAAAAGAATACATTGGGAATCTATGTTAAAATTCTGAAAAAATCTTTTATATTTTATCCAAATTATAAATCTATTCAAACATCTCGATTGGCTACCCCCGTTTATTAAAAGTATAATATGAAAGAATTAGGAAATATCATCTGTGATTTTGATATTGCTAGTGTTTAATTTGCTCAATAACAGTAATGAAGGTTTTTGAATGCGTTTTTATCATCCCTGTTAACACACTAAACCCCTCCTGTGTGCAATGCGATGCAGGTGTCTCGACCGCAGAATGATGTTTCCCCAAGACAACCCCATCCTATGCCTATCGTCTACGGCGCGCAATGATACCGTGGTGATTCACTGTTGCAAGGAGCACATGTGCAACCGAGACTTAAAGTTGCCACTGAACCCGAACAAGACTCCAGGTAACCGTCTGGCTACCGGCTACCGGCTACCGGCTACCACCAACCCACTAATCCAAACACTTTCTTTCAGCAGGTTGATGGTTGCATGCATCATTTTACTATTGTTTTAGGCTCTAATTTGCAAGCTCTCTCTTTCTTTCCTTTGCTACGCATATTAATATGTACATATAGTGCTTCCAGTTTTTACTATTTTGTAGAAGAGTTCTAACATAATATACTTATACTTGAATCATTATTTAAAATAGATGAATCAGTCAGTTTGCTGTGAATTAAATCTATATTTGCTGGCCATATGTATAAATGTGTTGAATTAATCATGTTTGTATTAGAGTGATAATAAGTTGGTGGATGTCGCTAGATGTTATGACAAAGAAGCAGTGTTTCCCCCCGTGGGCTACCCCGTGTGGTGTCGAGAGCACGTGGAGGAGCCGCGGAGCGAGACCGATTGCTGCACGGATTACGACTTCTGTAACAATCGTACCAATCTACTGTCCCCTCAGCCAGGTACAACTTTGGCCTCATCACCGGGAGCTTGTTGTGACGTCCTGTTACTGGTCTGGTCATCATTTGCATCTTGTCCTGTCATAGAGCTGGATATTGTTGTCCCGAGTATTCATATTCAGGAAAGGAATAAACACAAATACTACACTGATGCTTCTCCCTGTTATCCTGCAGCAGGAATTTATGGTGGACTATCCTCTGCAGGTGTGAGATTCTCAATTTGCAGTCGGTACTCTGTGATAATGTCAATCGATTCATAACTTGGTGAATTTTACATGTTTGTATAACTCGTCTGATTTCTTCATTGTGTTGTAAATTCCTCTCTTCCTCTGAGTATTTAAGCTCTCGATTGTCTTTACAAAGCTCTTCCTCAATTGCTCGTTTTTCCAAAATCCAATTGTCCTTCCATAATTTGTCAAATGTATGCGTTTCATTTCTACATATATGTCATTCATCTCTGCATTCAAGTTCACTGTTCAGATTTGGATGTTTGCAGATATACGTGCAATTGGATTCAATTCTAAGTCTCATGGGTAATAGCGATGCATGATGTGGCCATTCATAATTACACTTTCATTTGAAATAAATCCCTGGGTACTTTATAAGTTGCATTTTTGGGAAAATAATATCAGGCTCACAGTCTTCCGTTTCAGTTCGTTTCAAACGTTCAATGATTGTACCTTAATTCTTGGAGAATACAGTTTTGTTTTGCATGTTTATTGAGATATCTACCTACTGAAAGTATTTCAACATATTGTGAGGGTGTTTGCCTCAAGTTTAGTCCTGTTTTCACAGCGCAAGTAATTATCCTATCAATCTTTGAGTGAAAATGGTATGGAAGTTATTAGTGAATGAAGAAGGTGAATAGTTTATTGGTCTTGGTGTAATTATGTAAATTAAAATTTAAAAAATATTTAATATTTATTTTATTTTTATTTTCTAAATATATATTTTTGTTTATAAATAAACAGAAAATTAGATTTAACACCATTTTATTATATTATGTTTGTGAATGGGACAATATTTTTTGATACTTATTTACATGTTTCACTCCCTACCATGATGCAAATCCATCAGCAGAATTAAAAGCACCATTGATTTTTTTCTTTTTTAAGTTTGTGGAAAACTGATGTTTTTTTTGTTCATTTGGGAACACAAATAAGATTACAGTAGCAATACAGGAGAGCTGCGATTTCCTATTTCGTTTTCATTGCAGGATGTGAAACATGTGCTTACCTAGTTTCTATACAGTTCTCTCTCAGTAATCCTCCACTCGATTATCTGACAATTATTATTATAATCTGCCATTATTTTTACTAACTGAAAGCACAAATGAAGCTCTATAATTTTCCAGTATTCGTAAGTTAAATTCAGTAATCCTTGGCGTGCCTAGACTTGAGCACCGAGCTTTGTAAACCGACAGGTTGGTCTATCTTAATCTTACGCACTCAGTTACTATACGGTCGTCTACCTTGTTAGAGCTGACCATTTTGCCAATCACCAAAGTTTATAATTGTTGTTTTATGACAGTTCGGTTGGTCCTCTACGTATTCTAGCAACTGTCGTATGTGATTCTGTTCATTTCGTTCTGCCACGTTTTTTGTTTAAAAATGTTTACAAAATTAAACGTGATACTTTCACTTAAAGCCAGTACAAGTACAAATTTTAAAATAAAAACTGTATTAATTTTTAGAATACGTTGTACCTTACATGTTATACATTGTACTATAATTCACCGCTTTCACTAATTGGGCATTTGCCCGGTTTTTAGCAGATTAGTGAGAGAGAACAGTACTAATAGCTTTAACTTAAACAGTCTTATCCCATCTAAAGAACTGCATCCCATTTTCCATATTTGTAATGAAAAACAGTATCCCTTTGGATTCATGTCCTGTCTACCTGAAATGTAAGTACCTACTCATATTATACTGTGTTTATTAACAACATTTGTATTATTTACATCTACTTGCTTATAACGTTTTGCTTGCGATTTGGCTATGATGGTTAGTTCGAAAGTAATTTACGAATTCAGCGGAATCCTATTTAATTTTTTGCTCAAAAAATAATTTTGTAAGGTTCATGCAACACAACAACCAAGAACATTACAAATGTACAGGCAATCCTAGAAGTGTGGTCTATACTGATTTAAAAGAAAACTGATGTTGCCAAATTACATTTGAATTTTACAAGAATTTACCAGACCTTTCGAATCTTAGGTCCCAGATGGCAAAATAAAGAATGTCTACATTTGAAAGTGCAACTCACTTTCATTATTTTATCTCCACTAGTCAGACAATTTAAAATTTTATAAAAAGTCAGATTTTTCTTTTTATAATTTTTTGATCCATAAATGTTTATAAACAGACAAAACTTAAACAAGTACTTTGAATAATATATGTGATGGGTAGTCTCTTCAGAAAAGACCTGAGACTCCTTGACCTGACTGACATTTAATTGACCCTCATTACGAAGTTGACTGTCATATTTTTTTTTATCTATTGACATGGAATCTTACCTTGCAACAAGTGTATCCAACCGTTTTAAGGTCAACTTTTTCGCCGCTACGCGCATCAATTCATGCGAAAATAATTAGTGCCCCCAGCGCTACGCGCATCATATCATGCGTTTGACTTTAGCGGCTGTATACTACGTAAATACGTGACGAATTTAGCAGATAACTGAACCAAAAAATAGTTCAATCCTTTATCTTACTGACATCTGGAGTTTGCTGGTTAAAATATAATAAATTGTTTACATTAAACATTGTGAAGGCGATGATTCGTTAAATCTTCATTCAGTCATTTGAATGTCGCGCCGCTGAACCGTTGTGTCATCCATAGTATTTCTTAGGTGATCCAATCTGCTTTGATGGACTTATGCGTCGATGTAAAATATTTTAAGTAATTTATTTTTCTGTGGTACATTAGTTTGTTTGTGAACTTAAGTGACGTGACGTGTTTTAAAAATAGTTATTTTACTCAAGACTTTTTTACTGACTTTCTTTTGTGATTTTATTTGTAAATTTTGTGGACAACCTAAATTGTAATATATCTGTCTATATTTATAGGCTTACCGTTTATATATCAAAATTGAACTCCTTTAAAAATGGCAAACTGCAGTCTTACGGAAGACGAAATTTATGAAACATTTTTAGACATTTACTCTGATTTAGAAATAAGTGAAGATGATCAAGATATACCAATTACTGAAGAAGTTAGTGACTGTGAAATAAAAGCCCCCGGGACAAGCCAAGATCATGACTCTCGTACACCTAACTTAGACTATACCGTAAATGCAAACTGCTTTTCTTTTTGGACTTCTGGTCCATTTAGTCCAATATTTCATGAATTTGATGATTTTGTGTCAGGTTTTGATCCAGCCACTTTATTTTCTGGTAATTCATCGTAATTGACTTTTTTGAATACTTCTTGAACAAAGAAATAGTGACAAAAATGGTGATCGAAACTAATCGATATTACATAGCCACCATATCAAAACAAGAACCTTCCCAAAAATCCAGACTTCGTAAATGGGTCGACACATCTGTCGAAGAAATGTACATTTTTTTTGGACTGTTAATGACTAGAAACCGACATCTTACTATCGAAGAACACTGGTCCACTGACCCATTGCTCGCTAGTACAATTTTCGGAAAAACCATGTCTAGGGATCGTTACGAAATTATATTGCAAATGTTACGCTTCTCAAACCCCGACACACAAATTCCTGGTGACCGACTTTACAAAATTAAAATTCTAATTGACCATACCCAAAAGTTGTTCAAAAAAACTTTGATACCTTATGAAAATTTATGCATCGATGAGAGCATAATTGTTTTCAAAGGGCGTTTAATTTTCAAACAATATATACCATCCAAACGTCACCGGTTTGGAATTAAAATGTTTGTATTGTGTGACGTGAAGACGGGTTTTATATTAGACTTCATTATTTATTGTGGCGAAGGGACTGACATAACTGACTCTGAATGTCTCGGAGTTTCGGGGGCTGTAGTAACGACACTACTTCAAGATTATTTAAATAAAGGACATAATATTTTTATTGATAATTGGTACAGTAGCCCTCAACTATATGATTTTCTCCATACGAACAAAACCAATGCATCTGGTACGGTGCGGAAGACACGAAAAGGCATGGCAAAATTTAATAAACTTAAAAAGGGTGAAATGAAAGCACAACATCGTGGACCTCTGTTGGCTTTAAAATGGTGCGATAAAGGAGAAGTTCACATGCTAACAACCTTACATGACGACTTCATGGACATGGGAAAAGTTGATTGGAAAACTCGTCAACCAATTATGAAACCCAAGTGCGTTCTAGACTAATAAGTGTATGGGTTCTGTTGAGAAAGTGGACTTGATGTTAAGTAGTATTAATTACCTGCGAAAAACAATCAAGTGGTATAAAAAAGTGGCCTTCCATATTATCCATCTTTATTTATTGAACTCTCATATAGCTTTTAAATCACTTACAAATAAAAATGTTAGTTTAGCAGATTAGCCGTAATACGACAATTGTTGCAAAAATATCATAAAACTTCCCAATCTGAGCCTCATTCTCGCTCTTCACACGATTTACCTCTGAGACTAACTGCTAAGGCATTAGCAAAACATATGCCCCACCCAATAAAGGGAAATAATACTCAAAAGCTTTACACAGCCTGCCGAGTGTGCGCCATTTCTAAAAAAAGGAAAATGTCCCAGTATAAATGCCCAGAGTGCGATGTGACGTTGTGTGTGTGGCCATGTTTTAAAAACTACCATGAAAAACAAAATTTATAAATATTTCTCCTTGTGTTAACTTTTTATCAAAACTTTCTTTGTTAGTAGATATAATAATAAAAATAATTGTGTTTTGATGATATCGGAACTACTATAAACAATATAGCAGTGTGCATGCGTATGGCGACAGTTCTTGTTGATTTCTTGTGATGGGTCACTGTTTATAATATTATATCTGTATCCTGCGGTTTATTGTTTATTATAACAGATGGAATAGCAACAACGGAAGTGTTTACATCTGAGTTGAGGGATCCAGCACTATGGAATCCGAATAATATACTTGATATCGGAAAATATAACTTACTCGCAAACCTATCTCGTCAAAATCAAGCCAAATAAAAAATTTGCTGAGGATGGTGGCAACCCTATACACGCCAAAATAAAATACCTCTACGGCAGTATAGTAAATGCTCTGCGTAGCAGTGCCATTTCTGTGTTTACTATGCGTACTATCCAAAAACATAAGCAAGTATGTGGGTGGAATGAATTTGTAGCGGATAAATACGACGAATCCAGACAAGCGATGCTCACTTGGATAACTAATGGGAGACCAGGCGAGGGTCCTGTCGCAGAGGATAGAAGGGCAAAACGTGCTGCCTTTAAAACAGCACTTAAACAATGCCAAAATAACTCGACTCAACTCCAGATGGACAAAATAGCAGGGGATCTAGATAATCGTGACTTCAAAAAATTTTGGAATAAGTCAAATAAACTGTTAAACATGCGTTGTAAAATCTCGTGCAACATACACGGAGAGACGAATCCAGAAGTAATTGCAAACATTTTTAAAGAACATTTCGCAACTACCACGCTGACTATCGACTCAAGTGAATCACATTTAACTGCTTATGATGATATCGATCCCACCGTCACAACTAACATGATAAAATCGGCCATTAGTAACATGAAATCTGGAACGTCTGCAGGGCATGATGGTTTAAGCACCGAACACGTCAAACATGCAGGGGCAGCTATTGTGGAACTTCTGGCAACACTGTTCACCGACATCTTAAAGAGTGCCTACCTACCCAAAGACATGACAAAGACAATTATCATACCGATAATAAAATCCAAACTGGCAGATATAACTTTACAGGAAAACTTCAGACCTATATCCATCGCCACGGCCATCGCTAGAATATTTGAACGAGTTCTCTTAGATCAAGTCGGATACCATATGACAACGAAAGATAATCAGATGGGTTTCAAGAGAGAGTGCTCTACTGACTCAGCTATATTTTGCGTAAAAAGAATGTTAGAATACTAAAGGAAGAAGAAAACAACAACTTATGCATGCTTTCTGGACCTTAGTAAGGCATTCGACAGAGTTTCCCACCCCTTATTATGGAAAAAACTAAAGGAAAGAGGGATACCATGGAAAGTGGTAAAAATTGTCGAATCATGGCACCGTCAACAGGAAAACCTTGTAAAGTGGAAAGATGGATTCTCAGAACCCTATTTCTTGAAAAGCGGGGTCAGACAGGGAGGATGTATGTCCCCAGTACTGTTTAACTTATACATGGACGAATTAACCCACAGATTAAACAACGCTGGAGTGGGCTGCCACATCGGAGGTCTATGTGTTAACAATATGGGCTACGCAGATGACATGGTTCTGATGGCACCGTCAATACGGGGATTAAGAATTCTCCTGAAAATCTGTGAAGAATTTGCTCACGAAACCAACATGATCTATAATGCGAAAAAAACAGCACTGTTCGAAAGCACGAAACATTTCCCCTGTCTTTTTGAATGGTGAGATTCTGAAAACAGTAGAAACCATAAAATATCTAGGACATGTCATCAACAACAAGTTAACGGATGATGAAGATATTGACAGGCAGAGGCGTGTACTGAGTATAAAATGTAACATGCTCAATAGAAGATTTCGGCTCTGTAGTCCAGTGCTCCGCAACCTTTTCTCACCTACGACACACCAA